>NC_069381.1:87088750-87709375 GCF_027475565.1 Acinonyx jubatus
ATTCATGAGTTCGAGTTCCACATAGGGCTCTGTACTGACAGCTCAGAGCCTGGAGCCTGCTTCGGATTCTTTGTCTCCCTCTCTGCATCTCCCCAACTTGTGCTCTGTTTCTCTCTCGAAAATAAATAAGAATTAAAAAAAAAAAAAAAAAAAAGACCTGCTTCCTTCTTTTTTTCCTTTGCCTTGGTAGTTGTGGGCTGTATTTACACTTCAGAGATACAAGATTTATGACTTTAAGGGACAGAAAAAGAATGTAAATTGTGTGTGTGTGTGTTTTCTAGGAGTTACAGGATAATTGCTGTTTAGAATTTACCTTTTTTAAAATACAGCACAATTTTGCTTCAATATCCTGATCTTTATAGTATCTATAAACGTGTCAAGAGGAATAGGTGAGGTTTTGGAATTGGTAGAGACTGCGGTGGGGCGGTGGGGGGGGGGGGTTGATTTGCTTCTAGAGTTGCATTTTTTGTTTTGTAGAAATTTGGCAGGCGAACTTGTTTCTAATTCCCACAAAGAACTGAATTACAGCTAGAATATCAGGATTGATCAGCCATCTAAAACTTGCCTCTTTAGATCAAGGAGATTTCAACTAAAGTGGGAATCAGAAGATTTATATCTTTGTAAAAAATTCTGTAAAAATTATTTTAACAGAAGCCTTCACAATTCAATGTTGGCTTCTGTTAGCCCCTGAATATCAGCCTTCTGCTGTTCATTTGTAGGAAGGCCAGAAGAAATTATGATCATCTGTTTATTTCTGTAGTGGGGAGGTTGTGAGTGGCTACTAATCTTCTAATTTCTTTCTAAATTTGGTGGGATCTTCTGAAAGTGGAGGTAAAAACGGGCTTTGTAATTTTTAAGATTTACTGCTCTCCTAGGGACATGAAATTTTTTTCCCCCTGGGTGGGGTGGTTCAGGATATATCTACAAATGATATTGCATAGGAATGCCTACAGCTGGCAGAGCCTGATTACAGAGCTCTGGAAAGTAGGAGTTGTTATGAAACAGGAAAGTGAGCTGTATCACTTGCTTCAGTGCTTTTGTTAAATTCCACTTCATGGGTTTTATTTAGCATTGACATAAGTAACCTATATACTTTGAATCTAGAGTTTAGGCTGGAGTACTTTTTGTAGGGAAAGGGAAGTTAAAATAGGCAGATGGGGCCAGATTTTAAGAAGGGGAATTTACTTTGAATGTAGACATCAGTATTTGTCTTAGGTCTAATTTCTCTTTCATTTTGTCAAGGGAATCCCTAAGGCTCGCAATTATTATACTATTAAGACAATTGAGAGCTCTATATAAAGAAATTTTTTTTAAACAGCCAATGTGAAGGATTTATTGTCTCACCATTGATGAGTAAGATTTTATTAATTTTATTTATTTATTTAAAAAAACTTATTTTTTAATGTTTATTTTTTGAGAGAGATAGAGACAGAGCATGAGTGGGTGAGGGGCAGAAAGGGCAGGAGACGTAGAATCTGAAGCAAGCTCCAGGCTCCAAACTGTCGGCACTGAGCCCAATGCAGGACTCGAACTCATGAACTGCAAAATGATGACCTGAGCCAAAGTCGGATGCATAACCGCTGAGCCACCCAGGCACCCCAAGATCTTACTGATTTTAATAGCAACTCAAACCGATAAGCCTTTTTATGGAAAGACTCCTAGGTGACTTTCTAGGCTTAGGCCATGAATGTGAGAGGCATATCTAGAGGGCATAGATGATAGATACAGTTCTCATGATCCCAAAGTTAACTCCCAGAAATGGTCTAAGGAAGCAAAAACCTTTGTTACATAGGCAGTGTGGATGAGTTTAGTGAAAACAGTGTCTTTGATAGCACACAGAAACCTGAGATACCTCCAGTCATAGACCCACTAATCTGTGATACCAGGCAGATGCTACTGGAATGGGACTTTTCGGCAGTAATCAGCAAACCACAAAAGTCCCTTCTGGACTGGGACCTTTTATGACTTACCTTTCTGAGAGCTGGCTTGGCTGGACAAAGAGAGTGCTGCTTTCAACTTCGTATCTGACAACCCCACTCTCTGTGGCTACCAAGGTGCACCCCAGTAAGAACACCCTCCAGAGTGGTGGAGACCAGAGAGAATATATTCACAGATCACAAATCCCAAGTTCTCAAGACATAAAGCAAGACAAAAGGAAAAACCTCATCCAGTTTTTACGTGGGAGACCCACACAGCAAAGTTTGTCAAAACATATGACAGTCTGATGAGAATTGTGAACTCAGAAGTCTGTAATACTAGTTTGAACAGCAGACTTGTAAGGGCCTTTGCTGATATTCTTAACCTGTAGTAATTCCTTTTTATAACAATGGAGCGACGATCTCTGGGAGGAAATCAGTCAGTAAAAACCAAGAGTACTCTCTACCAAATTAATTCGAATTGCTAAGCCCAAGCAACTATTTCCAAAAATATTTTCTCTCGCTCCTCTAAATTTAGAAAGAAAAAGGACTCGTGCTGCTTGTTCCACCGGACCTTGCAGACAGATTGCAGGAGGTTGACATGGTAAGAAATCTTACCTTTTGCCAGCTGTCTCAGATGTGCCAGGATTTCTCAACTACAACAATCTCAGGGTGAGCAATATTTAGCCAGTTAAAGTTTATCCTGCCAACTAGCCAACTGTTGGGGAGGAAAAAATTTTCTTCAAGATTCTTCTAACTGGTCTAAGAATTAAGCTGACATGAAACAAATTCATAGTAGGAAAAAAACAAATTTTAATTAATGGAGGCCCAATAATAACATGAAGTCTTAAATATTCAAGTTATATGCTTCTGTACATTTTATGCAGATGTTGCCAGGTGAACTGGGGAGACCCAGGGAGATTCCAGGCCAGGGGGCCTCAACCTAGCTGAAGGAGTTGTCAAGAGCTCTCTGTCTTGTCTTGAAAAAACTCAAGGACAGGCACACAACACAGTGGATGAGCGACATAAGCAGGAAAGTTTATTAAACTGAAAAGTATACTCTGGAGATATGAGAGCAAGTGAGCTCAAGAGAGAGCTGTGTGCCTTAGGGGTTGGGTTTCTAACTTTTATTGACAGTTGTTAACTAGGGGGTGGAATATTTACTACTTGGGGCAGGAAGCAGGCTTTCATACTTTTTCTTACTAATTTGGTCAGGGGTTTCCTGTCATGGCCTCTGCCATCTTGGGCCTGTCTGGTTTGATCCAGATTCTTGTGGACTGCTACCAGGACAGGCCTCTCTCTGACGTTTCTGATAGCTGGCCATGACTTCCTTGCTGCTGGCCTCCAGGTATCCTGTTAGAACCTAACTGCTTACTCCAACACAGACATAAATCAATGAGGAATTGACAAGATAAAGAAAACTTAATTTTGGAGCTTCAAATAGTGAAGGATTCTAAACAGAATTTAGGCTATGGTTGTAAGTTACTAAAACTAACAAGACATGTTCACACAACCTTCATAGCTCTGAATTTCCTATCTCTGGTGATAAAGATACCTCAGGGAGAGTGCCTTTCATTTATTTCCTGCTTTCTGGAGACAAGGTGGGGAGGGGGAGAGCATTCTTAATAATTAGTATGCCAAGGTGGCACATTTTGGGGACAGCCTGTCCTTGGCCTTCACACTTCCTTGCCACGCTTGGACGATGAGACTTCTTGGCAAGTTTAAGAACTTTGGTGTCCAGGAATTATTAACCTGTTTATGGATAATGCACAACCATCCCACCACTGTGTCTATTTCATAAATTGAGCATATGACCCGAATAGGTCCAATTAGAAGGATTTCCAGGGCTGTACAGATCTTCCTTCCTTCCTTCCTTCCTTCCTTCCTTCCTTCCTTCCTTCCTTCCTTCCTTTCCTTCTTTCTTTTCTTTCTTTCTTTCCTTCTTGCTTGCTTGCTATCTTTTTCTTTCTTTTCTTTCTTTCTTTTTTCCTTCCTTCCTTCCTTCCTTCCTTCCTTCCTTCCTTCCTTCCTTTCTTTTCTTGTCTTTCTTTTCTTTCTTTTCTTTCTTTTCTTTCAACTGGATAGAGCTATACCTGGAGCTGCTAAGCATTATCCTGGTAATTGTGATAATTGTTTGTTATCAGTGAGTTTTTAAAAAAAATCATGGAGAAGTACTAATAATTTAAGCCTATACTAAAAACCCTAACAGCTAGTCTGTCATTGAATTTTTTAGTTACTATAAACAAAGCAAACTTTAAATAAGTACTTTTTCCTTTTGCTGGAGGGATTTGGCACCCTTATGGGCTGACTATGGGTCATATATGTTACCCTTAAAGCATAAGGAGTGAAGTTTCATATAAACCACATAAAGTGAGAGTTAGAAAGGGTTTGTTCTTCAGAGGAACAGCACAGTGCTGTGAAGTTAAGAAAGTAGGTACTTGACAGCCAAAATCAAATGTTTTACTACAATATACAATATATACTTTTATTTCCATGTGATTTTCCATTTATGCCTTCTACAAAGGCTGGGATTAGTATGAGGGAAGTGAGACCTATAGGGTATAAAACTTAAGTAGTCAGGCACAGAATAATGCAGGTGCTCCTCATCCCAACCTAGCATGGCTCTGCCTCCTACTATAGTAACATAAATGGAATCAGCATAATCCTGATTAGGTAAATCAAAAGGCAGTAGCATTCAGGTTTCTGCTTTAGATGATTTGGAAAGTATATGCTATACAAATAAGACTCCTTGAAGATCAATATCAAGATATATCAAGGCTTTTAAAAGAAGTAAGGGAAAATAATATTTATTGAGCACCTGTACTTACAGTAATTATTTGATCTTCATCACCCTATAAGAGAACATTTCCCATTGTGAGCAATGGAGGAGTTTTTTGTTTTTTTTTTTTTTTAATAAACTTTAGCTGTAAGTTAATAAGATATTTGTTTTATTTATACCTCACTAATACATATAAAACAAAGAATATTGACCTCAGTATGATTGCTCAGGAGAGGTGATAGCCAACCACATATGTTAGGTACATAAGAGAACTGATGATCTCAGGAGGAATAGTGTTCTCATTCTATTCAGTTCTTTCCAAGAACTGAAGTTACTATATATCCTACTCTGACATTTTCTGAAAGGAAGCTGTTATAGAGGTATTGGATTCACATAAAGGCCAGTAAGAAATCTAAAGTAAACGGCTCAAACTCACTAAATATTGAAAAAATACTGGGAAAGGGAGAACCTGTATGCAACAAGCATAAGCTTTAATGCCTTGGGGTGAAATTAGGAGATGAATCAACATGTTAGAACATCTGTGATTAAAAGGGTTACATCTATTAGAAACTACATCAACTGAAAATGAGAAAAGGGGTATTTGACTATACAAGAAATGTTAATTTTTTTAAATTATGATATAGTACTGATACACTAGGATATTTGAAGATCTTAAGAATTCAAGAAGCAAGTCTGAGCAAGAGGTAATTTATTGTATGAACTTCAGAGCTTAGAAAAAGATGCATAAAATACCATTAAATATTTATGGAGGCATTTAATATCTTGCTGTGGGAGAAAAGGGTGGAAGGAAAGATTGAGGTTTGGATAGCTCTATATATTGTACATTTCTTTTAAAAAGTTATTTGAAGAATATTTTGGTAAAATATTAACATCTGTTAAATCTGGGTCTTGGGACATGGGGTCTGTAATTTTTTGTTGTTGTTGTTTTGCATCTTTCTGTATGACCTATATCACAACTTAAAATAAAATAGTGGAACACCTCTAATCCAGTGTTTTGCAGCTATGTTTTCATATGCCCTCCCCAAAGGAACATTTTTAGAATTTTTTTCACTAATCACTGTACATGAAATTTTAATATCACAGTATACTTTTTGTTTTTGAACTGTATGTTTATCTGTTATGGATAAATAGTAAGATTTTTCTTCCTTTCCATCCCAAGAACTAAACAACAGTGATTCATTTGGAAGACACATGATTTGGTACTGATAAAACAATAAGTTCAAAACCTTAACAGATCATATAAAGTATATTGTCTGACCTTAGTTGAACTAAACTAGGTATCAGTAACAGAAAAAATGTGAAAAATGTTCAAATTTCTGGATATTAATATTTCTAAATAACATGGATCAAGACAATTCTTGATGGAAATTAGAAACTATTTGAACTGAATGAAAGTGAAAATTCATAAAAAATTTGTGGAATATACCAAAAGAGTGTTTAGTGAGAATTTGCTTATATTAGAAAAGAAGAAAAATCAGATTTATGATTCAGTTTTCCACCTTAAGTAACTAGAAAAAGAAGAGCAAGTAAAACCCAGAACAATCAGAAAGAGGAAATAATAAATCAGTGAAATTGTAAGCAGAACAGTGGAAAGTATTGTAAACAAAACTAATGCCTAAAAGATCAATAACACTGAGAAAGTTCTAGCCAAATTGCAAAGAAAAAATACCCCCAAAGTTGTAAGAAAATATTTAGAATATTTTGAAAATGTGTTTCCATAAATTTACAACTTTGATGAAATAGGCCAATGTCATAAAAGTGACAAAATATCGAAGCTTGTTCAAGAAGTAGGTAACCTGAACAATCCTATAGCTACTTAATAAATTTACTTTGTAGTTAAAAATCTTTCTGCAAAGAAAACTAAAGGCCTAGATAGGTAGCTTCACTGGTGAAATTTGCTAAATATTAATGAGGAAACCAACAATTCTATACAAGAGAATACTTCCAAATTTGTTTTATGAGTCCTGTATTACCCTGATGCTAAAACAAGACAGGATACAAGAAAACTACATATCAGTATTTCACATGAGTGTAGATGGAAAATATTAAGTTGAATCAAGCAATGTGTAAAGAGTTTTATAAATCATGACCAAATGCAGTTTTTCTTGGGAAATACAGGCTAGCCCAACCTTTGAAAATCAGTAAAAGTAATCCATATCAAGAGGCTAAAGGGGAAAAAGAACAAAACATGATTATCTTAATAAATGAAAGGAAAGCATTTGATAGACATTCATTTTTAATAAAATCTCAGTAATAATAGGACTAGAAAAGAGCTTCCTAAATCTGGTAAATAGTGTTTACAAAACCTACAGATGTCCTGATGGTAGTTAAAAACTAATTTTTCCCCCCAAGATTGAGAACAAAATGAGAAAGTGCACACTAATCTCCCCACTTCAATATCTACTGATAGCCAGTGCATAAAACAAAAACCATACAAATTGGAAATATATAAAGTCCCCATTCAGAGATGACTTGATTGTAGAAAATCCCAAAGACTTAAAAAGCCTACAACTAATAAGTGAGGTAAGCAAGGTTGCAAGGTTAAAAGTCAATGAACAACTGGATATTGAATTTTTTTTCTAAAAATACCATTTGCAATAGTATCAAATAATCAGTCTACATAATATGTACTAAACCTACAACCCTTCACCAACTTTGATATTGAAAAGTGACTATCTAAATAAATGGGGAGAGATAGATACTGTGTACATGAGTGAAAAGACTCATGATTCTTAAGATTATCAACTCTTCCCCAGTTGATTCATTACTACTCAAAAATCCTAGCAGTATATTTTGTGATATTTCCAACCTGATTTAAATTTCTTTAGAAAAGGAATAGAACTAGAATAGCCAGTGCAATTTTGAAAAAAAAAATCTTTTAAATTGCATAACTTAGACTACCTAATTCTAAGACTTATTACAAACAAATTAGTGTGGTATTGGCAAAAAGATGGACACACATATCATTGGAACAGAAAAGTCCAGAAATAGACTCACATGTACAGTAATTTTTTACAAAGGTGAGAAAACAATTCAGTGGAGAAAGTATGGTCATTTCAACATGATGCTAGAATAATTGCACATCCATAAGCTAAAAAATAAAAACCTCTGTACGTTGCTTTCACTTTACACAAAAATCTCTTCAAAAATGAATCATAGCCCTAAACATAAAGTGTAAAACTATAGAACTCCTAGGGGGAAAACAATAGGATGAAGTCTGTATGACCTTGCTTAGACAAGTTCTTAAGTACAACACGCTAAGAAGGAAGGAAGGAAAGGAAGAAAGAATTGGTTTTTGTTAAATAAAAATCTTGTATTTTTCAGAAGACACTGCTAAGAAAATGAAAAGGCAAGCCACAGACTGAAAAAGGTTTTTGTTAAATAAAAATCTTGTATTTTTCAGAAGACACTGCTAAGAAAATGAAAAGGCAAGCCACAGACTGAAAAAGTTTTGCAAAACATATATTTGAGTTTTATCCAGAATATATAAAGGACTTTCAAAACTAAGAAAAAAATAGCCCCCCCCCCCGAAGGATAATAAATCTGAAGATCCTTTACCAAAGATAGATGGCAAATAAGCACATGAAAAGATGCACATCATTAGTCCTTAGATAAATGTAAAACAGCCGCAGTAATATAGCACTGTACACCTATTAGAATGGCTTAAAACGAATTCCAACAGTAGCAACAATTGCCAAGAATGGAGCACTATAGCTTTCATACATTGCTGATGGAAGTACAAGATGGTACAGCTGCTTTGCCACAGTTTGAAGAAGTTTGTTATAAAGTTAAATGTACACTTATATGCGATCTAGCTTTCACACTTCAGAGTATTTAAAAGGAACAAAAAACTGCGTTCTCACACAAAAAACTTGCATGTGAAAGGATTCTGGAAACATGGTAGAGTAGGAAGCACCAGGAATCCATCTCCCCAACTAGATGACAATTGCACTGGTAGTATTTATTTGATGTAACTATTTTGGAACTCGAGTCTATTGAAGCCTTGCAACTTAACAAGGGAAAGCTCTCACAGTAAATAACAAGTTAATTTCATTCAAATTTAGCTCTTAACAGAGTAGCAGTTACCTATTAACCAACCCCAGCCATACAGCCGGCAGCTCTGCATGTATTCCTGGAGCAGCTTGTGCACAGCTAGTGGGAGCCAGAGTAGACAAAAAGAACCTTCACCTCCAAATATTGGGTATCAGTGCTGATGGCTGATTTCTGTTTTTGATCATGGAGGTAAAGAATTGAGAAACCATGTTTGTTCTACCTCTTTCCATTGTAAGCAACCCCCCAACCCCTTATGAAGTGACTTCCAAGGGTATAAAAGGACTGATCCTCCTATATTCCCCCTGTTTTTCTTTGTTTTCCTTTCTGTTTCTGTTTCTTTTCCTTTCTTTTTTCTTTTTCTTTCTGTTTGTCTTTTTTTTTCCCTTTAGAGAGCTAGACATTAAAGACTAGATATTCAAAAACCGCATATATCGGGGCGCCTGAATGGCTCAGTTGGTTAAGTGTCTGACTTCAGGTCATGATCTTGTGGTTTGTGAGTTTGAGCCCGCCTCAGGCTCTGTGCTAACAGCTCAGAGCCTGGAGCCTGCTTTGGATTCTGTGTCTCCCTCTCTCTCTGCCCCTCCCCTGCTGACACTCTGTCTCTGTCTCTCAAAAATGAATAAATGTTAAAAAAAAATTAAGAAAAAAATGCATATATGGGAAAAATTAGAAATTGACCACAAATACCCAAGGGAAGACTCAAACAAGATCTGAGAAGACCTTAGGTTTTATACCTCAGGCTGATCCTTAGCACAGAGACAGCAAAAAACAATAAAAAACTAAAACAGTAACAACAACAACAACAACCAAAAAACCCCTCAGTAAATCCTAGGGAAAGAAAAGAATCTGATTTTCAGAATTAAGATATTGTTAGGTTAAAATGTCATTTTCAACAGAAAACCAGAAGACAGAATAAAAATCAGGAAAGTATGACCTATTCAAAAGGGAAACAAAAAACAGAAACTGTCCCTGAAGTAGACCTGATGGCATTTACAAGAGAAAGACTTTAAAACAACCTATAACGATGCTCAAAAGATTAAAGGAAGATGCACAGAAAGCTAGGAAAAAAACAAACCTGACTGAAAAGGACAATAAATGAAATGAAAAAGTCTCTAGAGGAATTCCAAGGAAGATGTGAGTAGGCAGAAGGAAGAATCAACAACCCAGATGAGAGCACAATGATTAAGTCTGAAGAACAGAAGCAAAAAAGATTGAAGAAAAATGAACGGAGCATAAGGGATCTGTGGAACAGCAGCAAACAGATGTATATACACTATGGGAGTCCCAGAAAAGGAGAGAAAATGACAGAATATTTGAAAAATAATGGCTGAAAACTTCCTAAATCCGATGAAAATTATGAATATAGAGATCCAAAAGCTCAACAAATTTCCAGTAAGATGAACTCAGACCCATATCAAGACACACCATAATCAGACTTTCAAGACAAAGACAGAGTGTTGAAAACAGCAAGAAAGAAGTGAATTGTTAAATGCAGGGGATCCTCAATGAGATTATCAGCAGATTTTTTTCTCTCAGAAACTTTGGAAAACAGAAGGCAATAGGCTGATAGATACAAAGTGCTAAAAAAAGGGAAAAAAAAAAAAACCTCTCAACCAGATATCCTATATCTAGCAACACCATTCTTCAAAAGTGAGGGAGAGGGCTCCTGGGTCGCTCGGTTGGTTAAGCATCCCAACTTCGGCTCAGATCATGCATGATCTTGTGGTTTGTGGTTCATGTCCGTGCTGACAGCTCAGAACCTGCTATGGATTCTGTGTCTGTCTCTCTCTGCCACTCCTCTCTACTCATGCTCTGTCTCTCAAGAATAAATACATGTTTAAAAAATTTGAAAAAAAGAGAGAAATTAAGACAATCCCAAATAAACAAAGTTGAGAGAATTTGTTACCATTGGACCTGTCCTGCAAGAAATACTCAAGGGAGTCTTGCAGAGTCAACTTAAAAGACACTAGACAGTAATTCAAAGCTGTTTGGAGAAATACAGATCTCAATAAAGGAAAATATATGGGCAATTATAAAAGCCAATTATTATAATAGTGGTCTATAACTACACCTGTTTTCTACATAATTTAAGAGACGAATACATTTTTTAAACAATTATTAATTTATAAACCAGCATTGTAACTGTGGTTAGTAACCACAGTTTGTTTTCTACATACTTTGAAACGAATGATATTTAAAATAATTATGTTTTGGGGTACACATGTATGAAAATGTAATTTGGAGGACTTCAACAATGAAAAGTGACGACAGAACTGTAAAGGCAGAGGTTTTGTATGTTATTGAATTTAGTAAGTGTTAAAACTTTAGAATGTTAAATGTAAACTCCATGGTAATTACAAAAGCTACAGAATAAACTCAAAAGGAAATAAGAAAGTAAACATGTCACTACAAAAAGTCAACGTAAGACATTGATAAGGCAGGAAATGACACCAAAAAAGCCATAGCGCATATAGAAAATAGGCAAAATGACAGAAGTCCCTCTTTTTAGTAAGTACCTTAAGTATAAATGAATTCAACTCTTCAAAACTCAACAGTTGCAAGAATATATGAAAACACAATTCAACTATATTATGTCTACAAGAGACACACTTTAGATCCAAAGACACAAAAATATTTAAAATGAAAGGATGGGAAAAGATACTGCATGCAAATAGTAATCAAAAGAGCAGGGCTGGCTTTACTAATATCAGACAAGATAGACTTTAAATCAGAAAGATTGCAAGAGACCAGAACATTAAATTTTAATAAAAGAGCAAAGGGATATAGCAACTGTAAACTTTTATGCACCTAATGACAATCAAAAAATATATGAAGTAAAACTGACAGAATTGAAGGGTAAAATATTCAATTTTACACTAATAGTTCAAAACTTTAGTACTCCCCTTATGACAATAGATAGAATGTGACAGAAGATAAGGATATAGAGGACTCACACAATAAACTAACTAGAACTAACATACGGAACACTCTACCTAACAACAACAGCATACACATTCTTCTCAAATGCACATGGGACATTTTCTAGGGTAGACCATGTATCAAGCTACAAATTAAGTTTCAATAGATTTATAAAAAGAGATGTACAAAGTATGTTGTCTGACTACAGCAGGATTAAGTTAGAAATCAATAATGGAAGAAAAGTTGGAAAATTCACTTTACCACTGACATTAAATGAAATTCTTGAACAACCAGTGGGTCAAAGAAGAAGTCACATGGGAAATTAGAAACTAGTTGAGACAATTGAAAACCCAAATAATGTACCACAACTAGGAGATGCAGCAAAAGTGGTGCTAAAGGAAGAGTTTATTGTTATAAATCACACTAAAAAAGAACTATCTCAAATCAACAAGCTAACTTTACAACTTAAGGAACTAGAAAAAAAATCCAAAGCTAGTAGAAGGAAGGAAATAATAGAGATAAATGAAATAGAGGATAAAAAAGTAATAGAAATCAATGAAACCAAAAGTTAATTGTTGAAAAACAACAAACTTGACACACTTACAATGGGTAGACTAATAAAGACTTACTGAAATCAGAAATGAAAGTGGGTACATTACTCCAGATTCTACAAAAATAAAAAGGATTATAAGAGTATGATGAACAATTCTACTCAAACTGGATAACTAGACAAAATTGACAAACTCCTAGAAATACAAAACTTACTAAGACTAAATTATGCACAAAAATAGACCTATAGCTAGTAAGGAGATTGCACTGGTAACCAAAATCTGACAATGAAACACTGTGGAACTGATGGCTTTACTTTTGAGTTCTAGCAAACATGAAGGAGAGAGAATGCCAGTCCTTCCTGACCTTTTCCCAAAAATTGAAGAGGAGAGAACACTTCTTGCCTCATGCTATGAGACTAAATTACCCTAATAGCAAAGCTTACTCACTACAAGAGAAAAAACACAAACCACTATCCCTTATGTACATTGATGTGAAAAAAAATTTTTTTTCATCAAAATACTAGCAAACTAAATTCAGCAGCATATTAAAAGAATTACACATCATGACCAAGTGGGATCTATTCCTGGAGTGCAAGGATGGTTCCACATATGAAAATGTATCAATGTTCACTAAATACAGCTGATTAAAAAAATGAAGGACTAGGGTGCCTGAGTGGTTCACTAGTCTAAGCATTTAACTCTTGATTTCTGCTCAGGCCATGATCTCGTAGTTCATGAGTTCAAGCCCCATGTCAGGCTCCATGCAGTCAGGGTGGAGCCTTTTTGGGATTCTCTCTCACCCTTTCTTTCTGCCCCTCCCCTGCTTGCAGGCATGTGTGTACTCTCCCAATCAATCAATCAATCAATCAATAAAGGACAGAAACCACATGGTCATCTCAAATTATATAGAAAAAGCATTTCACAAACTTTAATACTTTCTCATGATAAAAACATTCAACAAACTGGGAATAGAAGGAAACTGCCTCAGCATAATGAAAGCCATATATGAAAAACCCACAGTGAACATCATACTCCATGCTGAAAAGCAGGGAAAAATTTTTCTCTACAATCAGGAACAAGTTAAGGATTCTCACTTTCACCATTTCTCTTCAACATAGTGCTGGAAATTCTAGCCAGGGGTGTGGGGATGGAGGCGGGGAAAGCATTCAAATTGAAAAGGAAGAAGTGAAATTATCTCTGTTCACAGATGATATGGTCTTCAGCATGATTGAGTTATAATTGAGAAATAAATTTTTAAGATAGTTAAAGTGTATGGTGTGATGATTTAATATACATATACATTGTGGAAAGAATCTGCCCCCCCAATTGAGTTAATTAATACATCCATCATCTGACATATTTACCTTTAAGTTCTGTCCACAAATTTCAATTACAGAGTGTGTTACCAAGTATAGTCACCATGTTATACATTAGGTCCTCAGACTTTATTTATTCATTTTATAACTGCAAGTTTATACTCTACCAACCATTTTTGTATTTCTGCCATCCTCCAGTTCCTGTTAACCACTTTTCTACACTCTGACTATAGTTTTGACTTTTTTTTTTCCCTTTTTTTTAGATTCCACTTACAAGTGATACTGTGCCGTATTTTTCTTTCTGTGTCTGGCTTATTTCACTTAGCATAATGCCCTTCACGTTCATCCATGTTGTCACAAATTACTGGGATTGGTGGATCATATAGTAATTCTATTTTTAGTTTTTTGAGGAACCTCCACACTGTTTTCCATAGTGGTTGTACTCCTTTACACTGTCATCTACAATGTAGAGGGGTTCTCTTTTTTTCACATCCTTGCCAGTATTTATTATCTCTTATCTTTTTTATGATAATCATTCTAACAGGTGTGAGGTATTAGTTCTCTGTGGTTTTGATTTGCATTTTCCTGATGATTAATGATGTTGAGCATCTTTTCATGTACCAGTTTCCTTTTTGTATGTCTTTTTTGGAAAAATGTCTATTTAGGCCCTATTTCCACTTTTTGTTTTATTGAGTTTTATTTTATCAAGTTGTAAATATCTTATATTAGAAAATCATAAAGATTCCATTACAAAACTTGTCAGAATTAATAAATTCAGTAAAGTAGTAGGATACAAAATCAACATGCAAAAATCAGTTGCATTTTGGGGTGCCTGGATGGCTCAGTCAAACATCTGACTCTTAATTTTAACTCATGTCATGATCCCACAGTTCATTAGTTTGAGCCCTGTATTGGGATTTTTTCCAAGCCCAATCCAAGCCCTGCTTGGGATTTTTTCTCTCTCCCGCCCCCCCCCCCCCCCGCCGCCATCCCTCCCACATGTTCTCTAAATAAATAAATAAATAAATAAATAAATAAATAAATAATAGGTAAACAAATAAATAAATAGGCAAATAAACAACTAAACAAAAAAAAAATCAGTTGCATTTCTGTATACTAATGAACAATCTGAAAAGGAAATTATGGAAAAAATTAAATTTGTAATAGCATGAAAAAGAATAAAATACTTAGGAATTAACCAAAGAGGTGAAAACTCATATGATGGAAACTATAAAACATTGCTGAAAAAAGTTAAAGAAGACATAAATTGAAACACTTCCTATTTTCATGGAATGGAATACTTAATAGTATTAAAATGTCAATACACCCAAATGTGATCTACAGATTCAATACAATCTCTATAAAAAATCCCACTGGCTTTTCATTTTTCATAGAAAATCCTATCCTAAAATTCATATCTTAAGGGACCCTGAGTAGCCAAAACAATCTTGAGAAAGTAGAACAAAACTGGAGGACTCACTTCTGGTTTCAAAACCTACAACAAGGAGTACCTGAGTGGCTCAGTCAGTTAAGTTTCCAACTCTTGATTTCGGCTCAGGTCATGATCTTACAGTTCATGGGATTGAGCCCACATCAGGCTCTGTGCTGACAGCACGGGGCCTCCTTGGGATTCTGTCTGTCTCTCTGTGCCTCCTCACTTGTGTGTTCATGCTCTCTCTCTCTCAATATAAATAAACATTTTTTAAAAAGCTACTACAAGCCTATAGTAATCAAAACATTGTGGTACTGGCATAAAGGCAGACATATAAACCCATGGAATAGAATATAATCCAGAAATGTATCCTTACATACATGTTCAAATGGTCTTGACAAGGGTTATGCCAAGACCATTCAGTGGGAAAGGTCTGTCTTTTCAACAAATGGTGGTGAGAGAACTGGGTACCCACATGCGAAAGATTGAATATGGACCTTTACCTAAGACTGTATATAAAAATTAAATCAAAATGGATCAAAATACATAAATTTAAGAACTAAAAAACCTCCTAAAATAAAGCAAAAGCTCACAACATTTGATTTGACAGTGATGTATTAGATACAATGCCAAAGGCATAGGTAACAAGAAAAAATAGACAAATTGGACTTCACAAAATTTTTAAAAATGTGTATATCAAAAGATGTACACAGAATGAGAGAAAATATTTGCAAATCATAAATTTGATATAGGATTCATATCCAGAAAACATAGAGAACACCTAAAATTCAACAACAAAAAAGTCAACCTAATTTTTAAATGGGCAAAGAATTTGGGGTGCCTGGGTGGCTCAGTCGGTTAAGCATCTGACTACAGCTCAGGTCATGATCTTGTGGTTCATGACTTAGAGCCCCACGTCAGGCTCTGTGCTGACAGCTCAGAGCCTGGAGCCTACTTCAGATTCTGTGTCTCTCTCTCTCTGTGTTCTTCCCCTACTCATGCTCTGTCTCTCTCTCAAAAATTAAATAAACACATTTAAAAAATTATTAAAAAAATGGACAAATAATTTGAATAGAGTTTTCTCCAAAGAATATGTATAAATGTTTAATATGCACATAGGTACCACCTCACATTCAGGATGTCTATCAAAACAAAAACAGGAAACAAATGTTTATGAGGATGTGGCAAAATTGAACCCTGTGCATTGTTGGTGGGAATGTAAAATGGTATAGCTGCTGTGGAAAATGGTGTGGCAGTTTTTAGTAAATTTAAAATAGAATTACCATATGATTCAGCCATTCCACTTCTGGAATATATACCCAAGAGAATTGAAAGCAAGTTCTCAAAGTGATATTTGTGCACCCATGTTCATAACAGCATTATTTATAATAGCCAAAAAGGTGGAAGCAACACAAGAGTACATCAGTAGATGAATGGATAAGTTGCATGTGGTCTATCCATACAAGGGAATATTATTCAGTCTTTAATAAGAATGAAATTTTGCCATATGCTATAGTGGAGATAAACTTTGGTGAAATTATAATAAATAAACTAAGCCACTCACAAAAAGACAAATGTTGTATGATTTCACAATATGGGGTACTTGGAGTAGTCAAAATCACAGAGAGAAAGCTGAATAGAAGTTGCCAGGGGCCGGAGAGAAGGAGCAATGGAGAGTTTCTAGCAGCTTGTTTGTTTGTTTGTTTGTTTGTGTGTTTCAAGTGTTTATTTATTTTGAGAGAGCATGAGCCAAGGAGGGGCAGAGAAAGAGAATCCCAAGCAGGCTCTGCACTGACAATGCAGGGCTTGATCTCACAAAGCATGAGATCATGACCTGAGCTAAAATCAAGAGGTGGACCCTTAACAGCCTGAGCCACCCAAGTGCCCCTCAAGTTTCTGTTTAATGGGTAAAGGGTTTCAGTTCTTCAAAATGAAAAGAGCTATAGAGATTGATGGTGGTGATGGTTGCACAACATTGTGAATATACTACACTGAACTGTACATTTAACAAAAATTAAGATGGTAAACTTTTTATATGTATTTTACCACAATATAAAAATTTTAATAAAAAAAAAATAACCTGTATGTGAACATTTAGAGTGGCCTTATTCATCATTCTCCAAAGTGAAAACAACCCAAAATGTTCTTCAAGTATCGTACCTCTATATGAAATACTAATGACTGATACATGTGACGGTATGGATATATCTCAAGTGCATCATGTTCAGTAAAAGAAGCCAGACTCAGAAAGTCACACAGTGCGTGGCTCCATTTTCATGAAATCATATAAAGATAAAACTATAGTACAGAGACCTGATGAGCCAGAGGCTAGGTGTGGGTGGATGAATTGACTACAAAGGGATGAAGGTATTTTGGGGTATGATGGAATATTGCATATTGTGGTTGAGATGGGTATATGTACACATTTATTAAAACTCAGATTTATACATTAGAAAAAAAAGAACTTTACTGGATTACTTATAGGTTGCTAGTATAAAGTGATACAATCATTTTGGAATAATTTGACTATCTTTATAAACTTTACATATACTTAGTTTTTAAATTTTTTTAGATGTTTTTATTTTTGAAGGAGAGAGAGAGAGAGACAGAGCATGAGTGGGGGAGGAGCAGGGAGAGAGGGAGACACAGAATTCGAAGCAGGCTCCAGGCTCTGAGCTGTCAGCACAGAGCCCAATGTGGGGCTCGAACCCAGAAACTGTGAGATCATGACCTGAACTGAAGCCAGATGCTCAACTGACTGAGCCACCCAGGTGCCCCCACTTTACATATACTTATAATAAGAATGAACACTTTTACATCTAGGTATTAATCCATGTGATATGAAAATACATGTCTATAAAAAGTCTTGTTTATCCTTGTTCACAGCAGCTTTATACATCATTGCCAAAACATGTAAATCTAAATGGCCATCAACACATTAGATAAACAAATGATGGTACATGTATATAATAGACTACCACCCAGCAATATAAAGAAACGGACTACTGTAATATATTTTTTATAAATGCTGTCTGATCCAATTTTGAGGCCCTGACTACAGGTCAATCAGACTTTCTTGGGCATCTGATTAAGTCCACACCCCAAACAACTTCCCTTATCAGACTTTCACACTCTGGGTCACGTCACTGTATACATTCCCTAATCACCCAAGGGCCAGGTACTAGACAACCAGGAGTATCTTTCTACCCTGGAACCCACTGAAATTATTAAAAGTAGACATCCTAAGCTTGCCTACCCTCCTTCACCCATTTCTTCCTGTAGAAACCATAAAAAAGGAACTTGCTCATAGTTTCCTTTCCTTCTTCTGCTTGGTGACCAACTCTGGTGCTTCCCCTGAGTGGCCCTGTGTGATGTCCTGTTTCTCCTCAGGGTACTGTAAGCATAACAAACTGTAAAATCTCCTGGTTTCTCTCTCTTGATCTGAGTCGGACCTCACTATACCAAATCTACAATAATATGATATAAACAACTACTGATACACAAAAGAGCACATACTTGTATTCATTTCCTATGGCTATTATAACAAATTACCATAATCTTCATGGCTTAAAACAACAGAAATTTACACTTTTACAGTTCTGGGGGCCAGAAATCCAAAATCTTTTCACTGATCAAGGTGTTGGCAGGGCCATGCAACCTCTAGAGGCTCTAAGGAAAAAGCGAGCCTTCTTTCTTCCAGCTTTGGTGGCTGCCAGCATTCCCTGACTTGTGACTGCATCACTCCAATCTATGCCTCTAGAGTATTGACTCTCTTTCTTCCTCTTTCTTATAAGATACATATGGTTTTCAGAACCCACTGGGATAATTCAGGTTACTCTATTCATCTCAAGATCCTTAACTTAATTACATCTGCAAAGACTTTTTCCAAACAAGGAAACATTTATAGGTTCTAGGGAATAGGGCCTGGTACCTTTTTTAAAAAGTGTTTATTTATTTAAAAAGTTTTAATAGTCTATTTTTTTAAAAGCAGTTTTAGCTTCAAAGCAAAATTGAGAGAAACTACAGAGTTCACATATAATCCCTGCCCTCACACATGTAAAACTTCCCCTACTATCAACATCCTGCATTAGAATGGTACATTAATTATAATTAATGTACCTACATTGACACATTATTATCACTCAAAGTTTACATTAAGGGTTATTCTTGGCATTGTACATTTTATGTGGTTTTACAAATGCATAATATATATCCGCCATTATACAGAATAAATCCACTGCTCTGAAAATTCTCTGAGTTCCACCTATTTATTCTTCCTTCCCCCTAACTTCTGACAACTACTAATCTTTTTACTGTTTCCAAACTGTTGCCTTTTCCAGAATGTCAAGTTATATTTGTCAAATGTAGTTTTTTCATATTGTTTTTTTTTTCACTTTGTGATATGCATACAGGCTCCTCCATATCTTTTCATGGCTTGATAGCTCATTTCTTTTTAGCACAGAATAAATTTGCCTTGTCTGGATGTAACATGGTTTATTTATCCACTCACCTACTGAAGGACATGTTGTTGCTTTGAGGTTTTGGCAATTATAAATAAAGCTGCTATAAGCATCTGTATGTATGTTTTTTTGTGGATATAAGTTTTCCACTCATTTGGGTAAATACCAAGGAGCATGATTGCTGGATTATATGGTGAGAGTGTGTTTAGTTTTGTTAGAAACTGCCAAATTGCCTCCCAAGGTGTTTGTACCATTTTGCATTTGCTCCAGCAATGAATGAGAATTCCTGTTGCTGCACATCCTCCTTCACATTTGTTGTTGTAGGTGTTCTGGATTTTTGTCACTCTAATCAGTGTGTAATGATATCTTATTGTTTTAGTATGCAATTCCCTAATGACATATGATATTGAGCATCTTTTCATATGCTTGCCTGCCATCTGTATATCTTCTTTGGTGTTTGTTTAGATATTTTGTTCATTCTTTAATTGCATTGTTCATTTTTTGTTGATTTTTGAAAGTTCTTTGTATATTTTGTGTAATAATCCTCATCAGATATGTCTCATGTATATATTTTCTCCCAGTCTGTGGCTTTTCTTCTGATCCTCTTGACATAGAAGTTTTAAATTTTAATGAAATCAAGCTTATCAATTATTTCATCCATGCATTGTGCCTTTGGTGTTGTATCTAAAAAGTGATCATCAAATCCAAGACTATCTAGATTTTCTCCTATATTATCTTTTGGAAGTTTTATAGTATGCATTTTAAATGTATGTCTATAGTTAATTTTGAGTTAATTTTTGTAGAAGTATGTAAAGTCTGTGTCCAGAAACCCACCCCTGCCCCCTTTATTGTTGAAAAGATGGTCTTTTGTCCATTGTATTGCCTTTCCTATTTTGTTAAAGATCAGTTGACTATAGCTGTGGCTCTATTTTTAGGATCTTTATTCTGTTCCATTGATTTGTCTTTTTTTTTTTTTTTTTTTTGCCAATACCGTTCTCCTGAATACTATAGATTTATAGTGTCTTAAAGTCAGGTAATGTCAATCTTCTGACTGTTGTTCTTAAATATTGTGTTTTTCTGTCTCTTTAATCTCCATATAAATGTTAGAATCTGTAGATATCCACAAAATAACTTGTTAGTATTTTTAGTGGGATTGTATTGAATCTATAATCAAATTGGGAAGAACTAGTATCTTGACAATATTGAGTCTTTTTACCTATGGATATGGAATATCTCTTCATTTATGTAGTTCTTCCTTGATTTTGTTCATCAGAGTTTTGTAATTTTCTTCATATAGATATTGCATATATCTTGTTAGATTTTTACCTAAGTATTTCATTTTGGGGGGCTGCTAATTATAAGATATGAACAATATAGGAGACTAAGAGACAGAATGGATAGAATGAAAACTATCATATATTCACTTGTAGTCCAAAAGAAGCAAAATAAATAAATGGATTGTGGAGAGCATGGCTATATAAAGTATGCCCTTAGAATTTTCTAGATCTGGTAAGATACACACACACACACACACACACACACACACACATTTCCAAGAATACAGGATAAATTTTTTAAAACCCATATTTAGACATAACACAGAGACAATATTTTTAAAGCAGAAAAATTTTTAAGAAGGAGAAAAAAAGGATTTCCTCCATGGAATATCAATTAGACTGACATCTGACTTCTCTATAGCATCAAAGGAAGCCAGATGTCTGTAGAATATACTCAAAGTAGTGAAAGAAAATAGCTTCTATAATTTTACCCAGAGAAAGTAGTTTTGAGGAATAAAGATAAAACAAAGACATTTTGGCTGACTAATACTGCATATCATTTATACAACACCTTCTCCATTCATTCATTGAGGGACTCTTAGCTCATTTCCATATTTTGGCTATTGTGAATAATGCTTACAGTAAACATGGGAGTACAGATATGTATCTTGGAAATCCTGGTTTTATTTCCTTTGGGTATATACCCAGAAATGGAATTGATGGGTCATATTGTAGATCTATTTTTAACTTTGAGAAAGCTCCATATTGTTTTCCACAGTGGTTGAATCAAGGGTACCCTTTTCTGCACATTTTTGCCAACACTTAGTATCTTTTGCCTTCTTGATGATAACTATTCTAACAATTGTGAGGTAACATCTCATTGTGGTTTTGATTTACATTTCCATGTTGGTTCGTGATTTTGACCATCTTTTCATGTGCCTGTTGACATTTTGGATGTCTTCTTTGGGAAAATATCTATTTAGTTATGCCCATTTTTAAATTAGATTGTTTTTTCATTAAACAAATGATGTCAGTTTTTATCTTTTAACGTTTTGAATATTTCATTACATTCTCACCTGCCCTATAGAGTTTCAGGTTAAAAGTCCACAGATAGTTTAATGGGAGTATTTTTGTAGATTGCTTTCTTTGATATCCCTGGCTGCCTTTAAGATTCTTTATAACTGATTTTTAACAGCTTTTGATAAAGTGTCTTGGACATGGTCTTTTTCCATTGAAATAATAGAGTATTCTAGCTTTGTGGACTTGTACATTCGGTTTCTTCCTCAGGTTTGGGCAGTTCTCAGCTATTTTATATATATATATATATTATATATAAAATATATACATTTATTTATTTATTATATATATATTTATATATAATATATATGTATTATTTATATTATATATATAATAATATAATATATAATAATATATATATATTATTTATATTATATATAATTATATATATAGTATATATTATATTATATATACATATATATTATATATAATTATATAATTATAATTATATATAATATAATATATATATAATGTATATTATATATATAATGTATATAATTATACATATATATTATATATAATATATATACATAATATATATATACATATATTATATATATTATATATAATATATATGTATATATGTATATTATATATATATATAATATATATGTATATTATATTATATACATAATATATATGTATATTATATTATATACATAATATATATGTATATTATATTATATACATAATATATATGTATATTATATTATATATATTATATATAATATATATGTATATTATATATATGTATATTATATTATTTATATTATATATATGTATATGTATAGTATATATTATATATATTATATATATTATATATTATATATAATATATATTATATATTATATATAGAAATATATATATAATAAATAAATAAATGTATATATATTTACATATATTATATGTATATATATACATATATATTATACAATGTATATCATATATATACAATGTATATTATATATATACAATGTATATTATATATATAATATATATTATGTATATTATATATATAATATATATTATATATATTATATATATTATATATAATAAATAAATGTATATATTTATTTTTGAGAGAGAGAGATAAAGTTTTATTTATTTATTTTTGAGAGAGAGAGAGATAAAGCATGAGTCGGGGGGGGTGGTTTGCAGAGAGTGAGGTAGAGAGAATGAACCCCAAGCAGGCTCCACACTTTCAGCGCAGAGCCCAATGCAGGGCTTGAATTCATGAACCATGAGATCATTACCTGAACTGAAGTCAGAAGCTTAACCAGCTGAGCCACCCAGGTGCCCCTATTGTATTTTTAAATAACTCTTTGCCCCTTCCCTTTCTCTTTTTCTGGTAAATTAATTATTCTATTTGCTTTTCTGATAGAATCTTATAGTACTCATAGGGTTTTTTCACTGTTTAAATGTTCATTTATTTTGAGAGAGCAAGAGACACAGTGCAAGGAGGGGATGGCAGAGAGAGAGGGAGACACAGAATCCAAAGCAGGCTCCAGGCTCTTATCTGTCAGCACAGAGTCTGACATGGGGCTCCAGCTTGTTAACCATGAGATCATGATCTGAGCTGAAGTCGGATGCTTAACCGACTGAGCCACCCAGGCACCCCTCTTTGCTTTTAATATAAAATCTTAATTTTCTCTCCCTTCTCACTGATTCATTTCTAAATTCCTGTCCTTCAAGTCACTTATCCTTTCTTCCATTCTATCTGCCCTGTTATCTGTGCTTTTTTTTAAGTATGAAATTTATTGTCAAATTAGTTTCCATACAACACCCAATGCTTATCCCAACAGGTGCCCTCCTCTATGCCCATCACCCACCTCCCCTCCCTCCCACCCCTCATCAACCCTCAGTTTATTCTCAGTTTTCAAGAGTCTCTTATGGTTTGGCTCCCTCCCTCTCTGTTTTTTTCCTTCCCCTCCCCCATGGTCTTCTGTTAAGTTTTTTAATGCATTCTTCATTTCATTGTTTTACGTCTTCAGCTCTAGAATTTGTTTATTTTTAATTTTTCACTTTATTTATTTTAGAGAGAGAGAGAGCACAAGCTAGGGAGAGGGGCAGAGGGAGAGAGAAAGAGAATCTTAAGCAGACTGTGTGTTCTGCATGGAGCCTGATGCAGGGCTCGATTCTGTGACCCTGGGATAATGACCTGAGCAGAAAGCAAGAGTCTACTGACTGAGCCACCCAGGTGCTTGTTTGGTTCTTTTTTTAAAAATTTCAGTCTCTTTGGTAGGGAACTCCTTCTGTTCATTAATTCTATTCCCAGGTTCATTGAATTGCCTTTCTCAGTTTTCTTGTAGCTCACTGAATTTCTTCATAAAATTTATTTTGAATTCTTTAACAGTTGTGTCTCAATATTTTGTGCCTTTGAGTTGAGTATATGGAGAATTATCTTATTTCCATTATATAATATTATCTTGATTTTCATTGTGTTTAACAATATATGCCTCTGATTTTACATTTGAAGCAGCAAACACTTTTCCTACTTAAGGATTTGTGTAATTTGGCTTGTTACAGTTCAACAGGTTAGCAGTTAGAAAATTTTCTTTTGTAGTCCAGAAGATGGCACTATACCTCAAGTTTTTGGTTTTTCCTGTGGGAGATGGCTGTTAGGATGAAGTGTGCAAAAAGAGCTGGCAGCAGATTTGGGAGAGATGTGGGTTTAGCACCTGGGACTTTGGGCGTGCCTACAGCCCATTAGGTGAATCTTAGTGTAGGGAACTTCAAAAGGTCCATGAGTGGATCTACAGCTGAAACCCTGAAGCATACAGAAGGAAATGAGTTCCTTAAACGCCATTTGATATTCCTTGTCTGTCTCCTTCCATTTCCCTTCCCTCCTCCAAGTCAGGGAGGTCATTCCTTAGAACTCTGGTGCTGCAGGAGAGAAACAAGCTCTCTAGCTGCAGCCCACGTGCAGCTGGGCAGTCTGTCACTTCTTGTGCTTTTCACATCCTCTGCCAGAGAGGTAACTCCTTCTGTTGCCAAAAGCCCAGAGTGTTGCACTGATGTCCTGGAGAGGGAGCCTGCCTCAGTGGGTTCCTCTCTTACCTCTGCTTCCAAACTCACCTCTGTACCAGTCTGATGGTGTGCCAGGCTCTCCTGTCAGGCTGATGCTTCCATGTGTATCTGTGCAGTGGTATACCCTCCAGCTTCCCCTTATCTAATCATGGCAATGTGGGTGGAGCAGGTTCACCAATTCCGCTGAATCCACAGTTCACTCTGAGATCTATCCACTTTCTCTCGGGTGCACAAGTAGATAGAAATTTCACAGGTGTCCTGTTGTAATGTACAGAGGCACTTTTATTCATGTATAGGTGACTAATTAATTGTAATCAAAGAGGAGATAAAAGAGGAATGACTCATACCACCATGATGCTGACATCACATGTCAATTTTTTAAAATTGTTATTGGTTTAATAGAAATGCTTCTTGTCTTAATCCTAGGTCTTGTTTTTTATATCAATAAAATAATATTAGATTTAGATAAGTGGTTTCAAATTTAAGAAGAGAAAGATAAGAACAATATATTAATGGTAGATATTTTTGTAAAACTGAATTTCATGACTTTTGTCTGAAAATATATTTTTTATACAATTTCTTTTAAAATTCTATTATTTAGAGCTCAAAATCTAGAAACCATTGGACTATTCCAGTAGTCTCTTTCAATATAAATATTCTCTGATCTTATTTATTTTTTCTTCCTACATCCCAAGAAAACTGAAATGGCATATAGAATGTCTTAGGAATCAAAGAGCTTACAGGAACTTAATGGTTGTGTCAATCAGGATAGACTAGGTTATGCTGCAGTAACAAAAAGCTGAATACTCAGTAGCTTATGTAGCCAAATTTATTTCTTGTGTTTATCTTAGATCAACAAGGGGACTCTTCATATTAGTCACTTTACAATCTGCCACTGAAACTTTATTTTAATACAGAGGCCCCAGAACAAAACATATTACTTCTGCTTGTATTTTATTGCCAAAGCAAATGACATGAAAATTCCCAAATTCAACAGGACAAGGTATATGTAACCTGCAAGGAGGAGCACTGAATATTTATGAATAGTAATACCTTCTGTGGGTATGAAATCAGGTATAAAAACTGTAACAGAGAAAGATTAATTTTGTTCAGTGTGAAAATTTGAAAAACAGGAAATATGAGACTAATAACCCTTACTACTTTTGCAATTTTATAAACTTATTAATGTTAGCTAAACAGAAATTTCCAGATTCTAAAATATCTTCACATAATGTATTTTACTTGACTTTTATCACTTGACTCAGTGATGGGGACTGATAAGACTGAGTAATGGCTAAGAGCTCACTATGGAGTTAAACTGCTTGGTTTTGAATTTCAGTTGCAGTGTTTACGGAAATTTGACCATGGAATAGTTGTCTTACTTAATATTAGTGCTTCAGTTTCCTTTTTTAAAACTGGGTATAATCATAATTCTAGCTTGCATTTATGTTTGTGTAAGGAATCAAAGTGGTAATAGTAACATTCAATGCATATTGTTAGTTGGTTTTACTTATTTTTGTATTTTTATCATATTTATCAACAATACTATTATCCCCATTTTCCAACTAAGATCTAAATGCAATCTATAGGCTTCTCTTTTCCCTAAGGTTCACATACTAGGTCGCAAAGCTCAGATGCAAAATTAGATTTTGGTTTAGAGACTTTGTTTACATCCTACTCACACTTTTTTATATAATGTAACACAATCATTTTAATCTGTGTCCTTAAAGGTTATATTATAAAAAAAAAATTCATAGATTGATATAAATGATTTAGGAAATAAAAAGACTAATTGAGATTGGGAGATAATACTGAGAAAGAGAAAGGAAGACCAAAAGAGAAAGCAAACAACTGAAAAGGTACAGTGTAATTAGAAGTGTCAGGGAGGCAAATTGAGCCGAGGGAAGACAGTTGGTTTTCCTGGGAATTGGGAGTGATAGTAGCTAATCAAGTATCACTGTGGAGCTCACGTTAGACTTTTTTTCACAGATTTGGTTTGGAGAGTTGGAACAGCATTGTAAGAGCACCTATGGAGAAGAAGAGGATTATAGAAAATCTATAAAGCTTTAAATTCAGCATTTTTTTCCTCATTGAAGAGAAAGCAAAACAAGAACTATATGATTTTTGTTATTGTATGATTGAAAAGACTGACCTGTCAATTTGAGAGTTTGCTGATGTAAAGAAGTTGATGTGGTCAAAGTTATCTTAATGTTTTGTGAGTATTGTAGTCCCTACCCCCCATTTTTTGTCTTGAAATAAGTGGTTTCTGTCATATGATTTGATATGGGTCAAAGTTTTACAAGCTATTTTAGGTTTGTTGACAACTCAAGTTTCAGTTTCCAGCAGCACAAAATGTACTGTTTCTGTTTGAAGTGTGTCTGAGTCTTGGCTCAAAACGTTTCTCTCATTTAAAGAATCTGGTAGGTAAACTTGATTATATTGCCTTCTTTTCTCTAACTTCACAGGTGATTTATTATCCTGAGCTCAGGGTTCATTTTCCTGTTTTTCCTTTAAGTTTTTTGTTTTTGTTTTTCTTTTTGTTTTATGGAGGTAGGTAGCTCATAGGAGACAGGATACTGTTTTGAGAAAATTGTACATGATTCAGTGTAAAATTTAGAGGAATTAAGACTTTTTTTCAGTAACAGAAACCACTAACTTGAACAACTACTGTATTGATAATACTAATTAAAGTTCTAGAATATTGAAAACTAGAAAAATAGAAAAAGAAAACATTTGGAGATAAATAAAAGTGACAAAATAACAAGCATAGATGTGACATCTAAGGTATTTCTGTTAAAATTTTTAATAATACTTTAAACAACTTACTCTAAAGATATTTATATAGATATGAAGTATCTAGGCTAATAACTACAAATGACAAGAGTAGATAACTTGTTTATTTTAGGTTAATGTTAATTTATCTACATGTTAAAAAATATATTAGTATATGCCTGAGCTGAGAGGTTGTTTTGGAAAGGGGAAAAGAACTTTATAAATAACTAATACTTATATAGGTAACTGACATTTATATAGGAAGAAAGGAAGCTATAGAAATAGATACTGGTTTTTTGACTATTACTTTTTGCTTAACATTTTAATAGAGCTCCTTTATGCTATTTAAGCCATGGTATGATTTAGGTAGACTTAAGCTAAATGACCAAATTTATGGTATTTCATGTGTTAAGAGAAGTCCTGAATTTTTTCTAGAACCTTTCCCTTATGATGTCATTTATATTGTAGACATTAAATAAAATAACAAGTATCTTTTATATAATACTGATTGAGAAAAAAAATACTTGAGAACATCAGAAACTAGAAAACTTATGGGGGAGTCTGAGTTAATAGAATTTTTTTTTCTTTTTAACATCGGATATGTTTTATTGGCACTTCAAATATAAATACTTCTTAAGGAGTATTGCTTTATCGGTAATCGGTAGGATACCGATGTTCTAGCTCATATTTTTAAGGAACTCCCAAGACATCTCATATGACTTATTATAGTAACCCTTAAAACTTGAAAAGGAAATTTCTTCTTTTAAAGAAGAAATATGAGATGTGGGCAGCAGAGCATTGATATTAGTATTAATACTGTGAATAGCTTCTCTGAGGGGAACAATTTTAGGAAATCTATAATGAGAAGTAGCCATAATAACTATCTCAAGTTCTTATTTTTTTAATTTGTTATTGATGTCAAAGATGTCAAGGATTTGTTTGCAGATTTTACTTCACAAGATACAAAAATATGCTTTAGTTGTTTTAATGCTTATGGAGTTTATAGCTCTTTAGATTGAGAGGAAAATTAAGATTAAATGAGAAAATATAGGACAGTGACTGACCCTTGATAAAGATTATTGTATGATTGTATATATCCACCTATGCTGGGGTGCTGGTAAAATTTCCCGAATTATGTCTGCATAATTTTAATATGTTATCCCTTATTTTAATAACATTTTAACATACATGTGAAAAACACTTGTTATTAAAAGAACAGTTCAGAGTTAACTACTGAGGCAGTGATGAGAAGTTATCTCAAAATCAATGTGTGTCTGCTAGAAGTTCTAAAGCGGTTAAAACTAAAAGAGAGAAAAAGAAGAGTGGAAAAAATAGGTAGAAAACATTGCCAGTTCCTTCTTATCACTATCTATTCTTCCGTGTGTTTGTGTGTGTGTGGGGGGGGTGCAAATAGTTCTGAGAAATAGAAAGTATTATTAGAATTTGACAAGAGTGGAATGGAAAGAGAGAATGTCCAAGTGATAATAAGTAGAAGTAGAAAGAGAGCATGAGTTTAGAGCAGTTTGAACAGTACCAGCAGTAAAAATAACAAAACAATAATAACATTACAGCAGCCAAATATATTGAGTTTTTATTGTATTCATACACCAGGATAACAGCTTTATTGGTGTTAATTCACTTAATCATCATGACAGCTTTATGAGGTACATATTGCTTTTTCTAGTTCATAGATAAACTTAAAGAGATTATTTTCCACGGTCACACAGATGATAAATGACAGGGTCAGAATTTAAACTGTAGTTTGTCTAACTCCTAAGGTCATGTTCTTAACCATTACATTTTAACATTTGGAACCTTAAGTCATGTATAAAGTTCAAACCATGCTGCTCTTATCTAATTCCCGCCTCTTTAGCACCATCAGCCCTATATCATCCACAGTCTCATCAGTCTTCTCTCCTATTCTTATTCTAATACTCATCTACATCCAGTTGGTCTCTTGTACTCCTTGCAAATTTTCCTTCCTATTTGTTTTTGAAAGCCTTTCTCTGGTAATAAAAGTCCTTTCTCTATTATGAAGGCACCTCTTTATATGCTCCCTCCAATCTCCCTTATCATATACACTGCTGGGCTTTACCCAAACAAAGTTGTAAATTTGGACTCAACAGCTGTCTTGTCAACTCTCTTTGTCTACTCTCAAGGGTCCAGCTCTCCAGGCCTGATAATTCATCCATGTTCATTGACTTATATATACTAGTTTTTATAGATGGTATCTATTCTGATTGGTCAGTGTCTGTGACCAAATCCAGTTGTTAAATATTTTGTATGCCATTTCTGGAACTATCATTGCTTTGTTGAAAGTTCCCAAATCTATCTGCTTCTTTCTTCATATCTAATACTTTTTCATACTTCAATCTCAGTATATCCCAGTATTAGTTCTTCAGTTTCCCTAATCAAGTCTGCTTCTAGATTGCTCAAGAATGGTAATTGCATTGTCATTCTTTGATTCATTAACCTTTAAATCAGAGTCCCCTTTGACTCTTCCTTTTCTTTATTTTCCTACATCCAGTTACTTACCATTTCATGTAGACTTGGTCTCCACCAAATCTATTTTATCTTTCCTTTCTGTATTAGTGAATTATTGCCGAATAACAATAATAATGTATTATGCCTCACAATTTTATGGGTGGCTAGGTGGTTCTTCTGCTGCTTTTGCCCTGGAATAACCATTCGACTACAGTTAGTTGGTAGATCAACTCAGATGGTTGGAATGGGTAGAAACAATTAGATCGTTTCATGTGGTAATTTATCCTAGTTATCCAAACAACACAATGGTCTTAGATTTTTCAAGAGATCAAGATCCAATGGGTAAATGCTAGTCAAACTTTTGTTTGTGTCTTATTTGCTGACATCCCACTGGGCAATACGACTTATAAGCCAATTCCATAGCCTATGAAGGAAGAGACCCCAAATTGGATACAAGCAAGTGTCACTCACTGGGTGACACTGATTGTAACAATTTATTATACACTCAATTTCACTCCTACTGCTATTTTCAATTGTTTCTATCTCAGTTCTCTTTGCTTCCCAATCCATCTGATATACTTTAAAAGCTCTAATCATGTTACTGTTCTTTTTCAAAACAAACAAACAAACAAATGAACAACACCCTTCTATATAGCTTCTTATAGCTTTAGGAAGAAATTCTACTTTCTCCTCCTTGACTTTAAGAGATCTCAATATGACTCTCCTACCTTAATTCCTATGGCTCCCCTGCACCTTACTTAGTGTTCTACAAAACTATATTGGTTTCTTGATATTCTTCTTTCTCATTTCCCAAATTTGTTTTCATTTTTGTTTTTGTTTTTATTTATTTTTTTTTTAGTCAGAGCTATTTCACCTTCTCTGTTTTATTTAAAGGTTAAAGTCAAACCTGTTCTTTGAATTGACTGTATCTTCCTCTGTTCTCATCCAGCACAAATTATTTTTTCTATCAATGAAATCATGAAACACTTTACTTGTATCTTTCTTAAAGTAGTAATCATATTCTTTATTTTATTATTGTTACTTATGTTTGTGTACAGTTGTGTCCTTTCTCTGATTTAACATTATCTCTAGAATGGTACTGCCCATTAGAAATTTAATGAAAACTACATATATAATTTAAAAATTTTTGATAGCCAAATATTAAAAGATGCCAAAAGAAACTGGGGAAATTAAGGTTAATAATAAATTTTATTTAACCTAATGCATCACAAAATATCATTTCAACATATAAGTGACATAAAATTATTAATTTTTTACATTAATTTTTCACACTATTTCTTCAAAATGTGGAGTATATTTTACATTTATAGCACATTTCTGTACAGACTAATATTTTAAGTTATCAGTAGCCAAATGTTGTAGCCACCATGTTGGATATCACACCTCTAGAATACTATGAGGAATATTGGTATAATACAGAGAATGTTGATTTGTGGTAGGACCTATTATCAAATTCTGGCTTGTTATATACTGTCTGAGCCTGGACAATTTACTGTTTATCTGGGCTATAGTTCCTTTATGTGTAAAAAGTTTTTGCAAAGATTAAATTGTATCACATAATTTCTGACAGTGTTTGTTTATTTTTAAAAATCATTGAAGACATAACCCAAGTTATGCCAATGCCTTGCACAGTGCCTAGAATTTAGAATCTTATGTTACAATTTGTTGATTACATAAGCCATTACTAGCTATTTGTTTTGCTAGTTTCTAGGAATATTAGATAGGAAGTCTACCTTTAAGGAGTTTTGTCCAGAATGATGGACACATAAGTACTTAATTATTTATAATATATTTACAATATAAATCAAATACAGCTTAATATTGTGATATATGTTAAAAAGCTATCATATAGATCAGTTATTAACTATGCCTGGGAATAACAGGAAAGGCTTTAAAAGATGTTGCTTATGAAGTATACAAGGATGATGGAAGGTGATTATAGAAAGGAAAACACTTCAAAAATTACGGAGCAATGAAATTACTTGTGAAATATGAGGAAATTTTAGTTTTGCAATAGGTAAGCATGAGGGACTAAACGTTTGTGTCTCCCCCCACCAACTTTACATATTGAAACCCTAGCTCCCCATGGGTGGTATAAGGTTGTGGGGTCTTTGGGAAGTAATTAGGTTTAGATGAAGTCATGAGAGTGAGCCCCATGATGGCATTAGTGTCCTTGTAAGAAAAGAGACTAGAGCTCTACTCTGTTCTCCATCATGTAAAGATACAGGGAGAAGATGGCCATCTATGAACCTGGAAGGGGGCTCTCACCAGACACTGAACCTACTGACATTTTGATTTCAGGCTTCCTAGCCTCCAGAACTATGAGAAATAAATATTTGTTGATTATCACCCAGTCTGTGATAATCTTGTTATAGCAACTTGAACTGACTAAGAAAGTAGGACACATAGTGTTTACATGGTGAGTTGGAAGAAGGACCAAAGGAGAGCATTAGGGTTGCTAGAAAAATAATTATGGACCATAGTGCTCTATGTAACCCTTCCCCAAAGCTGGTACTTCCTTATTTTTCCTTATCTTAATGAATGGTATCATTACCAGGTACCTAGTTCTTTAGTTTTTCTCTTTCCCTCATTCTTTAAAAAAAAAAATTTTTTTTTAATGCTTATTTATTTTTGAGAGACAGAGACAGAGTGCAAGCAGGGGAGGGGCAGAGACAGAGAGAGACACAGAATCCTAAGCAGGCTCCAGGCTCTGAGCTGTTGGCACAGAGCCCAACGTGGGGCTCAAACTCATGAACTGAGAGACCATGACCTGAGCCAAACTCATGAACTGAGAGATCATGACCTGAGCCAAAGTCGGTCTTAACCTACAGAGCCACTCAGGCGCCCCTCTCTTTCCCTCATTCTTCAGCTCTAATCTATCCATAAACCTATTACCTCTCTGCCTATGAAATATATCCTGTCAATGCCCTTAGTCTAAGCCACTCACCTCTTTCTTAAACCACTAAAAGAGTCTAACAGATCTCCTTACCCCTATTCTTGTTTTCCTATAATCCAATTTCTTCAGAGTAACAAGAGTGATTTTCTTTTAAAGTACACCAGAGTTTCTTAGCTCCCTTTCTTACAGACACAATGCCTCTCTCTTTCATTATATTCTACAAGATCCTACATGATCTGGCCTAATTCTCAGACCTCATATCATTTTGCCCTTCCCTTTATTACATATTGTTTAGCTACACTGACTTTTATTTATTTATTTATTTATTTATTTATTTATTTATTTATTTATTTAATATTGCTTGAAGTTTTTCTTTCCTTGGGTTTTTCTGTTGTACTTTCCTCTAGATTGCTCTTTCTCTGATCTTTAAATCACTGGGTGCTTCTAATCCTTCAAATACTAGCTGAAAATCATTTCCACAAAGAAATCTTTCCTGAATATTTAGTTTAAAATACCTTAATGGCAAAGTCACTTTCTATTTTATTACTATTAATTCATACTAGTTCTTATTGATATCTTCAATGTATCATCATCATCATTTACTCATATATTTTCTTTCCACACTAGAATGTAACAAGAACAAGAATCCTATCTATCTTATTTATTACTGTATCCCAAATATCATCCACATGCTTAAACAAAAAACAATATTCAGTTAATGCTTGTTGGATTAAAGGATTAAGTGTTTTCCACCTGTACTATTATTCTCTTTCATAGGTTTTTACTTACGTTAAGAAGAAAATGAGGTGTGAATTTATTAATTTAGTGTCCTATCAGGTATGAAATATTTGGCTATAAGGGGAAAAAAACAAAATGCTCTGCTGCTACAGCCACTGCATTAAGCATATGATTTGATGGAGTGGGGAAAAGTGTCTCTATCTTTATTTCAACTTCCAAATAGTTTCTTAAATCTTAATGTAGAAAGTTAAATAACTAAAAATTAGGGTTGGTGGTATAAGAAAAGAACTGAATTAAATATCCTGTTTCTTTTTGAAATTGAAACATTATAATGTTTGCAAATAGATAGTTAAGGCAATGTTTTGATTATAAATTCAACTGGCTTTGATTGTGATTTTCCTTCTATTTGTGAAGGACTTCAGAAAGAAAATCTAATTCTGATTAAATAATCCATGATTGAGGATTCTCTCTATATAAAATTCCAGATGTTGAAAAAGGTTAATATTCCCTCAGTAAACAAAGCATTAAGTTCTAAAAGGTCATTTAGATTGTTTGCCTGGTATATTGTTTATAGATATTCTTCACCTGTTAATATTATCATTGTTGATAATTCTTTTCAGATCATGATTAAACACTTTATGCTCTATGTATTTATTCATGTTAATATTTACCTAGTAAAATATTTTTCTTACAGGAAGATAAATAGTTGCTGCAAAGAACACTGACAACTTCAAAGCAAAATGAAGTTCTTTCTGTTGCTTTCAGTCATTGGGTTCTGCAGGGCTCAGTATAACCCAAATACCAAGCCTGGACGGACATCTATTGTCCATCTGTTTGAGTGGCGCTGGGCTGACATTGCTCTTGAATGTGAGCGATACTTAGCTCCCAAAGGATTTGGAGGGGTTCAGGTGGGTATTATTCTTAGTATAAACTGCAAAGTTTGCTGTGCTTATAGTAAATGGTATTATGATCTGTATCTGTGAAGCTGGAAGATTTTACTGCACAAATAGGTACTCTAAAACGGTTTACTGAGGAAGAAAAAAATTTAGTATTATTGACAACTTTATGTTTTGTTTCTGATATAAACCTTCTTCAGGAGGACATTTCCAATGTGGTAGTTAAAAATGTAGCTGTATATGCAAAGATTCAGAAATAAGTTTAGATCATTGATTATGTTATAGAGTATCTGATGATATAAAGTAACCCATAATATGATACTTATTGTTTATTTGTAGATCTCTCCACCCAATGAAAATGTTGTGATTAATAGCCCTTTAAGACCTTGGTGGGAAAGATACCAACCAGTTAGCTACAAGTTATGCACAAGATCAGGAAATGAAAATGAATTCAAAGACATGGTGACTAGATGTAACAACGTTGGTGTAAGTGAATTAAAATTTCCTTTAAAAACATTATTTAGGAAAATTCTCTCTCTTGTCTCCTGTTCCTTATGAGCAGAATATTTTCCATAGCTTTTTATTTTATTTTATTTTACTTTACACTTAAGCTATAACTAGAACTTAATGGTTACCTATGTTTAGCTTTTGTAAATCTTTGTATATGTACCATTTGTCTACTAAAGAAAATTTCAATCAAAGTTTAAAGCCAAAATTATTTATAAAGCAAATATAACTGTACACATTTCTGGGGAATACTTTCTAGTTAGGAATTGGAAATTCCAGTTGCAATATTTGTTATAATTTTTATGTGGCTTGTATATGCACCTATAATTTCTGGGTCTTCTTCCCCATAGGTTTTTTGATGGTAAATAGTTATATTATGAGAGATTTACCTTCCTCTCTTTAGATGCTAAGTAGATAATAGAGGCTAGCTGCTTCTTTCTTAGGATGATGCATGGAAATTTCAAAAACCAATGTTCTCTCCTGTCTTCTATGATTCTGATCTGTCCCCCCAAAAGGCTATTTGCATTTTTTCATAGTTATGGTAGTTTTAGTTACCAGTTTGTCGTTTATGTAAATATTTTACCAAGAGGGTAAAATGCAGATAGGTATTCAGTTCACATGGATTTCCCTTCACACTTAACTTTTGGTTTACTAGGAAGGTAAGTTAAAAAATAACAAATACCAGTTTTGGAGTGTGATTAACATGCTGTAAACTTTAGTCGATAATACTATAGATTTCTACTTCTCTAAAGACAAACTGAAATAGAAACTTTGTTTTTCAGGTCCATATTTATGTGGATGCTGTAATTAATCATATGAGTGGGAATGGTGTGGGTGCAGGAACAAGCAGTACTTGTGGAAGTTACTTCAACCCTGGAAATAGAGATTTTCCAGCAGTCCCATTCTCTCATTGGGATTTTAATGATGGTAAATGTAGAACTGGAAGTGGAGACATTGAGAACTATAATGATCCTTATCAGGTAATTAAAGAAAAAAACCACAGTGATTGGAATAAAGAGCTATCCGTGCCTTTTATTATCCACATGGAGCTTATTGATCTTCATTTTAAATACTGGTTTAGATTCCTTATGAAAATAAGGATTCCAAGTCTGACTCTTTAAAAATTAGAAACTCAAATCAGTATTTAAAATATTTTTCCCAATTAAATTTGTCCCAATAAAAAAAAAATACTCATCTACTTTATTTCCTACATACTCCATTTTTTCTAATACATCAAAGGTATGTCCATACTAGAATGTCAGTATGTTCAGTTCCCAATGCAAAAAAGACACTATAGAAACACCTGTTAATGAATAAATGAATGAATAATCAAATGGATTGTCAGGTTAAGGTGGTGTTTTGTGTATCAATCACAAAATTTTTACCTCAATAGGTCAGAGATTGTCGTCTGGTCGGTCTTCTTGATCTTGCACTGGAGAAAGATTATGTGCGTTCTAAGATTGCTGAATATCTGAACCGCCTCATTGACATTGGTGTAGCAGGGTTCAGAATTGATGCTTCTAAGCACATGTGGCCTGGAGACATGAAGGCAATTTTGGATAAACTGCATAATCTGAATACAAACTGGTTCCCCGAAGGAAGTAAACCCTTCATTTACCAGGAGGTACATCAGTACATATATGTATATGTATTTCATAGGTATATGAAAAAATATAATTTAATTAATTAGAAAATAAATGGTAGATTTAATGAAAGATACAATTTCTGTAGTTTAATGGCTGTATCATTTGTATAGAAGAGTGTTCTTTAACCTTCTTTCATTGGAACAGCATCTAACATCTAACTCTTTATCACAAGAGGTTTTATGGAAGTGCCGAGAATTCATTTAGGCTGCAAACATCTGTGTCATTTACCGTCTCCCCAGAGACCATTAGAAAAGACAGATAATAACATAGTTGCTATCTTGAGCCAGTCTGAGTTTAAATCTTGGCTATAGCACTAGTAGCTGTGTTCACTTAGGCAAGTTGATTAACCTCTGTATGCAACATTTTATTTTCAAGTGAAGAAAAGGGATGGTGATAATAGTTATGTCTTTGTCTTTGTCCAACAGTTAAATGAGTTAATATTTATCAACCACTTAGAAATGTTTTCATCCAGATATCAAGTGCTATATAAGTATGACCTATTGTTATCATTTATGTACAATACTAAATTAGGTCAACATTCTCACAGGACAACAGATCACCTTGTATCATGTTATTTTTAATATTGTAGCATATAATTTAGCAAAAAAGGAAGAATCTTGATATAAAGAAAACCATTTTGGGTATTTCAAATAACATAAATAGTTTCAAGTCATTTTCTACATAATGTTAACCTTTTGGTTAAAATTCTTTAAAGTTCTTATTAAAGTAATATTTTTCTTGTATTTCTACTAGGTAATTGATCTGGGTGGTGAGCCAATTAAAAGCAATGAGTACTTTGGAAATGGCTGTGTGACAGAATTCAAGTATGGTGCAAAATTAGGCACAGTTCTGCGCAAGTGGGATGGAGAGAAGATGGCTTACTTAAAGTAAATGAAATACGATTTGTCTTTTAAATTATTTCACAGATGTATTAGTCTTATTATTCCAATCTGAGTTATCTTCTTTGGAACTTATTCAGAATTTTTAAAGATTCAATTACTAATAATAAGGGTTATAGTTTCCCAAATTCCAATGTATCATCTTTATTTAGAATGTCAATCATGAGGATATCTCAAAACCTCAAACATAACCTAGAGACTTTAATCTATGTCTTATATAACTCTACTATATTTGACTAGTGTTTGTATACAATATGTGAAGGCCATGCTATTATTAAAATGATTGTATCATTTATAAAGTACCTAAAATGTGGCTACATTATGGAGTTTACATATACTATATCAATTAATTAATTTCAAATATTAGAATGTTTATATTATAACAATATAATATTGAAACCTGATTTTAACCCAGTTATCCATTCTGTATGATGTGATATGGATGTTGATCCTTCTGAAGTCTCATCTAAATTATACTGAAACCTCTAAAAGGACTTTTTATAACAAAAATCTTATACCTGTAACATGAATATAATACAAGTAATCCATACATATATACATACATTGAAAGTATAGTATATCTATATATATAGTATATCTATTTATCTATCTCTATATATATTTATTTTTTTATTTTAAAAACACTCCTATACAATAATCATTTAATTAGAGACAGAATTTCATTTGGGGATGCTATACCAAAAGAAATACACATTTAGGTTACCCTAAAACTATTGGAAAAGAATACATGTATTTTTGTGTATATGTGTTTTAATAGGAACTGGGGAGAAGGATGGGGTTTCATGCGTTCTGACAGAGCACTTGTCTTTGTGGACAATCATGACAATCAGCGAGGACATGGAGCTGGAGGAGCATCTATTCTAACATTCTGGGACTCCAGGTAGGAAGTAAAATCCACCAACCCCCCCTATTTTTTTACATTTGTTTTAATGACATTAAAAGTATTGTTTTCTTCTATGATGATATCATTTTATAACCTTCAGACTGTACAAAATGGCAGTTGGATTTATGCTTGCTCATCCGTATGGATTTACACGAGTAATGTCAAGCTTCCGTTGGCCAAGACATTTTGAAAATGGAAAAGTAAGTTTTTGTGCTGTCCAATATATATTTTTCTCAAGAAAGGAAAGGCAGTTTTGTTGTAATTGTACATGACACTATTATTTTTACTATTTATCAAGTATTTAAGTATAAACCTGATGCAGGATGCTTTTAGCAATTCAATTAATATTATGGTCTCTGTTGTCAAAGAGTATTGTAGGCTATATCAGAAGTATGACAAACATCCCCTCCCCAAAGAAACACTTTAAAATAAGGATATAGTAAGTAAAATATGTACTTCTCATACGTACCTACTTCATAGAGTTGATACGAGGATTACAAGTTAACACTTGTAAAGAACTTAAAACAGTACCTGCCCATAGTATGATCAATATAAATATTTGTTAAATACTTTTTTTTTAAAAGTTGTATGGAATGCAAAGAAGTTGTTCAGTTGAACTTTTGTTAAATAGGGAAAATATCTTATAAGTGGAAGGAAAATATATGTATTAAAGAAGGGAAATTTACAGACTATTTTGGAAAAGGTAAAGATGAGAAAAATATTTGGGGTAATATATGGGGTATTGAGTAGCAATTTGAAAAACGAACTGAGAAATAAAATTATGAATGTATTGGGAAAGTTATTGGAATTTTTTTTTTAAACTGAAGATTTCAGATGCAGCATTGTACAGCAACTTCATACCTAAACTAAAAATCTTTTTCACTTGAAACCAGACTGATTTCTTCCATTTTTTTCTCTATCTTTAAAATTACCAATCTGAAAATCACAAGATTAAAAATTTGATCAATTTAGTAAAGAACATTGTGATGTATTGACTAGCACATTTATCCAAAAGGAAGAATGAAAGAAATGAATATTTATTCACCAATTATCATATTCAAGGCATTTTTCACATAATTATTTAATTGGGCACAGAGAAGTTATGTATGTTAACTAAGTTTTCTTTTTTTTTTTTAATGTTTATTTACTTATTTTGAGAGAAAGAGAGTATGAGCAGGGGCGGGGCAGAGAAAGAGGGAGACAGAATCCCAAGCTGGCTCTGCACTGTCCAGCACAGAGCCAGATGGGCTTGAACTCACAAACCATGAGATAATGACTTGAGCCAAAATCAAGAGTATAGTGCTCAACTGACTGAGACACCCAGTCACCCCAATGTTATCTAAGATTTTTTATCTAATAGTAATAGAATCTATGTTTTCATTCTGCTGTCTCTGACACTACAGTTCTTGTCATTTCAATGTCATTCACTTTTTTCCCAGAGCTTAGCCATAACAATTCCTTGGAAAGAAAGTGAAGAGGTAAAAAAAAAAAAAAAAAAAAAAAAAAAATCTGACCTTTAATATATGGCACTAAGAGAATTAGCAATTGGGAAGAAAATGGTGAGGACCTGGTAAAGGGCTATAAAAATACTGAAGGAGTTAGTATTACTAAATGAAGATGCTGTAGACACAAGTAAGACAGATTGGGTTTTGTGTAATAAAGAAGAAAGAAACAAATACATGAAATGTTAAAAATCTAAGCTTTTTTTCCTTTAATTAAGGATGTTAATGATTGGATTGGGCCACCAAATAATAATGGAGTAATTAAAGAAGTTACTATTAATCCAGACACCACTTGTGGCAATGATTGGGTCTGTGAACATCGGTGGCGTCAAATAAGGTAGGAATTCTTATTTAGAGATGACCTCTAATATTAAACATTCTTAAAATTTTATTTTAAACTGTTAAATGTATTCATCAGCATTTTATGTGGTATTTTATCTTTAGGAACATGGTTATGTTCCGTAATGTAGTTGATGGCCAACCTTTTAGAAACTGGTGGGATAATGGTAGCAATCAAGTAGCTTTTGGAAGAGGAAACAGAGGATTTATTGTTTTTAACAATGATGACTGGTAAGTATATATCAATTAGAAGTAACATTTTAAATAACATTTATACTAGTATGTTCTTGGTTTACTACTTTCTCTTATTACACATTTACTTTTTTTATATCTGAAAAAATTCTTTAGTCAGCAGATTAAGAAAACACAGGAATCTGAAAAGAACCAGAAGAAAAATGATGGCTCTTACTCTTCTGATCTCTTCCTTATTAGGACTTTCTGTTCTAAGTGGAGTTATTCTATGTGCACCCTTGCATATCATGTGCAGATATTCTACACATGTATGTTTCCACACATATACGCCACACAAAATACACAGAGTAGTTGATATAAAGGTTGTGAAATCACTAGAAGAACATGTCATAGCCCCTTTCCTCTTTCCTCCCCTTTTTTAAATAATGGAAAAATATTGCTTCAGTATCTTTTTTTAGCTCTTTTTTTCAAGTACTCTTTTATCTAATTTTTGGTCTTCTTTTTTCATTTCCTTGTCTCTCTCTGACAAATAATATGTTTTTTAAAGCATATGTATAAAGGGCATGTATCTTATGGTCCATCAGTGACCCGCCTCAGGAGATTTTTGAGTTTTAACTCTGAGACTTCTTATTGGCTTTCATTGGTCATACTTATATCTTCTGCCTCTAGTATATTGATTCCCTAATATATAGAACTATAGCTTAGAAGACGTCTTTTAAGCAATTGAAATGTCTCAGTCCAAGGCCAACTTTCACTCATGCTTAGCTCATTCTAGCTTAAATTATATTTTGCTGACAAAAAAATAAATTGAGTATATCTCTTTCTTACCAAAAGAAGCCATGGCTAGTCCTTTCATTTCTATCTTTTCTGGATGGGAGAAGCAAAATAAATTTATGAGACCTCTTTTTTTTTAATGTTTGTCTATTTTTGAGAGAGAAAGAGAGAGAGAGAGAGAGAGAGAGAGAGCGAGCGCACATGTGAATGGGATGAAGGACAAAGAGAGAGAAGACAGCCAAATAAGCTCCACTCTGTCAGTGAGGAGCTGGACTTGTGGCTTAATCTTACAAACAGTGAGATCACGACCTGAGCTAAAGTCAAGAGTCTTTTATGACCTAAGCCAAAATCAAGATTCACTTAACTGACTAAGCCACTCAGGTGCCCCATAAATTTATGAGACAGCGTTATATTTAAAACCATATACTTCACAAAATCCAAGATTATTTTTATCTCCAGCCCAAATTCATTTTAGCCTCTTGTGAAAAATATTTTTGAAGAAATAATCAAATTTAAATTTTTGAAAGTAATTATTATTTTCTTAAGTTTAGATGAGAACAAATTTAAAAGATTTGTGTTAACCACAAGAATTGCTTTTATCGAAGGGTGATAATTCACTCAAATCTTCACTGATATTCCTCAACTTTAATTTTGTGGTAATATTCACTATTGACTAGGGAATTAGTAAATCTTTTGTAAGATTACTTTTAGTCCTGGAAAACTGTTCACATCTACTGGAGAGGTTTTTGTATTTGGATTTTCTTCTCACTGAGACTTTGCTTAGAGTTCTACAGCACAAAGTTAACCTTTTAGAGATAGTCTGAATTCTTGCTTTTCATTCTGTTGAATTCAAGTTAAATCTTAAATTTTATTTTGCAGGCCATTATCTTTAACTTTGCAAACTGGTCTTCCTGCTGGCACATATTGTGATGTTATTTCTGGAGATAAAATTGATGGCAATTGTACAGGAATTAAAATTTATGTTTCTGGGGATGGCAATGCTCATTTTTCTGTTAGTAACTCTGCTGAAGATCCATTTATTGCAATTCATGCTGAATCTAAATTATAAAATTTGAAGCAAATACACATAATCAGAGAAAAAACCAAGTGTATTTCTTTGTGTGTGTGTGTGTGTTTGTATTCTTATAATTCATTAATTTTTGGTAAAAGCTATAAGTAACCAACTTGAAAAACTCAGAAAAGCATACAAATCATACATAATTATAAGGTAGCCACAATCAACATCATGTTATATTTTAGAAGACTTATGATGACTTATTTGTCAAAAGAATTTCTAAGAATTCAGAGAGGCATCTTGATAAATATGTTTGTTGCCATTAACACCATTTGCCCAGTATGTATTTCTGTATTTCTTCCATCAAGTATTTCTAAGAATTAGTTAGGGATAGTTGATTTAATGATGATTCCCATACAGAGTTAGAACACTTGAGTGGTTTTAACAGTATGAAAGCCCTTTTACAGTTAATAAGTTAAAAACTTAAATTATGCAAGGTATCATTCTTAATTGTATGGAGCTCCCAGGAATATTCTTTCTGTATTTTTTTCTCTTTCTCTTTGTAATGTCTTTAACTTGATGTTTTTGTGTGTGTGTTTTCTTTCATCTCCTAACCCCCAGTATGAGTTTATTTATTTATTTAGGACTTTCATTACACCATATGCTCTGGATGTTTTTCCTGATCCTCTAGCTATTCATTTTCCTTCACCTTGACTTTAAATGTGTAATTTGGTAAGGATCTCATCTGGGTCTTATAACTCTCAGTTGTTTTCCTTATGCTTGAGTGATAAAATAAAACCATAATTGTGAATCTGTCTCTTCTTTTTACCTGTAAATTTATCTGTACTTGCCCCTGTTATTTTCTTCTTCCTGCCTGTCATAATGAAGAAAGTGTACTTCATTCTACCAAAGGCCATTCTTCTCACTTGTGTTAATAATACCATTTCCTTTTTTATCTTGTGGGGAAATTTCTTTCTTTCATTATTCTTTCTCTTCTGATTTAGTAATATTTCCCTTTCTGCTTAGATTACTCCCCTCAGATTACATGTCTTCCAACTAACAAATCAATGACTCCCTCCCCAGTTCTTCCCAAATTAAATTAATTCCTGGTTAACCCTGATTTGTTAGGTCATAAATGTCATTGAATTTCAATAGAAGCAAAAAAGTATGTGACAAAATTCAACATCTTTTTATGATAAAATCTCTCAATAATTAGGTATAGAAGGAATGCACCACAGCATTATAAAAGCCATATATGACAAGCCTACAGCAAACATCATGCTCAATCATGAAAAGCTGAAAGCTTTTCCTCTAAAATCTGGAACAAGAAAAGGATGTGTCATAGACTATGGGTCTAAAGTTCTTTCTTGTCTAGCAAGACAAGAGAATGAAAACCGAGAGATGGCTAATATCTGGGAAAAGACAACAGCCCCGAATAAGGGTCCTTGCCCTGTATTTACTAAGATCAGAAGGCTTACAAACATGATGGGCATGCACAAAAAGACAAAAAAACTGGGAACATTAACTTGGGGATGTGAGGGAAAAGGGGGGTTTTGAAGGTATACGGTGTTTAGGATTTGGGTCAATATAAAACAAAATCCTGGCGCCAGGCAGATGGGCAGATGGGCAGTTGTTAACGCAGCCAGGAGGCCCCATGTCTGTTTATTGTAGCTAGCCTAGGGGATAAGGAAGATAGGGGGAATAACCTCAGAGTTAACAAGGCACCTTTTCTTTTGTTAATCATTTCTGCTCTGGGCTGCTTCCCCTGCAGCACAGCAGTCTATAGGGCAACTTACCTGTTTACCTAACTTGGTCCTTTCCTCCTGTGAAAGCAGCTTTTTGCTATAGTACTAAATTGAGGGGCTCTTCTTCCCTGAACGTCTAATCTCGCTTACCTCATATACCTTTGTATTGGGTGTCTTTGCACGCCTCTGGGGCCCTTGCCCCTCCTTCTCTATTCTGGGTGCTCTGCACCCTGTCTCTATTCTGGCATGCCTTTGCACCTCCCTATTTTTGGTGCCTTTAGCCTCCTTATTCCTGGGGTGCCAATCTTATTTACCCAAACTCAGGTGTGAGCATCCTATGGCTTTTTATTTCTTTTTGCCTTGTTAACCCATTGATGTAAGCCCAGGGAATTTCTAAGTTTATTCCCCACAAGGATGCCCATTCTTACCACTTCTATTCAACATACTACTAGAAGTACTAGCCAGAGAAATAAGGCAAGACAGAAAAATAAAAGGCTTCCAAATCAGAAAATAAGTAAATTGTTTGCAAATGACATAATCTTATATATGGAAACTCCTGAAGACTTCACCAAAAAAACTGTTAGAACTAATAAATTTAATAAGTTGCAAGATACAAATTAGGCATGCAAATATCAGTTGTATTTCAATACACTAACATGAACTTTCAAAAAGAAAAATTAAGAAAGCAATCTCATTTGTAATAGCCTGGAAAACAATGACATCCTTAGGAATAAACTTAACCAAGTAGGTGGAAGAATTCTATATGCTGAAAACTATAAGACATTAAAGAAAGAAATTGAAGAAGACACAGATAAATGGAAAGATATCCTGTGTTCTTGGTTTGGAAAAATTAGTGTTAAATGTCCATACTACCCAGGCACCTGGATGGCTTAGTTGCTTAAGTGTCGTCTCTTGATTTTGGCTCTCACAGTTTGTGAGATTGAGCTCTGCATCAGGCTTTGTGCTGATAGTGTGGAGCCTGCTTGGTATTCTCTCTGTGTCTCTCTGCTTCTCCCTTGCTTGCACTCTTGTTCTCTCAACATAAATAAATGAACATCTAAAAAAATGTCCATACTACTCAAAGTGGTCAATTGATTCAATAAGATTCCCATCACAATTCCAATGGCATTTTTTCAAGAAATAGAAAAAAAACCCTAAAATTCATATGCTTTCAAGATCTTTAAGTTATAAGAGCAGTCAATTTTTTTGTTAGCTATGCCCCTGTTATATCAACCTAGTATTCCTTTTTAAAGTTTTATTTAAAATTTATTTATTTATTTTGAGAGAGAGAGAGCAAGTGAGAGCAGGGGAAGGGCAGAAAGAGAGGGTGAGAGAGAGAATCCCAAGCAGGCTCTGTCTGTACTGTTAGTGCAGAGCCTAATACAGGGCTTGAACTCAAAAGCTGCAAGATCATGACCTCAGCCCAAAATCAAGAGTCAGACGCTTAATCTACTGAGGCACCCAGAAGTCTCCAACCTAATATTCTTGACACGGGGAAAATGATGCCACACTGATCAGGATATAATACATTTGAAATCCACTTATGTTATGTACTTAGTGATTTCTCATACCAAGAAACTTGTTAACAGTTTCTTCCTTTAGATGTTTCATTTTATGTATTGAGGCAATTCTTCATGTGAACATTGAGTTATTTCTCTTTTCATGGAAGGGAAAATAACTATGTTGAAAAATTATTTTTCACGGTTAGCCTTTCACTTCCACGTTAAAAGTGAACCACTAAACATCATCACAGAATATGATTACAAAGAATGATTGAGAAAAGATAAGTGACTTTCCAGAGTAATGTCAACATTATTATTATTAGTATCATTATTATTATCATTAAACTTCCAAATAAAGTATATCTAGATGCTAGACCAATACATGATAAGAGCTTCCAAAAAGACACTTACGTTCAATAAACCAGATCTCTAAAGAGATCACTTTCTGTGATGTAAGAGATAAATGAGACAGGTTTTGCAAATGATAGTAAAATATCTAAGTATTTAAATCAAAGTTTTTGAGGATTTGTATTTTATTCTTACGGATATGTTAAAATAAATTCTTTCTTCCAATTTGGAAGTGAGTGGAAAAAAATTTCAGGGGTTTAACTCAGGGCTAATTTTATTGAGTGAATCTCAATTTTTCTCTTGTTTTTTTTTTTATGTTTCTAAAAAAAAGTAAATATAAAGCAGAAAAATCTAGATATATCAGATGTAGCTTATAGTTTGTTGCAGAAAATCCTAAGGTTTTAGAAGAAATCATCTAAGAACTCCAATAAAAACAGTGCTTAACAAAAACAGAAGGGTAAGTGATATATTAAAAGACTTTTAAAGGTCTTTCCCAAGAAATGGAACAGATGAGCAAATACACAGTCTGCTTGTTTGTTTGTTTTTTTTTGTCCTTGAACTGAATTTCAACTCTCGGGGGGGAGAAAGTGTGGCTTAGAGCCACTCACATAACCTACTTAGGTAAAAATAGGTGTGTTGAAAGGGTTTAGGTTCATACAGCACCACTTACACTAGAATAAAAGGTGATACTTATTATTTCTCTATAATTGTAAATTTGTCAAATCCAACTCATTATTTTTTCTTTGATATTTTTAAGGATCTGTTTGGAGTCATGAAATCATTATATTTTCATAATCAATTCAAGGGACATTTTAAAAACACCTCTCTGAAACTCAAGTTTCCTCACCTGCAAAATGAATCTAGTATCTGCTTTTTTGTTTGGTGTATTGAATGAGAAATTACATATAATATATTAACCACTATTTCTGGTTAAATACACATTTCTTTATCTCTTCAGTAAAGATATGTCTCTTAATGCTGAGGGCTGGCAACTTGATATTTGCCTAAAATCTAACTCAAACAGGGGGGGAACCCACAAAACATTGGAATTGGAGCAGAAAGTAACATCTATACTAATGTGAAATTTTGCCAGGTTCAACCTATATGCCGTTGGCTGAAAGTCGACAGAAAATTCTTATCTTGACTATAGTGTTTCTAATTCAGTTCTGGGTTCTCTCTGTAGGAATTCTTCTATGAGAAACTTCAGCCTCAGCTTTGTGTATTATAATCTCACATGTGCTATAAGAGCTACAAATAAAGATTCAACAAATCTCTATGTAATAAACAAAATGCACGTCAATCAATGTAACATATTAGTTAAGTGCATAGCACTCTTTTAGGTACTTTGAAATATATTATCCATGTTTAAGTATATAGTATCATTGGGAAAAAATATAACTATATGATACATTAAAGAAACTAGAGAAAAATAGTTAAAGTTATGCATAATAAATTGTGGATAGTAGGTTGTTTGATTTCAAAGGAGGGCGATAACGCATGTGCTGAAATAGTCTGAGAAGGCTTGATGGAAAAGGAAGGTCTTCATATAGATAAAGAGGATTTGTAAGAAAGAGAAAGGAGGGAGGGATATATCAAGAATAAAAAAGGTATGGCAGAAGCACAAGGGACTGAAGACTGTATGGCAGTTAAAATATCAGTTGATTAGTGCTGGAGAGCGGGGGATTCATGGGATACTAATGGAAAATAGGTTGAAAAGGTAGAGTAAAACTAACAACAGAATGCATTTTCTGTCAGGATTTTCCTGTTAGATTTGATATATTGACACCAGCAATGATATTTGTGAATATAAAGGATATCACTATCTATGCAAGATAATGAAATTGTAGAAACTATCATTCCTTATATTAATACAGAATTAGTTTATTAAGTTTTACTGTATGTTACCTTTTTGGCTTGCTTCCCTCCTCACACCAGCTCCCAGCTATGCAGTTTAAACAAAACTGAATTCTTCAGTCCACTTTCATATAGGTCTGCCAGTCTTTGAATGGTTTAAGATTTTCATGAACCTGTATTTGTCAGTCGTCACTCCAGACTTCTATTGTCATATGTTGAAATAATTGGTTTTGAATGACAACCTGCTTCCTGCTTACTATTTTTATGTCATTGGGGATAGAAATAATAGAACTATCACTTGATTTAACTGTCAATCAAGTGACACCTCAAGCATACTATAAAACTACACAAAGCCCCTCAATCTGCCAGGAACTAATGATTTTTACAATACTGCTGGCTTAGTAGAAGAAAGTTCATAAAAAAAAATGCTTCCCTATGTCATGAGTATTAATATGTTTTAAAATTAAAAAATGGAATTCTATCCAGTAAAATCCCACTTCAATGAAAATAAACTTCTATAATTTTCATTTGAGAACAAAAGCAATTGCTATATTTTCTGCTTTTTGTTCTAAAAGTAAAAAAACCAATAAAGAAATGTGTATGCATTTAACAAAAAGGCCTAGAAAGGGTGGGAAAAAGGACTAATATTTCAGTATTTTTTCTTAGAAAGAGAATGTTTCAGAAAAATACAGTATTTTTTGTTTTGTTTGTTTTTTTAATATTTTTAATGTTTTTTTAATAATTTATTTTCAAGCTAGCTAACATATAGTATAGTCTGGGCTTCAGGAGTAGACTCCGGTGATTGATCACATGTACAGCACCTCAATGCCCATCACCTATTTTCCCCACCCCTATCAACCCTCAGTATGTTCTCTATTTAGGGTCTCTTAATGGTTTGCCTCTCTCTCTGTAACTTATTTTTCCTTCCTTTCCCTTATGGTCTTCTGTTAAGTTTCTCAAATTCCACATATGAGTGAAAACATATGGTATGTCTTTCTCTGACTGGCCTATTTCACTTAGCAAAATACCCTCCAGTTCCATTCACATTGTTGCAAATGGCAAGATTCCATTCTTTTTCATTGCTGAGTAGTATTCCACTGTGTATACATATACCACTTCTTTATCCATTTATCAGTTGATGGACATTTAGGCTGTTTCCATAATTTAGCTTTCGTTGATAGCACTGATATAAACACTGGGGTACATGTGCCTCTACAAACCAGCACTCCTGTATCCTTTGGATAAATTCCTACTAGTGTTATTGCTGGGTCATAGCATAATTCTTTTTTGAGTAACCTCCTCACTGTTTTCCAGAGCTGCTGCACCAGTTTGCATTCCCACCAACAGTGCAAAAGAGTTCCCCTTTATCCACATCCTCGCCAACATCTGTCATTTCCTAAGTTGTTCCACTTGACAGGTGTGAGGTAGTATCTCAGTATGGTTTTGATTTGTATTTCCCTGATGATGGGTGATGTTGAGCGTCTTTTTACATGTCTGTTTGCCATCTTGATTCTTCTTTGGAAAAGTGTCTATTCATGTCTTCTGCCCATTTCTTCACTGAATTTGTTTTTGGGTGTTGAGTTTATTTGGTAAGTTCTTTACAGATTTTTGACATTAACTCTATCTGACATGTCATTTGCAAATATCTTCTCCCATTCTGTTGGTTGCCTTTTAGTTTTGTTGATTGTTTCCTTTCCTGTGCAGAAGCTTTTTATCTTGATGAGGTCCCAATAGTTCATTTTTGTTTTAATTTCCCTTGCCTTTGAAGATGTGTCAAGTAAGAAATTGCTACGGCTGAGGTCAGAGAGGTCTTTTCCTGCTTTCTCCTCTAGGGTTTTGATGGTTTCCTGTCTCACATTTAGATCTTTCATCCATTTTGAATTTATTTTTGTGAATGGTGTAAGAAAGTGGTCTAGTTTCATTCTTCTGCTTATTGCTGTCCAGTTTTCCCAGAACAATTTGCTAAAGTTACTGTCTTTTTCCCATTGGATGTTCTTTCCTGCTTTGTCAAAGATTGGTTGGCCATATGTTTGTGGGTCCAATTCTGGGTTCTTTATTCTATTCGATTGATGTATGTGGCTGCTTTTGTGCCAATATCATACTGTCTTCATGCTTACAGATTTGTAATACAGTCTAAAGTCCAGGATTTTTATGCCTCCAGCTTTGGTTTTCTTTTTCATCATTACTTTGGCTATTTGGGCTCTATTGTGGTTCCATACACAATTTAGGATTGTGCGTTCTAGCTCTGTGAAGAATGCTGGTGCTATTTTGATTGGGATTGCATTGAATGTGTAAATTGCTTTGGGCAGTATTGACATTTTAACAATGTTTGTTGTTCTAATCCATGAGCATGGAATGTTTTTCCATTTCTTTGTGTCTTCTTTAGTTTCTTTCATAAGCTTTCTATAGTTTTCAGCATAGGGTCATTACATCTTTGATTAGGTTTATTCCTAGTATTTTACAGTTCCTGGTGCAATTGTAAATTGAATCAATTCCTTGATATCTCTTTGTGTTGTTTCATTATTGGTGTCTAAAAATGCAACTGGTTTCTATATATTGATTTTATATCCTGCGACTTTGCTGAATTCCTGTATCAGATCTAGAAGTTTTTGGGTTCAGGAGTCTTTCATATTTTCCACGTAGAGTATCATGTCATCTGCAAAAAGTGAAATTTTGACTTCTTTTTTGCCAATTTGGATGCCTTTTATTTCGTTTTGTTGTCTTATTGCTGAAGCTAGGATTTCCAACACTATCTTAAACAACAGTGGTGAGAGTGGAAATTCCTCTCAGGTGGAAAGCTCTCCTGATCTCAGTGGGAAAGCTCTGTTTTTCTCCATTGAGGATGATATTAGCTGTGGGCCTTTCATATATGGCTGTTATGATGTTAAGGTATGTTCCTTCTATCCCAACTTTCTTGAGGGTTTTTATTAATAAAGGATGCTTTATTTTGCCAAATACTTTTTCTGCATCTATTGACAGGATTATATGTTTCTTATCCTTTCTTTTATTAATGTGATGTATCACATTGATTGATTTGTGAATATTGAACTAGCCCTATTAGTCCAGGAATGAATCCCACTTGATCGTGGTGAATAATTCTTTTTATGTGCTGTTGAATTCGATTTGCTAGTATCTTGTTGAGAATTTTTGCATCCATGTTCATCAGGGGCATTGGCCTGTAATTCTTCTTTTTTGTGTGGTCTCTGTCTGGTTTGGGAATCAAGGTAATGCTGGCTTCATAGAATGAGTCTGGAAGTTTTCCTTCCATTTCTATTTTTTGGAACAGCTTGAAAAGGATAAGTATTAAAAAGTTAACCCTTTAAAAATCTGGTAGAATTACCCAGGGAAGCCATCTGGTCCAGGACTCTTATTTGTTGGGAGATTTTTGATAACTGATTCAATTTCTTCACTAGTTATGGATCTGTTCAAATTTTCTATTTCTTCCCATTTGAGTTTTGGTAGTGTGTCGGTGTTTAGGAATTTGTCTATTTCTTTCAGGTTGTCCAGTTTGTTGGCATATAATTTTTCATAGTATTCCCTGATAATTGCTTGTATTTCTGAGGGATTGGTTGTAATAAATCCATTTTCATTCATGCTTTTATCTACTTGGGTCCTCTCTTTTCTTTTTGAGAAGCCTGGCTACAGGTTTATCAATTATGTTTATTTTTTTCAAACAACCAACTCTTGATTTCATTGATCTGTTCTACTGTTTTTTGTTTTTTGTTTTTGTTTTTGTTTTTTGTTTTTCGATTCTATATTGTTTATTTTTGCTCTGATCTTTATTATTTCTCTTCTTCTACTGGGTTTGGAGTGTCTTTGCCGTTCTGCTTCTAGTTCCTTTAGGTGTGCTGTTAGATTTTGTATTGAGGACTTTTCTTGTTTCTTGAGATAGGCTTGGATTGTAATGTATTTTACTCTTAGGACTGCCTTTGCTGCATCCCAAAGGGTTTGGATTGTTGTATTTTCAGTTTCATTTGTTTCCATATATTTTTAAATTTCTTCTCTGATTGCCTGGTTGACCCATTCATTCTTTAGTAGGATATTCTTTAACCTCCATGCTTTTGGAGGTTTTCTGACTTTTTCCTGTGGTTGATTTCAAGTTTCATAGCATTGTGATCTTAAAGTGTGTGTGATATGATGTCAATTCTTTTATATTTATTGAGGTCTGTATTGTGACCCAGTATGTGATCTATCTTGGAGAATGTTCATGTGCACTCGAGAAGAATGTGTATTCTGCTGCTTTAGGATGAAAAGTTCTAAATAGATCTGTCAAGTCCATCTGGTCCAGTGTATCAATCAGGGCCATTGTTTCCTTATTGATTTTCTGTCTATATGATCTGTCGATTGCTATAAATGGAGTATTAAAGTCTCCTGTAATTACAACAGTCTTACCAATAAGATTGCTTATGTTTGTGATTAATTGTCATATATTTGGGTGCTACCGAATTTGGTGCTTAGACATTTATAATTGTTAGCTCTTCCTGATGGATAGACCCTGCAATTATTATATAATGCCCTTCTTCATCTCTTGTTACAGCCTTTAATTTAAAGTCTAGTTTGTCTGATATAAGTATGGCTACTCCAGCTTTCTTTTGACTTCCAGTAGCATGATAGATAGTTCTCCATCCCCTCACTTTCAATTTGAAGGTGTCCTCAGGTCTAAAATGGTTCTCTTGTAGACAGCAAGTAGATGGGTCTTGGTTTTTTTTCTTTTTTAATCCATTCTGATACCCTGTGTCTTTTGATTGGAGCATTTAGTCCATTTACATTCAGTGTTATTATTTGAAGATATGAGTTTAGAGTCATTATGTTATCTGTAGCTTTCATGCTTGTAGTGATGTCTCTGGTACTTTGTGGTCCTTGCAACATTTCACTCACAGAGTCCCCCTTAGGATCTTTTGTAGGGCTGGTTTAGTGGTGATGAATTCCTTCAGTTTTTGTTTGTTTGGGAAAACCTTAATCTCGCCTTCCATTCTGAATGACAAGCTTGCTGGATAAAGGATTCTTGGCTGCATATTTTTCCTTTTTATCACATTGAAAATTTCCTGCCACTCCTTTCTGGTCTGCCAAATTTCAGTAGATATGTCTGCTGCTACCCTTATGTGTCTACCCTTGTAGGTTAAGACCTGTTTATCCCTAGCTGCTTTCAGAATTCTCTCTTTATCTTTGTATTTTGCCAGTTTCACTATCATATGTCATGCAGAAATTGATTCAAGTTACATCTGAAGGGAGTTGTCTGTGCCTCCTGAATTTCAATGTCTGTTTCCTTCCCCAGACTGGGGAAGTTCTCAGCTATGGTTTATTCAAGTACACCTTCAGCCCCTTTCTCTCTCTCTCTTCTTTTTCTTCTTCTTTTGGAACTCCTATGATACAGATATTGTTCCATTTCATTGAATCACTTAGTTCTCTAATTCTCCTCTCATGATCCAGAATATTTTTATCTCTCTTTTTCTCAGCTTCATCTTTTTCCATTATTTTATCTTCTATTTCACCTATTCTCCCCTCTGCCTCTTCAATCCTCTCTGTCACCGCCTCTAATTTATTTTTTATCTCATTTATAGCATTTTTAATTAATCATGACTATTTTTTTAGTTACTTGATCTCTGCAGCAATAGATTCTCTGCTGTTTTCCATGCTTTTTTCAAGCTCAGCAATTAATCTTAAGACTATTATTCTAAATTCCTGTTCAATAGTTACATTGTTTATATCTGTTTTGATGAATTATTTAGCTGTCATTTCTTCCTGGACTTTCTTTTGAGGAGAAATCTTCTGTTTCATCACTTTGGCTAGTTTTCTGTTCCTTATTCATTTTAAAACCTTGTTATGTGTCCTGCACCTGCGAGCACTACTATATTAAAGAGGGGTCATGCACTGTTCAGGGCCTGGCCCTTCAGGAGGTGTTTTTTGGAGTGAGTTATTTGCTGTCTACTGTTGTGACTTGGGTTACTTTATCTCTCTACTTGTAGTGATGTTTTAGACCCTCCACCAGGTGTGCTTTGATTTGTTCGTTGAAGTAGCCCTGGAAAGGAAAACAGGCAAACAAAAAAAACCAAAAACAACAACAACAAAAAAAAAACAAACAAAAAATAAAACCAAACAAACACACATGCAAACACTCAAAAAACCCCCAAAACAAAAAACCAGAAACACCAGCTACAAGTACAAACAGGGTGGAAGTGGTGCTGATGGAAGAGGCCTTATCCCATACAAAGAGAGAAATGACAGGGACAGGAAAAAGAAAAAATAGAAATTGACCAGGTAGAGAAGCCATATGGCTTAATCCAGAGAGAGAGAAAGGAAAATAAATATGGATATGTAGAATGTATCGAGAGAATAGATTAAATATGTCTGCTTAAACAAACAACAACCAGAGAAACCAGGCTAGAGGAGGGAAGAGATAAGAAGAAAAGGAAGGAAGAATATATCTATATAATAAGAATTGTCTGAGAATTAAACCAGACAATGCAACCATGCTGTTCTGGAGGAGGGCTGTCTGGTTCATCGGTGTCAATCCCACTCTCATAGATACACAGTTACCAGGTGCGGAGGGACGTGGTTTGTTGTAGGCGGGTCCTGCCTCTATTGTGGGCCTGCTGTCGTTCCCTGAAGGTTCCCCACCTGTGGCCCATTAGGTTGTCCAGGTGGGTCCCTGGAAACAATCTGCCTCTTTTCCTCCCAGACTCTTGGGTTTCAAAATTCTTTGGTGTCAACATGGCTTTGTTTGAGAGACATGGGAACTTTGGATCCCCCTACTTCTCCTCCATGTTGGCCCCTTCCTTCAATCCCTCACTTCTGAGGAACTGCTGCTCAGATCCTCTGGGGGAGGGTCTAACTGAGCAATGACCAGGTGCCAGCCTGCCCCCAGGAACGTTGGTGAGACTGCGCTGCTGCTGGTACCCAGAGACTGTGACTGGGTGCCAGCCCACCCCAGAAAAAGTTCGTGTGATTTTGTAACAGCAGCATTTCAGGCGTTATGGAAAATCACAACACCATCTAGTGCCAGGCTTCTTCATTAACCTCCTTATTCCAACACCAGTGAATGTGTTTGTTCTCTGGTGTCTGCTGGGACCTTTGCCTGTGGGGTGGCCTCACAGCCTCTACCAAATGTCCTCCCTGCAGGGGAAGTACCACTCCCCAGTGGCCCATGGACCCCTTGGAGCTTGCTCTCTGCTCCTAGGGATTTGCCCTTCCCACCAGAGCACCGCCAGGTATCAACCTGTGGAGTTTCAGACTCTGCGCTCCCTGTGTATAGTCTTAATGAAATTTAAACCCTCTCCTTTCTCCTTTATCCCTTTTTTGTTGAGTCCCTGTGGCTGTTTCCACTTTTCCACTTTCTCTCCAGATACTTTTGGGGGGGGTGCTTTTCCCATACTCTCCCCTCCCCTGTCTCCAACCTCTCTCCACAAGCAAAACCAGCTCCCTGCCCTCTGTGGCTTCTCTCCCTGCTGGTTCACCTCTCCGTGCCGTGTACCTGCCAAGTTCTGTGGTTCAGGTTGTACAGATTGCTGTGTTAATCCTCAGATCAGTTTTCTAGGTGTGCCAGATGGTTCATTGTTGATCTGGCTGTGTTTCAGGGTTGAGAGACACAAAAAAAGCTTCCATGCTGTGCCGCCATCTTGGCCTCTCCTCCAAAAGGAGGTTCTTTACTCTGACATTGCTATGGATGGCTTAGGAGGAATCAGACACAACTGTATTTATGATAGACTGTGTCTTAGTTACCTCAGTGTCCCGTTGCTCCAAAAGCAAAAGTGATTCAAATGGGTAAAATACTTGGGTTCTTGATGGTCCAATGGCCGCTTTTTGTCATGCTAAAAGTTTCTCAGTTGTTGTGTTCTTTTTCATATTCCAAGACTATTTCTGTTCACCAGTTCATTAAAGGATATGATAAGGACATCCAGATAGAAGAGATGCATAGGATGTGGTATAGGGAAGGAATGTGGAGCTTCCTTTCTATCCAGAGATACTCCATTCTCCCCAAATCTCCCTGTGTTCCGATTTCTGTCTTTTATGTGTTTTAATAGCTTGTTATGTGTCCCACACCTGTGAGTACTACTATATTAAAAAGGGGTCATCCTCTCTCCAGGGCCTAGCACTTCAAGAAGTGTTTTTGGAATGTGTTGCATGCACTCTGTTGTGTCTTTGGCTATTCTATCCCACTGCTCACAGTGGGGATTGTTTGGACCTTTCACCAGGTGTGCTTTGATTTTTTCATTGCAGTAACCCTGGAAAAAAGGGAAAAAAGTGTATGTTGGAGGGGAACACTTATCTGGTACAAAGAGAAAAATCAAAGGAGCGGGGGGGGGGGGAAGAAAAAACAAAAACAAGACAGGGAATCAGGGAAACTGTAAGTCTTAATCCAGAGAGTGAGAGAGAGGAAAATAAAGAAGAAGGAGATACAGAAAATGTGTAAAAAGAATAGAATAAAAATGATTTTAAACAAACAACCAGGACAGAGAAAGGGAACAAAAAGGATGTATAATAATAGGAATTGACCAAAAATCAAATCATAAACTATGACCTTGATTCCAAATGAAAGAAAAAAAAAGGAGGGGGCGGGTAGGAAAAAAAAGGGAAGAGAGAAGAGATGGAAAGAAAAGAAAAGAGAAAACAACAACAGACTAACATACAAAATAACTGGACAGTTGTCTGTTGGTGCCTGGAACCAGTGGCTGTGCTCGTCTGGAGAAGAGGCCGTATGATTCCATCAGTGTCCATCTCACTCCAGTAGATAAGCAGTTACCAGCATGGAGGCGTGGCATTTGGTGAAGAGGTCCCTGGGCTGACTCCTCTCCTCTGCAGGCACTCGCACGTGGTCGGCTCCAGTGTGAAGAAAGCCACGCAACTCTGATAACTCTAATCTGTAGCTCCTAAGGCTGTTTGCAAAGTAGAAACTGGCTTTCTTGGTATCTTTGTATTTTTCATTCCCCAGTCTGTGGTCCAGAGAGGTTTTTCTCTTACCCAAATACAATACCACACTTCTACAGCCTCCCTTCTCTTCCTTTTATTTCTCCACCAACATCGTTCCCCCACTCCATGACTATGCTGCTCTTTCTATCTCTCCCAATTCACAAACACGCAACTTGTCCTGCCAAGTTGTCTCTTTCCACCTGTGGAAATTTTTTTGTCACTCTGCAGCCTCTATGCCTGGGTACTCCAAGCGTTCTGACCTCAGTACAGCTATGGGGACAAGGGGAATTCCGGTTCCCCTACTTCTCCACCATCTTAACTCCACTCAAAAAATACAGTTTTATTTTATAGAGATTTAATTTTGGATATACTATATGGACATATTTTAGAGGTACTGTTTGCAGGCCTAGATGCTTCCCAATGTGTAGTACATTTTTCTGGGTCTTGGAGTCAAACTAATTGAAAAAGCAAACAAGAATAAGGAAGATAAAAACCAAAACATCGCCTCTAGTAAAAAGCTGATACAGGAGAACACAATTTGTATCAACGGGCAAGTGGCATTTCTAATGGTGAACCGAAGAATTAGATAGGCATTCCCACTCAACAGCCTGAAATGGGGCAGGGCTCTCCCCTAGAGAGGAGCAAAGCCTCTCTAGGAAAACAAACAAACAAACAGAATATTTTATCAGCATGTAAATCATTCACAAGGGAAAGAGGAGTGTGTCCAATATTTCTGTCCAAACATCAAGAAGATGTTATCCACTTTCTCTAGTGAGTGAAGTGGTAGTGTTCTGTAAATGTGAAACCAAAGTGTTCTGTAAATGTAGCTATTCCTCAGGAAAAGAAACAAGTAGAGAAAAACCATCTGCATGCTTTTTGGTATTTTAGAAGGGGAATAAGTATTTTGTATTAAAATCAACAAGTTTAAAGGAAAAAAGAAAAAAGGAAAAGAATATGAAAACATAGCTTCTTAATTACAGTTTCTATCTATATATTTTCATTATTCTTTGCTAGTGACATTTTAATAGAATTTCAGAACTTTCTATAGTGGTTAGCTTTCTTTGGAATTCCTTTGCCTGCCTAATGATTATTTTTGGTCTTCTTTTCCTCCTACCATTATGCATTAAGAAGAGCATTCTGCAATTTTACAATTTTAGGGTCCACAATTCTTCCATTAAAACTTTTTGTTGCTGTTAACTAATCTTAAAAAATAACATGTTTGTCATTCAAAGGAGATTCTAATTTCACTACAGTAAATATTAAAAAAAAAAGGCTTACTGAGGAATGTTATAGACACATATTGTAGACATTTCATTATTCCACAGGCAGTTATGCTTTGACTAGCACATCTGGACTGGGTGGCCACAGAAAGTACTACAGTAAAAAGGGAGCGGCCCCCACTCCCACAATGTCACATAAATATGGAGAGGGAATAGGAAGTGACTTTGTTAGAAAAGATGGCTTCTAGGGGTGCCTGGGTGGCTCAGTCAGTTAAGTATCCGACTTGGTCTCAGGTCATGATCTCGCAGTTCATGAGTTCAAACCCCGCATCGGGCTCTGTACTGACAACTCAGAGTCTGGAGCCTACTTCAGATTCTGTGTTTCTCTCTCTGCCCCTCCCCCACTCAGGATCTGTCTCTCTCTGTTTGTCCGTCTCTCACTCAAAAAATAAATAAAACAAAAAAGAAAGGAAAAGATGGCTTCTAGTCCAGCTTCTAATACTACTCTTCTCCCATTGAGGTCAGTGAGACCTGTGGTGTCAGCTTCTTGGTATGCAACCAAAAGAGAAAAGGAAATGAGTTTTCAAAGAAAATTGAATTTATCTCTTTTCACTGCCCCAAAGATTTAGTAGATGTTAATGGCTTAATATAGTTTTTATTAACTGAATTAATTTTTTAATGAAAAGAATTTAAATAATTATTTAAAAATATGGAGATATGGTGTCTTAACTCAGAGGTGTGAGTTATTGACATCATAATGGGGAAGATATGTAAGTAAGCTCTCGGTAAGTCTTCCAACCACTAACTGTCAGTAACTGCCTACTATTTCATTTTCCACTGTTACATGTCAGCATTTTCTTACTATTTTTAACAGCACCATTCTTTAATAGCACCATTTTTATAAAATATACAATATTGAAAATAAGTGGAATATAACCCACAAGTAGTGTAAATACTTTAATATTTAGTTTTCTGCTATAGTAATGCCACATAATCAACAATTTCAAAATCTCAGTAATTTAAAGTAACAAATGATTATGGTTTTTGCTCCCAAGTCTGCAGGTTATTTGGGTTAGCCTCTCCTTCATGCTGTGGTTTACCTGAGCTTGACTCCTGGCTGTGGGGGTGAAGTCACATCTGATCCACTTTCTTCAATCAGTGGCTACTCAAGGTATGTTCTTTTCATGGTGCAAGGCAGAAATACAAGGGAACAAGTCTTTGAAAGTACATCTAAAACCTTTGCTTGCCTCAATATGCAAGCATTCCACTGGTCAAAACAAGACACATGGTCAAGCTCAATATCAATTGGCTGAGTGGGAAAATGTACTCTATATTATAATAGGAATTGTAAAGTCATATGGCAAAAGACATGGGTGTTTATTTCTTTAACATTAACAGCTAAAGAGTTTGGAGTAACAATCCAAATGAAAAATATCAAAGACAAATAAAATAAAAAAAACTAAACGTGAATTTTATCATGGACACTTCAGGACAAATATGATATTCTGAATCAGCAACATATTAGACATTACATACACGTGCATACTTTCCTCTACAGCAATTCTAAGATTTTATAATTTCCTTTTATAATTAATTATTTTAGTTAGTAATAACTCTTAGTGATAGTACAATCTGGGGTCACCTGACCTAGAAATCTTCAACATGTGCATGTGATGAATATTTATTGTATATAGCTGTCAAGCATCTTTTCCTCCTTTTTTGGTAACTGTGCATCACCTTCCTATTAAGAAACCACCTGGAGGCCATGTTTCACCCATTCTGTGAAGACACAGCTGACCTCATATCTCATCTCCAGGGGTAAGAATGTGATCTATGCTGATTGTTATCACATTCCATTCCCCTGTCACAATGTTTGGGTTCTGATAAGGCTTACAAATGAAGCCAAATCAATTAAGACTCATTCTTGGGTCTTTGGCTTAAACTGTTAGGAAAAAAGTGCTTACTTTTTTCTCTTGAGTTTGCAGACCTGGTAGAATGTAAGCTTGACAGTGTGTTTGAACAGCTTTGCTACTGCATGAGAAAAGCCTGCCTGAGAATATAGCCAAGACATAAGAAGGTGGAGCCAAGAGATGGACAGAGATAATGTTTGAGCTCCTAATTCCAGTCTGAAGTCATCTGTGTATGTGTACTTCCCAGTTACAAAACTAACACATTTTCATTGTGCTTGAGTCATTTTGATTGTGTTTGTCACTTGAAATCTATACCATTCATACTAACACCAGTTGCGGGCTTTTCTTCTGCAGTCCTTCTCCAAAATGCCCCATTTCTGGACTCACTTATATCACCTTGCTTGCACACACATGTCCCCACATCTTTCAAGGATCCTCTACTTTCTTATAATCTTAATTTTTCACTATATCCTAGATGCATAATTCATTTGTTATTTTTCCTGAAAGAGCAGAGTTGCTGAATTAAGTTGCTATTTAACCAGCATTTTTGTTTTCTCATTTAAGCATTCATATTAACCCCCAGATCTCAGTGAAAATGTGTCCCAAGTTTTATATATTTCATCGTTTGTCTTAAGACTCTGACTATACCTATTACTGTGCCATTCGTTTCCTTCAAAGGAAGGAAGATTTCCCTTCAAAGTATACTAAATTCTCTGTCTGGAAGAACAAATGCCATATCTCATGGATGAATGTATTCTTGTAAACCATGTGACACCTGCCATTTTTCTTCTTTGTATTTATGGCTTCGTCAGTACCTGTTAAGCTACAATGTTAAATTGTCTTTTGACCAATATAGATTGCCAACCCCTTCCTTGCTGATGCTAAGCCTCTTTGTAAAAAGGCCATGATGTATTGAAGCCATACTTCTATGCCAAAACCACTAATAGAGCTTATGTACTTACTGATGGATGGAAGCTCTTGATATGCCAAAGCCTTGTTTTGAATTCCTTTCCTCCAACAATGACATATTGCTTGAGTCTCAAATCAGTGTTGCCTTTTAATTCAGATATATCACAATGATTATCAATTTATATGCATAATTTAATCTATGGGAACTTGTGAAAAAAAAATTGAAGGAGGCAATATTATGGTACTCAGAATTACTCTGATCCCTTAAACCTTCGATCAGGTTTTGCCTTTCTTTCTATGACTACTTGCCTCAAGGTTTCTTGATTTCTTGGGAGGGAGAGGAGACTTGTCCCTTGCAGTCCTTCATTGGTGGAATTCTACATTATTACAGCTTCTGATCATGTTGGGAATCCCACCACAAAAAAATAAAACATTTAAGATTGGATACATTGGGTTCATGAATTCTTAGAGGCATTAGACTTATAAACTAACTTCTAAGATACAGCTTCATTACCTCATCTTATCCTCAGAACAACAAATGATTAGATCAATGCAGGTTAACACTACAGAAGCTTAACACTAAAATAGAATGGGGATATATCTTTAGGCAAGCAGGAACACTTCAGAAGTCTCAGCGGATCCATCATTCTCTGTTAGAAATTAGAGAGCTATTAGAATTATTTAAATCATCAGACTTATTCTTTGGTTCCTTTTTTGACTATCTGGGATGGTTATTTTGGACTCACTTAAGCACCTAACTCTGCTTCAAGCCCCTACCCTTGAGCACATACATATAAATAATTCTGGGAATTGACTTCTTGTTTCACTTATTTACTTTAATGTATTTATGGGTTAGCAGTACTGTTGTTACAATATTTAAATGCATAAATCCTTATATTTTGAAATATACTTTAACTCAGTACTGTGATAATTATTAACACTTAATAATTTATCTTATTTAAGTCTTTTGCAATGATACACCAATAGTTTCCAAACTTTTGTTCCTATGAAATTCTGTGAGAGAGGAAACTAAGTCAGGAAAGATGTGACAGTAAAATACTGTCCCTGGGGGGCTTTCTCAGATGCTCTATGGTGCAGTTGTGGACTGAATAAGTTAAAGTATAAACATCTTACATGTGGTCAGATTTTGGCCCTGTGATAGTGTCATAATGGAAGAGAAGCCACAGAATTACCTTCTCTATATTTAGTGTCTTGCTGTAGCTGATATTCTGTGGTTGTACATATTATTAATATCTATTAACCTCAGAATAAAATGTCATATTGAAATTGAAAAAGGATGTTGGGACTGTGCTAAAAGATTGCTTTTTCAGATGCAATGAGATGTAAAATAGAACCTCTGTTTCCAAGTGGTACATTTTATAAGAATTGGGTGTTACTTTAGGAATTCTGCACTATTCTATCTTAAGCACTTGGAATCTATCAATGCCAGTCCTTTCTGTAATTTAATTTGGGATATTTCCTTTTCTCTTTCTCTCCTTTTTGACAAGTGTTATTTTGCTGAAGATTTTCTATTCCCCTTCCAAGAAAAAATCATTTTCTTTTAACTCATTGAAAATAACATTTTGTAGTCCATAGAGATTAATGAGATGGTACATATGAAAAAGTACCAATATTATAATTGAAATATACTAATTATTAGAAAAATGATAATAAAAAGATATTGTTTAACTATATCTAGCACATTTTTGACAGCAGTACCAGGCACACATATTGGAAGAGTGACTACTACCAGCAAGATAAAATGCTAGGTATGAAAGGTAAAAACATAAAGAACTTGTGGCCTTTGCTCTGAAGAGCCTGTCATTTACTGAAATCTGGCCAGCATTTACCTGAAGATCAGAGAATTTTGCATCTTATTCCCTGGTTAACCCAAATATATATATATATATATATATATATATGTACATATGTGTATATATATATATGTATGTATATATATATATATATACACACACACACACACACACATACTATATATTGAATCAACCTTCATATATATGTATATACATATATATGTATATCTATGTGTATATATATATGTAATTAACCTTTATATATATACATGAAAAATAACTATTTTACTATAAGGTCTTTTTTTACTATGTATATGTAAGTCTTTATTACTGTATATTGAACTAACCTTTACATATATATACATATATATATATATAATCAACTATATATTGAATTAACCTTCAATTGTTAATATTAACAATTCAATATATAGTTGATTATACATATAGTTGATTATACAGTTGAATTAACCTTTATATATATATGAAAAATAACTATTTTACATATATATATATATATAAAGGTTAATTCAGTATACAGTAAAAAAGACCTTATATACATATATAGTAAAAAAAAGACCTTATAGTGAAATACAGTTATTTATATATATGTATGTTATATATATATGTTATAACATATACATGTGTTAATTCAATATACAGTAAAAAAGACCTTATATATATATATATATAGTAAAAAAAGAGCTTATAGTAAAATACAGTTATTTTTCACTATATCTTTGAAATGAATTAAATTCCTTATTGCTGCATATAAAATTTCACACTGTAGATACTAATTTAAAATAGTTAAAAGTGAATCTAAAGTTTAGTCCTATTTGTCCTTTATTCACTCTTATATTTGTCTATAAATTATTTACAGATAGCATCCAAAAATTATTTAAAAATATAAACATTTGCTTTTCAAAAGCTTTTTGCATATTTTTGAAGTTTACATAGGGCCTTTGTTAATTCCAAATTTTTAAAGGCTTATTTACAAAAATATCAAATACATGAGTTTGAAGCAAAATCTTGTTTTTCAAAACTTCTTGAAATCACAGAAATTTTAGTTATAGCAGTAGAAAGCCTTTAAAACAATGTTTCATTTTCTTATGTTGGGAGATTACAAAGATATTTCTACTCCAACCACCCTCTGGTGAAAACAGAAAATAAAAAGAGCAAAACTATAATTCCATTCATCTCTAATAAAACTATGAGATTTCCAGAGCAAATAATAAACAATAAGAACCTGAATAGAAATGCCAATCAAGTGGAATTTGGAATAATCTATAGAGGAAATAGTACCAACAGATTTTGTGCATGGCACAAACTTCTTAGAAATATGGTGGTCTCTGACCTTAAAAATCTAATCAAAGATTTCTTTCTTTGAACAGTGAGCTACCAGGGATTTGGAACTATACACAAATCCTATTCCATAGTGTGAGAATAGAAAAGCCACAAAGAAAAATTATTTTTTCCACAGAAGTTAATAAGAGTTGGAAGTAGTAGCAAGGAATATGTTTGATGATCAGCCAGATAATTGTATAAAGTCATTTAGGGCTATCTAGAAGTAATTAAAGCAGTTGACTTGAAATCTCTTAACTCTCTTGACTGTCAGATGTCCCGGGAGGAAAAATAGGAGGTAGATGACCTGGTCTAATTTTCCTGTCACCTGGATTTCTGGGGAAATTTTCTACTGATATTTGGTTGGGAGGAAGAAACCTTATCTCTGAAATGCCCTTTGTAGAGGGTCCCTGGCTAAGTGTTACCTATAAGAACTAGAATCTAGAATCTATGAAGCATGGTGATATTTTATAAGTCATGCAACTCTCTTAGATTTAAAATGGAGATGTTTTATATCTTAAAATCTTCTATGTATGAGATAACTCTATAATCCTTATTTAGAGACACAATCTATTTTTCTGAGCCAGATATTCATGTGCAGTGCAGGAAGTGGGACCTGAAGAGCTGTTGTTGATATCTTAGGCTTTTCTCTGTTTTGTCTAAACCTCCTAATTAACTCTATCTTTGAAATTATTAGTAAAGCTTTATGCTAAAATAAGATCTCAGATTTGATAATCCAGTTCTACATGTTAACCTGGGGGAACAAAATCACTAATGCCACAAAGGAATCCTATAAAATAAAAAGCTTCATAATGAGCTATACAGATTTTCTGTTCATTTTTAAAAACATATTTAGACACAGGCAAAAGTACTATGAGGAAAATAAATGATCTTTGAGCTTACACAGAAGGTTTGATAAAAAAGTGTCCTGAGACAATATATACAAAATGATGCTGTCCCAGCTCACATGGGCCCCCTAAACCCAAACCTACAAATACAGAGCTTTAGCTGAATTGAGACCTAGTCATAATAAAAATTGTTAATAATCAAAAACTAAATGACAGGGGCGCCTGGGTGGCTGAGTCGGTTAAGTGTCTGGCTCTTGATTTTGGCTTAGGGCATGATCTCATGGTTCAAGAGTTCAAGCCTGGCATCAGGCTATGCACTGATGTTGCAGAGCCTGCTTGGGATTCTCTCTCTTTCCTTCTCTCTGCCCCTCCCCTCTTACTCTGTCTCTCTCTTTCTCTCAAAATAAATAAATAAACCTAAAAAAATACTAAATGACATATGGCCCATGTTAAGTAATTATAAAAGAAGGAAAGGAAGATAAACAGAAGATAGCAGTACAAAATCAATGGTATTCTTAAAAATCACCAACAAATTTGGAAAAGATAATTTAAAAACATATAATTTACAATAAAAACAAAACCATAAGGAACATAAGAATAAATGTAACAAAAAAAGAAAGAGATACTATAAAGAAAATTTTAGAATGTTTAAGACACACAAAAAGAAACAGTAATATATTTATACATATGAATGGGATTTCTGAAATTAAAAATATGCTAACTAAAATAAAAATTCAATAGAAAATTTGGAATGTAAAATTAAGGAAATAGGGCATAGAGGAAAAAGACAAGAGATAGAAAATAGAATAGATAAGAATATTAGAGGATTATTCTAGGAATCTCAACATTTAATTGTAGTGATTTTTGAAGAGACTATAGGGAAAACAGGAAAAAGGCAATTGTGAGTTCAAGCATACAAGTACTGTATATAGATTAAAAATTGAAATATTGAGAGCAGTGCATATTGTAATACTTCAGAAAACTGAGGGTGGGGGGAAGGAGACAAGCTACTTAATTTCTTTGGATCTTAATTTCTTTCTCTGTCATTAAGGATACTACTTTTTCTTAAGTTTGTTATAAGAAATAAGTAGGCTAGTATAAAACTTGGTGCATAGGAAGTGCTAAATTAGTGTTAGCTATTATTAGAAAACTTATAGCAACACTGGAAGCTTGAGCACAGTAGAATAATATCTTTAAAATCTTCAGGAGGATGATTTCTAACTTAGAATTTTGTAGCTAGCCAAACTACAAGTCATGATTTGTGGCAGAGAATAGATATTTCTCACATATGAAAACCTGAAATATTATAACTCCCATGTACCTTTTTTTTTTACCAAAATAAGGTAGTCAACCCAGAAAGAGGAAAATAAGGTTTTGAGATAGAATTAAATACCAAAAAGAAACTAAGGGAATGTTCAATATAATGACAAAAAGTCCCAGAACAGTAGCGTTCCACCAGGCTAGAAGTAAACCAGTAAATACTAGATTGGGACATTAGTGGGATTTGTGAGAAAGGTCTTTTTAGGAAAATAAAGTTAATACATTATCTGACAGTTTTGGCCATGTGAATAATTTGAGTAAAAAGCATTAGAGAGAAGTGTTGGAGTTTGGAGAAAAGTTTAGTAGATTTTGAAAAATGTCAAGCAAGTAAAAGTAAATTTAAAAATTAACTTGGAAAGGTAAAAACTCTTGTCTAAAAAAGATATTGAAATTCTTGGCTCCGAATAAAAGATGTTTACATAGACATAATGTTGAAGGCAGTAAATTTGGATTTAACTAATAAAACCAAATTGGGAGGATGGGAACCAGAAAATGTGCATGTATGAGGGATATATTATAACACTAAATTATAGTCTTTTAAATTTGGAAGTCAATACATAATATCCACAACAGAGACAGAGACAGATAGAAAGGGAAAGAGACACCAGATAACCGTTTTCTTTCTTTGTTGTTAAGTTTATTTATTTTTAAAGAGATAGAGACAGCATGAGTTGGGGAGGAGCAGAGAGAGAGAGAGAGAGAGAGAGAGAGAATACCAAGCCGGCTCTGCACTGTCAGCACAGAGCCTGATGCAGGGCTCAAACACAAAACCATGAGATCTGACCTGAGAAGAAACCAAGAGTCAGACACTTAACCTACTGAGCCATGCAGATGCCCCAAAAGACATTTTCATGATAGGTATACCCTAGAAAAAAATGGAGAATCCTTATTTTCGCTTCACATTTATTTCTAAATATCAAAGGTCACCTGAATTAGAGTGCCAAAGCCAGTGCTAGAGTCAAACTTTTTTTTTCTTATTTATTTATTCATTTATTATTTTATTTTATTTTATTATTTTATTTTATAATTTTTCTAATTTTATTGAAATCCAAGTTAGTTAACATATAGCATAATAATGATTTCAGTGGGGCGCCTGGGTGGCTCAGTCGGTGAAGCGTCCGACTTCGGCTCAGGTCACGATCTCGCGGTCCGTGAGTTCGAGCCCCGCATCGGGCTCTGGGCTGATGGCTCAGAGCCTGGGGCCTGCTTCCGATTCTGTGTCTCCTTCTCTCTCTGCCCCTCCCCCGTTCATGCTCTGTCTATCTCTGTCTCAAAAATAAGTAAACGTTAAAAAAAAATTAAAAAAAAATAATGATTTCAGGAGGAGAATTTAGTGTTGCATCACCCACATACAACACCTAGTGCTCATCCCAACAAATGCCCTTCCCAATGCCCATCACCCATTTAGTCCATCCCCCTACCCAACACACCTCCAGCAACCCTCAGTTTGTTCTCTATATTTAAGAGTTTCTTATCATTTATCTCCCCCTCTGTTTTTATCTTATTTTTGCTTTTCTTCCTCTATGTCCATCTGTTTTGTTTCTTAAATTCCACATATGAGTGAAATCATATGATATTTGTCTTTCTCTAACTTACTTTACTTAACATAATACACTCTAGTTCCATCCATGTTGTTGCAAATGGCAAGATTTCATTCTTTTTGATTGCCAGTAATATTCCATTGTGTGTGTGTGTGTGTGTACCTCACATTTTTTTTATAAATTCATCAATTGGTGGACATTTGGGCTCTTTCCATATTTGGCTATTGTCAATAGTGCTGCTATAAACACTGGTGTGCATGTGCCCCTTTGAATCAGTATCTTTGTATCCTTTGTATAAATATCAAGTAGTGCAATTGCTGGGTCATAAAGTTCTATTTTTAATTTTTTAAGGGACCTCCATACTGTTTTCCAGTGTGGGTGTACCAGTTTTCATTCCCACCAGCAGTACAAGAAGGTTCCCCTTTCTCCTCATCCTGGCCAACATCTGTTGTTTCCTGAGTTGTTGTTCACTTTAGCCATTCCGACAGGGGTGAGGTGGTATCTCATTGTGGTTTTGATTTGTATTTCCCTGATTATGAGTGATGTTTCCCTGAAGTTGAGCATCTTTTCACATGTCTGTTAGCCATCTGGATGTCTTCTTTGTGAAAGTGTTCATGTTCTTTGCCCATTTCTTCACTGGATTATTATTATTATTATTATTATTATCATTTTGCAGATTGAAACTTTTAGAGTCACTAACTACCGAAACCATATTGGACCCACATTCCTTTGTAATAATAATTTTTTTAAAAAAGAAACAAATGAAATGCTAAATTGCTTATAAATACAAGGACAAATTTTTTATTTTTTTATTATATTTCAATGTTTTTTGTTTTTAAAAATATAAATATAAGGGAGCCTGTGTGGTGCAGTAAGTTAGATGTCTGACTCTTGGTTTTGGCTCAGGTCATGATCTCATGGCTTCTGGGTTTGAGCCCCGCATCAGGCTCTGTGCTGTCAGCACAGAACCTGCTTGGGATTCTCTCTCTCCCTTTCTCTCTCTCTGCCCCTCCCCTGCTCTGTCTCTCTCAAAATAAATAAATAAACCAAAAAAAAATACATACATATATATATGTATTTATATATATATATGTATTTATATATAAATTTTTCCAAACTATGCATGTTTTTCCTATTTCAGCTTTTCCAAAGCCACAAGCACAGACTAATTTATCCATTGCATGATCAATCTCAGGTTAAAATGTAGGCAGTCCTGCTGTAATATCCTGAGTGTTAGACTTCGGAAAATCCTGTCTTTGTCCCACTGCATTCTGGGGATTTGGAAAAAACATGTATTCTACAGTATGGCCAACATGGTAGACAGAGTTGGATTTTATTAATGAGTGTTATAGAACTGTAAAATGGCACTTTAAAGAAATAGGCACTCCTAGTGAAGAGTCAACTTGATGAATAGCTTAGTCTTTAAGAATGAGCTGTTTCTGAGAAGAAATTCTGTGTTTATCTGGTTCTGTGCCTTTTCTTTGAACTATGGGGAAAATAAAATTTACTGTCTTGAAATCCTCCTTTCCAGTGTTTGGTCTATTTTCTCCCAATCTTCAGTAATGATTGAATTATACAGGAGAGGATAAAAGTTCACGGCAGTAAAAAGCAAGTGTGGCCAGTCCCTACTTTTGCCATTTGAGTGTATGGGGTGGCATTCTTCAAAAGGATTCTGAAAAGATAAACAGGGACATGAATAGTGGCCTACAAGAAAGTTTGAGGCAGTAAGGATAAGTATTTGTATGGTGCACCATCCAAGGTTATATGTGAGACAACTGTTCTTTTTCTGTATATACCATAAAATGGTGACACTGATATTTGGAAGTATATTAGAATTATCCTTATAAGGATTTTGTATTCTTTTTTTCACATCTCAGATAATACCTCATATCATTTTGTATTTGATGTGCAGAAACTAATATGGAGGCCCTGGTGTTGGTCCTAGACAATTCTCAAAAACAAAGGTTTCTCTGAAATTTCCTATTTTTGGCACAAATTCAGGTAGGTCCAAGAAGATTTTTCCTGCTCTTGACCTTCTATCTCCCATCAAATTAGTTGAAGTCATATTAGATTTTGGAACAAATTTATATCATTTAGCCCATCCTTGGTAGATGATTATAGTCAAATCTGTATTTTAATACATGGATTTAAGTCTTTAAGAAATGGCTGCTTTATTTTGAGGGAAAAATTTATTCTGGGAATATTGGCTGTTCATATAGTTAAATCATCTGTGTTACATGAGTGCTTTACATGTTGCTAGGTCAGGTATGCCCATGATCTTATTGCTGCCAAGTCCATCATCACATGTCATCCAGAAAAATGCTGACATATTGCCAATTAGGTAGTCTTCCTGTCACCCCGTCCCAGATTGTATTGCTTAAAGATTAATACTGTGCAAGGATGAACCTATATGTTAGGGGACAGTCAAAAAATCTAAGAAAATAGGTTCAGTATAATTGGGAGACTGGGTCCATGTATAGGTCAGGCAAAACTGCATTCTCATTATTCCAGAAATTTTGGACAAAAAAATTTAAATGAGGAACTGGCAAGGTTTATAAGGGGAAAAATAGATCAGAAAGCTTAGAAAAAGATTTTCAAAATTTATTATTGCATTAAGTATTTCAAGTTATCTATTTTAAGAAATTTATAATTTGAGAATAGCTCATAAAATGTTATAAAGAGAACAAATCTTTATAATTACTCAAATATTTATTAACATCTACGGATATACTAAATCTTTATCACATCACATGCGACCTCTAAAAAATGACCTACATGCAAATAGATATAAATAGATAGTACAAGGATATTGATAATCATAAATAAAGAATCAATTTTCACATTTGTAAAAGTGTGGGTTTTGGGTAAAATGGATTGGGTTTGAATTTAATACCTGCCACTTTATTGTGTGGCTGTGGGCATTTCCTATAACCTTTCTGCATCTTAGTGTTCTTAGTTAATTATTCTAAAATATACCTAACTTACAGAGAAGTTACAGAAATCAGATAATACATAGGCCACAGTGCCTGCCTCAATGAATGTGCAACAAATTATAGTTATTATTGTAATAAAACTTTCTTATTTTGATTAGAAAGAATAAATAAATAATGTATATAAATTGAGTAGTACTGGGGCATTTGGGTGGCTCAGTTGGTTGAACGTCTGACTTGAGCTCGGGTTGTGATCTTTTGGATCATAAGTTCAAGCCCCACATTGGGCTCTCTGCTGTCAGTGCAGACCTCACTTTGGATCCTCCGTCCCCCTCTCTCTCTGCTCCTCCCTCACTTGCTCTCTCTGTCTCTCTCTCAAAAATAAAAAATAAACATTTGATAAATTGAGTAGATACTAACCAATTTAATTACTTCAATGGATTCTCTTCCCTTAAGCTTGTTTTTAAATTGTTTTTAAATTGAATTTACACATAGTGAACTAAAAATGTAAACAAATAAAAGTTGACTTCACAGCACTGATAAATTTAATTTAGCAATTGTATTAGTCTGTGGAATTTTGAGCTATGATTTGAAAGAGTAATAAATTATAGGCATACATAATCACTTTTTAAATATAAACTCACAAGGAACATCTGGTCCATGAGTGGTTACTATTAATTTAAGTATTCAAAGGAAAATATAAGTTTAAATATTATTAAGTATTTTGAATTTTTAAAAATGTTTATTTTTGAGAGCAAGAGTGGGAGTGGGGCAGAGAGAGAGGGAGACAGAGGATCTGAAGCAAGCTCTGCACTGTCAGAGCAGAGCCCAATGCAGAGCTTGCACTGACTTACCGTGAGATCATGACCTGAGCCGAAGTCAGACACTTAACTGACTGAGCCACCCAGGCACCCAAGTACTTTGAATTTTTATCATTTGATTAAGTAAAAGAAAATTATTTCAGTGAGTTGCCTAAATAATGATTTCATTTATTTTGAGTATCAGTGCAGTATGAAGTAATAGAAAGAACACTGGAATGACAATCCAGGGGCTCGAGATGCAGTATGACTCTGATATTAATAGCAGGATCTTGGGAAAGACAATTTCCTCTATAGGTCTCAGGATGTTGGGCAAGATGATACTTGATAGGGCCCACTTTCCATAGAGCCTACTTTACAGCTAAAAAATAACTTCCCAAATTATAGAACCTGAGTAACAAGGCAGTTATGAGAAGTTGGAAATGTGTTATTTTAGCATCTGGCATCTCAATTCTCTCATAGATAAAATGCTCCTCTTTATGAGGATATCTTGAAAAGCCACTGGCAGATAGTGAGTGAGATTCTGAGACAAGACCTCAGAGTAAATGTGGTTTTCTAGTCTGTGCTATAAAGGAGGGGATTTTTTTCCTATGAAAAGAAATAAAATTAGGGACCATGAGGACATGAACTCATTCCCTCCCTATTATCCTTTAACAGAAATCCTGATGGCTTTGGATTTCCAAAGATGGGTTGAGAGTTTTATCAAGGCTTATATAGCTCTCAAGGGGCAGGCAAACCCTAACTGACATCTAGACCACATTTTGGGAGCGTATCCAGGATCATGTGAACTAAGGCTTTGAATTAAATCACTACTCTTAAACTAAGTCAGCAGTAATAAATTGTTGGACACATGGAACAAAGTAAAAGATTTGAGCTGATCTTTAAAAATGGAATAATTAACTTAATTAATACACTTATCAACCTAATATAGTTTGGTTTTTTTTGGTGAGATGAGAATGCTTAAGATTTACTTTCAGCAAATTTCAAGCATACAATACTTAAATACTATATTAACTATAGACACCATGCTGAACATAGACCCCCAGAACTTACTCATTTTATGTCTGAAGTGTGTGCCCTATGAATGACACCTCCCCATTTTCCCAGTCCTTGACAACCACCATTCTACTCTATTACGAGTTTCTTATGAGTTTAATTTTTTTAAGATTCCACATATGAAAAATCATTGAGTATTTCTCTCTCTCTGGCTTATTTCAATTACCATAATGTCCTCCAGTTTTATTCATATCATCACAAATAGCAGTATTTCTTTCTTTTTTATGACAATAAATATTTTTGACAATAAATATTTTTTAATCCATTCATCCATTAATGGAAGCTTAGGTTGTTTCCATATCTTGGTTTCTGTGAGTAATGCGGCAATCAAATGAGAGCTTGTATCAATTCATGATACTGAGTTTGTTTCTTTGGGATAGATACCAGGAGTAGAATTGCTGAATCACACGGTAATTTTATTTATAATTTTTTGAGGAACCCCCATTTCCATACTGTTTCCCATAGTGGCTGTACCAATTTGCATTTCCAACAAAAATGTATAATGGTTCCTTTTTCTTCATACTCTCTCCAACATTTGTTATCTCATTTTGAAAATAGACATTCTAACAGATGTGAGGTAATATCTCATTATGGTTTTGATTTAAATTTTGCTGATGATTAGTATTGTTGAGCACTTTTTCACGTACCTGTTAGCCATTTATATATCTTTTTTGGGAAAATGTCTATAAAGATTTTTTGCCATTTCTATTAGGTTACTTGTGTTTTGTTTTGGTCATTGTGTTAGAAGAGTTCCTTATATGTTTTGGATAGTAACCTTTTATCAGATATACAGTTTGCAAATATTTTCTCACATTCTGTAGGTTGCCTTTTCATTTTATTGACTGCTATGCAGAAGCTGTTTAATTTGATGTAATTTTACTTGTTTATTTTTGCTTTCTGTACTTGTGTTTTGGTGTCATATCCATGACCATTGCCAAAACCAATGTCATGAAGTTTCTTCCTTATTATTTATTTTAGGTGTTTTATGGTTTCAGGTTCTACACTTAAGTCTTTAATTCATTTCCACTTAATTTTTGTGAGTGCTGTAAGATAAGGATCCAGTTTCATTCTTTTGCACGTGGATATTGTTTTTCAGGCAGTTTATTGAGAAGACTATCCTTTTTCCATTGTATGTTCTTGGCAATTTTGTCAAAAATTGGTTGACCACACATGTGTGAGTTTGTTTCTGGGCTCTGTATTCTATTTCATTGAACTATATGCCTGTTTTTGTACCACTACCATACTGTTTTGATTTACTGTAGCTTTGTAATATAGTTTGAAATCAGAAAATGTGATGCCTCCAGTTTTGTCTTTCTCAAGTTTGGTTTGGCTATTTAGGGTCTTTGTGGTTCCATACCATACCAATGAGTCAAGGAAGAAATCAACAAGGATATAAAAAATATATTGAAACAAATGAAAATGGACATACAACATACTAAAACTTATAGGATGCAGCAAAAGCAATTCTGGGGGGAAAGATTATCAATAATTGCCTCCTTTAAGAAAAAGGAAAATATCTCAAATTACCAATCTAACTTTACATTTTAAGGAACTAGAAAAAGAGGAACAAACTAAGCCCAAAGTAAGAAGAAGGAAGAAAATAACAAAGATCAGAGCAAAAATAAGTGAAACAAAGACTGGAAGAACAATACAAAAAAAATCAATGAAAATTAGAGCTTTTTTTTTTTTAAAGATAAACAAAATTGACAAACTTAACTAGAGTAACTAAGAAAAGAGATAATAAAACAGAAATGAAACAGAAAACATTATAACTGATACCACAAAATACAAAGGATATTAAAGCACTACTATTAACAATTATATACCAACAAATTAGGAGACATTTAAAAATCTAGAAGAAATTTAAAAATTCCTTGGCACATACAACCTGTCAAGACTTGGTCATGAAGAAATAGAAAATCTGAAGAGACCAGTTGTAGGTAAGGAGATTGAATCAGTAATCAAAAATCTCCTAACACAGATAAGCTCAGGAGCACATAACTTTACAGGTGAATTCTACTAATATTTAAAAAGAATTACTGTCAATCCCTATCAAGCTCTTCCAAAAAAACCTAACAGGAAGGAGCACTTTCAGACTCATTTTATGAGGCCAGCATTACTCTGATACCAAAGCCAGACAATAACACCACACAAAAAGTGAAAATTACAGGCCTCTATCCCTGATGAACACAGATGCAAAAATACTCAACAAAATACTAGCAAACAGAATTTTACAGTACACCCTTTTAGATCATTCACTCTGATCAAGTGGGATTTACATCCGGGATGCAGAGATGGTTCAGTATACTAAATCAATAAATGTGACATATTACATTAACACAACAAAGGGTAAAAAACAAATTATCATCTCAATAAATTAAAAGAATACATTGGGCAAAACTCAATATACTTTTATGGTAATACATCACAACACATTAAATACAGAAAGTACCTCAACCTAATAAATGCTACATATGCCAAGCCAATAGCTAACATCATATTCAAAGGTGAAAAGCTGTGAGCTTTTCCTTTAAGACCAGGAGAAGACAATGATGCCTGCTCTTGCCACTTCTTTTCAACACAGTACTGAAAGTCCTGGCCAGGATAATTAGGCATGACAAAGAAATACAGGGCATCCAAACCAGAAAGGAGGAAGTAATATTGTCTCTTTTTGCTGATAACATGATCTTATATATAGAAAATCATAGTGGTTCCACCAGAAAACTGTTAGAACTAATAAACTAGTTCAGTAAAGTTCCAATATACAAAATCAGTATACAAGAACCAGTTGCATTTTCTACACACTAACATGAACTATCTGAAAGAGAAGTTAAGAAAGCAATCCCATTTATAATAGCATGAAAACCAATAGAATACTTAGGAATAAATTTAACCAAGCAAATGAAAGACCTGTATATTGAGAACTACAAGACATTGATGAAAGAAATGAAAACATAAATAAATGGAAAGATACCCCATGTTCATGGATTGGAAGAATTAATATTGTTAAAATGTCCATCTCCTTGAAGCAATTTATAGACTTCAGTGTTATCACTATCAAAATTCCAATGGCATTTTTCACAGAGATGGAAAGACAATCCTAAAGTTCATGTGTAATACATGCTTTCTTAAAGGGTTGGGGATTTGTTTAAAGGTGGTCCATAACAGATTTGTTTGATGCCTTAAAATCCCCATCATATTCTATCCATATTCTGTAGCTATGATATAGTTGAGCATTGAAAATCTAAGACAGAATACATGCAGCAAGTAACATGATATTTTTAAAAATGCCACCAAAATGGTGTAGAAGTGGAATGCTGAGAGAAGTATGGCAAGTGAAGGATAAACATAGAAGATTGATATGACCCAGCATTACAAATCAGGCATGTTTCCAGAGAAACCAGTGTTTGTGCTTCTGTCACCAATTGCATGACCTCTGATTAGGTAGTATGAAGATTCACTGTCAAATGTTTGGCAACACATGAGTAGGAAAAGAGAAGACCCATTTTATTTGTGTTAGTTCTCCATAGACTACTATGTTTTCTGTATATTTAATATGCCTATGATTTGATAAAGGAGATAACCAGGAACTATTATAAAAAAAGAAGAGAAAGAAAAAAAAATGTGTTGTTAGTGTTATCATTAGTGAGGATGATGATTTTGATGAAGCTGGGAAACTAGTCAGGATGTTGCTAGTGAAGAATGGGGAGAACCTAAATATAGATAGTGTTAGGAGGATATAAATTAAGGGAACGATCTTAGAAGTATTCAGGAAGTGGAATTAAGAGAATGGAATGGAATATGGATGGTGAAGAAGAATGCTTTAAGGATAATCTGTAAATTTCTGATTTAGTTTAGGAGATAAATGGTGCCATCACTAAAATGGGAAACATAATGAATATGAACGGAAAATTGGTGGTCGATAAAGAATTGAATAAAGGATGAAGAATTGGAGGTGAATGAAGTGGGATAAAGATAATAATTAATTCAGCTTTGAACACATGAGTTTCCAGACAGTGATGTTCAGAGAACAGCTGGACATATAGGTTAAGGCTTAATGAAAAAAATCCTTGCTATATGCCTTTCAGAGTTTTCAATATATAAAAGTAATTGAGGCCTTATGTAGAGTTTTACTTATATTTATAGAAAGTAAAAAGAGGAGAAAAGGGGAAGGAAGAGAAGAAAAGGAAGTGGAAAATATGGGAATGAAAATAGTGAAAGATTAGAAAAAGGACTTTATAAAGGAGATAAGAAATGGGTTTGGAGGTCAGAATTAGGGCTTATTTGTGTAATAAAAACAAAGGAGCTAAAATAAGGAAAAAGAGTAATAAGAGGTATAGGAGCAGAAAGGTTGAATAGACAACTGGTTACCTTGCCACTGGTGACCTGCGGAGTGTGGGGTGGTGCAACTGGACGCCTCCTAACTAAGAATCTAATGGGGAAGAGAAACAATTTCAAATAACCATGTTTAGAAATTTAAGCTTAAATTCAGTCAGAACAAAAGAGTAATTTGAAAACAATATGCATAATATGGGCATTATGGAGCTTAAATGATTTTGTAAAAGAAATGTATGTTTATAAGGAGATTAGCAAATGCTTGAAAACAAAGTTATTTTTATAGAAGATAATTTAATTGTATAAATTTTTGATAGTTTGTGTTTTCACAGTACTGTGGCATTTAGATTTTTAAGCTTTGCAGAATTGCTAGCTGAATTGAAATAGATAGCTTAGGTTCTCTGATTTCCATTTAAATGCTCAACAAACTGTCAGAAAGAAGTGGTGTTGCATGGTTTATAACAACTTTAAGAGATTTGCAGCTGTGCTATGAATACATCCAATTATACAAATATGACTTTCAAAATTACTTTTTGCTATTACCTGGACAAGTTAGTGTAGAGGAAGTGGTTTGCCTAGACATAGGAAGCTAATATAGATTTGAAGATTTGATATATGCAAATAACCTTCTGCACAAAAAAAGGAAAAATTACAGCAACTATTTATTACAGACAAAACTTAATTAAAAAGAAAGAGTTGAGTTTTTAGGATTAGATTTTTTATTTCAGAGTCAGATATTTTATTAAGTGGCAGGGAGGTCAATTAGAGTTCTCAATATTATCTATTGAATTTCAGATGATTTCATTTTTAATTTTGGTAAGAAATTGATTACTTGGAAGGGCAGAATCTAGGATCATGTAATATTGTAGCAGGCAGACATGTTGACTGTCGTCTTGTTAGCCCCAAACTCCCAAGGTGAAGAAATTATAGCTTGAAAAAGTTAAAGAGAAACAAAGAGCCTGGGAAGGAGGGTCTAAATAGAGCACTGCAGTAGATGTGGAACAAATAGGTATTGGCTTCCCATCACTGGGTAACTACAGGATGTAGTTGATAAGCCATAAGGAGAGTTGGGATAGGAAATGAAAGCAAAGACAAAGCTCAAATACCGTGAAAAAATTGCAAAGCTGTAACAGAAGGTAACTCTATTAGTTACAAGATACCATATTAGGTACTAGTTTGATGAATGCCAATTCTTATTCCAGAACCACCAGATTTTATAAGATTTTAAACATTCCAGGTTGTATAATTAAGAAAAATGTATTTGGTATTTTTCCTTACTAAAAATAGATGTCACAATTTATGAGTTCATAAATTTTCACGTTAATCACTAAAAGATTTGTTGCCAAATTAAGAGATAGATAAATGCATGGGGTTAGGGGAAAGAGTAGGGGTGAGAGAGAGGAAGAATAATTATTCAAGAGTAACAATATTTATGTTGTTTCTTAAAGTATCGCTTTATTTTTTAAATTTTATTTATTTTTGAAAGATAGAGAGACAGAGTGCAAGTGAGGGGAGGGGCAGAGAGAGAGAGGGAGACAGAATCCGAACAGGCTCCAGGCTCTGAGCTGTCAGCACAGAGCCTGATGTGGGGCTCGAACTCACAAATTTCGAGATCGTGACCTGAGCCGAAGTCGGATGCTTAACCGACTGAGCCATCCAAGTGCCCCTTAAAGTGTCACCTTAAATTCTAAGAGAATTAAAAGCAGTCTAAATATCAAAGAATAAGAGAAAATGGATTAAATAAATTAAAATCTACCTTTATAAGTGGCCCATTATGCAGTCATTAAAAAGCATGGATTCAAATAATGTATAATGACTTTGGAAAAAGATAATAAGCTGGAAATAGAAGTTTAAATATGTATATGATATAATGTAAACAATATAGTTTGGTATAATATATATGTGTTTATAAGATGATACAGAAAAAGAAAAAATGAAAAGTTAATAACCTGCTATTATTCCACTTAATTTTGCTGTGTTTTCCATTTTGCTGTGTTTTGTGTGTTTTAACTTCTTTCAAACAGTGACTATTTATTTCTTTTATTATGCTTTGTACTTGTATCATTTAGGTTTCAGTCACACAAATAATTTCAACAAGATGTATATACTATAAAGAATAGTTAACCAAGTGAAAAATAGTTAACTACTGAAAGAAGTAAAAGGGAGCTCTAAGTGTAATGGGTTAGCAAATGCAGAAGGCTGCTGCCACTGCTAGGATTGAGGGAAATATGAACTATAAATAAACTCAGAATTTAGGGAGACCTTCACCTCCCCTCCCCCACCCCTGCCCCACCAAAGCTGAGATTCATTCCTCTGAGGAGATGATGTGCCTTCCCATCCCCTTCCCACCCTTCAGTGAAGAATAGACTTGTTGGAGGCTGCTTTTAGAAACATGAAAGCTGCCAAGAACAAACTTTTTGTAGACCTTTGGGAACCACAAGAGCATCCTGTTGCCTCAGGGAACACTGAGAACCATACTTCCATACACTCACTGCTTGGGTGAAGGAGGGCAGGCAAAATGAAAGGCATTTCTTCCTCCTCTGGTTTTAAGTGATTTAGTATGCTCTTAATAAAAATGGACAATATGAAAGTGGGAAACAGAAATTAAAAAAATGTTTTTGTTTTGAAAGAGAGCAAGCGAACGAGCCAGGAAGGGGCAGAGAGGTTGAGAGAGAGACAAATCCCAAGCAGGCTCTGCACTGTCAGCACAGAGCCTAAAATGGGGCTCGAACTCACTAACTGTGAGATCATGACCTGAGCCAAAACCAAGAGTTGGACACATGACTGACTGAGCCACCCACATGCCCCAGAAACCTCATTTTTAATTATATTCTTATGGTTTATTTTTAATAATTTTAAAATTAATGCATACAACCTGTAGTTACACAGTTTTAACTATTATCTGGAGTTAATGTCTAGTAGAGACGTCAAATTGGTGCCTCATACATTCAGACATTGACATGACTATTCTCCGTGTAATGATTAAGTAGTGGATGACTGTTAACTTTATTAACACTAGATTAATGTGTTTCAAAAATGCAAATCTCTCATATCATTCATTGCTTGAAAGTCTTTAACAGTTTCTCCTGGCTATGAGGATAAAGAGGCAAATTTATAGCACAACTGTTCAGCTGTTTATAATCTTGACCAGATTACCTCACAAATTTCATTCCATGACACACTATCAATTTTTATGTTTCAGTCTCATTGGCTTTAATGTATTTACTTAAAAAAATCATATATTTTTTTCCAGTTCAGGACCTTTATACTTGCTTCTCCCTCTGCAAAGCTTGTTCTTCACATGCCCTTCCATCCAGTCCATTCCTGCTTCTCTCCTCTCTTGACAGTAGTAAATGTTACATTATTAGTTGTTTGGTTTTGCCTTCCCAGTCAGTTGGAAGCACCATTCAAACCTAGACACCTTGTCTCATAAGTCATAAGTGCTTTGAAATTATTTGCAAATTGAAGGAATAACTAAATAAATAAATGAAAAGTTGAAAAGAGTGTTCCGAAGTGTGATATAAGAGGAAGTAAAATTTCAGCAAATTTTCTTGGTCCTCTTCTCACCTATTAACACTAAACTTAACATATTTTAAATATGTTAAGTAAAAGTAAGATTTGGGCTATTCATATAAGAAGGTATATTGTCATAAAATGGTTGATGCAAGGTTTTGTCATTATAATATCAATGTGACTAATGCAATAAGGTTCAATATTTAGGTTAAAAATCATTGCTTAATTTCTGAAAATTTAAGTTAAAATTTGTTAATTATTTCCTAAAATTGACAAATTTAGTGAAAAGTTGCACAGACTTTTTGTCCATATCGAAAAATACTGATTCTTGCATAGAGGGTTGATTTATTCTCTTCCTTTGGTTTGTCACACCTTCTTGCACATGTCATCTCTACTGCAAAAGATATTTTCTCTGAATAATTTACCCTCACCGTTTCTACCTGAAAATTATAAATATATAGTTATTAACTGTTATTTAACAGCATTTTTACTATGTTACACAAGAAGTAGCTTTCATTTTCTGGCAGAAGATGTAAAAAATTTATGAATGACTACTTTTAATTATAAACGGTATTTAATATGCTTCCATGATTCTAAAATATAATTCCATTAACATATACAGGAGGTTAAGCTGGTAGTGAACATTTATCTTTTTCGGCTCGTTAAAGTTATGTTGACATTCAGAAATAACAAGGAGCAGGAGATATCTTTTGACTTCATTTTCATAACAATATCACTTCAGGTGACAGAGCAGATGGTCAGCAATGTGTAAATAGAGCACTGAATTAACCAGATAGATTCCAGCATGTATATAGTTCAGACATATACGAGACTCAATTTCATTGAACTCTGCCAATTTCAAAACATCCCATTCCATGTTGTATAATAATGTATTTCATAGAAAAATAACTAATTTAATAATAAAAATTATTGATGCTATAGTCATTATTATATACTACTTTTATATTAATATTTTTGACATCATAAATATGTCCAGAATTATTAATTTTAATTTTACTTAATCTTACACTGGATATATTTATATAACCGAATCATATGTGACATATATATAACACATTATTCTTTTATGTTTGTAAGTAGCCACATAAGAAAAAAGTTCAAAACTCAAAACACTGTTGTATTGTTTTTGTTCAATTTTTTCTTTGTTTGTTGCTAAATTTGTTACTATTTTAATCCTAAAAATATGAATAAGCGTTACTTGTGACACAGCTGATTGCTCATGGCTAAATTTTGAAATAGAAATCTAAAATCTTGTTAATTTTGAACTACTAAATAAATATTTCTCCACTTTTTTTTCCTTAAGGTATATGAAAAATAAGCTCTAGTTTAATATTAACTTTAATATAAAAATTTTAAATTTTTATATATTGTCCTTTTTTATTTGAATTTTTAATTTTTTTTTTGAGAGAGAGAGAGTGTACACAAATGCACACACACACACGTGCACGTGCTTGCACATAAGTAGCGGATGGGCAGAAGGAGAGGGAGGGAGAGAATCCCAAGCAGGCTCCACACCTGGCATGGAGCCAGGGCATGAGGCTTGTTCTCTCAAACTGTGAGATCATAACCTGAGCCAAAATCAAGAGTTTGACATGTAACTGACTGATCCACCCAGGTGCCCCTGCATTTGAATTTTTATTTTGACAGATATAGAACTAGATATTAAATAAATATGTTTTTTGGTATAAGTGAATACTAATAAAAAGAAACAAATTTAGAGGCAATCCAAATTGAAATAATTAGAACCAGCCCTAAATCTTCACCTTCTAGATTCGTTCTTTGTCTTCTTAGTTTGTATACTGTTTCTTTTTTTGTCTTGCATCTGGGTTATAAATGTCTTTTACTGTCAAGAGGAAAAGTGGCTCATCAATGTACAAATTTCCAAGGGAAAATGTTCTATTTTCTCACAACCTATGGAACGAGGAATTTCTTCTTTAATCTCTCTCATTTCCACTTAATCTAGCCTAGGGGAAAAACATACTTCTCTTTAATTTTCTGTATTAAAATATCAGTGGATTTAGGAAGGGATTTATATTTAGCAGTCTTTAGGAGGCAAAGATCCTCTTAGATTATTAAAAAATTTTTTTAATGTTTATTTATTTTTTGAGAGAGAAAGAGAGAGTGAGCAGGGAAGGGGCAGAGAGAGAGAGAGGGAGACATAGAATCTGAAGCAGGCTCCAGGTTCTGAGCTGTCAGTACAGAGTTTGTTTGACAGGGATCTTGAACCCACAAACTGTGAGATCATGACCTGAGCCAAAGTCGGACACTTGACTGACTGAGCCACACAGACAACCCACTTTTAGATTATTTTTAAATAATGATTGGACATGAATTATAAGCAACTCAGTGTGTGAAAAATACCTATTTGCTATAAAAAATTATTTGGAGGATAAGACTATTTTTAAGGCTAATGATAGCTAAATATCTTATCACCAGCATAATAAAACAACTCCAAAAATTTCGAAATATACTGTGTTAACAGCATTGATGAAGCAATTAAAAATTTTAATTTAATGAATATTTATTATTGTTTAAACCTACACTGGGTCACAGAGACCAAGATGCTGTTTTTAAGAAGCTTAAAATTTAAAGAAGGGAACAGCTTTTGCCCAATTTACCTACCCTTTTACTCTTGTTGATTGCTATTTTGGTTGCCAACTTAGATATTGTAGAAAAAAAAATTAAATTATAATACTATTGACTGGGATGAAGAAGAGAAATAGACATAGTATTCATTGGTATTGTTTCCTTTTCCTCTCCCTGTAGTGTTCCAAAATTAGGGCTCTCTGGTCAAGCTGATGAAGTTTTGAGGTGATGGTGGGGTTCGTAGGGTCTGGAGCTGATGACCAAGAAAAAATTCTTGAAGATATCTTTAGTGCAAAAAGGAGATTTTATTAAAGCATGGGGACTGGACGGGTGGGCAGGAAGAGCTGCATTGGGTCATGATGGGTAACTCCTTACATACCCTCAGGTTGGGAGGGGATCAAGGATAGAGTAAGTCTTTAAGGAATTATGGAAGCAAGGTTTCCAGGACGTTGAGGGGCTAGCTATTGCTAGGGAAATGCAATTTATTACCATTTAATAAAACCTCACTCATGAGACCTTTCAGATATGTATCAGGTGGCCATAAGGTTGGAGTATGATTGCCAGCATATATCTTGGGGAAGTTGAGATAAAGGGAGTTGATTTACAGGATCCTTGAGGTTCAGTGAAGGTTCTCTTTTGCCCCTAGCAAAGTGTCATCATTGAGCTGAGCTCCCAGAAGGAAATCACTCTGCTAGTTTCAAGGACTTGTCAATGGGCTGTAGGCAGTAAGGGAATTTAATTTTTCATTTACCTTAGTTTCCCCATCACTATGGCAAGCACTTAAACCCCTTTCCTTTGTTCTTGTAGCCAGGCGTGTCCAAGGAATATCACACAGATCCCACCTGGGGTGGGGGGGGTGCTAGCTTTACTTTACACCTCAGCCTGTCTCATGCTCCCTCATCACAGCTAATAGTCTAGTCTGGCCCCCCAGATAGGGAGAAAAATAGAGTTGGAACTTAAGGCAGAGGAATGAGCAATTTCCCTGGCTATTAGGTAGAATTTTGTCAAAGTAACTTGCACAACAGGAAGATAAATGTACTTGTTATTCCTTTTATTGTCTAGTAAATGTTCAATCTAATTGTTGATTTGGATTGAATTATATGCACAAAACCTCACTGTAGTTTCCAGATCACTTTAGGCTATATTATATAATGTAACTATTCTGTATATTTTTTAAATATCTCCTTTCGAATATAACAAATACATGCTGGGAGAAAAAAATTATTGGAAAATATTAAAAAGTTATTAGGGTGTCCATTAGTTTAAGCCTCCAGCACATACACATACACACACATAAACACACAAAATCCCACTGTATTGGGTTCCTGGCTTTTTTTTATATAGAAATTTAAATTTTCAAAATATCTTGCATCTTTTATTGAATAGAAATATGGAGCAAAACAAAAACATTAAGATAAGGTAAATGAAATGCCCTTCCCAACCAGGCTCTATTAAAATATTTGTTCCATTCTAAACAAAGGGTTGTGAGATAATAGAATTTTTCTGTCCTCTCCAGGATATCTTTCTTGTTTGAAACACTCTGATAAATGCTATGTTTTGCTATTTAATGTATTCACCATTTTTTTCTTGAGCTTATTTTGTCAGCCTTTCTATTTCCTTCTATGAGCAATAATTAGAACCAATTACTATTTCTTTTACAAAATTTTGTAAAGCCTGGGAAAATGTTTTGAATATAATGGCTGCTTAAAAGTGTTGATGACTGTTACTTTAATGGTTAGTAAATAAAGAAAAGTTGACTCTCTTTCTTTAATAAATGATTTTAAAGTGTCCTAAAGGAATCAAAGTACTTTTTCTCATCATATCTTTATATATTATATAGGTCAAGAGAATGGTTAAGTATAAGGAAATATGGAATAGAATTATACTGAAATATCTTGTCACAAGGTGGCACTGCTATTTCAAATATGAGGCTATATCTAGCACTTTTCTTTTATTGGATGATCTTTTAAAATGTTTAAAATATTTTAAAAATACTTCATACTACTTTAAGGATTTTAGATCTCAGATAAACTTTTAAAGAGAAATATTCACAATTAATGTAGCCTACTGGCTACAATTTTTTGCATTTTGTTTTGTTTTTTGTTTTTTCGACGAAGGCCTGTTGAAGTTCCTAGTTTCAAACATCCAGCTTTGATTAAATTTAGATATACTAATGTAATCTAATGCCCTTAGGGAAAAAATGAGCAGATGGGCATTCCAGACCATAACACTTCATTTTTTACTTTCATTTTTTTATTGACTTGTTAAGAAAATAATTGATTCCACTTTACTAAATGTCATTATTAGGACATGATAGTCAGCTTTTATCCATCAGGTTAGTAATTATTATTAATTTTAGGAAAAAGAATATTTAAGGTTCTGAATTGGTATTTTGGTAAAAAAAGAAGTGTCATACTATCAAAGTACATCTCATATGCACAAAGTTGAAATGAAACTGAGTATAATAGCATCAAATGTTGTTATATTCTCTGGGAAACACTCATTTAGGCTTATTTTTACTGAATATATGGTCATGGTTTCTATAGCTGTAGCTTTAATTACAATGTATTATTTTTTACATGAAAACAGTACTCTCTGAATAAAGTATCTGAGCTACAGAAGCCAAAAGGTGAGAGGTGATGCTCATTAAGCAGGCTGGAAAGAGAATAAGGATAAAAGTTTGCTAAAGGCAAATAGTCACCTTCGTAAGTGTTAAAGAGAAAAGAACAATACCCAAACAACCTTTCCGCCTGAAGTTACCAAGAGACCTAGAATTAGTTCAAAAATACAGTTTTAGAAAGGATAGCACAACAGCTTTTAAGTTTAGCACATTGTATGTTCTCAAGGAATAATTAAGTTATATCTCAAACTCTGAGTGAACCTGCTTGCTGTTTATAAATAGCTTGTGTTCTTGAATTTGGATTTAACACATGATTCAGTCATGCTAACATTTGTGGACAAGATGCCATTCTTGTAGGTATAACTTCTGTAGTTAACCTGAGATGAGCCAGTCCTCTGAAAATTCTTTTTATTAGTTTCTTGGAAGTAAGAAGGAAGAAGAGAAAGAAAAGGAGAAGACTGAATAGTTCTACATGAAAAGGCAAACCCCTCAGATTGGCGATTACAGCAGTAATGTTACTTATCAGAGAACCCCTTCCTTGACTACTCACTCTTTACCCCAGTGCCCTGACACGGCAGATATGGACTTGTATTTTGCCTTTCTCTCTCACTAGACTATACCCTATGTGGGAGTAGAAATAATGTTTTGTTCACTGCTGCATCCTCAGCATCTCAATCATTCAGGACATAATAGGTATCTTGATGAATGTTTGTTTAGTAAGTGAATTTTTATGTACATAGAGATATGATTTTTAAAATAATAATAAGCAATTTATAGTAGATATTTACTAAACATGAATTGGGGGGGTACTGTTATTAGACACTGCCTAAAATCTGGCTTTACAGGACCAAAACTTTTTGGATGCTCAGTGTTTTGTTTTTTTTTTTTCTCTAATCTATAACATAGAACATAGAGGACGTATATAGAAGTTTGAGGAATCAAGATATCTGGGCTGTGGCCGTGAAGGGGACTCACCAAGGGGCATTAACTTGGTAACTTTAGCATATTTTAGGTCTGATTTCAGGCTTGTACAATCGATCTTGTTATTCAATCTTCTTACTGAAGATTGTATTATTTTCAGAATAATTTAGCCTACAGAAACTTCTCAAATGGGCATACTTGCCCCTGGGGAGAGCTAACTGAGTGCTACAGCCAAAGTAATCCCATGGCGGTGAGTGCAGAAGGGTTTAGATAGAGTGAAACAGAGTGCTTCAGACTATGCCTAAGCCTAAGTGTGGCTTCCAGACATCTCCTCTGTATGCATCTGTGGACAGAAGTTGGAAATTATAGCTTGAAATAATTTACCTTGAATTCTAAGACTATAATAAAATATGATTATATAATTTACTTCATAACATATATGTTTCTTTTGTAATAAAAATAATTTTCTGACCTTCTTACTGTCAAAAGGTGATGCTCTGGATTGCGGGTCTCTCCTGTGGCTTCATATAACACTGATATACAGCCTGTAATAGAGTATGCAGCTTGATAAATATGGCTTAAGCCATCATTCATCCATTTATGTATTCAGTCCCCTTTTATGTGCATAGTACTGTATCATGTGCTTGGGAAAAAGATAAGCAAGACAAATTTGGGAGACTAATAAACAAATTACAATGCGATAACTGCAATGATGGAGTTGCACACAGGCTGGTATGAAAATTGAGGGGAGGGAGTATGCAGTCTGAATTAGCAGAAATTTTATTGTGAAAAGCTTCCTAGATAAGTAGGATTCAAGTGGAGAGAGGCAAGTAAAGGGGAATAAAGGAGGCATGAAGAGAAAAATTAAGTGTATTTGCAAAATCCATCTCCTCATAGAGGTATGCATATTACTATGATAGATACACCAAGAGTTTGAACCAGAATATTCCTGGAAAATGCTTAAATGAACATTGAAGTCTCCTTGCCCCATTGTTTTCCATTTCAATTACAAATTTGACCTTGTTAAATGGCAATTTATTTTCTTTAGAAATATTAATATTTTAGTCTTGCTTGCTAGGAATTATTTAGTATTTTCTCCATTGAATGTAAAATACTCTATCAGTATCTTAACTGCTCTTTTTTTTGGTGAAAAGACAAAAACCACTTTGTTGTTTAGTAGTAGTAGTAGTAGTAGTAGTATTTGGTTGTTATTATAAGAATAGCAAGTCTTTGCCTTATCATCTTAGTCTGCTCAGTCTCATGGAATTTGCCACGGACTTTCCAAACAGGTTTTTTGTTTTTTTCTTTTAATATTTTCTCTTCTCTTCTCTTCTCTTCTCTTCTCTTCTCTTCTCTTCTCTTCTCTCCTCTTCTTTTATTTTAGAGAGAGAGAGTGAGTCAGGGAGAGGGACAGAGGGAGAGAGAGAATCTTAAGCAGACTCCATGCTCAGTACAGAGCCCCATGCAGGACTGGATCCCATGATCCTTGATCTTCTTGGATTATTTTGTATCCCAACCAGAATGATCTTGCTGTCCAGACTGTAAAATGTATTTAAGAAATACATTGCAGAAGTTTTTACTTAAAATTTTATACATTTTTTCTGACTATAAAAGCAATACCTATTTAATTAAGAACATCTGTATGGTATAGAAAAGAATATAGAAATAAATAGAAATCACCATAGTTGTACAATCTAGTCACACAGTCTGAATGGAAGCTCCTTGAATTATATAATTTGGTATCCTTGATTGTTATCTACTGTTAGCATTGGTTTTTTTCTTCAGTTTTTTTTAAAGCAAAACACTGAAGAAAAAAAATACTGTATATGTATGCATTTGTACATATATTCCCCAGTGAATACAGATTGAAAATCTTCAGTTTCATTTAAATTTAGCTAAAACAAAGAAGCTTGAGGGGAAAAACCCATGTACTTAAAATGTACCAAAGTACAAGTGATAAAAATCTTATTTTTATAAATGAAATGTTTTCATTTCCTATGCCTGTAAAAGTGTGAGTCAAAAAGTGAAATTGCAATAAAATGCAATAAAAATGTATCACAAAAATTGTCAGATGGTGAAATGGTCAAATAATGAAAGAGAAAACTGTCTAGAATTTGGGACTAGCTATTAAGAAATCTGAACCTTAATATTCCTTCTAACACTCACAATTCAGAAAGCAAGTGTTCTCAAGGCTAGTAATTATGGCCTTTAGCTCATTTAGCTCCTCTTATTTTTTTTCTATTTTTTCCCCAAAATTGCGCTATGGGGTAGAGATAGACAGTATTTAATGAGAATCTATCATATGTCATATATCATCATACACTTTTAAAATATTTTTGTAATAAAAAATTTCCAACCTCTACAAGAGAAGGGTGAACAGTGTAATGAACTCCAATTAACCCATATCCCAGCTTTATCAATTATTATTTTACTAATCTTGTTTTAGGTATTGCTGCCTCCTTACCTTTTTGGGCTGAAGTATTTTTTTTTAATTTTATTTATTTATTTTGAGTGAGAGAGAGAGGGAGAGAGAATGAGCAATGGAGGGGCAGAGAAAGAATCCCAAGCAAGCTCCACACTTGTGAGCACAGAGCCTCATGTGGGGCTCAAACTCATGAACTGTGAGATCATGACCTGAGCAATAATTAAGAGTTGGATGCTTAACTGACTGAGCTACCCAGGTGCCCCTGTGCTGAAGTATTTTAAAGCAAATTCTAGATATAATGTTATTTTTACTCAAAAAAACTACCCAATTGTATTAAAAGTTATAAATATAGTATATTTTTTTATTACTTGAGACAAACTTCTACTGAAGACAGTGCAAGATAAGTCATAAATATATATGAAATGCAACAAAATATTTCTATAACATTTTACATTTTATAGTATTCTATTATATAAAACATAATATATTATAATATATTTGACTTCACAAAAATTTATTAGTGCCTATTACAGGGCTAGGAGATTATGTGGCTTCCAAAACAACTTTTAAACTGGTTTTGAAGGTTTGGGTAAGTTACTTAACCTTCATAGCACTGTGTTTTAGGGTTCTTTGTGTGGCAGTGACCTATACTAAGATTCACCAAAACAAAAGAAGAAATTTATTTGAAGGATGTTGGGGTATTGAAGGAAATAAACAAGCACTGGACAGAAGTTCAGTAGTCAGAGACTTGAGTCTTGATGGAGTTCTCATCTTTGTTCCTCTTTATTGGTCTCACCATTCTCTCTTGTTGCCAAGTTTTTTCTTATATGATAGAAAACATGATGTTAACAGGTTTATAACTTGGAGTTTATCAAAATCTAACACTCTTCATAAAGATACCAGCTTCTGGAACAATCAACTGTGGCCAGGGGTAAAATGAAATGATTTAAGAATATAGAAACAGAAGTCATGTGGGTAGAATAGGTAACATGTAGTTCTCAGGAAAGCTGAGAGAAAAGATGTTGTGCAAACAATCACATACACATTCTCTATGGGGACTAAATGATTTTGTCTGTAAATGAAATCTTTGCATTACATGATTGCTGAGGTACCATCTAGTTCCAAATATATATCTCTTCCAAAGTCCCTAAAAGTATCTGTAGGAAGTTTGTTACTTTGGAAAGGCAGGAGACACTATAAATAAATAATAAAATGTCTAGTAATATGAGTTTATCTAAACTTCAGGACTACATTGTGACATTTTAAAGCATATAGTTTAATGTGACAGGCTATTAATGTGAAACTTTAATAAGAGAAGAAACCAAAAGCAGATAATTTCATTTTGCACTAAATATATCTGAACTGTTCTGTTATACTGACATTCCCCACCCATAGAAATTATGGCAAAGTAAATTAAAGAATGAGATAATTTTTATGTAAAAAAACAAGAGTTTGTTTCTCATTGCTAGTTTTTTTTTTCATATTTTGAAGTCCCAGGTTTGGTTATTTTTAAACTTACCTAAACTTTTATATTTTTAATGCTCATACATAGCTTAAAAATTTATTATGTTTTCACAGTGAAGCCCCAATATGATTTTTTTTTTTTGCTTCAGACATTTTATGTTACTTTATTCAGTTACTATGTATTGAGTGTCCATTGAATATGTTAGGCTCTGATAGACAAAATACATCTTCAATTTATATAGTATTTACCTTTATTTCTTTAAATTTTAGTATGGAAACTTCAAACTAACACAACAGTGGAGAAATTAATATAATGAGCTCTTATATGCCATCACCCAGCTTCAGTGATAACCCAAACTCTTTTAATCTGCTAGAAACAATACAAACATCCCATTTCTCCTGTCAAAATGGTATCAGGGAAAGCCAGTAACAACAGAGAGTTCAAATAAAATTCAGAGTCTGATAACATAATACAAAGATGTCCAGATTTCAATAGAAAATCATTATTTGTACCAAGAATGAGAAAGATCTAAGTTTTAGAAAAAGATGTCAATAAATGTCAATAATGAAATGACAAAGATGGCAGAATTATCTGACAAAATCTTAAGGTAGCCATGATAAAAATGCTTAAACAAGCAACTAAAAACACACTTAAACCAAATTAAAAAAAAAAAAAAAAGAATGCCCAAACTATATGAATGCCCAAACTGATAAAACTGCAAGGAAAAATAGATGAATCCACTATCATAGTTGGAATCTTCAGTATCCCTCTATCAGAAATGGACAGATCCAGCAGACAGAAAATCAGTAAGGACATAGTTGAGCTCAACACCACCACCAGTCAGTTGGGTATAATTAACATTTATAGACTACTTCATCCAACAACAGAATACACATTTTTATCAAGCTCATATAGAGCATTCACCAAGATAGATGACTTTTTGGGTTACAAGACATATCTTAAAGAATTTAAAGAGTAGAAAACTGCAGACCTGTATCTCTCATGAACACAGATGCAAAAATTCTAAACAAAATATTAGCAAATTAAATCCAACAATGTATGAAAAGAATTATACACCATGACCAAATGGGATTTATCCCTGGCATGCAAGGCTGATTCAACATAAAAAACTAATTAATGTAATCCATTACACAAATGGATTTGTAATATAACACAGTTATTAATATAGATTATATTCATAAATTATAATTATATCAATTATATAAATAATAAATTGTATTTATATTAATATTAATAAATATATTATTATATTATATTAATAAATTATTATATTAATAAATGCAGAAAAAGTGAAAAAAATGAACTCATTCTTTATAAAAACTCACAGAAAATTAGCAATAAAAGAGACTTTCTTCAATATGATAAAGAATATCTAGAACAAACCTACCACTAATATCATACTGAAAAATAAGAAACTAATAGTTTTCCCAGAACAAGGCAAGGATGTTCCCTTTCACCACACCTTTTCAACACTGTTCCAAAAATCCTATCTAATATAAGAAGATAAGGAAATAAAATGTATACAGATTAGAAAAGAAGAAACAAAGCTATCTTTGCTTGCATATAACATGACTGTCTATATAGAAAGTTCAGTAGAATCAACAACAACAAAACACTCCTGGAACTAATAAATGATTATAACAAGGTTGTAGGATACAATGTTAATATATAAAAGTGAATAACTTTTCTTTATACAACAATGTGCAGTTGGAATTTGAAAGTAAAAACACAGTACAATTTACATTAGCATCCCTGAAATGCAATATTTAGGCATAAATTCTATAAAATATGCACAAGGTTCATAAAAGGAAAACCTTAAAACTGATTAACAAGATAAAAGAACTAAAAAGTGGGATATGTTCCATGTTCATGGATATGATGACTCAATATTATCAAGATGTCTGTTTTTCTGAACTTGATCTATCAGTTCAATGCAATCTCAAACAAAATTCCAGAAAGTTGGCTTCTAGATATTGACAAATTGAGTCTAAAGTTTATATAGAGGTGCAAAATACCCAGAGTATCCAGTAGGATACAATATTGAAGGAGAAGAACAAAATTGGAGGAATGACACTATCTGAGTTCAAGACTTAGTATAAAGCTATAGTATTCAGGAACAGGTGGTATTGGGTAAAGAATAGACAAATAGATCAAGAGAAGCAAAATAGAAAGCCCAGGAATAGACCCCCACTCATGTGCTCAACTCATCTTTGACAAAAGATCAAAGGCAACAATATAACAGAATAAAGATTGTCTCCTTAACAAATGGTGCTGGAACAGCTGGACATCCGTATGCAAAAAAATGAATGTAGACACAGATCTTAGACACTTCACAAAAGTAAACTTAAAAAGAATCATAGATCTAAGTGTAAAACACAAAACTATAAAACTCTTAGAAAATAACATAGTAGAAAACCTAGATGACCTTAGGCATGGCAATGCCTTTTTAGATACCATATCAAAGGAAGGATCCCAAGGAATTAAATAATTGATAAGCTCATGAAAATTAAAAACTTCTGGGATGTGAAGAAAAAAAAGATTCCTGTAACATTGGTAAGAATATAACCTGGTGTAGCCACTGTGGAAAACAGTATGGAGGCTCCTCAAAAAGTTAAAAATAGCACTACTGAGTGTTTACCCAAAGAATACAAGAACACTAATTCAAAGGGATACATGCACCCCTATGTTAATAGCAGCATTATTACAATAGCCAAGATATGGAAGCAACCCAGGGTCCATCGATTGATGAATGGATAAAGAAGATATGATGTGTGTGTGTGTATGTGTGTGTATGGAATATATAATACAGGATAATAATATATAATATAATAATAATATATAATATGGAATATTATTCAGCCACAAAACGAATCAAATCTTACCATTTGCAATGACATGGATGGAGCTGGAGTATAATACTAAGTGAAATAAGTCAGTCAAAGAAAAACAAATACCATATGATTTCACTCATACATAGAATTTAAGAAACAAAACAAACAAGCAAAGGAAAAAAAAAGATAGAGAAATGAAGAAACAGACTCTTAATTATAGAGAACAAATTTATGGGGAGGGGAGGTGCATGAGGGGATGGGTAAATAGGTGATGGGGATTAAGGAGTGCACTTGTAATGAGCACAGGGTGATGTATGGAAGTGTTGAATTACTGTACTGTACACCTGAAACTAATATAACACCGTATGTTAGGTAACTGGAATTTAAAAAAATTAAAAAATAAAAATACCGTGGTATAAGAATGAAATCTGGCTTTTTCTCTCTGTCAAAAAGACAAAACTTTCTTGAGTATTAGGTCTGCTCTTGGTAAAAAATTGTAAACAGATTCCCAGAAAACAAAATTTCCATGCTTTGTCTTTATCAGCTCTCAGATTACTTAATAATGTTAAGTTTCCTCAATATTAAAGAGCTAAATTTTTCTAGCAACTATAAAACCTTCTGTGTTTGCCTTTAGAATCTCTTATTGCCACTTTGGTTAAATAGATAGCCAAGTTTTTTAAGTTTTATAGTAATCTGTGGTCCCATTTAGGCATGTGCTTTAAACATTCTGGGGTGTTGTTGTTTTTTAAACAGACTTTCCAAAAATTCAAATCTTAAATGAAGTCTTTATGACTAATTAGGCGTGTATGTTTGGTATGGTGTTACATGGGAAGCAATACTAAACAAAGGATAATAAACCATTTAGGTTATGTTGTATGAGTCAATGCTATAATTGTTCTAGAAATCATATGAAATCTCTGAAGGTTTAGCATGTCCTGATATAAAGTCATCACTTGAGATTCTAATAATTGAAATGTTATATGTCATAGAAATAACTGGATTTCCTTGTTAACTGCATTATGAAAAAAATTTTTAACTTCTGCTCTGGAAAAGACAATGTCAAGAGAATAAGACAAGCCACAGACTAGAGAATATATTTGTAAATTACACACTGATAAAGAATTATTATTCAAAATACACAAAGAACTCTTAAAACTCAACAAGAAAATGAAAAACGTCATTAAAAAATGGGCTAAAGACCTTAACAGATACTTCATCAAAGAACATATACAGATGGCAAGTAAGCTTATGATAAGATGTTCTACAACATAAGTCACCATGGATTGCAAATTTAAATAGTAGATACCATTTACTAGAATAGTCAAAATCCAGAACACTGATGATATCAGAAAGTGCTGGGGATATGGAACAAGAACTCTTATTTATCATTGTTATAAAGAAAACTGGTGCAGCCAATTTGCTGGTTTCTTACAAAACTAAATATTATTAAACCAGTGATTATGCTCCTTGGTATTTACCCAAAGAATTTGAAAAGTTATTTCTACCCCAAAACCTGTATTGCACATGGATGTTTACAGCAACTTTATCCATGATTGTCAAAACTTGGAAACAACCAACAGGTCCTTCAATAGGTGAATGGATAAACCAAAATATATCCAGGCAATGGAATACTATGCAGCACTAAAAAGAAGTGAACTATTGTACATGAAGAGACATGGAGAAACCTTAAATGTACATTACTAAGTGAAATAAACCAATCTGATAAAACTACATATTGTGTGATTACAATTACATGGCATTCTGGAAAACGCAAAACTATGGAGACAATGAAAAGATCAGTGGTTGCTTGGGTTTGAGGTGGAGAGAGATGAATAGGCAGGGCAGATAATTTTTAGGGCAGTGAAAATATTTTGTATGTTTTTATAGTGATAAAAATATGTCCATTATAAATTGTCTAAGCCCATTAAATATACAATGTCAAGAGAGAACCATTAGGTAAACTGTGGACTTTTGGTGATTGTGATGTGCCAATATAGTTTCATCCTTTAATAAAAAATACCATTCTTGTGAGTGATTATGAAAATGGGGAGGCTATACATGTGTAAGAGAAAGGGTATATGGGAGATTTCTATATTTTCCTCTCAATTTTGTTGCAAATCTAAAACTGCTATTAAAAAAATCTTGAAAAATATTAATGATTGCCAGGGTTTGGTGGGGGCAGCTATGAATATGAATAGATGGAGCACAGATAAATGTTGAGGCAGTGAAAATCCATCTATAATGATGGACACATATCATTATACATTTGTCCACACCCATTGAATATACAACACCAACAGTGAACTGTAATGCAAACTATGGTCTTTAAATGATTATGATGTGTCTGTATAGATTCATTCCATTCTGGTGGGAATTTTAATGAAAATGCTACACATGTGTGGGATCAGTAGGTATGTGAAAAAATTCTGCCAAGATTTGCTGCAAATCTAACACTTCTCAAAAAAAAAGTCTTAAAACAACAACAACAACAAAGAGAACAGCTCACCAAAGAATGAGAAGTTATACAAAAAAAGACAACAGGGGAAAGATGGCATAGGAGGATGCTGGGCTCACCGCGTCCTGCTGATCACTTAGATTCCACCCACACCTGCCTAAATAACCCAGAAAACCACCAGAAGACTAGCAGAATGGATTCTCCGGAGCCATGCGTAGACTACATGCCCACGGAAGAGGGTAGGAAGGGTGGCAAGGCGGTGCACATTAAGCGAACTGGTGGGAGGGAGCCAGGGCAGAGGGGCAGCCTGGCAGCCAAGCAGAGCCCCCGAGTCTGGCTGGCAAAAGCTGAGGGGCCGGACAGAGTGTGTTCGGACAGCAAGCAGGACTTAACATCTGGAAGGTTATAAGCTAACAGCTCTGCTCGGAGAGCGGGAAGGCTGGAGGACAATGGGAGGGAGAGTTGTTGAGCCCCGGATGACAGAGCTCAGCTTGGCGGAGAACAAGGCGCTCACCAGCGCCATCTCCCTCGCCCATCCCGCAGCCAAAATCCCAAAGGGAACCAGTTCCTGCCAGGGAACTTGCTTGCACCACGCAAACACCCAACGCTGTGCTTCTTTGAATCCATCCCTCCTGGGGCTGCAGGGCCCCTCCCGAAGTGGATCACCAAAGGAAAAGCGAGCTGAGCCTGCCCCTCCCACCCTGTGCACCTTGCCCATCCACCCCAGCACAGGATCCCCAGCACCACAAGCCTGGCAGTATGCAAGTAGCCCAGACGGGCCACACCACCCCACAGTGAATCCCGCTCTTATGAGAGGGGAAGAGAAGGTACACACCAGTCTGACGGTGGCCCCAACAGTGGGCTGGGGGCAGACATCAGGTCTGACTGTGGCCCCGCCCACCAATGCAAGATATTCAAGACAGCACAGGGGAAGTACCCTGCAGTTCCGCACCACTCCAGGGATGATCCAAAATGACAAAACGGAAGAATTCCCCTCAAAAAAACCTCCAGGAAATAATGACAGCTAACGAACTGATCAAAAAGGATTTAAACAATAAGACAGAAAGTGAATTTAGAATAATAGTCATAAAATTAATCGCTGGGCTTGAAAACAGTATAGACGACAGCAGAGAATCTATTGCTACAGAGATCAAGGGATTAAGGAACAGCCAGAAGGAGCTAAAAAATGCTATAAGTGAGCTGCAAAATAAAATGGAGATGACCACGGCTCGGATTGAAGAGGCAGAGGAGAGACTAGGTGAACTAGAAGATAAAATTATGGAAAAAGAAGAAGCTGAGAAAAAGAGAGATAAAAAAATCCAGGAGTATGAGGGGAAAATTAGAGAACTAAGTGATGCACTAAAGAGAAATAAACTACTCATAATTGGTATTACAGAGGAGGAAGAGAAAGGGAAAGGTGCTGAAGTTGTACTTGAAGAAATAATAGCTGAGAACTTCCCTGATCTGGGGAAGGAAAAAGGCATTGAAATCCAAGAGGCACAGAGAACTCCCTTCAGATGTAACTTGAATCGATCTTCTGCACGACATATCATAGTGAAACTGGCAAAACACAAGGATAAAGAGAAAATTCTGAAAGCAGCTAGGGATAAACGTGCTCTAACATATAAAGAGAGACTGATAAGAGTCATGACAGATCTCTCTACTGAAACTTGGCAGGCCAGAAAGGAATGGCAGGAAATCTTCAATGTGATGAACAGAAAAAAATATGCAATCGAGAATCCTTTATCCAGCAAATCTGTCATTTAGAATAGAAGGAGAGATAAAGGTCTTCCCAAACAAAACTGAAGGAATTCATCACCACTGAACCAGCCCTACAAGAGATCCTAAGGGGGATCCTGTGAGACAAAGTACCAGAGACATCGCTACAAGCATGAAACCTACAGACATCACAGTGACTCTAAACCCATATCTTTCTATAATAACACTGAATGTAAATGGACTAAATGCACCAACCAAAAGACATAGGGTATCAGAATGGACAAAAAAACAAGACCCATCTATTTGCTGTCTACAAGAAACTCATTTTAGACCTGAGGACACCTTCAGATTGAAAGTGAGGGGATGGAGAATTATTTATCATGCTACTGAAAGTCAAAGGAGAGCTGGAGTAGCCATACTTCTATCAGACGAACTAGACTTTAAAATAAAGGCTGTAAGAAGAGATGAAGAAGGGCATTATATAATAATTACAAGGTCTATCCATCAGGAAGAGCTAACAATTATAAATGTCTATGTGCCGAATACGGGAGCCCCCAAATATATAAAACAATTACTCACAAACATAAGCCACCTTATTGACAAGAATGTGGTAATTGCAGGGGACTTTAACAGCCCACTCACAGCAATGGATAGATCATCTAGACACACGGTTAATAAAGAAACAAGGGCCCTGAATGATACATTGGATCAGATGGACTTGACAGGTCTATTTAGAACTCTGCATCCCAAACAACAGAATATACTTTCTTCTCAAGTGCACATGGAACATTCTCCAAGATAGATCACATACTGGGTCACAAAACAGCTCTTCATAAGTATACAAGAATTGAGATCATACCATGCATACTTTCAGATCACAATGCTATGAAGCTTGAAATCAACCACAGGAAAAAGTCTGGAAAACCTTCAAAAACATGGAGGTTAAGGACACCCTACTAAAGAATGAATGGGTTAACCAGGCAATTAGAGAAGAAATTAAAAAATATATGGAAACAAACGAAAATGAAAATACAATCCAAACGCTTGGAAAATACAATCCAAACGCTTTGGGATGCAGCAAAGGCAGTCCTGAGAGGAATATACATTGCAATCCAGGCCTGTCTCAAGAAACAAGAAAAATCCCAAATGCAAAATCTAACAGCACACCTAAAGGAAATAGAAGCAGAACAGCAAAGACACCCTAAACCCAGCAGAAGAAGAGAAATAATAAAGATTAGAGCAGAAATAAACAATATAGAATCTAAAAAAACTGTAGAGCAGAATGAAACCAATGAGTTTCATTGAAACCAAGAGTTGATTTTTTGAAAAAATAAACAAAATTGATAAACCTCTAGCCAGACTTCTCAAAAAGAAAAGGGAGATGACCCAAATAGATAAAATCATGAATGAAAATGGAATTATTACAACCAATCCCTCAGAAATACAAGCAAATATCAGGGAATACTATGAAAAATTATATACCAACAAACTGGACAACCTGGAAGAAATGGACAAATTCTTAAACACCCACACTCTTCCAAAACTCAAACTGGAGGAAATAGAAAGCTTGAACAGACCCATAACCAGTGGAGACATTGAATCAGTTATCAAAAACCTCCCAACAAATAAGAGTCCAGGTCCAGATGGCTTCCCTGGGGAATTCTACCAGACATTTAAAGCAGAGGTAATACCTATCCTTCTAAAGTTATTCCAAAAAATATAAAGGGAAGGGAAACTTCCAGACTCATTCTATGAAGCCAGTATTACTTTGATTCCTAAACCAGACAGAGACCCAGGAGAAAAAGAGAACAACAGGCCAATATCCCTGATGAATATGGATGCAAAAATTCTCAATAAGATACTAGCAAATAGAATTCAACAGCATATAAAAAGAATTATTCACCATGATCAAGTGGGATTCATTCCTGGGATGCAGGGCTGGTTCAACATTCGCAAATCAATCAACGTGATACATCACATTAATAAAAGAAAAGATAAGAACCATATGATCCTGTCGATCAATGCAGAAAAAGCATTTGACAAAATTCAGCATCCTTTCTTAATAAAAACCCTCGAGAAAGTTGGGATAGAAGGAACATACTTAAACATCATAAAAGCCATTTATGAAAAGCCCACAGCTAACATCATCCTCAATGGGGAAAAACTGAGAGCTTTTGCCCTGAGATCAGGAACACGACAGGGATGTCCACTCTCACCACTGTTGTTTAACAGTGTTGGAAGTTCTAGCATCAGCAATCAGACAACAAAAGAAAATCAAAGGCATCAAAATTGGCAAAGATGAAGTCAAGCTTTCGCTTTTTGCAGATGACATGATATTATACATGGAAAATCCGATAGACTCCACCAAAAGTCTGCTAGAACTGATATATGAATCAGCAAAGTTGCAGGATACAAAATCAATGTACAGAAATCAGTTGCATTATTATACACTAACAATGAAGCAACAGAAAGACAAATAAAGAGACTGATCCCATTCACAATTGCACCAAGAAGCATAAAATACCTAGGAATAAATCTAACCAAAGATGTAAAAGATCTGTATGCTGAAAACTATAGAAAGCTTATGAAGGAAATTGAAGAAGATATAAAGAAATGGAAAAACATTCCATGCTCATGGGTTGGAAGAATAAATATTGTCAAAATGTCAATACTACTCAAACCTATCTACACATTCAATGCAATCCCAATCAAAATTGCACCAGCATTCTTCTCAAAGCTAGAACAAGCAATCCTAAAATTCATATGGAACCACAAATGGCCCCGAATAGCTAAATAATTTTGAAGAAGACCAAAGCAGAAGGCATCACAATCCCAGACTTTAGCCTCTACTACAAAGCTGTAATCATGAAGACAGCATGGTATTGGCACAAAAACAGACACATAGAACAATGGAATAGAATAGAAACTCCAGAACTAGACCCACAAACGTATGGCCAACTCATCTTTGACAAAGCAGGAAAGAACATCCGATGGAAAAAAGACAGTCTCTTTAACCAATGGTGCTGGGAGAACTGGACAGCAACATGCAGAAGTTGAAACTAGACCACTTTCTCACACCATTCACAAAAATAAACTCAAAATGGATAAAGGACCTGAATGTGAGATAGGAAACCATCAAAACCCTAGAGGAGAAAACAGGAAAAGACCTCTCTGAGCTCAGCCGTAGCAATTTCTTACTTGACACATGCCCAAAGGCAAGCGAATTAAAAGCAAAAATGAACTATTGGGACCTCATGAAGATAAAAAGCTTCTGCACAGCAAAGGAAACAATCAATAAAACTAAAAGGCAACTAACGGATAGGGAAAAGATATTTGCAAATGACATATTGGACAAAGGGCTAGTATCCAAAATCTACAAGGAACTCACCAAACTCCACACCCGAAAAACAAATAGTCCAGTGAAGAAATGGGCAGAAAACATGAATAGACACTTCTCTAAAGAAGACATCTGGATGGCCAACAGGCACATGAAAAGATGCACAACGTCTCTCCTCATCAGGGAAATAGAAATCGAAACCACACTCAGATATCACCTCATGCCAGTCAGAGTGGCCAAAATGAACAAATCAGGAGACTATAGATGCTGGAGAGGATGTGGAGAAACAGGAACCCTCTTGCACTGTTTGTGGGAATGCAAACTGGTGCAGCCGCTCTGGAAAACAGTGTGGAGGTTCCTCAAAAATTAAAAACAGACCTCCCCAATGACCCAACAGTACCACTGCTAAGAATATACCCAAAGGATACAGGATTACTGATGCATAGGGGCACTTGTACCCCAATGTTTATAGCAACACTCTCAACAATAGCCAAATTATGGAAAGAGCCTAATGTTCATCAACTGATGAATGGATAAAAAAATTGTGGTTTAGATACACAATGGAGTACTAAATGGCAATGAGAAAGAATGAAATATGGCCTTTTGTAGCAACGTGGATGGAACTGGAGAGTGTTATGGTAAGTGAAATAAACCATACAGGGAAAGACAGATACCATATGTTTTCACTCTTATGTGTATCCTGAGAAACTTAATAGGAACCCAAGGGTGAGGGGAAGGAAAAAAAAAAGAGGTTAGAGTGGGAGAGAGCCAAAGCATAAGAGACACTTAAAAACTGAGAACAAACTGAGGGCTTATGGGGGGTGGGAGGGAGGGGAGGGTGGGTGATAGGTATTGAAGAGGGCATCTTTTGGGATGAGCACTGGGTGTTGTATGGAAACCAATTTGACAGTAAATTTCATATATTAAAAAAAGACAACAGAAAATTTTAGAAATGAAAAATACAATACTGAAATAAAAATCTCAGTGGATTTGCTCAAAAACAGAATGGGAAAATAATCAAGAAATGAGAAATTAATAATAGAAATTACCCAATGTTAATAATAAGTATGTTTTCACTCCTATGTTGAATTTGAGAAACTTAACAGAAGACTATGGGGGAAGGGAAAGGGAAAAAGTACTTTCAGACAGAGAGGGAGGCAAACCATAAGAGATGCTTAAATACAAAGAACAAACTCAGGGTTGATTGGGCTGCTGGAAGGAGGGGAAAATGGGTGATGGACATTGAGGAAGGCACTTGTTGGGATGAGCACTGGGTCTTGTATGTACATGATAAATCATGGGAATGTACTCCTGAATCCAAGAGCACACTGTATACACTGTATGTTAGCTAACTTGACAATAAACTATTTAAAAATAATAATAATAAATAGAAAATGAACTGAATAAAAAATTAAGGGGCTCCTGGGTGGCTCATTTGGTTGAGCATCTGACTCTCGATTTTGTCACAGGTCATGATCTCACTGTTTGTGGGATTGAGCCTTGAATCTGGCTCTGTGCTCACTCTCTCCATCGCTGCCCTCTCTCTCAAAATAAATAAACATTTTTAAAATACGAACAGAGACTTAGGAAACTATGGAGCAAAAAATCTAACATTGGTGTCATTGTAGTTTTTGAAGGAGGAAAAAAAAGAAGAGACTAAAATACACTCAAACAATTGCTAGAAACTTCCAAATTGGCAAGATATGTAAACCTACAGATTCAAACAGGTGACTGATTCTCACAACAGGATAAACTCAAAGAAATTCATGCCAAGTCACAATATAATTAAACTTCTGAAAACTAAAGAAAAAAATAGAAAAAATCTTGAAAGTAGCCAGAGAAAAATGAAACTTTACTGATAGAAGGAAAAATAATTAGAATAATAGTGGATTTCTTATCAGAAAACATGGAGATCAAAGGAAGTGGCACAACATTGTTAAGTACTGAAAAATGAATTGACAACTCAGAATTCTATATCCAGCAAAAGTATCGTTCACAAATAAAGAAGACATTCTCAGATAAAGGAAAACAAAGAATTTGTCACCAGAAGATGTACCTTAAAAAAATACCTCAAGGAAGTTCTCTAAACAGAAAGGAAATGATAAACTAATGAAAGTCAGACAATCCAGAAGAAGAAAAACACAGTAAATCAAAAATAAGGATAAACACCCTGGGCTTTTCTTCTTCCTTTGAATTTTAAAATGTATATTTGATGCTTTTAGCAAAAATTTTATCTGATGTGTTTTAAATATGAACAGGGAAAATATTTAAAATGATTATATTATAAATGGAGGAGGGTAAAGGAACATTAAAAGAAGTAATATTTCAATACTGTACTAGTAAAATTTAATGCCTACAGCAACAATTAAAAAAACTATGTAAAGATATGGATTTTTAAAAATTATGATAAAAATGAAATTTTAAAAAGTTCATGTGACCCACAAGAAATTCTGTGACCCGCAGAAAATTATGAGGCAATTTCTGGAGTCTCTGAATTGAAACAACTAGAACAATGAGAAACAGAAAAAACAGAAAATGGAAATATAATGGCTAACTTAAACCCTAATGTATTAATACTTAGCATAAGTAGTCTGAATACATCAATTAAAAGAGTTTGCAGAATGGATTAAAAAACATGAACCAACTCTGTTTTGTCTACAAGCAACTCATTTCAAATACAAACATACAGGTAGAGGAAGATAGTGGCAAAGTAGGAAGACTCTAGGCTCACCTTGTCTGAGAAACACACCTAGATACCTATCAAATCATCCTATATAATTTCCCAGAAATAGACCTGGAGACTGACAGAACATACTCCAGAACTAAAGGGAGAGAAGAGGCCACATTTAGAAGATGGGAAGGGTGGAAACTCTGTTTAGGGGAGAAATGGATCATAGGTGTGGAGAGGAGGGAGCTATGGTCTGAAAGAAAGGTGAGAGAGAGGAGCACAGATGGAAATGAACAAAAATGTTTTCAGAAAGCCATTGGCCTGTAAAATGAGAGGGGCTGAATTTCATGAGTTCTTGCAACCAGTAGAGCTTAAAGCCTTGAGTTTTAAAGATCAGCAGGCTTGGCTGAGATAGAACCCAGAAGGCACTGTGCTGAACCTAGAGAGAAGGCAGGCAAACAACCTGGGGGCAGAAAGTGTGTAAACAGCAACCTGATGAACACCTGGGTCACACATTGGGGAGATTATTTGCTCTTCTTAGAGCACATCTCTGAGAGCTGGCATTCAAGGAGACACCTCTCTGGGGACAAAGTAGATGGCTAGTGCCATTTCCCTTCTCTGCACTCAGCTTTAACACAGAGCTACATGCTGGAAGCAGTGCAGTCAACAATGGCTGCCTAACATACATACACAAAGCCCAACCCCCTGAACTCCAGTAGAAACATCCTCTTCAGTCACACTTGCCTCAGTCCCAGGACAGTGGGCTCCTTCCCAGAAGGCCAGCACAAACCCCTGCCCACACTGTGTCTCCCAACCAGAGAGTTCTGCAGGGCCCCATTTCTGGTGGAGTTGGTGTCACTTATCATTTCACAAGTAGACCAGGACACCTACTTAAAATCTGCCACATTCAGGCCAGGGACCAAACACTATCCACAGCAGGCAAAGAGAGCCTCTGCACAATGACGGGCCTGAGGATAGAGCAGCCAGAACACAACAGCAGAGCACATGCATCACACACCAGAGACACTCCATGAAGTCCTGGGCACTATACAACCTCTTCTTCATAAGGCCGTTACTTTCAGGAGCAGGAGACATACTGCCTTTTCTAACACATAGAAGAAGGCATAGAGTTAGACAAAACCAAGACAGAGGGATTTATCACAAATGAAAGAACAAGATAAGGCCATGGCCAGAGATCTAAGTAAAACACATATAAGTAATGTGCCTGATGGAGAATGAGAATTTAAAGCAACAATCATAAGGATACTCACTGGTCTTGAGAAAAAAATAGAAGATATCATGGAGACCTTTACCACAGAGATAAAAGAGTTAAAAAATAATCAGAGAGGAAGAGTACAATAAACAAAATTGGTAAAATGCCTGATGCAATGAACAGCAGGCTAGAAGAAACAAAGGAATGAATTCATGACCTGGAAGACAAAGTAATGGAAAACAATGAAGCTGAACAAAAGAGAGAAAGAATTATGCAACATGAGAATATACTTAGGGAAATCAATGACTCCATCAAACATAATAACATTTGTATTATAGAAATTCCAAAAGAAGACAGAGAGAAGGGGGGAAGAGAATTTATGTGAAGAAATTTAGCTGAAAACTTCCCTGATCTGGGGAAGGAAACAGACATCCAGATCCAGGAAGCACAGAGAGCTCCCATCAAAATCAACAAAAGCAGGTCAACGTGAAGACATGTTGTAATTAAATTTATAAAATATGTGAAAACCCATAAGGCTAGCTGGATATTTCTCAACAGAAAGTTGGCAAGCCAGAAGGGAGTGGCATGATATATTCAAAGTGCCGAAAGGGAAAAATCTGCAGCCAAGAATACTCTATCCAAGTAAACTATTATTCAGAAGAGAGAGAGAGAGAGAGAGATTCCCAGATAAACAAAAACTAAAGGAGTTCATGACCACTAAACCCACCCTGCAAGAAATATTAAAGAGGAATCTTTGAGTGCAAAGGAGAGACCAAAGTGACAAAGACAAGAAAGAATAAGAGAAAATCTCCAGGAACAATAACAAAACAAGTAATAAAATGGCAATAGATACATATCTATCAATAATTACTTTGAAAGTAAGTGGACTAAATGTTCCAATCAAAGACATAGGGAGTCAGAATGGATAAAAAAAAAAGACCCATCTATATGCTGCCTATAAGAGACCCATCTTAGACCTGATGGCACAAAAGATTGAAAGTGAGGGGATGGAGAAACATTTAACATGCAAATGGATGTTAGAAGAAAGCCAGAGTAGCAGTACTTATATCAAACAAATTAGACTTTAAAACAAAGACTATAAAGAGGGGCACCTGGGTGGCTCAGTCGCTTAAGCGTCTGACTTTAGCTCAGATCATGATCTCACAGTTCATGACTTCAAGCCCCATATAGGGCTGTGTGCTGACAGCTCAGAGCATGGAGCCTGCTTCAGATTCTGTGTCTCCCTCTGTCTCTGCCCCTGCCCCGCTTGTGCTCTGTCTCTCTATCAAAAATAAACATTAAAAAATAAAAAATAAAAATAAATAAATAAAACAAAGACTGTAAAGAAACAAAAAGGGGCACTATATTATAATAAAGGGGACAGGACATCCATATCAGCAAGAAAGAAGTCAAATTTTCACTATTTGCAGATTATATGATGCTCTATATAGAAAACTGTAAAGAATCCACCAAAAAACATGCTAGAAATGATAAACTAATTCAGTAAAGTTATAGGATATAAAATCAATGTACGGAAATCTGTTGCATTTATATACACCAATTATGAAGTAGCAGAGAGAAAGTAAGGTATCAATCTCATTTAAAATTGCACAAAAACAAGATACTTAGGAATAAACGTAACCAAAGAGATGAGAGATCTGTACTCTGAAAACTATAAAGCACTGATTAAAGAAATTGAAGATGACACTAAGAAATGGAAAGACATTCCATGCTCATTGATTGGATGAATAAATATTGTTAAAATGTCTATATTATCAAAACCAATCTACACATTTAATGTAATCCTTGTCAAAATACTAGCAGCATTTTTCACAGAGCTAGAACAAACAATCCTAAAATTTGTATGGAACCACAAAAGACCCTGAATACCTAAAGCAACCTTGAAAAAGAAAAAGAAAAGTTAAAGTCATCAGAATCCCAGATTTCTAAATATATTACAAAGCTGTAGTAATCAAAGCAGCATGGTACTGGCACAAAAATAGACACATAGATCAATGGAACAGAATAGAAAATTCAGAAATAAACCCATAACTTTATGGCCAACTAATCTTTGACAAAGCTGGAAAGAATATCCAATGGGAAAAAGTCTCTTCAACAAATGATGTCAGTAAAAGTGGACAGCAACATGCAAAAGAATGAAACTGGACCACTTTCTTACATCATACACAAAAATAAATTCAAATGGATGATAGACCTAAATGTGAGACCTGAAACCATAAAAATTCTACAAGAAAGCACCAGCAGGAACTTCTTTGACATTAGCCATAGCATAGTTTTTCTAGATGTGTTTCCTGAGGCAAGGGAAACAAAAGTAAAAATAAACTGTTGGAAGGACATCAAAATAAAAAGCTTCTATACAGCAGGGGAAACAAGAAAACTAAAAGGCAACCTGTGGAATGGGAGTAGATATTTGCAAGTGACACATCTGAGAAGGGGTTACTATCCAAAATATACAAATAACATAAAAGTCAACACCCAAAAATGAAATAATTCAGTTAAAAAATTAGCAGAGGACATGACTAGACAGTTTTCCAAAGAAGATACACAGATGACCATTAGACACATGAAAACATGCTCAACCTCACTCATCATCAGTTAAATACAAATCAGAACTACAATGACATATTACTTCACACCTGGCAGAATGGGTAAAATCAATAACACAAGAACAAAACAGGTATTGGTGAGGATGTGGAGAAAGGGGAACTCTCTTTCACCTTTGGGAATGCAAACTGGTACAGCCACTTTGGAAAAAGTATGGAAGTTCCTCAAAAAGTTAAAAATAGAACTGCCTTACATCTTGCAATGGCACTCCTAGGAATTTTCCCAAAGGATACAAAAATATTATTTTTAATGGATACATGTCCCCGATGATGTTTATAGCAGTATTATCTACAGTAGCTAAATCATAAAAAAAAAACCCAAGTGTCCATTGTCTGATGAATGGATAAAGAAGTGTTATGTGTGTGTGCATATGTATACTCGACCAAATACAAAATTACCGACTGTCTTAAAAATAAGATAGATAAAAGATATACCACATAAACCTTAATTAAAGGAAAGCAGGAATGCCTATATTTAGTATCAGATAAAGTAAACCTCAGCAAAGAAAATGATCAGAGGCAGAGAGGGACATCATTAATAATAGTGTCAGTCCACCAGGAGGAAATAGCAATTCTAACTGTGTATGCACTAAACAACAGGTCCACAAAATATATGAAGAAAAAACTGATATAATTGAAGGATAAATAGACAAATGTGTGACTATAGTTGGAGACTTTATGCCCCCAAGAGTTGATAAAACAAACAGAAAATCAGGAAGGATAGAGAAAAATTCAGCATCACCAACAAACAACATGTTCTAATCAATATTTGTGGAACACCCAACTGATAAAATAATTCACATTTTCAAAATGTCCATGAAAGTTGGGCCATATCTAGATCCATAAAATAAACCTCAACATATTTAAAACAATTGAAGTCACACAGAGTGTGTTCTCTGAACATACTGGTATCAAATTAGAAATTAATAACAGGAAGGTAACAGGAAAATATGTAACCATTTGGAAACAAAGCACATCTCAATAATCTATGGGTCTAAAAATGAAAACCTCAAGGGAAGTGTAAAAAATACATGGAACTAAATGAAAATGAAAATAAAGTGGCATCAAAATTCATGGGAAAAGCTAATTCAGTGCTGACAGGTAAAATTCTCAATTCAGTAATCTAAGTCCCATCTCAAGTACCTAGAAAAAAGAAGAAATGGAAACTAAATAAATGGAAAGTCAGCAAAAGGAAGGGAATAATAAATATAAAAGCAGAAATCAATGTCAATAGAGAAAATTAATGAACTAAAGGGCTACTTCTGTGAAAAGATCAATAAAATTGACAAACTATAGCAAGACTGACAAAAAAGAGAAAAAGACAAATTACTATTATCAGGAATGAAATAGAGAATGGAACAGATCCTGCAGGCATCCAAGGGATAGGAAAATAACAATAAACAATTCTGCACTTACAAGTTGAGCAACTTTGACAGTTACAGACTAGTTTTTGAAAATAGTTTGCAACTCACCAAATATGAAATAGATAACTTGAATGGCTCTATAACTATTTTTAAAAATTTGTTTTTACATTTATGTATTTTTGAGAGACAGAGAGAGCGCACAAGCAGGTGGGGGGCAGAGAGAGAGGGAGACACAGAATGCAAAGCAGGCTCCAGGCTCTGAGCTGTCAGCACAGAGCCTGATGCGGGGCTCAAACCCATGAACTGTGAGATCATGACCTGAGCCGAAGTCGGACGCTTAACCAACTGAGCTACCCAGGTGCCCCATGAATGACTCTATAACTAGTAAGAAAATTGAATTTATAAGTCAGAAAGAAATCTTCAGGACAAAGTCATTTCACTGAAAATTATACAAATGTATAAAGAAGAACTTACATTGATTCTACACAATCTCTTCCAGAAAATAAAAACGGAGGGAATACTTTCTAATTCATTTTTTAAAGTAATATTAACCTGATATCAAAACCAGACAAAAGGAGTACAATAAAAAAAAACCAGATCTATGTCCCTTATATAATAGAATTCAGCAATACATAAAAATAATTATACATTATGACGAAAGGTGATTTATTCCAAAATTGTGGGGCTGGTTCAATATTTGAAAATCAATCACTGTACTATACTATAGTAAACAGGCAAAAGAAGAAAAATCACATGAACATGTATGAATCAATGCAGAAAAGCCATTTGACAAAATTCAGCACCTATTCATGACTTAAAAAACTCAGAAAATATGAATAGAGTGGAACTTCAATTTGATAAAAAGCAACTAAAAAAATTCACAGCTAACATACTTAATGGTGAAAGATGGAATGTTTTCCCCCTTAAAATCAGATACAAGCCAAGGATGCCTACTCTCACTACTCTTATCCAACATGGTACTAAACATTCTAGCCAGGGCAAACTGGCAAGAAAAGAAAAGCCATACAGATTAGAAAGCAAGAAGCCGTACAGATCAGAAAGAAATGTAAGTGCCCGTATTTGCAAATGACATAATTTTCTACATAGAAAATGCCAAGGAATATGCCAGAAAACTTCTAGAACTAATAATGAGTTCAGCAAGGCCATAGAAAACAAGGTAAACACAAAAATCAGTTCTATTTCTATATACTAACAATGAAAAAGTGGGCAACAAAATTAAAAATACAATACCATATTTTACAATGTAAATCTAACAAAACATGTCCAGAACATGCATGCTGGAAACTACACAGTGCTAATAAAATAAACAGAAAAAAAATCTTAAAAAACGGAGAGTCATAATAAAATAAATAGAAAAAAATCTTAAAAAATGGACAGTCATACTGTATTCAGGAGTTGCAAGACTCAAAATGGTAAACATATCAATCTCTTCAAATTAATAAACAGGCTTAATGTAATTCCTATCAAAATTCCAGCAATATGTTTCACAGGTATAGATTATATTATTCTAAAATTTATATACAAAGGCAAAGAATAGCTGAAAACTATCTTGATAAGAATAAAGTGGGAAACTTATCTATTTAACTTTAAGACTTTTTTATATACTATATTAATCAAGAATCTATGGTATTGGTGGAAGGGTAGACACATTTAATGTCCAACAGAACAGAGAATCCAGACATACCTATATAAACATGCTTAACTGATTTTTGATGAAGGTGAAAAGGCAATTGGATGGAAAAGAGTCATCAACAAATGGTGCTGGAAAATTTGAACATCCATAGGCAAAAACAAACAAAGATTAAAAAAAGAAAAAAAAGAGAATTATCTCAATATAGATCAATGAATGAATGTAAAAATGCAAAACTACAGAACTTATAGAAAAACATCAGGAGCAAATCTTAACGCTCTACAGCTGGACACAGAGTCTTTAGATGTAACATCAAAAACACAATCCATGAAAACAGAATTTGGTAAATTGGTTTCATTTAAACTAAAAAATTTTGCTCTGGAAAGACTTTGTTAAGGAAATGAAATGATGAGCTACAGAGTGGGAGAAAATATTTATAAACCCTATATCCATTACAGAATTATGATGTAGAATAAATAAATAACACTAAGAACTCAAGAGTTAAAACTAACTCCAATTAGAAAATGGGCAAAAGACATGGAGAGAAATTTCATTAAAAAGGATACACAGAGGGCAAATAAGCAGAGGAGGAGTTCAATACCATTAGCTATTAGAGAAATACACATTAAAACCACAATTAGAGATCACTATATGCATACGAAAATGGCAAAAATAAAAAATGGTGACAACCCTAAATGCTGCTGATGATACAGAAAAATCAGACTGCTCATATATTACTGATGAAAATATAAAATAGTACAGCCATTCTTTAAAAGCTTAATAGTTTCTTATAACATTAAACACTGCAACTACCGTTTAATCCAGCAATTACACACTCCTAGGCATTTAACATAGAGAAATGAAGACATGTTCATACAAAATCTGTACACAAATGTTTATATCATTAAAAAAAATTTTTTTAAACATTTATTTATTTTTGAGAGACAGAGAGAGACAGAGTGTAAGCAGGGGAGGGGCAGAGAGAGAGGGAGACACAGTATCCAAAGCAGGCTGCAGGCTCCGAGCTGTCAGCACAGAGCCCAACAAAGGGCTTGAACTCACAAACTGAAGTCACAAACTGCGAGATCATGACCTGAGCTGAAGTGGGACGCTGAACTGACTGAGCCACCCAGGTGCCTCTATATCATTTTTATTCCTAATAGCCCCAACTGAGAAACAATGGAGATTGTTCTTTACTGGATGGTAGTGAATGAATTGTGATACCCTCATGCCATGATACCGGCAACAACATGAATAAACCTACAGAGAATTATGCTGAGTGAGAACATTATTTATGAGACATTTTTGAAATGAAAAAATTAGAACTAAGAACAGATTAGTAGTTGACAAAGATTAAGGAGTAAGGGAAGCAAATATGGCTATAAAAGGACACTATGAGAGATAATAGTGATAGAAATGTTCTGTATTTTGACATATGAATGTTGATATTCTGGTTGTGATGTTGCATTGTAGCTTTGCAAGAGGTTACACTTTGGCAAAACTTGAGAAGTATGCACGGGATCTCTTTTTATTATTTCTATAACTACATATGAATCTATAATTATCTCAAAATAACAGTTTAATTTACAAAAAGAAAACACTTGAGAAAGAGAGGAAATTCCTTCCTGAAACCTGATGGATTTGTTGTTTTACTTCAGGGAGAAGCTATATGGTATGGGCAATCTCCTTTCATTCTATAACATTTAATTGTTCTTGTCCTTGATGGAGTAAAAATGTCAGAACTATTTTTGCATCTAAAAAGGAATAACTTTATTACTGAAGAGGTTTGGATTTTTCCTTTCCCTGTTGAATAAAGGTGAGAAAAAAGGTGATTCAAATGAGTTAAAAATGAAGGACATTTTTTCTGGGTGTTTATAGTCTTCTGTGCAGTACAGAGCATAACAGTGGAGCTGTTTTTATTTAGTAAATAGGTCACTGGGAATACTGTACCTGCAGAATTGAACTGTAAGTCATCTGCATTTTTTCTATTAATTTTATATGAAGAGCATATTATGAAATTCTATTTGTGTCACTAAAATAAGGCATTTCACAATGAGTCATTTCTTAAATAGCAAAACTCAGGAAAAGGGCTTATAAAATCTATTGGAAATTTATCATTTAAAGTATTTGAAGACTTAAAAATATAAATTAAGATTAGACCATTCCTTTTTCAAGTTTTAGGACTCTTCAAATTACAATTAGAACAACTAATTCAAAGCATTAGATCTGTTTTCACTTCTTCATTTTATGCTTGAAACTCAAAGGCAAAATGATTTATCTAGCATCATATGGTTAGGCAATGTCAGAGGCTGTCCTCACACACAGTACTTTTATTATCTATTTTAGAATTTTTTCTAGACTCAGATCTTTGTATTATGCAATTTAGAATCATGTTTGTATATTTTTGTTGTCTTATTAGAATGTAATGTACATCTGAAAATTATCCATAAATTTCTTGTGTCTTACTACTGTTAATTGAGCAACATTTTGAATAAAACAATAACAATAGAATAAATTAGCCTTTCAGAGATTGTTACTGGTTTCAAATAACAGGGAATTTATAAAAGGTTTAATGGGATTATCTTGATAACTTTACTATGCTTATTAGTTTATTTTCTGTTTTCAGATGAAATTTTATTTTATAGTGATGAGATCATAAAGAAGGATTGCTCTGAAGTTCAAGTTAAAATAAGTGGGTATTTGGTTCAGAGTTTATAGATTCTATCCTGAAAGACGCTTTAAAAAGGTGGAATAGTTCCAGAGAAGCAAAATCTAAAAAGTAAACAAAAGGTAGTCTCCCAAGAGCGCTTACACATTCATTCCATTGCCTACAAACTTTCAAAAAATGCCAAGGAAGAGTGTGGAGAAGCTCTGCAAAACACAGATGACAATGCTAAGGAAGTAAGGAGGTCTGTGGAGCTCAATATTTACTTTAGGAAAGACTTATTTGAGCCCCTCTTATTTTATTTTTTAATTTCTTAATTTAACTTTATTTTTTATTTTTTAAAAATTACATCCAAATTAGTTAGCATATAGTGAAGCAATAATTTCAGACTAGATTCCTTAATGCCCCTTACCCATTTAGTCCATCCCTCCTCCCACAACCCCTCCAGCAACCCTCAGTTTGTTCTCCATATTTATGAGTCTCTTTTGTTTGGTCCACCTCCCTGTTTTTATATTATTTTTGTTTCCCTTCCCTTAGGTTCATCTGTTTTGTCTCTTAAAGTCCTCATATGAGTGAAGTCATATGATTTTTGTCTTTAACTGACTAATTTCACTCAGCATAATACCCTCCAGTTCCATCCACATAGTTGCAAATGGCAAGATTTCATTCTTTTTGATTGTCCAGTAATACTCCATTGTGTGTGTGTGTGTGTGTGTGTGTGTGTGTATACCACATTTTCTTTATCCATTCATCCATTGATGGACATTTGGGCTCTTTCCATACTTTGGCTATTGTTGATAGTGCTGCTATAAACATGGGGGTGCATGTGTCCCTTTGAAACAGCACACCTGTATCCCTTGGATGAATGCCTAGTAGTACAATTGCTGGGTCATAGGGTAGTTCTATTTTTAGTTTTTTTGAGAAACCATACTGTTTTCCAGAGTGGCTGCACCAGCTTGCATTGCCACCAACAGTGCAAAAGAGATCCTCTTTTTCCTCATCCTCGCCAACATCTGTTGTTGCCTGAGCTGTTAATGTTAGCCATTCTGACAGGTTTAAGATGATATCTCATTGTAGTTTTGATTTGTATTTCCCTGATGATGAGTGATGTTGAGCATTTTTTCATATGTCAGTTGGCCATCTGGATGTATTCTTTGGAGAAATATCTATTCATGTCTTTTGCCCATTTCTTCACTGATTCTTTGTTTTTTGGGTGTTGGGTTTGATAAGTTCTTTGTAGATTTTGGATGCTCACACGTTATCTGATATGTCATTTGCAAATATCTTCTCCCATTCTGTTGGTTGCCTTTTAGTTTTGCTGATTGTTTCCTTCTCTGTGGAGAAGCTTTTTATTTTGATGAGGTCCCAGTAGTTCATTTTTGCTTTTGTTCCCCTTGCCTCCAGAGACATGTTGAGTAAGAAGTTGCTGTGGGCAAGATCAAAGAGGTTTTTGCCTGCTTTCTCCTCGAGGATTTTGATGGCTTCCTGTCTTACATTGAGGTCTTTCATCCACTTTGAGTTTATTTTTGTGTAAGAAAGTGGTCCAGGTTCATGCTTCTGCATGTCGCTGTCCAGTTTTCCCAGCACCACTTGCTGAAGAGACTGTCTTTATTCCATTGGATATTCTTTCCTGCTTTGTCAAAGATTAGCTGCCCATACATTTGTGGGTCCATTTCTGGGTTCTCTATTCTGTTCCACTGATCTGAGTGTCTGTTCTTGTGCCAGAACCATACTGTCTTGATGATTACAGCTTTGTAGTATAGCTTGAAGTCTGGCTTCAAGCTATTGTGATGCCTCCTGCTTTGGTTTTCTTTTTCAAGATTGCTTTGGCTATTCAGGGTCTTTTCTGGTTCCATACAAATTTTGGGATTATTTGTTCTAGCTATCTGAAGAATGCTGGTGTTACTTTGATGGGGATTGCGTTGAATATGTAGATTGCTTTGGGTAGTATTGGCATTTTAACAATATTTGTTCTTCCTATCCAGGAGCATGGGATCTTTTTCCATTTCTTTGTGTCTTCTTCAATTCCTTTCATAAGCTTTCTATAAATTTCAGTGTGTCGATTTTTCACCTCTTTGGTTAGAGTTATTCCTAGGTATTTTGTGGTTTTTGGTACAACTGTAAATGAGATTGATTCCTTGATTTTTCTTTCTGTTGCTTCATTGTTGGTGTATAAAAATGCAACCAATTTCTGTGCGTTGATTTTATATCCTACAACTTTGCTGAATTCATGAATCAATTCTAGCATTTTTTTGGTGGAATCTTTTGGGTTTTCCATATAGAGTATCATGTCATCTGCGAAGAGTGAAAGTTTGAACACCTCCTTGCTGATTTGGATACCTTTTATGTCTTTGTGTTGCCTGATTGCAGAAGCTAAGACTTCCAATACTATGTTAAATAACAGTGGCAAGAGTGGACTTCCTTGTCTTGTTCCTGACCAGGTATAAATCCCACTTGGTCCTGGTGAATAATTTTTTTAATGTATTGTTGGAGCCGGTTGCTTAATATCTTGTTGAGGATTTTTGCATCCATGTTCATAAGGGAAATTGGTCTATAGTTCTCCTTTTTTGTGGGGTCTCTGTCTGGTTTTGGAATCATGGTAATGCTGGCTTCATAGAAAGAGTTTGGAAGTTTTCCTTTTGTTTCCAATTTTTGGAACAGCTTCCAGAGAATAGGTGTTAACTCTTCCCTAAATGTTTGGTAGAATTCCTCTGGAAAGCCATCTGACCCTGGACTCTTGTTTTTAGGCAGATTTTTGATTACTAATTTGATTTCCTTACTGGTTATGGGGCTGTTCAAATATTCCATTTCTTCCTGTTTCAGTTTTGGTAGTGTATATGCTTCTAGTAATTTGTCCATTTCTTCCAGAATATGGACATTTCTTCCCATTTTATTGGCATATAATTGCTCATAATAGTCTCTTATTATTGTTTTTTATTTCTGTTGTGTTGGTTGTGATTTCTCCTCTTTCATTCTTGATTTTACTAGTTTGGGTCCTTTCGTTTCTCTTTTTGATCAAACTGGCAAATTATCAATTTTGTTAGTTCTTTCAAAGAACCAACTTCTCGTTTCATTGATCTGTTCTACTGTTTTTTGTTGTTGTTTTAATAGCATTGATTTCTGCTCTAATCTTTGTTATTTCCTGTCTTCTGCTGGTTTTGGGTTTTATTTGCAGTGCTTTTTCCAGCTCCTTAAGGTGTAAGGTTAGGTAGTGTATCTGAGATCTTTCTTCCTTCTTTAGGAAGGCCTGGATTGCTATATACTTTCCTCTTATGACCACCTTGGCTGCATCCCAGAGGTTTTGGGTTATGGTGTTATCATTTTCATTGACTTCCATATACTTTTTAATTTCTTCTTTAACTGCTTGGTTAGCCCATTCATTCTTTAGTAGGATGTTCTTCAGTCTCTAAGTATTTGTTACCTTTCCAAATTTTTTCTGTGCTTGTTCGAGTTTCATAGCATTGTGGTATGAAAATATGCATGGTATGATCTTAATCTTTTTGTACTTACTTAGGGATGATTTGTGTCCCAGTATATGGTCTATTCTGGAGAACGTTCCATGTGCACTGGAGAAGAATGTATGTTCTGCTGCTTTAGGATGAAATGTTCTGAATATATCTGTTAAGTCCATCTGGTCCAATGTGTCATTCAAAGCCATTGTTTCCTTATTGATTTTTTGATTAGATGATCTGTCCATTGCTGTGAGTGTGGAGTTGAAGTCTTCTACAATTATGGTATTACTAGCGATGAGTTTCTTTATGTTTGTGATTAATTGATTTATATATTTGGATGATGCCACATTTGGCGCATAAATGTTTACAATTGTTAGGTTTTCTTGGTGAATAGACCTCTTGATTATGATATAATGCCCTTCTGCATCTCTTGATACAGTCTTTCTTTTAAAGTCTAGATTGTCTGACATAAGTATGTCTACTCCAGCTTTCTTTAGTTGACCATTAGCATGATAGATGGTTCTCCATCCCCTTATTTTCAATCTGTAGGTGTCTTTAGGGGTAAAGTGGGTCTCTTGTAAACAGCATATAGATAGGTCTTGTTTTATTATCCATTCTGTTACCCTTGTCTTCATTGGGGCATTGAGTCCATTGACGTTTATAATGAGTACTGAAAGCAATAAATTTATTGCCATTATGATGCTTGTAGAGTTGGAGTTTCTGGTGGTGTTCTCTGGTCCTCTCTAATCTTTTGTTGCTTTTGGTATTTGTTTATTTATATATATATATTTTTTCATCTTTTCTCCCTTCAGAAAGTCCCCTTAAGATTTCTTGCAGGTATGGTTTAGTGGTCACCAACTCCTTTAATTTTTGTTTGTCTGGGAAACTTTTAGTCTCTCCTTCTATTTTGAATGACAGCTTTCCTGGATAAAGGATTCTTGGCTGCATGTTTTTCTGATTCAGCACACTGAATATATCCCACCACTCCTTTCTGGCCTGCCAGGTTTCTATGGATAGGTCTGCTGCAAACCTGATCTGTCTTCCCTTGTAGGTTAGGGACTTTTTTTCCCTTGCTGTTTTCATGACTCTCTTCTTGCCTGAGTATTTTGTGAATTGGACTATGATAAGCTTTGTTGATGGTTGGTTTTTGTTGAATCTAATGGGAGTCCTCTGTGCTTCCTGGATTTTGATGTCTGTGTCTTTTCCCAGGTTGGGAAACTTTTCCGCCATGATTTGCTCACATAACCCTTCTACCCCTATTTCTCTCTCTTCCTCTCCTGGGACCCCTATGATTCTGATGTCTTTCCTTTTTAATGAGTCACTGATTTCTCTAATTCTTAAATCATGCCCTTTTGCCTTAATCTCCCTCTTTTTTTCTGCTTCATTATTCTCCATAAGTTTGTCCTCTATGTCACTGATTCTCTGTTCTACCTCATCCATCCTTGCCGCCGCTGCATCCATCTGTGATTGCAGCTCAGTTATTGCAATTTTAATTTCATTCTGGGTATTTATTTACTTCTTTTATCTCTGCAGAAAGGGATTCTAATCTATTTTCGACTCCAGCTAGTATTCTTATTATTGTGATTCTAAATTCTGGTTCAGACATCTTGCTTGTGTCTGTGTTAGTTAAATCCCTAGGTGTCGTTTTTTCGTGCTCTTTCTTTTGGGGTGAATTCCTTCATGTTGTCATTTTGAAGGGAGAAAAGGAATTAATGAGGTGGAAAAAATTGAAATGAAAAAAATTAAAATGAAAAAAATATTAAAATTAAAAATTAAAAACACACACACAAAAATTGAATAGATGATGCTAGATCCTAGGTGTGTTTTGGTCTGGGTGTAGAGAGCGGTTTGACAGATTAGAGAAACAAAAAAAGGGGGGGGGAGAGAAACGAAAAAAGAAATTGTTTGAGGATTTGAAAAAATGAATATGCTAAAGTAGCCTAAAATATACAAAAGTAGAGAATATAGTAGAAAAATTATAGAAAAATATTTTTAATAAAAACTAAAAAGAAATATGAATTTTTTCATTTTCTGTATTTAAGAAAGAAGAATCAAAAAAGAGAAAAAGATTAAAAAAAAGAAAAGACAAAAAAGAAATCGTTTGAAAATTTTAAAAAGAGAATACACTGTAGTAGACGGAAATAAAATGATGGGAGTAAGATAGAATTTGAAAAAAATTACATAATAGCAAAAAATAGAGTAATAAAAATTAAAAAAATTAAAATAAATTGAAAGTAAAAATGAAGTTTTTATCTTTCCACATTCAAGAAAAAGAAAAGAAATGAAAAAGAAAAAAAGAAAGAATAAAAAGGAAATTGTTTGAAAATTTGAAAATGTGAGTACACTGAAATAGACTAAAATAAAATGATGGAAGTAAAGTAGAATTTGAAAAAATTTAGACAAAAGTAAAAAATATAGTAATAAAAATTAAAGGCAGATATATTTAATAACAATTGAAAATAAAAATGAATTTTTCTCTTGCTATATTCAGGAAAAAGAAAGTATTGTAAAAGAGAAGAAGGAAAAAGAAACAGAAAAATAATTGAACAGATGATCCTGGTAACAGATTGAAGTAGGACTGAAATTGCCTCATTTTCCCCTAGGGGTCAGTCCATGTAGCTCTTTATAGTCCATAAATTAAGTCAACGGTGAGGTTTGTGTTCTTGAAGAGCGAAGTTGGCCCAGTTGGGCAGGGCTTGGTGTAACAGCTCCACTCTCCAGTAGATGGTGCTGCTAGCCTACTGGGGTGGATTGTTGCGGTGCTTGTCGGTGCGCATGCGCATGCGAGCGAGCGGTGAAAATGGCCCCACCCAGCCACACAGTCTTCTCTTGGATCAGCAATCACACACCAGTCCTCTGTCTTCAGCTCTCCTCCACTCCCCGCTTTTCCACTCTCCGTGACCAGGCCCCAGGCAGTACCTCTCTCCCAAGTTTTGTCTCGGATGTGGCCATTTTCCCCGGCCCCTTTCTTCTGAAGGACTGCGGCCTTGACCCGCTCCACCCCTCTGCGGGAGGGTCTCACCGAGTAATGTCTGAATGAGCAATGGCCGAATGTCGGCTGCACCCAGGAACGCCCGCTGGACCCTGCTATTGCCGGTGCCCCGAGACTGTGCCCAGGTGCCAGCCCGCCCCCAAAAAAGATCGCAAGACAGTGTAGCCTCAGTGTTTCAGGGACCATGGAAAATCACAACACACATCTGGCACCAGGCTTCATGCTCAACAACCTTGCCCCAGCATCAGCAAATGTGGCTGCCTTCCAGGGTCTGCTGGGACGAGGTGGCTTCAATAGTTTCTACCAAAAGTCCTTCCAGCAGTGGAACCGCTTTTCCTCGTGTGGCCTGAGAACCTCCTGGACCCCACTATGTTCCTGGGGATTCACCTTTCCCACCAGAGCTCCGCCAGGTATCGAGCTGCAGAGTTGCAGCCTTTGTGCTCCCCTTGTTTACAGTCTTAATGGAATTTAAACCCTCTCCTTTCTCCTTTCTCCCTTTTTAGTTTAGTTCCTGTGGCTGTTTCCAATTTTCCACTTTCTCTCCAGCTGCTTTTGGGGAGGGGTGCTTTTCCTGTATGCTCCCCCCCCAGTCTCCATCCTCTCTCTGCCTGCAAAAGGGGTTCCCTACCTTTGGGGGCTTCTTGCTCTCCAAGTTCAGCTCTTTGTGTCGTGTACCTGCTGACTTCTGTGGTTCAGGTTGTGCAGATTGTTGTGTTAATCTTCCAATCAATTTTCTAGGTGTGTAGGATGGTTTAGTGTTGGTCTGACTGTATTTCATGGATGCCAGACACTAAAAAGCTTCCACACTGTTCCGCCATCTTGGCTCCTCCTTGAGCCCCTCTTATTTGAGCTGACTGAGAACAATCAAAAAGGAAAACTTTTCTTTTAGAAAGCAGAACCTCTCTCTCTTTTCGAGGCTCAAGGGAAAAGCGTTTTAAAAGAGCTTTTTCCACCTTTGCAAATGATCAGAGAAGAGAGCTAATGGCATTGCAGGAGCTTAAGGAAAGTAAATCACTGGCTCTAATATTTTTCAGAGTGTTTGTATACCATTATATGCTTCTTGTCCATTCAAAACATCTTCTCTCCACACTTTCCCAAAGTTTACCCTGGGTACAACTTAAGTGTTTAAATTTTCTTTTTTAATGTTTTTATTTATTTTTGAGAGAGATAGAGAGAGAAATCATGAGTGGGGGAGGGGAAGAGAGAGAGGGAGACACAGAATCCCAAGAAGTCCCCAGGCTCTGAGCTGTCAGCACAGAGCCTGACACAGGGTTGAACCCATGGATGGTAAGATCACGACCTGAGCCAAAGTTGGATGCTTAACTGACTGAGCCACCCAGGCTCAGTTTATAGAGGCATATAAACTGAAAAGTTAAATTGCCAGCCCTTTACACACAGTTCATACAGTGGTAAGATAGAAAGAAGATAATCACGCTAGATACTCCCACTCAGAGAGGAGGAGAGGAAGAAGAGACTCACAGAAATTCTGAAATCCATTCAGGCTCATGTCACCAGTTCCTATGCTCCAGGGTAGAGAACATTTCTTGATTTGAGAGTGGTTCCCCATGACCCTTGGCTCAGCTTGCTGGGGTCTTCTTTCTGCTTGCTTTTTCAGTAAAAATATTTGCCTTTTCTTGTAGCTGAGCAGCTTTATTAGCCTATTTCCTGCTGTAGAAAGCTGAAGGCCCAAAAAGTTTTGAACTGTCTCTTTTAGTCTAAGCTGACAGTAGTTTTAATATTCAAATTCCCTTTAAAATTTTGTGGACCTTCTACATATTAGATTATAGTCCATTCCATTAGACAAAAGTCATAGGGACATATATTTTCAGGACAGATCCCTTTCTGTTTTGGAATATGTGACAATACCCTTAAAATCCTTAGGAGCCTAGCTAAGAGTGAGAAGAAACACCTTGAGTCTGTCTTTCTTTTTCTTTCTTTTTTTCTTTCTTTCTTTCTTTCTTTCTTTCTTTCTTTCTTTCTTTCTTTCTTTCTTTCTTTCTTTCTTTCTCTTTCTTTCTTTCTTTTTCACCTTGAATCTTTCTTATGTCCTAACAGACTTGCAATCATAGTTTTGATCTGACATTTATGCTGAAACCACATTTTACTGTCAGTGCCCTGGATTTTGTTTTCATCTGATACCGTTTCTTAATTTGATAACTTTTATGCACTCGAGAAGCCGAGAATTGAAAACGAACTCATATTCTAGCTCAGCCAGTTTGGTTTGGAAATAATTTCATTAACTTTGCTTGAAAACTAAATAGTTCCTTATTTTATCCATCTTTTTTTTTTTTTTTTCTGCGAAGCCATATCTTAGGCAACTATAAGAAGCCAAATGGTACTTTCAGCATCCTGTCTGGAAATCTCCTTAGTGAGAATCACAGTCATTGGCACATGTTTTATCTTACAAGTTACCAAGGTCACACTTCTTATTAATTTTTGTCAATAAATCAAGTCCACTCTTGTCAAGTTTCCAATAGCAAGTTTCTCAGTAGTCTTCTAGCCAGACCTTTGTCTGCTGCTTAGCTCCAAACCCAATGCCACATATTTCATGTTTTTATGATGACAGCACCCCGCTTTCATGTATTATCCTTTTCTGTTCAAGTTATGTAGTGCTGTGAAATAAACACCCTAAAAAACTTTTGGCTTATAAGAGAAAGCATTATTTCTTATGATTCTGTACGTTGACTGGGATCAGTTGGTTGGTTGTTGTGCTTCATGTGGTATAACTGATATCACTTAGGTGGTTATGTAAGTGGGAACTTGGCTAAGGCTAACACAACAAAACCGTCTTATCCTTCAAATTAGTCTAGTCCAGGAAGTGTTCCAAGAGAACAAGCTGCAATGTGCATAAGCTTATTAAGAGATCTTCATTAAGCTCAAGGTGGAAGAGACTACAGAAGTATATAAATACTGGGAGTTGTGGTTCACTGAGGGGGGATCGACAATATAATAATCCATCACATGAGTGAATATATAGATTTAACTAGTTAATGAAATTCCTTGGAAAAGTGTATTTTTATTATTTCATTTTATTATATATCTATTCATATCAAGATATATAAACTTGATAATGTAAGAATGTAAGATGTAAGAATGAATAGGACAATATTAGCTTTAGTAATATCTATATAATTTTATAAACCTATTTAATTAAAATTTTGACATGACTGCAAATTTTATAAAACTGAAAGATATCAAGGATTAAAATAATTCATAAAATACATAAATAATTATCAATATTATATACAATATTGTTATATATACCAAAAGGCCACCAGAGAGAGTTTTGAAGGAAAAGATCTAGTTCAAATACACTTACCTGGGTTGATGTCAAATACACTTACCTGGGTTGATGTCTTCAGTTTTAGAATTCATTGTTTTGAAAAGGAAACTTTTGTTATTCTTTTTTTTTAAGTTTATTTATTTACCTTTGAGACAGAGACAGAGAGAGAGGGGGAGCACACACACGCAGGGGAGGGGTAGAGAGAGAGGGAGTGAATCCCAAGCAGGCTCCACACTGTCAGTGCTGAGCCTGACACAAAGGCTCCATCTCATGAACTGTGAGATCATGACTTGAACCCAAATCAAAAGTCAGATGCTTAACCAACTGAGCCGCCCAGGTGGCTAGAAGCTTTTCTTATTCTCTCATAAGTTTTTGATCCTAGGTCAAATTAATAATTGGAGTTAAAGTTTACTTTCTGGAGGTTTGGACTGATATATATATATCTATCTCTGTATCTATCTAGATAGATAGATACAGAGATAGATATATTTCTTTGAAAAACTATTAAACTAGTTATAAATAAGAGTTTCTTAGATACCTTAAGATTCTATGCAAATAAAATTTCATAGCTTAGTGCTTCTCAACCTTTTTGTTTTTTGGTATCCATATGGTAGTGGAGGGTGCTCAAGAACCCAGCGCTTGTGCCTCCAATCTCCTAGATCCAGTGATCCCTGCCTCACACTCTTGTGTAGTTCTTACCCCTATTATACCAGCATTGTTCTGTATAAACAATAGAATACATCAGAAAATGATGGAATATTACTTCTGAGATTATTTTCTAAAAGACATTATGACTTCCTTCTTGAACATTCTCTCTCTCTCTCTCTCTCTCTCTCTCTCTCTCTCTCTCTCCCTTTCCCTCTCCCACAGTCACTCTCATTCTCACCCTCATACTCACTCTCTCTTTCTCACCACACTACAGGTCTATGTGGTAGGGAACTGAAGCCTCCTGTCAACATCTATGTGAGTGAGTAAACTGGAAAGCAGATCCTTTATCCCTAAATGACTGCAATACTGGTCAACAGCTTGACTACAGCCTATGAGATGCCTGAGATAGAACTTTCCTGTTAAGCTTCATCAGAATCTTGACCCTCAGAAACTGTGTGAGGTAGTAAATGCTTGTCACTTTAAGTTTCAAGATTTAATTTGTTTTGTACCAATAGCGAACTAATATATGGATAAAAATATCTTTGCCTTATATTTTATGAAAACAAATCATGTGAATTCTGTCTTTATGTAATATTCAGTTTTAATATAAAATAATGCTTCAGATTACACTCTATAAGTTAGACTGATGTTTTAGGAAGATTGCCCTCTTTATCCTTTTTTTTCCCCCTTGGGGGCCCTGGTCAAAACATCTGCTTTCAAACATCCTTATATCACAAATGTCAAATATAAAATGCAAAATACCCAGGATTATTTTTAATGAGAAATGTCTTGCCTACATGGAAAAAAAAAACTAAAACTTTTTTTTTTCTGAAAAAGCAAAATGAAGATATGAAATAGGGAGATAAATCTTCCCAAATTTATTAATAAATCTGGAGTAATTCCAAAACAAAAAGAGGAGATAGCATAATATAATGCATAAGAATTCTTGCTCTAAAGTCAAATGGCCTGAGCAACCTACTGACTCTAACATTTACTGGCTCTGTGATAGAGAGCAAATTATTTAATTCTGTGTGCTTCAGTATAGTCACCACCATTGAGCAGAATAAACAAGACTATCAAAATGGAGAATGTCATCATTTTTATTGTGATGATTCTATCCTAAGAAATACTTTTACACTTATGCAAAGACATATGTATAGAAGTACTTACTATGCTGTTCATGGTAGCAAAAAATTCAAGACAATTTGAACTTCTATTATTAGAGCATTTGTTAACGAGAGTCAAAAGTCACTCATACCATGATATACTATGCAGCTGTTACAAACAATGGGTTTTATAGTATGTATAGTGATATAAAAATTGCCCACTTTACATTAAGTGAAAAAAAAGCTAGATATATATCATTGTGCACACTATCATCCCATTTGTTATAATAATATCAAGAGAGATGTGTGTGTGTGTGTGTGTGTGTGTGTGTGTGTGTGTGTGGTGAGAAAGGCAAATCAATTTTTCTAGGAATAGAGACAAGATTTCATATACAATAGGTAACAGTGATTACCTTAGGGGTGTATGTTAGGGAAGTGGAAGTAGAGACTTTCACTTTCTGCTTTTTATCCATCAGGCTTTTCAAGTACAAGTGACAAAAAAATGAACAAATATTTGCTTATGCAATAAAGAAATTTATTAGCTCATTTTAACAGGAAAGCTAGCAAGAAACGAGGCTTCTGGGTTGATTGACTCACTGGCTCAATTATGTTATTGAGGAACCACATGTTTTCCTGTTCTTCTGTCATCTACTATTCACATCATCCCTCATGACTGTAGAATGATTGCCAATAACAGAAGGGACTCTACACTTTTTCAAGGATGGTAGAAATTCCATCTCACTGAAGAACAAGGACTCCAACAATCCTATTTTGTGTTCCAAAGCCAAAGTTTAATCGCATAATGATTGCTCAGTGAATTACTGACAAGGTGGATGCTATTGCAGATGCTATTGCAGTTCAACCAATCAGGCTCACCCCTTAAGCTCAAGTCAGTTTCCTAAACTGCATTGGTGCTATTCAACCAACATGTCTGCAATAATATTGCTAATTACTGCAATTATTATACGATAAGATGAACTACTTTTTAAAGTATAAAAAATAATGCAAAACTTAGAGATAATTCTTGTATGTTTAACTTTCATCCAATAGTCTGCTAAAATTTTATTTAAATCCAGAAAATAGTTCTAAAATTTCTTTAGATGATTATAAAAGTGAATACAATGGGGAGGCAGAGATATTTATGACAGTTTATGATGAAAGTGAAGATACTTTATCATTTGTATTGTATAAAGTAGTATTATTTTCATAGTTTATCTTTGCTTTAAAAAATAGTGAAAGGACACTAGTACACTATTACCTCTAAAAGTATAAGTAAGGGACATTTTTAAAACTAGAAAAGAAAGAAATGTAAGGTAACAAGTTTTTTCTCAGCTATGTAAATCTTAAAGTTCAAAGAGGAGCAACAAAACAAACCCAAAAACAAAACAAAACAAAACAAAACAAAAAATCTTTGACTCAAAAAGAATTAAAAAATTTTTTTTTAATGTTAATTTATTTTTGAGAGACAGAATGTGAGCGGGGGAGGGGCAGAGAGAGAGGGAGACACAGTATCCGAATCAGGCTCCAGGCTCCTACCTGTCAGCACAGAGCCCGACGTGGGGCTTGAACCCATGAACTGTGAGATCATGACCTGAAGTTGGACTCTTAACTGACTGAGCCACCCAGGTGCCCCAACTCAAAAAGAATTTAAAAAGTGATATAAATATCGAATGTTTGAATGCTAATTCAAAAAAACCCCATTCTCAATGTAGCAAGACAACACTATTGTTCAGATCTTTTAATATCTAAGAGGTATATCTAAGAGGTAATATCTTAGAGGTATCTAAGAGGCTGAGGAGATAATAAAATTCAAGGGTTGAGAAGGCCAAGATTATTCGTGAGATTTATTATATAGAATATAATGCTAAGCATTTGTTTGAAAATTCATTTGCTGCTTTCTGTGGTACAGTGGCTTTTAATGAATTACCTACCTGTTTTCTATATCTAAGTTATAGCTCTACTACAAAAGATCTACAGTTATGGTAAATTAAAACTGATTTCTCAGTTCTTTGGAGACTATGGAATGCCAATTAATAATTATTATGTGGAATATAAATGAAAGAAACATTTTTATGATAGTCCCCCTTCCTAGTAAAACCAACAGCAACATATGTTACAAAAATTAAATGAATTTAATCAGGTTTATCTCCCCAAAATTGCCTCTGGTGAAAAATTAATTTTCCCATGATGAATATTTGCTTTGATTTTGTAATAAGAAATGAAAGAAAACAACAATACTGTCAAGTTCTCATTTCTAGTTCTGGTTTTGTCTGAGAATAGTTTAAACAGCATAATTTAAGAAAAGCTGCATTAATAAAATTCCAAATCATTCCTTAAGGCAGTTCTCAGTGAATGTGGCAGACACAGCCATCTGTTTGTAAATGTTTAGTGGACTCAATGCATAGAAATCCAATCAGAACGCCCAAGTATTTGTGGGTAAGAGTAGACTAAAATATTCTATATTTTCATCCAGCTTTTTAAATTGATATTTTGTTAATGGTATTTCACAAATACATCCTTTTCAGATAAGAAACCAAGGAAATATCTCCTGGTAAGGGACCTCTTGAATGGAAACCCACATTTTTATTATTTTAACTGCTTCCTTGCTTTCTTCTCCATAGAGCTCTTCTTTCAGGAAGCCCTCCTGAACCTACACCCTCTATCTTGAGCTGGTTTACATGCTCTTACCCTTGCTTCCTAAAATACTGAGAATGTAACTACATCACTGTACCACTCACTAGGTTGATCTAGAATAATACTTTTCTACCTGAGCCCATGAAGTAACTGCTATGGATTTTGGAATGGTAGGATTTTTTATGAGAATACCCAAAATAGATTTTAAAGTAGAGACTTTTAAAAGTAAAATATTTTCCTACAAATTATGTGGCCCCTTTGTTTCTGGAGAGGTTGGGAGGTGAAAAACTGCATTTCACAGACCTGCCCAAGAGGGTGATGCATTGTCATATGATTTGGACAGTGAAACTTAGGAGTCATGGCAAGCAAAGTCATGGACACCAGAGAGCATAAAGGCATTTTGGGAACCCCACATTCAGTTTCCCAGACTTTAGCTACCAGCATTATGTGGATGAGAGGCAGTTTTGACAACAGGGGCAGACTGATGTTCCTTGGATTACAGCTTTAGTGATGGACCATTACATTTAGGAATCCAATGGCTGATCCTGACTTCCATTCCTTACCTGGTCAACGATTTTCAAAGATACAATTCCCTGAATTAGAATTATTTTCTGCTGGAGATACTTTGGAAAGATTTTGCTTCCTCTACTAATCCAGAACTGATACATACTTGTTATAGTCTTCACTTGCATGTCTTTTCCTCTGCTAGACAGCAAACTCTCTTTATGGATAAGGAGGGATAGAACTTGTCTTTGTTCATTCTTTAATTCATTCCTTATTTCACTTCAAGTATATACTCTTTATATTTGTATGTTTTGCAATTACATATTTGACACAGAGCAGCACAGCAAATACCCTCTTAATGAATTAGTAAATGTGTTATGTCAGGAAATGTATAAGGTACTAGAGATAGAGAGATGAGACATACTTAGGAACAATAAAATGATAAATTACATTATTAAGTGCTTATGTGTCAGGCTCTATGTGCAGCATTTTACACGCATTGATATGATATTCATTTTCGGCTTGTTTGGTTTTATGTTCGTTTGTTTTCTAATTCTTATAGCATTCTTAAGAGCTAGGTGCCAATTATTTCTTCCCATTTCACACATAAGGCAACAGAAGATGGAAGAGGTTAAACAAATTGCCCAACTTAACAGTACTGAAGTAAGTTAAACTCAAACCTAGGCAATCTGATTCAGTAATTCACACTCTTTAGTCAGTATTCTGAGATCTCTAATATAGCGGCAAACAGGTTCATAGATTTAGGATATTACTTGATAAATTCCACAATACCTCAGCAGGATCAGAAGAGGCTTACATGTGAAGAAAGAGAGACTTAGTACTGAAGTACGAAGGATTAGCACAAGTTAGGGATAAGCAGAAGTGATAAAGGATGCTGTTTTATGCGGAAAGAAGTACACATACCACAAAGGGACAAAAGAGAAAACAGAGTATTGCTGAGACAGCATGGGGATTACCATGAGGCTTAGTGAAGAGGGGTGAAAAATAGACAAAGAGAGGCAAAGCAGGACCGACCATGAAGAGTCAGGTATACATTTCTAAGGAATTAAAGATTTTTTTTTTTTTAATGAGGGCCACAGCATGTTATTGAAGCATTTAAAATCCTTTGAGAATATTTCCATTATAAAGAGATCACTTTGGAGCAATGTGGACAATTTAGAAGTTATTGTGTGGGGTGAGATTGGAATTGGGAATTACAGTAACTCAAGTAGAAGTAATTCTTACTTTTGGGCTCACAGAATTGAACATAAGGACTGGCAGCTAATATGAGAACAATCCATATTCACCAAGTCGAATTGAACCTAAGTAACCTGAGGATCAGAGAGGTTTAATTACTTATCAAAATTTACACAGCTATTTGGTGGTAGAACTGGGATAAGAATTTAATCCATTGCCTTCTTTTACTTTAAACAGAATCTGGGAAAAATTAATTGCATATATATCATTTGAAATATGAAAAGTTTTTCTATGTGTATCTAGAAATATACTTGAAAAATATACACAGGTGTAAAGTTATGGTAAATCTCATTTCTTGGTTTTCCTTATTGTGTGCTTATTTTCTGAGTCCATAATCTCAAATACTCAAGTTTCTACTGTCCAAGTGATCTCTGAAGTCACTCCTCTTGCTAGATACTCCTCTCACACCCAAGTTTCCAAGCTTTCTTTTAATGCCTAAGGGAAAAGTAATGAGATGGGAAAAGAAATTTGGGCTGGGGAAAAATTACCACCACAACCATTAGCTATTAAGACATATTGTTAGAAACTTACTGTAAAACCTATGAATTATTGAATCAGATTGCCCAGGTTTAAAGTTTATTTATTTATTTTGAGAGAGAGAGAGGGAGAATCCTAAGCGGGCTCCATGCTGTCAGTGAGAACTCCACTCAAGCTTGACGTGGGTCTCAATCCCACGAACCATGAGATCATGACCTGAGTCTAAATCAAGAGGTGGATACTTAACTGAAGGAGCCACCCAGCCACCCCAGATTCCCTAGGTTTAAATCAACCCTACTCCAATCCTTTGTAACCTAATATAAAACCTAATGTAAAAAATTTATATCATCTTTCTCTCAGAAAGACTAAGAAGCTACTCTTTGTTATTGTGCTGTTATAGTTTCTTTTCTTTCCTTTTGCCAGTTACTGTTTCACCCTAGACAGTGCAGTGTTCTCTCATGAGGTCCAGCTGATAGACAATTCTGTGGACTTAGTTTACATGTCCAAGGAGGCTTCACAGGTTAAGTAAATTGTATTTCTAATACCATGATTACCAAATTGTAAACGCTAGCAGCCTTACGTTTTGACAACCTTGGGCCCTTATTTTTGAATAGAGGTTCTGTCACCACTGTGAAATATCAGATGCTATACCTTAGCAATGGGCTATGAAAATCTATAGTATAAGATTTGCCAAAACAAATTTTATGAGGATTTGGCTGGTTCTAGAAGTAGAATTGCCCTAACGTATCCTATAGCATGTGAAAGATGTACAATACATATTTTTGTTTGAAATTAAATACACAGTAAGTTTTAATCCAGTTGCCTTGTTTTCAAAGATAAATCTAGGACAATATACTTAGAAAGGAAATTTTATAATTTACCTAAAAATACCCAAGCATATTATTTAGCACTTTTGGTCTTTAGAACACCTGCTGAAGGGAATGTCTTTGCTTAGATAATTTATAATCATTTTATACTTTCTCTTCTATTGAATGGTTTAAAAGCAATAAAACAAAATTAAAGTTGAAAAGGACTCTAAGCACTTGTTATAACTGAGCATCAGAGGCACAAGCCTAGGTAGGGTACAGCTGCATAACGGTGAATGTTCTTTTGCAGTTAACACCTGGGTTTTTCTATTTATAGGAAGATATCACAAGTTTAAACACAAAGGAAAATGACTCACAAATCCAATAAATTTTGGAATGCATAACTGCCAGCAGTATCAGGGGATTTCAACCAATATTTGCCAACAAATCAATAACATGATTAAATCCTTCTGTATTGTGGGCAATCAAATGCTTACTAACAGGTCCTACTGCCTAAATTAATATAATCCCAGAAGTGCTCTGTCTGTGTCAAACCTAATACTACTGAGGCTTAAAATTCACATGTGATAAGCTGGAAGATATTTTTTAATAATGCTTTAAATAAAATGAAATTATGTGAAGATTCTGAATTAAATGCTTCCACACTGAGTGGGCTCAGCTTAAATTGCTCTTGTCTCTAGATGGCATGTTTCCTGCTGTCCATATTTCTTTACACTCCATACTCAAAGAAAGTAGGAAGTGTTTAAAAATATATATATTACTTTTTCACTAAAACTATGACTGAATCTTGCAACTGTTTGTTATAAAGATTGCATTGAAATGGCTCTCACCACTCACACTTCCAGACTCAGATCAAAAGTTACTACCTGTCTGAAGCCTACCCAGACTCACAAGGAAATTCAGTGACTTTCTCCTTTGTTTCTAACTACTGTCTTAAAGCATTATAGCATTTATCACACTATTTTATAATGACTCCTTCTAGCCCTTGGGGGTAGCATAAAGATCTGTCACACATTGAGTAAATGTGAATGCCGTATCAAGTAAGCAATGGAGCATATGAAAAAAATCTCCATATAATTTAATGGTAGTATATATGGGTTTTTCCTTAAATATCTTTCATTTAAAGATAAAGGTTTGACGCGAAAAATAGCCAATACCAACAAAGCCATGATATAATTGTGTTTATGTTGACATGATCAGATTTTATCAATATGCTAACAGTGCATTCTGCTTATTAGGAGGATTACTGATATAGTTACATAAAAGTTTTGAACAGCTATTACCTAACAGCCACAGTATTAAGTGCTAGCTAGGGTTAGAGGAATAAAGTAAAGTAGTTGACCTGAAGGAAATACCAATTGAGTGAAAGAGGCTTTCTAATTCTCAGAAATCTTTGAACTTATTAGAAATACATTCTATGTGTATTATTTCTTATTTCTATTGAATAATGCTGATACTGAAAAAAATAAAGTTAATGTGACATTCAGAAACCCTGTTTTTCCTCCTCAGAGGAGGAACTACAATTCTTTGTCCAACTTTGCTCAAACTTAAGAACATGGACTAAAAATATGTATTCATGAAATGCCAATGTACATGACATTTTAGTGTGCTGGCTAGTCCTGTCTGAGAGAGAGAGAAGGGAGACAGGAGGAGGATGAAGAGGAAGAGGAGAAGGAAAAGGAAAAAAAAAGAAAAGAAGGTAGAGCTAAGTTAGGAAAAGGAAAATAATAAGAACAGGATTAAAGGAGAGTTGGAAACAGAAAAGGAAAGACAAAGGGAGTGAGGAAACAAAGGTAGTAGAGAGGGGAAGTCTGACAGACAAAGGAAACAAATGCAGATACAAAAGGCAAGAAGAAATCAAAAGCAACAGTTAAAATAGTTGATTCTAGGATTTCTGAGGATTAAGAAAAGGGGGGCATGTGTGATATATTCCGAGAATAGTTACATTTTGTAAAAAGCTTTTTAGAATTATTTAACTCTTTAAATTATGTGAATGTATAGCTTGGATTAAAATAAAGTAAAATCCTCACTTGACCCTTAACTTTTCCATTCACCGACCCTTCCTCTGCTCCCTTCCATGATAATATCCCTTAAAATAGGTTTTTGTAAGCACTCTTACCTCACCTCCCTGCCACCCCCCCAAACACATTCTTTTCTCAAACCACTCCGATAAGTTTTTAGTACCTACCACTGTACTGAATTGGCTCTTGTCACAGTCAATAATGACCTACATTTTGCCAGAGCCAGTGTTTCACTGCAATTATCTTATTTGACTTCTCAGTAGCATTTGACACAATTGACCACTGACTTTATTCTTAAAACACTTCTTCTAAGTCCACAGTGACATAACATTTAACTGTTGTTGTCATTGTTGTTGTTAATTTTTTTCGGTCTCTCTGCTTCCCTAATGGCTCCTTTATGACTTTTCCTCCTTTTACAGATTTTTAGGGCTGAAGGACTCCCACTTTGGGACATTGGTCCCAGTCTTTTCTTTTTCTAGTTTTTCTTCCAAGATGATCTTTCCAGTCCTATGACTTAAATGTCAGTATATTCTAAGGACACTAATGTTTATATTTCTAGACCAGGCCTCTCCTAAGCTCAAGGCTTTTAAGTTCCACTGATCATTCAACATTTCTACTCTCGGTTTAGTGGACGCATATTAACTAACAAAGTCAAAACAGAACAAAAAATTCTCATCTTTTCTCAATCTGTTCTTGCTCAAATTCACTCTTTCCAAACTTTCCCTATCCCAAGTATTGGCATAGTTATCTACTCTATTGGTCAGACCAAAATATGAGTCATATTCCTCATATTTCACACTGATTCCTACTGGATAGCCTGTTACCTCTCTTCTGCCAAAATATATTCCAAATCCAAACATTTCTCATTATTTCCACTTCTCACTGCATTTCCATAATGCTCTTGTCTGGGATTCTGAAATAGCCTCTTAACTAGAATCCTTTACTTCATTCTTGCTTAAAAACCATTTTCCCTCTACATACAAACCAGAAGTATCTTTCTAAAATGTAAATAAGATCATGCCTTTTCATGCATAGAAGCTTCCAGTGGATTTCCATTGAGATCAAACTTACCTTCACTTACCTAGTTTATGTATTTCTCTATAATTTGGCCCCTACCTGACTCTCCAAACTCATTCTTACTTTTTATTTACTATTCTAATTTCATATTGACTGTCTTAATTTGTTTGGGATGCTATTATTACAGAATACCATAGACTGGATGGCTGCTCTACCCAGTCTCAGAAATTTATTTCTCACACTTCTGGAGGTTGAGAAGTCCAAGTTCAAGGTGCTGGCAGATTTGGTGTCTAATAAGGAGCCACTTTCTTGTTCATAGATGGCTGTCTTCTCACTGTGTCCTTACAGGGCAGAAGAGGCAAGGAAGCTCCCTGATATCTCTTTAGTAAGAGCACTAACCCCTTCTTGAAGGCTCTGTCCTCATGACTAATCACCTCTCAAAGGCTCCACCTTCAAAGACTATCACATTGGGGATCAGAGTTAAACACATGAATGGGAGGGGCAGGGGGACACAACCATTCAGTCTATGGCATTGCTTTTTTTCTACCTTTCAAATATTCAAGCTGATTCCCATTACTATGCCAAGGCTGTTGATTCTGCTTTGAAACTTTTTCCAGCAGATGTTTACATGGCTTTCTGTCTCTTTATTCAAGTCTCAAATGATGCTTCCTCAGAGAAGAGTTCCATGACCACTCAAGCCAGAACAAATCTCTTTCTCTCCTCCCTGCCCACAGTATGTTCTCTGTATTATTTTCCTCCTAGAAACAAAGAATTTGATTTCTTATATATGTTTTTCAATATAGTTTTCATATGTGCCTTATATTTTTAAGAACATTTTCTCCTCCCATCAAGATATAAAGTTGCTCCTTCCATATCTTAGTGTCTAAAACAGTATCTGGCACCACTAGATGCTTCTTTTAAAAAAACGTTATTTAGTGAATAAGCGAATTTGTTGTTTTAATTCTACTACATGAAGGGAGAATTCAAAAGTCCTTAAGATGGCTTGAAAAAGTGTATAACTCTCCCAATGCATCTGCTTTTAGTCCCTCTTAAATATCCTGAACTCACAATTCCAAACAACTTGTAGGCTATCGAGGTAGCATACTGACTATTCATAGCTCTTTACATCTTACATGGTTTTATTCCCTTTACCTAGGATTCTTGCCCCTTCACTCCATGAAGAATTCCAGTCTGCATCCACAAAAGGTATTTCCTCCTTCCTTACCCTACCACTAGATTTAGCCTTCCTCTGTTGGCACTTTTAGCATGCTTTGCATATTCCTAGTATCCAACATTTGTTACATTATTTTGTCACTTGTTGCTTCATTTGCTTCATGAAATCTTGAAGGACTGTGAAATCTTGGAGGATGGGGATTTTTATCTTGTTTATATTTGTATATCTAGTACTTGTAACTGAGAGAGAATCAATCTTCTTGCACAGAATCTATACCAACATGGAAACATAATTCAATATGTTTTTTGAGTTACTAAATGGAAATTATATTTCTATAATGCTAGTGAACAACTCAGATTTTACTGAAGATTAAGTGGGAAAGTAGAGGTTACATAATATTAGTATGTATCAATTTTTCTCCAAAAATCTTCACTAGCCATCTCTTCCCAGAGTATCTTCTTAGTTAACCTTTCTTAACCTTTTCCCTAATCTCTCTCCAAACCTTCCTGTCTCCAACCTTCTATGCTATTGATATCTCTTTTTTTTATAATAATGAACAATTTAGCTGTAACTTTTCTTCTTTACTACTATATCCTAATATTCACTATGCCACCTCAGCATCTTTTAAATCTATGTGTTTTAAATAAAGAGCAGATTACCCTTACTACAAGGATTTTCTTTTTTAAAAATATTTTCCCTCCACTTCTAATAGATAATAAAAGTGCTTGTTTAAAGTATGAATGATTGGGGCACCTGGGTGGCTCAATGGGTCAAGCAGCTCACTCTTCATTTTGGCTCAGATCATGATCTCAGGGTCTTGAGATGAAGCCCCGCATCAGGCTCTGTGCTGGGTGTGGATCCTGCTTATGATTCTCTCTCTCTCCTTCTCCCTCTACCCCTCCCCGCCTATTCATGTGCATGCATGTACTCTCTATCTCAAAAAATAATATAATAAAATAAATAAAGCACGAGTGATTATATATTCATTTTCATGTTGTCCTTATTGGATTCTTCAGCTCTCAAGCTTCCTTGATCTTCTAGTGTTAATGGCTGCTGCCAACTAGAAGCATCCTTGGTGAATATTTGTGTTTGTTGGGATATAGTATACATTGAATGAAAAAATATAACAGTGGCCTAAATGAGACAGAAACATCTTTCCCTCTCAGATAATTAAATGCAAATAGAGACTAAAGGCTGCTTTGACAGGTATGCTTCATGAAGTTTTCTAGGGATTTAGCATTTACTATAATGTTGCTTTGCAATAGAAAATAGCCTTTATCTTATATGATCCCAAATGTATCATCATCACACTCACATTCCAGGCAATGGAATGGAAAGAATGGAACAAGAAATGCATATCCCTTCCCTTATATAGTAAAGTACAGTTTCTCACATTACTTTTGCAAACATCTCATTGGTCAGGATGTAATCATCACTCTACATTTAGCTGGAAGAGAGGCTGGGAGATATAGACTTTATTCTAGTCAGCCATTGGTCTAGTTACTGTATACTTAAAAATGATTACAATAGTACATGTTATCTGCATTTTGCCAAAGTAGAAAAATTGAATTAGGAAAAGTCTTTGCTTAAGGCCATGTCACAGAGATTTTACCTGTGTTTTCTTCTAGCAATTGTACAGTTTTAGGTTTTATATTTAAGTCTATGATACATTTTAAGTTAATTTTTTTCATATGATGACATATATAGAGCAATTTTTTGGTTTATGGCTATCTAATTGTTCTAGCATCATTTGCTGAAATGCTTATATTGTTTTTATGTATAGATTTTATTTTAACTTTTTGGTTCAATTAAACATATCAATCTCTAAAAAATCATTCTCAGGGCCCCTGAGGGGCTTAGTTGGTTGAGCGTCCAACTCTTAATCTTGGCTCAGGTTTGTGAGACTGAGCCCCACATCTGGCTCTGCACTAACAGTGTGGAGCCTGCTTGGGATTCTCTCTCTCTCTCAAAATAAATAAATAAACTTAAAAAATTATCACTCTCTATTAAAATATATGTATGAAAATATTTTTCTATATGGTCATATTTTAAAAAATCTGTACAAGTATGGTCACTTTTATGGTATTTCACGTTAAAAAGTGTAGAGTATTATATGCCTGCATGCTGATAGTTGTTACCTCTAGATTGTGAGGTTGTAAGATGATTTTTATTTTCTTCTTTTTGCTTATATTAACATATTTGCTTTCTAAAAAAAAGGGCAGAGTTAAATTGAGAAATAACAAATTTTAGTAAAATATTAAAAGTATGTTTTGACTATCTGTGTCAATTCATAGTCATCTGTGACTATTCATAGAATAAAATTAAAAAATGAGAAAAAAAATAAATATTGGGGATTCATGTACTATAATAGAGAAGGGAAGATTGGACACTTGCTGGGGACAACTGGTATTTTTTTGCCACACTCTCCTGCTTCTTCAAAATATATCCATTCTGATAGAGAAATGGTAAAAAACTGTGAACAATTTATAGAAGGTATAAAAATAGCCCTCAGACATATAAAGAGATGTTCAACTTTATTCATAATAGGAGACATTAAAATTTAAACAAATGAGATGACATGAGTGAAGATAGTGAAGTAGGTATCTCAAAAGTCATATGCTTCCACAGAAACACACAAAGGAAATATGAGTGAAAATGGTAAGAATCAATATTAATAGAACTCTAGAAAAATAGGCAAAGGTCTACAGCAACTAAGAACATACCAAATCAAGAAAGAAGCAACCCAAAAAACAGTAGGACAGCTTTAGTCATGCACACTTCTCCATGCACCACTTAGTCCCTCTTTAGCTCCACTGTGGTTTGAAAGATGACAGCTCATGTTTCCAACATGGAACCCTGATTCCTGAGTCCAGAAGGAGCATACCAGACCCTGTTCTCAAAGAAATTGTGTCTGTCTGTCTGACCTGAGAGTTGCCTGAAGAACTGCTGCAAGATGCTGGTCTTTGTTTTTCCTCAGCAGAACGTCCTCATGACAGAAAAGTGGCTACACGGATGACATTTCTCAAAAACACTGAAAAGAAAATTAACCTGCTTCCATCTGGAGCAAAAAAGGAAAGCTGTAAAGATACATGTATATGTATGTATGTTTTGAGAATTACGGAATTGAAAGTTTCTGTGTAAATGGAGGGATTTAGAAAGCCATGCACATACCCACAGCAGAAATCATGCTCAAAAAAATCCTTGAGAAGACCTTAAGCTTTCGTCTCTGCCTGATCTTTGATAAGGAATATAATCTTTACAAAAGTAGTACAGAGAAGTCACTAAACAAACAGCTGTAACCCATTAAATGAACAGAAACAAATCATGAGGAGGAGATATGATTTCTAGAGTTATTACATTATAATATTTCAAAATGTTCAGTTTTCATCAAAAAAAATTATGAAGCATGCAAAGAAATAAGAAAGTATGATTCAATCACAGGAGAATTTAACAGAAACTGTCCGTGAGGGAGCAGAGACACTGAAATTACTAGATAAAGTCAAAGAGCTAAAGGAACCATGCCCAAAGAATTAAAGGGAACCCTGAGAAAGATGCCTTAACAAATAGAGAATATCAATAAGGAGACAGAAATTATAAAACAGAAAGAAACAGAAATTCTAGAGCTAACAAGTCCAATAACTGAAACCAGAAAGTCACTTGAGGATGTTTTTCAATGGCATATTTGAGCAGACAGAATAGAGTCAGCAAACTTAAAGGCTGAAATTATACATTCAAAGAAGCAGAAAGAAAAAAGGATGAAGAAAAATTAGCAGAGCTTAAGAGGTCTGTGAAACACTGCCAAATGTACCAACATGTACATAATGCAAGTCCCAGGAAGAGAGAAAAGAGAGAAAAAGAGGAAGAAAGAATATTTGAAAAAATAATGGCCTAAAACTAACCATTTTTGATAGAGGACATGAATCTAAAGACCTTTCCAAGAAGGATAAACACAAGGAGATCCACACCAAGACAATCAAACTGTTGAAAGACTAAAGCAAAGAGAGAATCTTGGAAGCAGCTAGAGAAAAACAATTTATTAGATACAAGGAATCCTCAATAAGATTGATAAACAATCAACAGAAACCATAGAAATCAGAAAGCAATGGAATAAAATATTTAAAGTAGTGAAAGAAGAAAATGTCAACCAAAAATTACATATCTGGCAAACTATTCTTATTCTTCCAAAATAAAGGAGAAATCAAGACATTCCCAGACAAACAAAAGCTGGTAGACTTGCATACAGGACATACTAACGGAAGTACTTCAGGTTGAAATAAAAGCATACTGGAGAATCACATAAAGTCTATGAAGACTTTATGTGATTAAAAAACACTGTATAGGTAACTACATAGGTAAATACAAAGTCAGTATTACTGTGTTTTTGGTCTGTAACCCTTACCTCTTTCCCTGTATGATCTAAAAGACAAACCCTTAAAACATTAATTAAAAATCTATGTTAATGGGCAACATTGTATACAGATGTAATTTGTGACAACAGTATAAAGAGGGAGGGACAGAGCTGTATAGGAGCAAAGATTTTGTATACTATTGAAGTTGAGGTGTTATTAGTACCTTATTGTACCAATAAATCGTTATAAGAGGTTAATTGTGATCCCCAGGGAAACCACTAAGAAAATAATTTAAAGAAATACAGAAAACGAAATGAGAACAGAATAAAAATTGGACACTGTAAAGAACCAAATAATTGCAAATAAGGCAGTAATGAAGGACACAAGGAACAACAAAGACATACACAAAGCAAGGAGCAAAATGACAGAAATTCTTCCTTATCAGCAATTACGTTTAAATGGATTAAATTTTCCAATTCAAAGGCAGAAATTGGCAAAATAGATTCTTTAAAAAAATTATCCACTTATATGCTGTCTACTAGAGATTCACTTGAAAGAGGTTAAATGGCATCTGTTTTACAACAAAGAGGGGGCACCTGGATGTCTCAGTCGGTTAAGCATCTGACTTTGGCTCAGGCCATGATCTGTGGTTCATGAGTTTGAGCCCTGCATTGGGCTCTGTGCTGACAGCTCAGAGCCCAGAACCTGCTTCAGATCTGTGTCTCCCTCTCTCTCAGCCCCTCCCCTGCTTGCACTCTCTCTGTCTCTGTCTCTGTCTCTGTCTCTGTCAAAAATAAAAATAAAAATAAAACATTTAAAAATGTACAATAAAGAGATTTAAGAGACACCATGAAACAAAAATCAATGTAAGACATTTGTTTAGATTTCAATTCCAAGAAAGCAACTGTATAAATATATTTTAAAATAACTGAAAGAAATTTGATTATGATATTACAGGATACTATGGAATATCATCTCTTTTATTGGTCATGATAACTAGAGCTTTGGGAATTCATAATGAAGCTATTGGGGGGAAATTACAAGATATTTATGGATTGATTTAAAATACTTTGTAAGAAAGAACATAATGAAGATGGAGAAGGTAAATATGACAAAATCCTGATAATTCTCCTTTATGAGTAATGGGTATATGGGGTCATTTTACTATGATTTTTACTTTGTAATATGTTTTAAATTTTTAATAATAAAAATTAATTTAAAACACCCAGAGTTTGATTATTTCTGACCATTTCTAAATCATCATTGTCTCTTACTAGGATTATTGCTACAGCCTATAATATTGTGCTCCTGTATCTACTAGTGTATACTTAAGTACACAATGGGCAAAGTAATCCTTTGCAACAGAAGTAAAAATGGGTCCACTATTTGCTTATAATTGTGCCCTGACCCCCCTTGTCCCTTAGAGTAAAAGTCAAAATTCTTGCAGTATCCCAAAAGCCCTTCTTTGACCTTGCTCCGCACCAAGTCTCTGACCCCACTTACACTGCACTTCCCTCACTTGGCTCCAGTCACACTAGTCTTCCTCCAAAGATGCTCCCACCTTAGGACCTCTGCTTTAGCTGCTTCTTCTTCCTGGCATCCACATAGCTAACTTCCTCACCTCCTTCAAGGTTTTGTTCAAATGGCACTTTCTTAATGAGGTTCTCTGTAACCTTCCTTATCCTGTCACAACTAAAACTATAACCTACCCCTTCCCACCTCAAACACTCTCTGCTTATTCATTCTTCTCTATTTTTCTTCATAGCATTTATTACTTTTTAATATACATTTTTTCTAATTTATTTCAGTTTATAATTATCTGTCTCTGCTGAAAGGTAAGCTCTATCAGGGCAGGGAGATTTGTCTATTTGTTTGCTAGTTTGTTTAGTGCCCAATCTCAAGTACCTAAAATAGTACTTGAAGCATCACACGCAATCAGTAAATGTTTCTTGATAGTAAAGGAATGAATTTTCAAACTAGTGGCAAAACTGGGGCACCTGGGTGGCTCAGTTGGTTAAGTGTTTGACTCTTAGTTTTGGCTCAGGTCACGATCTCATGGTTTATAAGATTGAGCCCCACCTCTGGCTCTGAGCTGATAGCTCTGAGCCTGCTTGGGATTCTCTCTCCCTCCTTCTCTGCCCCTCCCCCATTAGTGCTCTCTCTCTCAAAATAAATAAACTTTAAAATAATAATAATAATGTTAGTAAACTAGCAGTAAAATTACATTTGAAAGCATTAACTATGAGAGTGTCTAAATAATCTACACTACAATAAAAATTAAGTGAACATTGATTTCAATAAAATACAGAATTATGAGTTCGTTGTTAGTTTACAAAGTCTTGATTGGTTTGTCTACCATCTAGACCAATTTGGTACCCTCCAGCTAAAAGAGCACATGCATTCTAATTACTGTTGTGTTTTGGTTTAGTTTTGAGTGAAACAATGAAAAGCAGAACTTTTGCATTTATTGAAACATGTCACTTTTTCTTTTGTATATGTTCAAGGGATGGTAATTAACAAAGAAAGTAAATTTTTGAGAGTTAATTATTGTGATATGTGCTCCAGGATATATCAGAAATTATAAATTGTTATTAGAATTGGTAAAAATCACCTTTTATACCTCATCTCTTCCAAAAGAAAAAAAAAACTAGATGGATAAAAGTTTATTTGAAAGCTGTGTTCAATCCTCATATCTTCTCAGTGTGATACCACACCTCTTTCTTGTTAAGAAGAATCCACCTGCAGTCAGTAATAAATGAAAGAAAAAAGAAGAGTGATCTTTGAAATTGGAAATAAAATTCAAAGAGTGGAAAAGGAGAAATATGTACTGTGCACACCCATTTGCATAACAAATTAAAAACCATTACATAAGTAAAAAGCTGGCAGGCAATTTCCCTTCATTTCTTTGACAAGTTGTGATATTGTTGAGGAGAGTGAGAAAGAAGAGGACCAAAATGATGTTTATTTGTTTTGATTACCAAATAATTCAGTAAATTATAAAATAATAAAATGGAAAATTCAGGAAAATATAGACACTTGATATTAGCAAGCACTTTGACTCTCTGCTGCAATATCTTTATGAAGAAAATAGAGAAACGTGGGTGAAATACAAGTACACAATTGAGTACATACATTTTAACTGGTTAGATAAATATGCCTAAACATTGTTGATTAATGTATTAATGAAAGCTTTAATTACACAAAAGACTCTGATTTTTGATGTATTAACTCAGAAGAATAATAATGCCTGACAGTGTATAGCATTTGATAGTTCACAGAGCTTTCAGGTAAAATATCTCATTTTATCCTAATCATAGCCTTATGCTGAAGGCTGGGACAATGTAATTATCTTTATTTAACTAGATATGGAAAATGATTTTTAAAAGGGTAAGAACATATGGGAATGCTTACACTTATTAATATTTCAAATGACAACAAACCTAAAAGGAATAACTAACATGTTGATTAAAATAATACAGGTTCAAAAACATCCCCAGAGTATAGATGCATAGGACAAATCTAACAAAAGAAAATTAAATTAAAATAACTACAAATGTATGTAATAAACTGAAGTTTTCTCTTTTGAACATTATCTCAGTCTATAATTATATATTTATTGCTGTGATTATTTGACTGTCTGATTCTTTTTTAAGACTCTATGGCCATTGTGATCAAACTGTGCTCAGCAATCCATCTCCAGCACCTGGGGTAGTACTTGGCACTAGTAGTTATGTGTCAAAAAACTAAACAAATTCAGCACAAAGGTTATAAAAAACATCAAATATAAATTTCACAACTCAAGAGACCTATCTTGAGAACTTTATATTAGAAAATAAAATAGAGTGTTAGTTGACAGAACAACGAAAACATTAAAGAAAAAATCTATTGTAGCCTTAGCCTATGCTACTGTGAATAATTTTAAGTTCATTCATATAATCATGGTAATGGCCAAGTAGATTGTGTGCAGAAAAGCATATTGGAAATTACTGGAAAAAAAAAACTCTAGACATACCCGAACATGTCTTATGGTAAAAAAATTTTTGTTAAACATTTGCAGGAAGGTAATGTGTAAGAAACAGATTTATAATGGATAGTTCCAATGTGAAACTAATGTCAATGAATGGATGTCCTATAGAAGCAGGTTTGTTTTCTATGAAAGTAAAAATTTTATAAGACATAAAAATAGAACTCAACACTATAGGGAACAGTCTTGTGAAATAAGGGAATCTGTATTACTGGAAGTACATAAGCAGATTGGAATAAACTTGCCAAAGTCATGACAGAGAACATTTACTTCCTTGGTGAAAATTTATTAGATTCCATTTCATTATAACATATCCTTAGTTAATTTGGTTATAATGTTCTTGAGTATAAAATTAGTACCTTGGGGCACCTGGTTAAGTGGTTAAGCATCTGACTTTGGTGTAGGTCATGATCTCACAGTCTGTGAGTTTGAGCCCCATGTCAGGCTCTATGCTGATAGCTGGGAGCCTGAAGCCTGCTTTGGATTCTGTGTGTCTCTCTCTCTGCCCCTCCCCTACTCACAATCTGTCTCCTTCTCTCTCAAAAATAAATAAACATTAAAAAAAAATTAATTAGTACCTTGCACTGAAGAAAACATGAACTATACATATTTTTGACATTTTACCTGATTTTTAGCACAATGCATTATATTTAAACTCTAGCCTTTATAACAAATAAGATATGATTTAGTTTTTGTTATTATTGTAAACTTTAAAAATATTCAAGTTGTACACAAAAAAAGGAATTATATCAGCTATTTATTAAGTTAATTAAAAAAATTGTTTAGAATGTGTACGCATGATATTGTGTAAGGCTAATACTGGATAAAATAGGTTTCAGATGAAAGCAAAGAAAACTTTCTCATTCTCCAAGAGGATCTTCTTCCCTACTTTTAGAAATTTGTAAAAGGAATTTTGTGATTCTAAGAGCTAAGGTTATGTCTGTTAGATTTGAGCATTTGGATGCCTGAAGTGGGTCAGTGACTCAATACCAATAATGCTAGCTTTTGCTTTGCTCTTCAGAGTCACACTTTGCAAGTCCATCCATTGAGAAATTCTTTCTAAAGTATATCTAAAAGGCTAAATGTTTGCTGCTATGCTGAGTGCACTAATTTCCATTACCTTCTAGTGGCTTCCTGTTGGTAATCACCTGTGCACAACTACCAGTAGAAGAGCAGCACTGTGTTTATATATAGATAAAATAGGCTATATATACATGCTTTTCCATTTTTCTCTACAAAAAAAAGTGGGTTTTTGTTTTTTTTTTTTTTTTACTCCTGGTGTTCAATGCATTTGGAACATGTGCTGTTCTATAAATTTAAAGCAAGGTTAAAAAGAAAATTAAACAAGATTCATCTGGCAGCACTACAAGTTAGTATCATATACCTGGCACATAGTTTCCAAAGCAAAGTGACTCTATAAGAAAGAACTGCTTGATAAACAGGAGAACTAAAAAAAGATGAGCAGGTGACAGTGTATTGAAAATTAGATGAAAGCCTTCAATGTGATATTGCAGGAAGAAATGGAGAAGTAATGAGATGAGACAGAGCAAAGGGAAAAAAGACAGAATAAAGGGGGTGGTGGGGGGGAATCCTGTGTGAGGTCGATAACAGTGCCAAATAGCTTCCCAAGAAGTTTCCACTACTAATCAAATCTCAAAGTAGCGTAGGAAATCAGACTGAGAATATAAAGTGGTGGCAAAAATTTATTTTAATGACCAAAGAACAAGATGATAAAATAAAGAAACACAAACTCAGAGCTAGGTGACTTTGAACATGATAGTTTTGTTAATGTTTTTCTCATTAACAAATAATAATAATTGTAATATTTTTAATTTATGAAATTTTTTTATAAATTCTTGAAAACCAGAGCCAATAAAAAAATAATATGATCTAATCTTTGTAGGTATATTGGAAAACTAAGACTTATAGTTGAACCTCTGATGAGACTGCAGCCCCTACTAATACTTAGATTGCAGCTTGTTAGGGGGCCTGAGCAGAGGGCCCATTTGAGCTATGCCCAGACTCCTGCCTGTGGTAACTGTAAAATAATAAATGTGTGTTTTCTTAAAGCTTTCAAGTCTGCGGTAATTTGTTACACAGCTGTGGGAATCTAGTACAGGCATTCATGCTTAAATTAGAAAATGCTACTTAAAATTAGAGAGATATTTATCTAATACAGTATTGAATTGAAATGAATGATGTCAGAAAACTGTCTGCTTGCTCTCATATCTGCTCACCTGTAATTAACTTTAAAATCTAAGCTCTTTCCCAGGGTACATCTTTCATTTCCATCTCTACTTAAGTTGGGGCTGAAGCCTCTCCTCTCCACATATTAAAGCCTTGCTTTAACTTTGGGAAAAATTCAGTAAAATGACTGAGTCCATTTTTACGTTAAAAATGTATAGAAGTTGTTTATAAGAGTAATAATCAGAAAGTAATTTAGTAGAATCTCAAGTTTTTTCTTTGTTCTAAGTATTACCTAAATCTGCTTTAAAAATGTTCTGTCAATAAAGTCCATATATGAAAAACCCACAGCTAATTTTACACTCAATTGTGAAAAACTGAAATATTTTCCTCTAAGATCAAGAACAAGGTAAGGATAACCACTTTTGACACTTCCTTTCAATGTGGTACTAGAAGTCCTAGCCGGATCAATTAGGCAAGAGAAAGAAATAGGGGGCATCAAAGTTGGAAAGGAAGAAATAAAATTGTCCCTATCTGCAGATGACACAATCTTATGCATAGAAAACCTAAAGACTGTATAACAAATTGTAAGAACTAGTAAACTAATTCAGTAAAGTTGCAGGATACAAAATTAACACACAAAAATCAGCTGTATTTCTACATATAATCTGATTTCAAATCAATGATCTGAAAATGAAAGTAGGAAAACTATATCATTTATAAAGCACCAAAAAATAATAAAATACTATAGAATAAACTAAAGAGGTGAAAGACTTATACAGTGAAAACTAAAACACTGATGAAAGAAATTGAAGACAAATGCAAATAGAAAGACATCCTGTATTCGTGGATTATAAGACTTATTATTGTTAAACATGTCCATAATAATGCAATCCCTACCAAAACCTCAATGGAATATTTTGTTTTTACTGAAATAGAAAAAACAATTCCAGGGGAGCCTGGGTGGCTCAGTCAGTTGAGCGTCCAGCTTCAGCTCTGGTCATGATCTCATAGTCTGTGAGTTGGAGCCCTGCATCAGGTTCTGTGCTGACAGCTCAGAGCCTGGAGCCAGCTTCGGTTTCTGTGTCTCCCTCTCTTTCTGCCTCTCCCGCACTTGCTCCCTCTCTCTCTCAAAATGAATAAACATTAAAAAAAATTTTTTAAAGAAAAAACAATTCTAAAATTCATATGGAAGCACAGGGGTGTCTGGGTAGCTTAATCCGATAAGCTTCCTACTCTCAACCTCAGCTCAAGTCATGGTCTCATGTTTCATGAGATTGAGCTCCACATTGGGATTTGCGTTGTCAGCACAGAGCCTTCTTGGAATTCTCTCTCTCTCCCTCTCTCTCTGCCCCTCCCCTGCTCATGTTCTCTCTCTCTCTCTCTCTCTCTGTCTCAAAATTAAAAAATAAAATAAAATAAAATAAAATTCATATGGAAGCACAAAAGACTTTTAATAGCAAAAATATTTTGAACAAGGAGAACAAAGCTTGAGGCATCACACTTCTTAGTTTCAAACTATATCAAAAAGCTACACTAACAAGTAGTATGGTGCTTGCATAGAGAGAGACATATAAACCAGTGGAATAGAAATCAATCCATGAGTGTAAGATCAACTGATCTTGACAAGAGTGCCAAAATACACAGTAGGTAAATGATAGTATTTTCAGCAAAAATAGTACTGGGAAAATTGGATATTCACATGCAAAAGTATGATATTTGACCCTTATCTTACACTCTACAGAAAAATTAACTCAAAATTGCTTAAAGATTTAAATGTAAAATTTGAAGCTGTCAAATTCCTAGAAGAAAACACAGGCAAAAATTTCATGACTTTGGTCTTTACAATGACTTCATAAATATGACACCATAAGCACAAACAACAAATCAAAAATAGAACAGTGAGACTACGTCAAACTAAAACGCTTCTGCACAGTCCTCACTGAGCTGATAATAAGCTGAATGAGAGGTGCTCCATTGATTCTAGGTTTCTTAATTGTTTTAGACAAGGTCAGAGAAATATTATACAGCGCCTTGATAAAGAAAGCTGCTGTCAGTCCCATACAAGGGACCTCCTATGCTGAATTAGAATTAGATCAGTCTGTCATTCTTTTCCCAACTTGATCCTAAGGAATATTTTTTTGGCAGGGAGGGAATATACAGAAATCTCAGTACCTTTCTCATTAAAAACATAGAAACAAACTACCACCACCACCAACAAAAACAACAAGAAACAAAAACAAAAACAAATGAACAAAAAACACTCCTGCACAGCAAAGGAAACAATCAACAAAGTGGAAAGGCAACCTACAGCCCTAATTTTTGCTTACTGCTCCTGCTGCTGCTGCTGCAGACAATACTGTATCCAATCCTCAGGACAATTTATTGCAATGCAGGATCAAAAAGTTCCCAGAAATTAGTCACCCCAAATTTTGAGAAACTCAAATCCTAATTTAAAAAGCCATGTTTGTTATCCTCTTTGAGTCCACCTTTCTACTAGAAGCTACCTGAGTTGAATTTTTAGTCTGTTCAAACTGGAGAGAAACAGCATGGACTGTTCTGGGCAAGGCTATCCTGATAGTCATCTTTTGTTATCCCTGTCCTACAACATCAATACCAGAGAAACAGGAAATAGCGGTTTCTGAGGAAATGCATTCTACATTGGGCCTAATAGAGTACAAACAAAAATTTCAAACTGAGCCTAATATACTTTTAATATCCCAAGTGTTGTATAGTCTTAGGAAGTATATGAAATAATGCAGTTTCCATTCACATAGAAAAATCTTTTCACTTGGACCGCAATTGTGTTTACTTATCTGCAAAAGTAAGTTTTTTGTTTGTTTTCCTCCCTGTGTGGGATTTCAACAGGAAGTTGTCCCAGCAGTGGTTAACTGTGGAGAGGGTAGGGCTAAGAGCTGGCCTACCACATGCAAGGCTGGGTTCCATATCCTGGATCTGGCAAGACCCTGATAGACCCACAGGTTCATTTCTCCAGTTTGGTGAGGACCCAGGAACAGGCCTGGCTGGTCAGCTTTAGTGTCCCATGACCACACAAACCAAGGTCTGCAAGCCACTCTTCAGAAGCAAAAGAAATACAAAATCCAATTGAACTGAGTGGGAGCTGTAGACCTCTATGAGTAGATGTAGATAAATCCAGGGACATGGATAAAACATAGCTAATTTGTAAACATGGTAGATTTGGAAGGTTAACCCTCTAAATTTGAGGAATAATATAATACTTCCTTAGTAGGAGAGGAAGACAAATAATTTTTCAATCCCAGAAAGATTTAAAATTGAATATAGAACTACTTAAGAGATTAAAATTCATAGCATTAATATTCTTTAAAAGAATGGGTGCATATTTACTATTGGTGCCATTAATGTTGAAGATATTTGGACAACTTGTATAACAGGAGTCAACTATGTGACTCCATTTTTAAATTCCTGTAATTCCAAATTAAGACACTTAATTATGCAACCATTTTAGGCTTATACTTTTTGTTGTTGACATCTAACTAGTTATTAAATAACATTTAATGTAATTCCAGTTTTATTTTATAAATCTGACTTAATAGCTTTATGAAAAGTATTTAGCAGTTGGGAAATTGTAGTCATAAATTGAAAAATATAAGAAAATAAACTTTAACAATGTAAAATTGTGGTTTAAAATGTTTAAATTTTTATAGTCACCTGGGTGGCTGGGTCAGTTGAGCATCTGGCTCCTGGTTTCAGCTCAGGTCATGATCTTACTTCATGAGTTTGAGCCCCACATCGGGCTCCATGCTGACAGTGCTGAGCCTGCTTGGGATTCTCTGTCTCCCTCTCTCTGCCCCTCCCCCACTCATGCTATCTGTGTCTCTCTCAAAACAAATAAATAAACTTTTAAAAAGAAAAAATAATGTTTAAATATTTATAACTATGCTTATAAATGGGACTATAAATTACTGAAAGTTCCTTAAAATAATTTGAGAATCTGTGAGACCTGTAATAGAATAAGATAAGTAAACTGAGCTTAAAGTGAACTTTAAGCTTAAAAGCTTAATAATGAGCCAAGTTTTAATAATTGTAAATTTAGTTGATTTTTTAAACATTAAAGTAAGCCTCTGAATACCCATTTTTATAAATAAAAACCAACTTGAGGGTAAAAAGCAATAAAACAAAAATCCCACAACCCCCCTTTTAATATTAAGAATAAAGTACATAGCCATCTGGAATAGAGTGAGGATATGGATGTCACTTTTCAACACTTAAGAGTTTTGAGCATGTGGTCAGAGTCCTCATATTTCTCCTTGTCCAGAGTCCTCATATTTCTCCTTGTCCAGACCAATATTAGGAATCAAAATGTGGCAAGAAATATTACTGGAATAGGTAAAGATGTTCCATGGAGATCAGATATCATAGAGTTTGATTTTGAATTTGAATGTGTACATCAAAGCCTTTAATCATTTGAGTTACCTGGTTAATATTAGCTTTTTACTTCTGTTCAAATCAATTCTCCAAAGCAACTATCTGTTTACATGTGCTTTTGCATATTAAACAAACAAAATTAATTTGAAATAACTTTGAAAAAAAATGGTTAATTTACTTGAACAATTAGTCAACCTAAATTTTGTTACTTTTCAACAATTGGAAATTTCTCTGTCATTTTATAATATTTTTAGTGGATTTAGTCTCCCTGGGGGTTTGGTGGTACATTTTTAGTAGCATCCGGGTGATGATCTTTTATGTAGTACAGTTCTAACTGATTTTCATTCATTTTAAAAATATTTTTATGTATTTTTAATTTTTCTTACAATGAGCATAATAGGAGGAAAAGATTATTAGAGCAGAATGTGAATTTTAAAATATGCTTCCCTCCCTGGGGCACCTGGGTGGCTCAGTCAGTTGAGCGTCGGACTTCAGCTCAGGTCATGATTTTGTGGTTCGTGGGTTTGAGCCCTATGTTGGCTCTGTGCTGACAGTTCAGAGCCTGGAGCCTGCTTCAAATTCCATGTCTCGCTCCCCGCCCCTCCCCTCCACCCCGCTCATGTTCTGTCTCTCTCTGTCTCAAAAATAAATATAAACATTAAAAAAAAATTAAATATGCTCTCCCACCTAGACTTCTTAACTATATAAAGTAAAGCCATGAATTGGTATAACATCATGTGGTGTAACATTTTCTAGGACTTTAATGTTTTAATGATTGTAAAGTATATCATTTTTAAAGAAAGTAAGGAACTTTGCTCCAAGCTCAGTCTCTCCTGTGATGTATCTCAACTTCGAAGGCCATAGACTAATTAGACACACAGCTTATGCCTCCCTATGGTTTCACTTCCCTATATTACTTTTCATTCTTCAGTCAGAACTTGGTAGACATGTTCTTTTTCTGTTAAACTTTTCCTTTTGAAGAAACTGCTTTTAATTACAACATTTAAAAAAGGAAACAAAAAAAAAACCCTTATCCAGCACTGATAAAGAAAAAATCCTGCAGCAGGTGGTCATAGCCACATGATAGTCAACCTCATGCAATGTGACTTTTGCCAAGGACTCTGATTGCAATCCTGCTGAACTCAACTGCAATTCTTGTGTCAGCCCTGTCCTGTAGTGCAAATCAATCATCAGGTACACTTTGAGCTCTCATGGACATTTAAGATTCCAAAGCTTGAGTCCCACATACATTTACAGAAGAAGCAGAGAGAAGCCACTCTCCAGTCCTGTACTCAATCCCAGCATGATATGCAATAATGACCTGTCAGGAAAGGAGGCTGTGTATCCTCACACTGAGAAATATCCTGAGGGACTCTTTTTATGAATTTGAAAAAAGATTCAGCAGGGCTCTAGCCAAGAACTCATGCGCATAATTTCAAAAGTGCATCACAATCATTTTAAAATTTTTCAGGGGGTATCATTACCTTGGTGTATTTTCATGTGTCCTTTTTAAAATTTTTTTAAAAATGAAAAGGATAGCCTGAAATAGTCTCTTGGCTATAAAGAATAGTCATCCTTTTTTTTTTAAGGGTTATCATTTCTCTTTTTACTTTAGCAGGGTATTCTTTGCTTTTTAAGCATTCATTTATTTAGTTTCATTTTTGCCTATTCATAATGGGATAGATATTGAATGGTTAATATGTATGCATTAGTCATTGTGCAGAATTTGTTACAATTAATTCAAAGGCTAAAATTATCCACATTTCATCTTTTCTTGGTAATGGGATGATCTTCAACATACTAGGACAATGAAACTTATAGTTTTTGATACAAAGGCCACCTGGAAAAACCTCTACCAGGAAAGTTTATGTATACTTATAAGATAAACACATGCTAGTAAATTTAGAGGATTCACAGGTTCTTTGAAGCCCTGTGTTCCAGGTTGGATTAGGGTGGAAGAACTCAACTCTAAGACACCTTAGCAGGCAGCATATTCGTTAGGTAGCAATACCTATGGAAAGGAAGATGAGGATGCAAGATTGGGCAGAGTGAGAAGCTGAGCTGATACAGAACCAAAACAGCCTTAGGCAATCACAATCATAGGGGAGCAATCATACCCAGGAGCTTGTCACCAGTTGGGCCTTCCTGTATTGATCTGTCATTAAATGTGAGTTGCCCAAGAAGCAGTGGATGAGACCACGAAGCAGCTGAGGAAATCTCTGAAAAGACTGATGACTGATGACTAAAGCCTGTTGATGACAGCACTCCCAGAAGCTGGGGCAACAACATTACAGTGCCATCACACCCAGGTTATGAGAAACCAAGCCCTGAAATCTTCAGGTTTCTCCCTTTAATTTTAGCCACTGAAGTACTTTTCTGATATCATTTCTGAAGTCCAAGTCAAAGACCAATTAAGAACACCAATTTGATCAATATAGTTTCTGCCTTACTTATACAATAAGATATTTTAGGTGTGGTATACTAAGTAGCTTACACAATTTATATTTTGAACTTATTTTGAACTTTCTGCTCTTTTAACAATAATTTTATTTCAACAATTACACTTAATCCAATGAATGGTTTCAAGCAGATATTAAAATAACAAGAAAGTTGTTAGAATGAAGGAAAAGCTCACCCTACCACTGTAAAACTTGGTGAATCTGAAAGGGAATCTCTTTTGCCATATTTCATTAGTACAGTTAAATGACTGGCATGGTGCAGAAACAGAAATAAATAGATTTAAAACAGATGTCATCATCGCCCTCCTCATTGTAAAAAAAAATAACTGAAATAAATTGAAAGGTAATAATAACATATATTACACTCACAAAACTCATTGAAGTAATGAAAGTAATATCTTCATTGTTAGAGATTTTTGCCTTTTATCACTTTAGGTTGTTACTGAAATATTTTAATGCCTGAATCTAATTATGCAAGGGGGGGAGTAGTATTTTCAGTATGCCATATTTAATTCTCTAAAATGTCTTTGTTCAATAAGGCCCTGAAGGGATGAATGACAGTCTGGCAGGTTTTCAATAAATAATGACGATTTATCAGTAACGAGGTTTATTTTCAAGAGATGAATAGCTAGATACAGCTATAACATTAATTTCTAAAAATTCCAAGACAAAATAACATTAGCAGAAATCATAAAATTTGGAGGACAAACTGGTTTGGGTGGGAGGCAGAGGGTATGTATGGAAGGAGAGCAAAGATACATTTTATTTTAGATATGTTGCTTTTGAAGTAGTGTGGCACATTCAGGGAGAGATATATTAAGCAGCTTGCTAGAAATACAGGTTGGAACTCAGCGAGAAAAGATCAGGCTCACTTGAGCAGAGGTGTCTGCTTCCCTAGGTTAGGCTCTCCTAGGTTAGGAGATGTGTCCAGCATGTTTAAGAAAGAGGGGGTCAAAGAGGCTGAATCCCCACTCCAGTGAGTAGTAGGCAGTGTGGTCTATGAAAAAAATATGTCCAGAGTTACAGTTCTATCACTAGCTGTTTGACTTTGAATAAATCTCTGAATCTCAACTTTTCCTATTACTAAAAATGGAAAAAACCCAAACTTATTAATATTCTTTTAAAGAATGATTTGGATCAAACATGGTAAAAATGTGAAAGCATTTCAAAAATTTAAAGGTGCTATTCAAATACATATTATCATTATAATAAAGACTGTGTATGGATAGTATATATTGAAATATTTAGACTTGAAAGAGAAGAAGTAAAAATATTCACTCACTCGATGAACATCTGTTGTGTAAGGCACTAAATTAGTTCTGGAGAGAGGAAAATTAGTAAGGTTTCTTTCCTATCATGGCTCACAGATCTTATTAAGACAAATAATACATAGGCACATGGCAAATACAAGCAGATAGAGGAGTAAGCAAAGGATGTTTTAAGTGAATGAATGAATGCATAGAAGGGAAGCCTCTAATCCAAATTCAAAGTTCCAAAAAAAAGCCTTCTTGGAAGGATGTGTCTTAAAGCATAATAAGTTGTTCTTCAGATAAAGAAGGAGTGATGGAAACTAAGAAATCCCAAACCCAGGCAATGTCAAGAGAAAAGTTTCAACATCAAATACTTGAGAGGAATTGGCAAGAAATGGGGCCAGAGATAGAGAAGAGGGGGAAGATGGTGATCAGATGACCTATGCCATGCTAAGTTGCTTGAATTATTATGATGAGATAATGGTTTTAAGAGAGGGGATAGGGTGATCAGATTTGCCTTTCAGGTGGAACCCTCTTGAAGTGGTGTGGAAGTTTGATTTGAAGAAAAGGAAATTAGAATCAGGGATACAAGTCTGGAATTCATAGCAATAGACAAGCAATAGATGATGGGGGCTTGAATTAACTAAAAAATTAATTTGAATTTCAAATATTAGTCACTCATTGAAAGGTGGAAAGTGAAAGAGGGGGAGGAAAGAAAAATGTCTCCCTAGTATCTGAATGGATGGTTGTAGTAACTGCTGAGGTGGAAAATGATGAGGAAGAACAAGCTTAAGAGAAAAGAGAATTTTTGTTTGGCTATTTTGAGTAAGCAGTGTCTGCATGATGCTTTGGCAGAGATGATGGCAAGAAGTTGGATATATGAATCTCAAGCCCAGTAGACAGAACCTCTTATGAGAGAGTTTTGGGCTTGAAATCTAGATTTGAGAAGCACCAACAGATAAAAAGATAAGACAGATAATAATAGATAGATAGAAAGATGATAGATAGGTAGATAGATGATAGATGATATATAGATAGATAGATGATAGATTTATTTATCTTTTTAAAAGTGTTTCTTTATTTTGAGAGAGAGAGAATGAGCATGAGCAGGGGAGGGGCAGAGATAGAGAGAGGGAGAAAGAGATAATCCTAAGCAGGCTCCACACTGTCAGCATAGAGCCTCATCACAGGGGGATCCAATGAGCTGAAATCGAGTTGGATACTTAACCAACTAAGCCACCCAGGCACCCTGATAGATGATAGATTTAAATGAATGTTTTGTTAACTATTTTCATAGTGCCTAGAATTGTGCCTGGTACTTGGTAGTACCCAATGAACATTTGTTGACTAAATTTAAGAGAATGTAGTGTTGTGAGAATAGTTGTGCATACTCAGAGAAAGACACCAAAAATGAGCATGACAGAGTGGGTTGAAGTGGAAGAACATCAATATTTAAGGAAGGTATCAGCAAAGGACACTCAGAAGATAAAGAATAAGTGTATAGAGGTATGAAGAGAATTGACTAAAGGGTAATATAAAAATAAATGAAGAATAAAATTAAGGGAGAACATAAATAGTTCAATCCTCTGTTGCTCCAATTCATATGGCATTTGATGGAAGTATCAACTGTCTGCTGCAGCAGACGTTGAATTGGAAACGGTTAATTGGTTCTTCTCTGAAATTTGACTTATTAATATGGAATCTGAAGTATGTAGGTTTATGACTGTCACGGATCACCTTCCCCATCATGTAGAGACAACCTTCAAGGTAATGAAGTATGCTCCACACTTGTTCCCTTGTAGTATTTTCCACGTAGGAGCTTATCTTTTTAAAAAACTCATATTGTTCCTTCCATTCTTGAAAGTCTTCAATGGCTTCCATTGAACTTATCCTAGCCTATTATCTTCTTATAATTTGGCCCCTGCCAGTTTCTCCATCCTCATCTTTTTCGTTATTCCCCTTTGCTTTTTATAATAAAAATCCTTTCCTGACTTAGGTTCTCTTTCACATTCTTTTTCCTTTCTACTTGGAATGTTCTTTCATTCACATAGTGGTTCTTTCTCATCTTTTAAGTCTCAGCTTAAAAGTCACTTCCTAAAATAATTTTCAAAAAACAGCATAATCCAAAATAGGCTCCCCCTATTTAATCTCTCAGCACCTCACGCTCCTTTCACTGAATTTATTACAGTTTGTAATTATGTTGTTGATTGGTTATTATTTTTTTCTTGTTCATTTTTCTTGTTATAAGTATGAAACAGTTTATTTTTTTCTTTCTTTTTTTTTTTTTGCTTTTCTTTTTCTTTTTCTTTTTCTTTGGTTATTTATCATACACATTCTCCACAGAATTATAGTATATAGAAGGAAGCGACCATATCTCTGTGTTTACTTCTTCATACCCAATGCCTACCTCAATATGTGTAGAAGGAAAAAAAATAATAACAGTTGCTTAACTGCATTGGTAAGTAATTCATTTATTTCTATAGACAGAGCTTGAGGGTACACAACAAAGAAAAGATTTTTTAAATATGTCATTTAACCACATGATAAAACTATGTGATACTCTCTTTTGGATATTTGAGGAATTAGGTTGTGAACATTTAAAAAAAAATAGTTGATTTGAAAGCAACATTAACTATAGTGGAATTTGAGATACAAAACAAAAACAAAAGTAACAAAAGCAAAACAAACCTAAATCAAGTTTGTTCGTGTAAAGCACAGAATTGTGTGCTTCCAATGTACCATGTCTTGGTAACTCATCTGAACGTCTTATTTAGCAACTTTCCAGGCTCCTAATAGAATGTGCAACCAGAAACTCTGACACCCTTTGAAGACATACATTTATGTGATAATGGAACTTCATAAACTTGACAGGTCTTCACTGTTTTACTTTGGCTCTTTCCTCTCACTAAAGTAACCCTCCCCCACTGTAATATGTCCCTCTTAATAATTCCACCAATTCCATTTCAGCAAATCTTTAATAGGAATATATTATGGGTTAGAATATTGCAGGGTCGAAAACAGAATATACGTTGGAAGTAGTATTTGTGTTCAATGTTTTAGCCTCTGTTTCAGAGGGACTACAAGAAAAAGGTGAACCTTTTAAGTGATATATATAAAATATGCTATATTTTATAAATTAAAAGAATAGAAGTGGGCTCCAATAGCCAAGGAGGCAGCATCTTCAAAAAGATGGCTAGGATTGGATAAATCAGAGAACATGGAAGATGAATGACACTCTGTGATGGAAGAATATTTAGAAGGCACCGAAGGAATGTAACGTGCAAAGTGGGGGTGCTGATCGTGATGGAGCAGAGATGTGTCCACCACTGTAAAGCAAAATTAAAGTAGAGTCTTTGCCTCAGATGGGAAAACACCCTTGTGAATGAATAAATAATGGTAGTCATAGATTTTCTCTTTGAGTAAATGATAGATGAATTACTCAATAAGCAGCCTGTCTATAGAAAAGTCTGGTTTCTTACCACATATCCTCCTTACAGAGATGCCAGCATTTGCATAGAAATGAATTGATTTGAGTAATTGAGGGGGGGGAGCAACAAAGAGAGATGATAGAGCTGGCAAGAGATTGCAGAGGAAAATATCCCATGGATTTAATAACACTCTGTTCCACTTATTGTACATAGTGCCTTTGGTAATGTAACTCATGTAGCCACCTCACTTCAATGTCATTTTAGGTAAGGCAGAGAAAATATGATTTTAGAAGGGGGAGAAATGACTACTTTATATCTATAAATCATTCACCCCATGATACTTTAATAGAAAAGTTATATATGTTGCTATTTGAAAATAGGTAGCTGTACTTTTTAAAAGAAACTTAAAGCTGACCCTACAAATGGAAATTTCTCTTATATAGAATCTGAGTGGGGGGTTTTGGTGTATGTGTTTCATTTCTTATTATTTTTCCTGTTTTGATCTTTTCAACAAAAAAATATTTTAAAGGACATCTTTTTTTTTTCTGTTCAGTGTATCTAATTAGAAGTAAAACTATGTGGTTTTAGAGAACTACATTTTAAGTGGGAAATTACTTGGGGCCTTTCTTCCTCTTCCTTTTTATCCTTAAATAAATGTATACATTCACTATTGTTTTGTGAGAAAATATTACCTAAGAGTTTTAATAAATGTTTTTAATTAACACTCAGGTAAAATTGGAAGGGCTGTGATAAACAAAATTAAATGTATTTTTAGTGTAGGATCCTTTGATTAAAAAAAAATGTTAGTGTGCACTGTGAATCTTTAAGAAGTGGTATATTATCAAAATATTTTTCAAACTTCTAGTTTTCAGATTTTTTTTGAGAATATTCTTAAAAATCCAGTGCTCTACAGAATATAAAACTGAATCTATTACATTAGGAAAAAAAGTAGTTAGAAGCTAACATCTAAATGGTTATGGAAGTAATCTCTGCTTTATGAAACCTTCAAATAGAGAAATCCCAAGTGGAAATACTTTTTTATTTTACTTCTATTTTTTATTAACAATTTTTAATGTTTATTTATTTGGAGAGAGAGAGAGAGAGAGAGAGAGAGAGAGAGAGAGAGAGAGAACCCTAAGCAGGCTCCATGTTGCCAGCACAGAGCCTCACACAGGGTCCCAACTCATGACCCATGAGATGATGACCTTAGCCAAAATCAAGAGCCCAACCAACTGAACCACCCAGGTGCCCAAGAAATAACTTTTTAAGGGGTTTAATCAGAGCTCTTCTTTTTATGAGCCCTCAAGTATTTTTAAAAGCTTTAAGATGGATAGTATATAACAATGATTAAGAACCAGGCTTTGGAGTCAGATACATCTGAATTCCAGGTTTATCACTAAGAATAAATTATCCAAGAATTTATTACTATGTCTCTAAAATGGGGCTAACAACAATTCCATTTAGGACATGTGCAGAGAAAATGAGATATGCATATATTAATACTATATACTGTAACTAGTGAAAATGTGCTGTTATTCTTATATTGAAATTTATTATTCTATTTAAGAAGTCAAGATGTGGCATGTATAAACTTAATAAGTGTTAGCCACTGCCAATTAAAAGCCAGTCTGAAAGAACTGCATAGTCTGAAATTACTCAAAATTTTCTCTGTTATATTGTTTACTATATTGCAAAATTTAGGAAGCCTCTGCTCCAAGCCACCAGCTGGGTAAGTTACTGGAGTACCAACAATAATCTTGAGATGAAAATGACTCATCCATTGGTCAATCCTAAAGCACAATCCTTATGGTTAAAGGCATTATAATAAAGTTCAATATCTAAAGTCCACCAATAGAAATCTATCATGTTGTTTATATGAAAGCATTTCTAATATTTTACCATGTCCTATCAGGAGCACTCCGCTATGATTAGTTACAAAAGAATCACATACACGTAGTTTGCCAAAAGTACAGGAACTATTTTATTACAGTATAAATCAGTTGTAAGTTAAATATTATGTATATTTGACAGCATAAGCATCTAAGTCCAGAGCAGAAACACATAGCTTAGGAGGGCATCAAATAAAATACGTTATAATAAAATAAACTGAGTAAAACATTTTATGCATATTTATTAATCTTAATTGCTAGTTAGGGTCTTTCAAGTTATAAGGACCAGAAGCACACTCATATTATCTCAGCAAATGGTGAATTATTTCAGAATACAAAGGGAAGTAAGATACCCTTTTATCTCTGTAGCTGCACAGCAAGAAGAGCAGAACACTACTTACCATGCATTAGTAGTTCGAATAACCTGACATCAACTCATGCTTTTGTCCTTCTGTGAAGACAATGGCATCCATGTTTCATATTCTAATATCTTGATGTTTTTTTTTTTCATTCTTTAAACCACACAACTGAGTCTCTATGACTCACAAATATCCCCGAAAAAGATATGATAGGTTTGGCCATTGACAGTCACTATAGCATGCCCATTAAGCAGAATTCTCAAATGGTCAGTCAATTCCTTTTTGCATAGTTATTAAGCTCATTTGTGTCAATCACTTTTTCAGAAGGAGGTTTCTTAGTGGGGAAAAATAGACGGGATTACCACCTGATGGAATATTCTAGTTCCAACAGGCAGCTAAACAGGGTGACATTATTATGGGGCATAATGCATGGTGCAAGATGAATCATGGAGAAATCTGGGAATTACTAGACAGTAAGTCTGCTCTTTATCTTCAGTGTGGCAGTGTGGAATATTTTTATTATTAGTAATAATCATAATACCAGCATTAGACAAATATGCTTATTGCCCTAGATAATAAAAGGTAAAATAGCAACATGTATCTGTAACATTAAATTTAAATTTAAATTTTATAAAATCAAGGTTTGGGGCAACTCTGTGAAGCAAATCTGTCACTGCCATTTTTCTAATAGCATTTGCTCATTTCATGTCTCTATGTCACATTTGGGTAATTCTGGTAATATTGCAAACTTCTTCATTATTATCATATTTGTTATGATGATCTGTGATCAGTGACTATAACTCACTGAAAGTTCAGATGATGGTTAGCATTTTTTAGCAATATAGTATTTTCTAATAAAGGTACGTATATTCTTTTAGATATAATGCTATTTTTGTACCTTATAAACTACAGTGTAATGTAAGTATAACTTTATATGCACTGGGAAACCAAAGAATTCATTTGACTCAATTTATTGCAATATTTGCTTTATTGTGATGGTCTGGAACTGAACCCACAACAATTTTGAGGTATCCCTGTAGCTTGCATTGACTATTTAGTTGAATCTTGTCAAAAGAAGCTTGGCTTTTCCCTCATTTCTTCAATGCCACTTCTTACTACTTTCCCTCTGGACATTACATACCAGGAAAATGACTGTACATGAATCATGTTAATTTTCTATTTGTTTTAGAGCAGAATAAAATCATATAAAAATTTCAAGAAGGAAACATAACTAAAGCAGGCCCATCCTAGAAAGAGATCTGTCACAGCCTCAGATTTTCCTAATCCCTGTCTCTTCCTTACCTTTCACACATTTTAATTTTTACAAGAAATTTTCCATTTTGTTATTCAATGCCACTGAGAATTTTTTCACTTTCCCTCAATTTTATCATTATCATTTGCCTTTCCTTCTTTCCACCCATCCTTTTTTTTTTTAATTGACGTGCCAAATTACCTACTCGACCATTGTTTGGTGTCCAACTAATTTCCTTAGGCATGATGCTTTACAACATGATAAAATCTTAGTACTGATAGTACTTATGCATGAATTAAATAAATATTCCATTGAACAAATATTCACTAAGAGCTTAAATGTGTCAGATGCTAATTTAGGTGCCATAGTTATAGCAATGAAACAAATAAAATAAAATAAAAACAGACAAATGTTGTTCTCTTGGTGTTTACATTCTAGCAAGCAAAATTCAGTCTGTATCTATCAATATGCAACTTAAGTAACCAATACAATCTTGCATTAATAACATTACATGAATATATTGATTAACATAAATCAACATAATTTAGTTTCAATTTAGTAGAAAGTGATATACAAAAAACTTTCGGAGCAACTACTCACAAGATCATAGCTTGTCATTTTTGTAGATGAGAACACAATTATTTATGATTCTTTCTTCATAGGGTTTTTTGATTATCACCCACTATGATATATATGTGAGTAAGAATCTATCATAATTTGTCAATTGGTATTAAAAAAGTGAACTCAGCAGAGTTGTCTTTGCCTATTCATCAGAAAAAGGTACTTAACTTGCCTTTTCCTAAACCTCAAAATATCCCCTTTTCTTCTGAGTGTTTTCATACATCAAAGTACTAGTGTGTGCTTACATTTACTAATTCCTATCACCTGGTCCTGTTTATGAAACATTTCAGTTTTTGAAAATCTTCTTTGTACATTTAATTTTCTAGTTTAATTTCCAGGCTTTAAGCAAAAGTGACTAGCATATCGCTTACAGTGAAAAATTAGCGAACAAGAAAATATTTGGCATTTAAAGACATTTGTTGTCTATTCTTTTCTCAAGCCCAGTGAGTATTCTTATGATTGTTGCTTTGAATTTTACATTAGGCATGTTACTTATACCTATTTCACTTAGCTCTCTGGACATGGCCTTATCTTGTTCTTCAATTTGGGATAAATTCCTCTATCTTGGCATTTTTGTCTAAGTCTCTACCTTCTTCTTTGTGTTAGAAAAGCCAGTTATGTCTCCTGCTCCTAAAAGTAATGGTCTTATGAAGAAGTTATGTAGTGCCCATAGCCTGATGCTTCAGGAAATGTCTCCAGTGTGTACTGTATATGCTCTGCTGTTGTGTTTTGGCAGCTCTATCCTTCTGGCCAGTTGTCCAAAGATGCTCTCCTTGCCTGCTCTGTGAAGTGCTTCATCCCTGGCCTGAATATGGTGAGTTTTAACTAGGTGTTCTCCGGTCTGCTTGTGAAATGAGACCTGACACCACCTCCACTAGGGGCCCTGTAGAACTTAGGCCCTGTACAACTCTCTGTTTGGTAGATGTGGTGTGGGCAGGGGCTTGTGCTGGCTTTCTGGGAAAGGACCACCATGCTGGGACTAAGGCAAGTGTGACTGAGAAGGGCAGTTTCACTGGAGAACAGGGGGATGGTGATTGATGTAAGCAAGTTAGGCAGCCAGTGTCAGCACTGGGCGACTTCTTGCAGGTGACTCTGTGTTTATAGCTAGGGGCAAGGGAAGGAAATGGTCTAGCCAGCTCCTTTGTTGCTGGAGAGGTGTCTCTATAAATGCTGCCTCTCAGGGAAGCCCTCCTAGAATACCGAATTATCTTCCCCTGTGTGCACCAGGCATTTTTCATATCGCTGTTACCACACTTTCTATCCTCAGATTGTTTGCCTGCTTTCTCTCTAAGAGCAGGGCAGTGCCCACCAGGTTCTATGCCAGCAAAGCCTGATGACCTTAAAAACTCCAGGCTTTGAGCCCAACTGGTTGCAAGAATTCACAAAATATGTTTTCCAAGCCTTTTTCATTTTCCAAGCCAATGGTTTTGGAGAAACATTCTTCTTATGAATTTTCCTGTGTGCTCCTCCCTCTCTCACCCTGCTCCATGCCCATGGCTCCCTCCCCTCCACTGCACCCATGATCCATTTATCCCCTAAACCATGTTTCTACACTTCCTACTTTCTTCAATGTCGCCTCTTCTCTCCCTTTATTTTATTTATTATTTTTTTAATTTTTTTAACGTTTTTATTTATTTTTGAGACAGAGAGAGACAGAGCATGAAGGGGGGAGGGGCAGAAAGAGAGGGAGACACAGAATCGGAAGCAGGCTCCAGGCTCTGAGCCATCAGCCCAGAGCCCGACGCGGGGCTCGAACCCACGGACCGTGAGATCGTGACCTGAGCCAAAGTCGGACGCTTAACCGACTGAGCCACCCAGGCGCCCCTCTCCCTTTAGTTGTGGAGTTTGTTCTGTCAGTCTTCAGGTCAATTTCTGGGCTATTTAGGATGATTTTATGGTTATCTAGTTGTGTTCATTGTATGAGATGGGCGAAAGGTTTTTCTACTCCACTGCCATCTCAGTGATACCCTTACCACAGAGATAAAAGAGTTAAAAAAAGAATCAATCAAAGATGAAGAATGCAATAAACAAGATTGGAAATAGGTTTGTTACAATGAATAACAGGCTGGAAGAAGCAAAGGAATGAATTAGTGATCTAGAAAACAAAATAATGGAAAAGAATGAAGCTGAGTAAAAGAGAAAGAGAGTATTATGCAACATAAGAATATACTAAGGTGCCTCAGTTGCCTCTATCAAATGTAATAACATTCATATTATAGGAGTCCCAGAAGAAGAAAGAGAGACTGAGGCAGAAATGTATTTCAAGAAATAATAGCAGAAAACTTTCTTAATCTGGGGAAGGATACAGACATCCAGATCCAGGAGGCATAGAGAACTCGCATCAAAATCAACAAAAGCAGGCCAATGACAAGACATATTGTAATTAAATTTGCATAATGTAGTGTTAAAGAAAAAATCATAAAAGCATCCAAAGAAGTCTTTAACTAACAAAGGAAAAGCTGTAAGGCTAGCTGGGGATTTCTCAACAGTAATTTAGCAAGGGAGTGGCATGGCATATTCAAATCAAATAGTTTTACTGGATAGAGTATTATTGGCTACAGATTGGGTGGGAAAAATCTGTAGCCAATAATACTCTTTCCAGTAGAGCTATCATTCATAATAGTAGGAGAGAGAGAGTTTCCCAGACAAAAACTAAAGGAGTTCATTACCACTAAACCAGCCCTGACAGAAATATTGACAGGAACTCTTTAAGTGCAAAGGAGAGATCAAAAGTAACAGAGAAAAATCAGAGAAAATCTCTAGAAACAATGAAAAACAAGTAATAAAATGGTAATAAGGACATATCTATCAATAATTACTTTGAAAGTAAATGGGCTAAATGTTCCAGTTAAAAGAAAGGGTGTCAGAATGGATTAAAAAAATTAGTTCCATCTATAAACTGCCTACAGGAGTCTCATTTTAGACCTAAAGACACATGGAGATTGAAAGTGAGGGGAGGGAGAAACATTTATCATGCAAATTGGCATCAAAAGAAACTTGGAGTAACAATACTTATACTGGACAGACTAGACATTTTTGTTCTTGTATTGTTTTTATCCTGCTTTGGTATTAGGTAATACTGGCCTCATAGAATGATTTTTTTTAATTTAATTTTTTTATTTTTTTTATTTTATATTTATTTATTTATTTGAAATTTATTGTCAAATTGCTTTCCATACAACACCCAGTGCTCATCCCAATAGGTGCCTTCCTCAATGCCCATAACCCACCCTTTTCTCCCTCCCACCCCCCATCAACCCTCAGTTTGTTCTCATTTTTTAAGAGTCTCTTATGTTTTGGCTCCCTCCCTCTCTAACCTTTTTTTCCTTCCCCTCCCCTATGGTCTTCTGTTAAGTTTCTCAGGATCCACATAGGAGTGAAAACCTATGGTATCTGTCTTTCTCTGTATGACTTATTCCACTTAGTATAACACTCTCCAGTTCCATCCATGTTGCTACAAAAGGCCATATTTCATTCTTTCTCATTGCAACGTAGTATTCCATTGTGTATATAAACCACAATTTCTTTATCCATTCATCACTTGATGGACATTTAGGCTCTTTCTATAATTTGGCCATTATTATTGAAAGTGCTGCTATAAACATTGGGGAACAAGTGCCCTTATGCATCAGCACTCCTGTATCCCTTGGGTAAATTCCTAGCAGTACTATTGCTGGGTCGTAGGGTAGTTCTATTTTAAGTTTTTTGAGGAAGCTCCATACTGTTTTCCAGAGTGGCTGCAACAGCTTGCATTCCCACCAACAATGCAAAAGAGATCCTCTTTCTCCGCATCCTCACCAACATGTGTTGTTGCCTGAGTTGTTAACGTTAGCCATTCTGACAGGTGTGAGGTGATATCTCATTGTGGTTTTGATTTGTATTTCCCTGATGATGAGTGAAGCTGAACATTTTTCATGCCTCAGTTGGCCATCTGGATGTCTTCTTTGGAGAAGTGTCTGTTGATGTCTTTTCCTCATTTCTTCACTGGATTCTTTGTTTTTTGGGTGTTGAGATTGATAAGTTCTTTGTAGATTTTGGATACTAACCCTTTATCTGATATGTCATTTGCAAATACCTTCTCCCATTCTGTTGGTTGCCTTTTAGTTTTGCTGATTGTTTACTTTGCTGTGCAGAAGTTTTTTATTTTGATGAGGTCCCAATAGTTCATTTTTGCTTTTGCTTCCCTTGCCTCCAGAGATGTGTTGAGTAAGAAGTTGCTGTGGGCAAGATCAAAGAGGTTTTTGCCTGCTTTCTCCTCGAGGATTTTGATGGCTTCCTGTCTTACATTGAGGTCTTTCATCCAGTTTAAGTTTATTTTTGTGTATGGTGTAAGAAAGTGGTCCAGGTTCATTCTTCTGCATGTTGCTGTCCAGTTTTCCCAGCACCACTTGCTGAAGAGACTGTCTTTATTCCATTGGGTATTCTTTCCCGCTTTGTCAAAGATTAGTTGGCCATACATTTGTGGGTCCATTTCTGAGTTTTGTATTCTGTTCCATCGATCTGAGTGTCTGTTCTTGTGCTGGTACCATACTGTCTTGATGATTACAGCTTTGTAGTATAGCTTGAAGTCTGGGATTGTGATGCCTCCTGCTTTGGTTTTCTTTCTCAAGATTGCTTTGGCTATTCAGGGTCTTTTCTGGTTCCATACAAAATTCAGGATTATTTGTTTTAGCTCTGTGAAGAATGCTGGTGTTATTTTGATAAGGATTGCATTGAATATGTAGATTGCTTTGGGTAGTATTGACATTTTAACAATATTTGTTCTTCCTATCCAGGAGCATGGAATATTTCTCCATTTTTGTGTCTTCTTCAATTTCTTTCATAAGCTTTCTATAGTTTCAGTGTATAGATTTTTCAGCTCTTTGGTTAGATTTATTCCTAGGTGTTTTATGGTTTTTGGTGAAGCTGTAAATGGGATCAATTCCTTGATTTCTCTTTCTGCCACTTCATTGTTGGTGTATAGGAATGCAACTGATTTCTGTGTGTTGATTTTGTATCCTGCAACTTTGCTGAATTCATAAATCAGTTCTAGCAGTTTTTTGGTGGAATCTTTTGGGTTTTCCATATAGAGTATCATGTCATCTGCAAAGGGTGAAAGTTTTATCTCCTTCTGGCCGATTTGGATGCCTTTTATTTCTCTGTGTTGTCTGATTGCAGAGGCTAAGACTTCCAATACTATGTTGAATAACAGTGGTGAGAGGGGGTATCCCTGTCTTGTTCCCGACCTTAGGGGGAAAGCTCTCAGTTTTTCCCCATTGAGGATGATATTAGCATTGGGTTGTTCATGTATGGCTTTTATGATCTTGAGGTATGCTCCTTCTATCCCTACTTTCTTGAGAGTTTTTATCAAGAAAGGATGCTGTATTTTGTCAAATGCTTTCTCTGAATCTATTGAGAGGATCATATGGTTCTTGTCCTATCTTTTACTGATGTGATGAATCATGCTAATTGTTTTGTGGATATTGAACCAGCCCTGCATCCCAGGTATAAATCCCACTTGGTCCTGGTGAATAATTTTTTTAATGTATTCTTGGCTCCGGTAATCTTGTTGAGGATTTTTGCATCCATGTTCATCAGGGAAACTGGTCTATAGTTCTCCTTTTTTGTGGGGTCTCTGTTTGGTTTTGGAATCAAGGTACTGTTGGCTTCATGGAAAGAGTTTGGAAGTTTTCCTTTCGTTTCTATTTTTTGGAACAGTTTCAAGAGAATAGGTGTTAATTCTTCCTTAAACGTTGGGTAGAATTCCCCTGGAAAGCCATCTGGCCCTGGACTCTTGTTTTTAGGCAGATTTTTGATTACTAATTCGATTTCCTTGCTGGTTATGGGTCTGTTCAAATTTTCTATTTCTTCCTGTTTCAGTTGTGGTAGTGTATATGTTTCCAGGAATTTGTCCATTTCTTCCAGATTGCCCATTTTATTGGCATATAATTGATCATAATAGTCTCTTATTGTTGTTTGCATTTCTGCTGTGTTGGTTGTGATCTCTCCCCTTTCATTCTGGATTTTATTTGTTGCGGTCCTTTCCTTTTTCTTTTTGATCAAACTGGCTAGTGGTTTATCAATTTTGTTAATACTTTCAAAGAACCAGCTCTGGTTTCATTGATCTGTTCTACTGTTTTTTGTTGTTGTTGTTGTTTTGATAGCATTAATTTCTGCTCTAATCTTTATTTCCTGTCTTCTGCTGGTTTTGGGTTTTATTTGCAGTTCTTTTTCCAGCTCCTTAAGGCATAAGGTTAGGTTGTGTATCTGAGATTTTTCTTACTTTTTAGGAAGGCCTGGATTGCTATATACTTTCCTCTTATGACCGCCTTTGCTGCATCCCAGAGGTTTGGGTTACGGTGTTATCATTTTCATTGACTTCCATATACTTTTTAATTTCCTCTTTAACTTCTTGGTTAGCCCATTCATTTTTTAGTAGGATGTTCTTCAGTCTCCAAGTATTTGTTACCTTTCCAAATTTTTTCTTGTGGTTGATTTCGAGTTTCATAGCATTGTGGTCTGAAAATATGCATGGTATGATCTCAATCTTTTTGTACTTACTTAGGGCTGATTTGTGTCCCAGTATATGGTCTATTCTGGAGAACGTTCCATGTGCACTGGAGAAGAATGTATGTTCTGCTGCTTTAGGATGAAATGTTCTGAATGTATCTGTTAAGTCCATTTGGTCCAGTGTGTCATTCAAAGCCATTGTTTCCTTGTTGATTTTTTGATTAGATGATCTGTCCATTGCTGTGAGTGGGGTGTTGAGGTCTCCTACTATTATGGTATTACTAGTGATGATTTTCTTTATGTTTGTGATTAGTTGATTTACATATTTGGATGCTGCCACTTTTGGCACATAAATGTTTACAATTTTTAAGTCTTCTTCGTGGATGCCTTGATTATGATATAATGCCCATCTGGATCTCTTGATACAGTCTTTAAGTCTAGATTGCCTGACATAAGTATGTCTACTCCAGCTTTCTTTAGTTGACCATTAGCGTGATAGATGGTTCTCCATCCCCTTATTTTCAATCTGAAGGTGTCTTTAGGTATAACGTGGGTCTCTTGTAAACAGCATACAGATGGATCTTGTTTTCTTATCCATTCTGTTACCCTATGTCTTTCATTGGAGCATTGGGTCCATTGACGTTTAGAGTGAGTAGTGAAAGTTATGAATTTATTGCCATTATGATGTTTGTAGTGTTGGAGTTTCTGGTGGTGTTCTCTGGTCCTTTCTAATCTTTGTTGCTTTTGGTATATATATATTCATTCATCTTTTCTCCCCTCAGAGAGTCCCCCTCAGAATTTCTTGCAGGGCTGGGTTAGTGGTCACAAACTCTTTTAATTTTTGCTTGTCTGGGAAACTTTTAATCTCTCCTTCTATTTTGAGTGACAGCCTTTCTGGATAAAGAGTTCTTGGCTGCATATTTTTCTGATTCAGCACACTGAATATATCCTGCCACTCCTCTCTGGCCTGCCAAGTTTCTGTGGATAGGTCTGCTGCAAACGTGACCTGTCTTCCCTTGTAGGGTAGGGACTTTTTTTCCCTTGCTGCTTTCATGATTCTCTCCTTGCCTGAGTGTTTTGTGAATTTGACTATGATGTGCCTTGCTGATGGTCGGTTTTTGTTGAATCTAATGGGGGTCCTCTGTGCTTCCTGGATTTTGATGTCTGTGTCTTTCCCCAGGTTAGGAAACTTTTCTGCTATGATTTGCTCACATAACCCTTCTACCCCCTTTTCTCTCTCTTCCTCTCCTGGGACCCCTATGATTCTGATGTTGTTCCTTTTTAAAGAGTCACTGATTTCTCTGATTCTTAAATCATGCTCTTTTGCCTTAATCTCCCTCTGTTTTTTCTGCTTCATTATTCTCTATAAGTTTGTCCTCTATATCGCTGATTCTCTGTTCTGCCTCATCCACCTTTGCTGCCGCTGCATCCATCCATGATTGCAGCTCAATTATAGCAGTTTTAATTTCATTGTGGCTATTTTTTACTTCTTTTATCTCTGCAGGAAGGGATTCTAATGTATTTTCGACTCCAGCTAGTACTCTTATTATCGTGATTCTAAATTGTGGTTCAGACATCTTGCTTGTATCTGTGTTGGTTAAATCTCTGGCTGTCGTTTCTTCGTGATCTTTCTCTTGGGGTGAATTCCTTCTTTTTGTCATTTTGAAGGGACAAAAGGAATTAATGAGGTAGAAAAATTAAAATTAAAAAATATTAAAATTAAAAAATAAACACACAGACACACACACACACACACACACACACACACAAATTCAATCAATGATGCTAGATCCTAGGTGTGTTTTGGTCTTGGTGTTGAAAGTGGTTTGGCCGATTAGAGGGGACAAAAAGGGGTGAAGGGAGAAAGAAAAGGGAAATCGTTTGAGAATTTAAAAAAGTGAATACATTGAAGTAGACTAAAATGAGATGATGGGAGTAAAATAGAATTTGAAAAAATATAAACAGAAGTAAATAATAAGTAGAAAAAAATTAAATAAAATTAATAAAAATTAAAAATAATAATGATTCTTTTCTTTTTCTGTATTCAAGAAAAAAGAAAAAAGAATTAAAAAAGAGAAAAAAGGAAATCATTAGAAAATTTGAAAAATTGAATACACTGTAGTAGGCTAAAATAAAATAATGGAAGTAAATAGAATTTGAAAAAATTTACATAAAAGCAAAAAGTATAGTAAAAAAATTAAAGAAAAATATTTTTAATAGAAACTGAAATTAAAAATGAAGTTTTTATCTTTCTGCATTCAAGAAAAAGAAAATAAATGAAAAAGAGAAAAAAGAAAAAGAAAGAAAAAAAGGAACTCGTTTGAAAATTTGAAAAGGTGAATACACTCAAGTAGACTCAAATAAAATGATGGAAGTAAAATAGAATTTGAAAACAAATTACACAAAAGTAAAAAATATTGTAGTAAAAATTAAAGAAAAATATTTTAATATAAATTGAAAATAACAATGAGTTTTTTCTCTTTTTGTATTCAAGAAAAAGAAGTGTGAAAGAGAAAAAAAAAAGAAAGAAAGGAAATTGAATAGATGGACCTGCTAATCGAAGTAGGACTGAAATTACTTTGTTTTCCCCTAGAAGTCAGTCTATGTAGCACTTTATAGTCCATAAACTAAGCTGTCGGTGAGACTTGTGGTTTTGAGAGCGAAGTTGGCCTAGTTTGGTGGGGCTCAGTGTAACGGCTCCGTTCCCCACCAGATGGCTCTTCTAGCCTATTGGGGTGGATCGTTGCAGAGCTGGTAGATGCGTCTGTGCCTGCGCTGGAGTGGTGCTTCAGCTATCGTCCACTCTCCGCTTTTTCACTCTCAGTGACCAGGCCCCAGGCAGTACCTCTTTCCTGAGTTTTGTCTCAGATGCAGCTGTTTTCCCCAGCCCTTTACTTCTGAAGGACTGTGTCTTTGACCTGTTTCGCACTTCTGTGGAAGGGTCTTAACGAGCAATGGCCGAATGTCGACTGCACCCAGGAACGCTTGCTGGACCTTGCTGCTGCCGGAGCCCTGAGACTGTGGCCAGGTGCCAGCCCGCCCCAGAAAAAGCTCGCGAGATAGTGTAGCAGCAGCATTTCAGGGACTATGGAAAATCACAACACATATCTGGCACCAGGCTTCACCTTTAAGGACCTTGTTCCAGCACCAGCGAATGTGGCCGTTTTCTGGGGTCTGCTGGGACCAGGTGGCTTCAACAGTCTCTACCAAATATCCTTCCAGCAGTGGAACCGCTTTTCCCTGTGTGGCCCGAGAACCTTCTGGACCCCACTGAGTTCCTGGGGATTCGCCCTTCCCACCAGAGCACCGTCAGGTATCAAGCTGCAGAGTTGCAGATTGTGCTCCCCTTGTTTACAATCTTAAGGAATTTAAACCCTCTCCTTTCTCCTTTCTCCCTTTTTAGTTTAGTTCCTGTAGCTGTTTCCAGTTTTCCACTTCCTCTCCAGCTGCTTTTGGGGAGGGGTGCTTTTCCTGTATTCTCCCCCTCCTCTCAGTCTCAGTCCTCTCTCTGGTCACAAAAGCACCTCCCTTCCTGCACCTTCTCACTCCCCAAGTTCACTTCTCTGCGTCGCATACCTGCTGTATTCTATGGTTCAGGTTGTGCATACTTTGTGTTAATCCTCCAGTCAGTTTTCTAGGTGTGCAGGATGGTTTACTGTTGGTCTGGATATATTTCATGGATGCGAGACACACAAATAACTTCCATGCTGTTCCTCCATCTTGGCTCCTCTCATAGAATGATTTTGAGTGTGTTCCTTCTATTGTGTTATTTTTGAGATTTTGGTAAAGATTTTCATTAAATATTGTTTTTAAATGTTTGATAGTATTCACCAATGAAACCATGTATTCTTAGGCTTTTCGGTGCTGGAAGATTTTTGATTCCTAATTCAACTTTAATTCTTTTTAAAGAATTCTTGGTCTAAGATTTCCCATTACTTAGATTCAAGATTCATGATTCAATCTTGGTAACTTGTATGTTTGTAGGAATTACCTGTTTTTTTTTTCTATAAGTTATCTGATTTGTTAGTATATAATTGTTAATATTAATCTGTTATCACCCTATGTATTTCTGTGTTTATCTGTTGTATTGTTTTCTCTGCCATTTCTCATTTTGGTTTTTGAGTCTTTTCTCTTTTTTTTTCTTAGTTAATGTAATTAAAGCATTGTCAATTTTGTTTATTTTTTGAGGGGAAAACTGGCCATTACTTTCAATGTTATGTTATTGTTTGTTATGGTATCTATTTTGTGTATTTTAAAATTTTTCTCTGTGACTTCTTTTACTGAATTTCAGGTAAGTTTCTTCTTTTTCTACTTTCTTTTGGTGTAATTTTAAGGTTTTTATTTGAAGTTTTTCCTAATACAAGCATTTATAGCACAAATTTCATTCTAATATCTGCTTTTGCTGCATCTCATGGGTTTTGAATATTGTGTTTTATTTTTCTTTTGCTTTGAGACATATTTTGATTTACCATTTGATTTCTTACTTGGTCCATTGTTTGTACAGTACTGTGTTATTTAACATTTACATATTAAATATTTATAGTGTAGATTTTCCAGCTTTGTTTTATTGTTGATCTTTAGTTTTGTACTATTGTGATTGGAAAATATACTTGATATATCAGTCTTCTTAAATTTGTAATATTTGTTATGTCTCTTTTTATGTGATTTAACAAGGGGGGATTTTTCTGTGTGATTGAGGAAAATGTGTATTCTATTTTTCTTGGATGGAATGTTTTATATATATATATATCTTTTAGAGCCTTGTATTCTGAAGTATGCTTCAAGTAAAACAATGTTTTCGTTTAAAAAAATAAAATAAAGTAAATTAGGTATTATAAAAAAATAAAGACATTTGTTGAATGTCAATCTAAAACAGACATTATTGACCATGTTCAAGCCTCAGAGTCAAAGGTAGCTTTTAAGCTTTCAACTTATCTTTTTTTTTTTTAACGTTTATTTATTTTTGAGACAGAGAGAGACAGAGCATGAACGGGGGAGGGTCAGAGAGAGGGAGACACAGAATCTGAAACAGGCTCTGAGCTGTCAGCACAGAGCCCTACACGGGGCTCGAACTCACGGACCGCAAGCTCATGACCTGAGCTGAAGTCGGCCGCTCAACTGACTGAGCCACCCAGGCGCCCCTCAACTTATCTTTTAATTGAAGTTTGCTATGGACTGAATTGTGTCATGTCCCACCCCCCAAATTATATGTTGAAGCCTTAACATTTAATATGACTCTATCTGTAAATAGGGCCTTTAAAGATGTGATTAAGATTGAGTCAGGTCATAAAGGTGAATCTCTAATCCAACAGGACTGGTGTTCTTATAACAAGAGACATCTGGAATATGTGTGCACAGAGGAAAGTTATTGTGAAGACACAGTGTGAAGGTAGCTTTCTGCAAACCAGGAGGTAAGGTCCACCAGACCTGCTATCACCTTTATATTGCACTTCGAGCCTCCAGAACTGAGAAAATTTTTATTGTATAAACCACTCAGTCTGTGGTATTTATGGCAGCCCAAGAAGACTGGTATGAATTTCTTACTTTACATTTACTTAAGAACCGCATTATATGGTTCTTCAAGTGCCAGAAATTTTCTCTACACTGATCTGATGTAACCAGGGAGGAGGGGGCATGAAAATACTAAAATGTTATTATTATCTCCAGTGTACCACTGAGGACACCAAGGCTCAGAGACATTATATGAACCCCAGTCTTCTGATGCTATGTTAGGAGGTTTTACTACTATAGACATGCTGCTTCCTCATCTTTCTCTCTGATTTAAATGTTTTCATCATTCACGTGTTTTGTAATTTTGATGTGTCTGTATAATTATCTCTGCCCATGTTAATATTATTTTTCTGGTTTAGAATTTTACATTAAAAAACATTTTGCCCAGGGGGCACCTAGGTGGCTCATTGGTTAAGCATCAGCCTTCAGCTCAGGTCATGATCTCACAGTTCATGAGTTTGAGCCCTGCATCGTGTTATCTGCTGTCAGCACAGAGCCCACTTTGGATCCTCTGTGCCCCCTCTCTCTGCCCCTCTCCCACTCGCACTGTCTCTCAAAAATGAATAAACATTAAAAAAAAATTTGCTCAGAAAACAAAGGTCCACTTTCTTAACAATTGAGTGAAGGTATATACTGGAGGGGTGACATGGGGTGGTTTATATATGAAGGTCAGAAAGACTCTTTCAGGAGATGACATTTGACTAGAGGACATCAGATATTTGGCCTTCCTTGAATGAAAAGAAGAGGAGAGCCAGGTGAAGATGTGGGCAAATTGATTCTAAACTGAGACAAGGGAACATTCTGTAGAGTGGCGTTTTTCAAACTTGTTAAGCCCATTACAATCCCCTGGAAAAGAAAGAAAAGAAAGAAAGACAAAGAAGGAGGGAGGGAGAGAGGAAGGACAGAAGGAAGGAAGGGGAAAAAAGAAAGATCCTGATACCCATGCTGCATGTCTGACTGATTACATCCAAAGCTCTAAGGAGTAGAACCCAGGCATCAGTATTTTAATAGCCGTGCAGTTGCTTCCAATGCCCAGCAAGGTTGAGAAACACTGCATCAGATGACGATGAACTTGTATTCCAGAAGTTGAAAGAAAGTCAAGGAGGCTAGAGTGGATAAAAGATGACAGGGAAAGAAAGAAAAATAAACAGTAGATTATAGGTCATGATGCATTCTTTGGATTTTATTTTGAATGTTATCAAGGTTTTGAGCAGGGGTCATTACGTCATCTTTTTTGGAAAAGATAACTTCATCTGCAGAGTCAAGAACTGATTAAAGGGGGGTTGAGAAGTGTGGAAAGTGGGAATCAAATCTGGATGCTATTACAATAATTATCCTTAAGTGATCATAATAAAGGTAGAAGTGAAGTTCAAATGAAATCTGATATTAAGTTGACAGTTATTCTTTTGTTATGTGATCTGTGTTTCCCTACAAGAAATTTTTAGAATAATTTTTTTTCCATCTTTGGTTTGTTAATTTGCTAGGACTGCCACAAGAATATACCACAGATTGGTTTAAACAACAGAATTTTTTTTTCTCATGGTTTTGGAGGAAAGAGGTCCAAGATCAAGGTCTCAGCAAATCTGGTTTCTTCTGAGGCCTCTCTCCTTGTCTTGCAGATGGTTACCTTCTTGCTGTGTGTTCACATGGTCTTTCCTCTCTGCACATGCAGTCCTGATGTCTTTTTCCTACAAGGACACCAGCCGTATGCATCAGGGCCCATCCCCAACAACTCCATTGTAACTTAATGCTTTAAAAGCCCTATATCCAAATATAGTTATATTTTGAGGTATTGGGGAATAAGCTTTTGAGATATAAAATATTTTGGCGAGGAGACACAGTTCAGGTAATAACATTTAGTGTTCTGAGATTTCATGATTGTTTCACTTTTTTTTTCCACGTTTTTGTTTAGATTCCAGTTAGTTAACATACAGTGTAATATTAGTTTCATGTGGAGGATTTAGTGATTGATCAATTACATATAACACTCAGAGATCATCAGAGGTGCCCTCCTTAATACCTATCATGCTTCATTAATTTTACTTCAACCTTTAGAAACTCAGATGTGCTCACCTTTGCAACAGTGTGCTTTTGCATCTATTTTAGAGTAAATTTTTCTCTTATGTTCTTTCCTTTGGATCTGATGTTATTTACTTTCTATCTTTTAGGTATTCTTCACAAAACTGGACTATCATGGCACTTTTAATTTTGTTCTTGTCCACTTTGGGTTTATTCTCCATTATGCATATGATTATATATATATATATATATATATATGTTTAGAAAATTACATGTATATTATCTCATATAAAATATTTTCCTCTTCTTTCATGAAATCTTGGATGAGTGGGGATGTTGTAGCATTTTCTAAGCCTATCACCTTGATTCAATCTCTATTATTTTGGAATATGTTTATATTTTTATTGTTTTTTGTACTTATTTATTTGTGTTTTATGATAAGCTATTTAATTATAGAAATGATCTTATTTTCTGACTAAATACTTGTAATCTTTATTCTGAAACCATATTTGTTTTTCTAAGTTTATTTTCAATATATGTATCTTTTAAAGAAAGGATATCGATATTTTGTTTCATCAAGATAAATTTTCTATACACAAGTGTTTTGTCACGATTAGTAAGATAATCACTACTCCTTTCCCTAGTGAAATTTAGTGTCTTAGTAGAAAATTATGCAACGAATTTTGGGTATGTTGAGTAAAATGTAAGGTAAATATTCTTAAGATAAGAATAAATTCATTAAGGGGCACCTGGGTGGCTCAGTCAGTTAAGCAGCTGACTCTTGGTTTTGGCTCAGGTCAGAATCACAATTTGTGAGGTTGAGCCCCACATTGGGCTCTGCACTGACAGCATAGAACCTGCTTGGGATTCTCTCTCTCCCCCTCTTTCTGTCCCTCCCCTGTTCATGCTCTCTATCTCTCAAAATAAATAAATAAACTTTAAAAAAAGAATGAATTCATTCAAATTACTTTGAATATTTATAGAATAAATAGCAATAAAATTTGAAATATAATTAAACAATAAATAGGTTAGACAATAAATGTTGCATTGATATTTTTGAAATATAGATTTAGTAATTTTATTAAATTAATTTTGCAGAATATACAGATTATCTTAAGTAGAAACTATAAGAATGAAATAGAGATTTAAATATTGCACAGGAAGAACATAGGAGATGTGGCTTACCTTCAGATATATGAATAAAACCTTTCATAGATTAAATATGAGTTCACTAGAAAAGTGAAAGGAAATAAGAATACTTAAAATTTCGAGTCTCAATTCAAAGTAAATAAAAGAGTTAGGAAGATCTTTCAGTGACTTGCAAATGAAATTTTGGAAAGAGGCCATCCACAGTGGAAGGCTATGACAAAGAACCTATAAACTAGAGTTCTAGTCCTGGCTATGCTCTTTGCTAACTTGAAGAATGGAAGGTGAATCCTTAAACATCTTTGGAGTTTTCTCTCTTATTTCTCTTTATAATTCCCGTCTATCTTTCAGGATTGCAGGAGATTGAAATGAGATAATAATGTATGCTAAATTGCTTGGTAAATTTTAGAGAATAATAAGGATCAATGAGTTTTTTATTCATTTACTTAATAATTTTAATTGTTTTATGATTCTGCACTAAATGCTTAAGCCTCAGATAAATAAGCACAGTCTTTTTACTCTCTGTCTCTGTCTCTGTCTCTCTCTCTCTAGGAGGTTATAGTCTTTAGGAGAGTTATAGATGTAAACCAATGTCCCTGGGTGTTAGGAGTCTTCGTTTCCATAACTTGTCATCTATCTATAAATACTCTTTGTGAATAGAGAGGAAAAGAGTTGGAAGACCCATTTAACTGAATGTTTCTCCAGCTTGACTAGTAGGTTAGATACACTGCATCTTTTTTGTCCAGTCAGCTAAGTACAGACACTGCTGAAACCCTGTATTCTACAGTGATGGTGGTACTGCTGCTACTCATAGATTTTACAAGGGTCGAGGGCTTCTACTACTTCTAACATACTTCAGTGTTTAAAATTTATTTGTGTGTTTATTTATTTATAATAGACATGTATTTCTCATAGTCTTAGAGGCTGAAAGTTCAATATCAATACACCAGTCTATTTAGTTCCCTGGTGATGGCTCTTTTCCTGGCTTATAGACAGCTGCATCCTCACATTGTGAAGAGAATAAGAGCTCTGGTCTCTTCCACTACTCTCCTTTATTCCTCCAGCTTTATTGAGGCTTAATTGACAATTAAAAATAAAATTCCATATAAGTAAGTATACAACTGGATAATTTGATATATGTATACATCGTGAAATAATAATCACAATCAAGGTAATTAATATATCATCTTACATAATTACCTTTTTCATTTGGGTATGTGTGTGCATGTGCATACTTAAGATTTACCCTCTCAGCAAATTGTATTGCTAATTATAGTCATACTATTGTACATTAGGTCTCCATAACTTATTCATCTTGCATAACTGAAACTTTGCACCCCTTGACCAACTTCTCCATTTCCCCTTTCCCCCAACTCCTGGAAATCACCATTCTACTCTATGTTTCTATGAGTTTGACTATTTTAGATTCCATATGTAAATTAGATTATATATTTTTTATTCGTAAATATAAGGTATCTAAAGTACTCAGACTGAGAGAAACAGAAAGTAGAATGGTAATTTCCAGGGGCTGGAGGGAGGGGGAAATGGAAATTGTTGTTCAATGGATATAGGGTTTCAGTTTTGCAAGATGAAAAGTTCTGGAGATCTGTTGCATAACCATGGGAATATACTTAACACTCTTGATTTAACATTGTTTTAAGCTCATTTTTTCTGAAATTAATATGCTCCTGATATTTTTGAAGGCTTAAGTAGTTATTTATTAAAGGAATTTAGGATTTTGGATGATTTTTTAAAAACTATGGATATATGAGATATATGACATATAGAATGGATATATGAGAGGTGGTAGGGAATTGAGTGTCATATACCCAAGACTCTATTTTCTCTTAATGCAGAAGGCACAAAGCATCACCGCTTATCCCTGGTGACAACAGAAGGCTTGATATAGAGACCACTCAGGAAACTGAATCTTTCCTTCTCTATCACTACCATCTTAGCATACATGCCCCTCTGTCATATACTGAGAGATTTTTTTTCCCTTTTTTCCTTAGGTAGGCTCCATGACCAATGTAGGGCTTGAACTCATGACCCTGGGATCAAGAGTCACATGCTTTATCAGCTGAGCCAGTGAGGCACCCCCTGGAATCTCTTGAAGGAAGAAATACCTCAATGTTTTTCCACATTCTTCCAGAGAGGGATTACTTCAGTCTACTGGCTTATCCAGTAATGTGTGTGATGTGATGTGTGTGTGTGTGTGTGTGTGTGTACATGTGTATGGACATGCTTTAAGCTATGGTGTCATGGGTGGAGAGATTTGTAGAGGGGACAAAAAAGACTAGATGAGTTATTTGATTTTATATCAAAGTTTCTTCCACTCTGGTCCATCAAAAATCAGACATATCTAATTAAGGATGAATGGAATTCCTTCCCATATATCTCATTTTGTTTCCCTAAAAAATTTATATTTCTCTGATTAATGTGACTTTGGCTTTATATGAACCATTATTTTGGCCTTATATTGTTAAAGCAGCATTTATCCTCTCTATTAGAAAACATTTTTATGATTGAGAATAATTTCAAGTCTTCTCTCCTGACTCAGGGTGAGGACATGGAAGGCATAAGGAAAATCTTAGCTCACCATGTCAGTCAAATAATGATAAGATATATTAAGTTTAGCAATGTAACTTTATAGTAGGCACAGAAGTAGCAAAAATTCTACTTGTGAGAGTCAGGGAATGCTTAACAAGTGAGGGGAGTTGAACTAAATTTTGAAATATGTATAGACCTTTTTCAGGAGGTAAAGGCACAGTCAAGGAAGGTGGTAATTAAGGATTCTCTCTGCTAACGGTGACAAAAATCTAACTCAGACCAGCTTAAGATAAAAAGAATGCTCTGACTCACATAACTGAAAAGTCCAGGATTGAAATAATGCCACCAGAGCTTTCTCCCTTGGATGTGCCTTCTTGTATTGATTAGATTCTTGGAAAGTGAATTCCATCGGCTACTTTAATTCTCTTCATGTGGTGGCCTAGGATTACTCTGTCAGCAGGGCTGCATTCCTTTCTGAAAGCTCTAGGGAAGAATCTATCCCCTTGACTTTTCCAGCTTCCAGAGGCTACCTGCATTTCTTGGCTCATGGCCCCTTTATTCATCTTCAAAGCTTGTAATGGCTAGTTGAGTATTACTCATATTGCATCACTGACACTTCTGTCTCCTTCCATATTTAAGGACCCTTGTGATTACATTGGCCTCACCTGGATAATCCAGGATAATCTCTCTATATCTGCTACCTTAATTCCCCTTTGCTACATTATATAACATATCCACAGGTTCCAGGAATTAGGAAATGGGCATTTTTTGGAGGCCATCATACTACACTCCACACATGGCCATCTCTTATGCAAAGAAGGATGAAGTACCTTGTGGGGTCAAGTCTCAGACCAGTGTCTATACCTGCTATAGAAGGGTAGTAGCAGGATTACAGAAATTGAGAAGAGATTAAAAAGAACTTTATATTCATTTTCATAGAGAAAGAGAATATATAATATAGATGTTAAATAAAATAAATCAGGAAATCAAGAATGTTGAGGGTGGAATTGGGATGAGAGAGTTGACCCTCTGCCTACATAGATATCATGTTGTTAAGAATCCAGAGAGTGAAATACAAATGAAGAGTTCTGGAAATCTTGTCATGCTTGACTTGAAATGGATAAATTACAAAATGAAATGGTGTCCTCAAATAAGCGGGGGTGGGGGGGTGGGCAGGGAGTGAAGCTGTGAGTATTGGCTGGGAGGGAGTGAATCTTGCAAGGATCATAGAGTTCCATGGTCTCTTGTTCACTCTTGCCAGTGGGTATGTGGAATTTGTAGGAAAGAAGGTTTTATTTAGAGTACATGGAGTTCTTGGATTCCTCTTAATTTCTCCCCATGGATATGCAGAAGCTAGGGAAAGGTGGTCTTGTCTGAGGCATCTTGACACTAGATGGTCTCTGCTGACACTCAGAGAATGTATTTTAATATAATCTTTTTCTCCTCAATATCACTCTGGTGACATTAGATTGAAACAAAGGGTTAGGCTAAGGAGCAAGAAATTCTATTCATAGGCTATTTTGAAAACCCATCTGAGAAACTAAAATAAGACAGAAGTCACCATAATGTTAAAAAAAAAAGATAGTTATAAAAAAAGTTGAGAAAATAGAATCATTAATACTAGATTTTTATGTTATTTCCATAAAGTGGAAAAATAATGTATGTATTACTCAGGTTCTTTCAGTGTCTAGTGACAGAAACTCTCCTCAAACTACATTCATTCACTTGTTCATTCATTCATTCATTCATTCATTCATTTATTCATCCACTCAACAACTATTTATTGAAAGCCAGTCATGGTTCCAGGCTCTGGGGCTATTATAGTGAACAACACAAAGATTCTGCCGTAATGGATCTTATATTATTATGAGAGAAAAAGACTGTAAACCATAAATGAGAGAATACAGATTGTTATTTTTATTATGAAAGTGGGCAGTGAAAGAGTACTGGTGGGTTGTTAAAGAAGATGGTACTTTAGTTACTGTGAGAAAGTAAGTCCTCTCTGCAAAACTGATATTTGAACTGAACTTGAGAAGAATGGCTTATATTAGGACATGTCACTTAAATACTCATGTATGACGTTGCTTTCAGATATACATAAAGCTGTCTTTATGTCTTTAGCTCTTGTGGTTCAGCTCATCTCTATCTGGCACCATCCTATAGACAAGCACTCCATGCAAGAAAGCTGAGACTGCATGTACTTCACATCTATATTCTCTTTGCAGAAAGAGATCTTTCCCCCTAAGAATTTCCTACCTCTGAAGGGATAACATGGTCAACCCTGAAGCAATCATTGGGGTCAGAGGGATAGTACTTTTGGCCAACCTGGGTTGGAGGACTCTTCCTAGAGCTGGGAATGGGTATCATAATGGAGATATGCTTCAGGAATAGAAATAGAGGGATTCCACAGAGCAACTAGATAAAGGAGGGTAAGGAAATCATAAAAGGCAGAGAAAAACCCTGTGGTCCCACAATACACAATATTGATTATCTATAAATATCAAAAGAATGTTGTATGTTCTACGCACCTGGATGGGGGAAAATGTCTACCTTTTTAAAAACAGAAATTTAATGTGTGAGACCTATGGCAATAATGTGGTAGAAATTACTAACTAGACAATGCTGACTAGTCTTGTAATTAAATATAATCAGAAAATAGTATTATTAAATCTTAAAAAATATTGCCAAGCTTTTGCCTTGCAAACTTTGCTTAAATGCATGGAATATCTATTGTAAATTATGTGCAAAAGTCATTTTTTGAACTATAAGCAATAGAATTAACAAATTTCCTGTAAATGGAATTCCAAACCAAAATAATCTGATGAACAAATACTATTGGGCACCACTGGCTATCAGATGCAAATAAATATGATAGAATGGAACTTGAGAAATCATAAATAGATAGGTAATATGTAAAGAAAAAAAATATTTGTTTTTGGCAGGCAAGTTCAGTTAAAAAACTAATCCATCCTTTGTCAGGAATAATTACATTTAGACAGTTGGAAGGATTGATAACTGCTACACATAAGTAAGAGGAGACTGTAAGCTAAAGTGTTTATGTACCAAGTAAATCAATTTACCTATAATTGTAAATCTATATGCTCTTTTGATTTTTTTTCTTTTACACCTTAATGATAGGTAACTTTAAACAGGGCATGCATTTAGAGTTGGTCTGACAACCAAGTTAATTGAAATGTTAAAAGTCCAATGTTTTCAATGGGAAAAAAAAATCTTTTAAAAGGTGCTGTGTCCTTCTTAAAAGAGAGATCACAAAGCAAGTGAGACATATGATGGTGGCCATTAGAGAGAAAGATGAATGCCAGTTTGTGAAGTGCTGCTTCAGCTGTCTCAGGAGAGTAACTGCCAAGCACACTGAAGAAGGAAATACAAAATCAGACATCTGTATGTGTGCAGCATCCACCATGTTTGCTCTGAGGAGAGAGAACCATATAAAGCAAGACAGCAAAGGTGAAATCTAGCAAGATAGCCTACTTTATTGCCATGGCAACCTAACCCTGATGAAAAGTAGAAAAACAATAAAATACCTCTGGAAAAAAAAATCTGTGCTATGAATACCTACTGGGTTGAAGAAAGATGCACTCACGGAAAAAGTACTTGACGTTTTTACCATTTGGTGGTTCCTTGTAACAAAGCTATGGGTGCTGCTTTGGGGAAATGCTGACTTAAAAAGAATCACATTTGCTAAATTATTTAATTTGTCCTGTTGCTAAATTCAGATTTAGAAGTGAAAGCTGTAGTTTCAAATTAAAATCTTTAGTGCCATTGCAGAGGTCAAAACGTTAACATTGTCACTTTTTTGATGCCTTTTGACAATCTTTTGCCATCATATTTCACATAAACCATGTGTTCAGGAATAAATAGGAATTCTGCTATTTTGGTTAAAATTAAAGTTATATTTTATTTGCCTAGATTGAATTAATCAAATTCCACCCATTATTTTTTTAAAAATGCTTTCTTCATCTTGCTCTTTCTTGGTATGCATGCAGTTCAGTATGGAAAGAAGACATTTTCTTTTTTTCTGCTCTGAAATTGTTTAACTCACAGCTTTCTAAAAATTTCCAGACGATAAGAAGTTTTTAGTTGTTCCTATGATTATTTTTATTCAAATAAGAATTTCTGGGCACCAGGGTGTCTCAGTCGGTTAAGTGTCAGCCTCTTGATTTCAACTTAGGTCATGATCTCACAGTTACTGAGACTGAGCCCCATGTCTGACTCTGTACTGGTGGCACAGAGGCTGCTTGGGATTCTCTGTCCCTCTTTCTCTGCCCCTCTCCCCCACCCATTCTCTCTCTGTCTCTAAATAAATAATAAATAAATTAAATAAGACTGCCTGTTTTGTGGAAATGTCTGGGAAAGCTTGTTTTGATTTTATTTTTTTTAAGTAAGCTTCACTGAGTTAATTTACATACAATACAATCTACCTTGTTAAAGTGTACAGTTAGTTGAGTTTTAGCAAATGTATGCAGTCATCTAACTACCACCACAATCAATTTCTTTACAATATTATTTTAGTGCATATCAATACCACTTCAAGCTTGTACTGACTTGCTCTTTGTAAAATATAGAAATTTTATATTCTATCCTACTCCGTTAAGCTATTTTTGTCACACGCATTATATCCATATGTTACAAACTCAACAATAGGGTGTTATAATTTTTGACAATAGGGTGTAATAACAATAGGGTGTTATAACTTTAGCAATAAATGCCATTACAAAATTAAGAGTAAAAACACACAAATCTTTCATTTATCTTATATTTACCTTATATTTCTAGTGCCTTCATCACCCCTTCCTTTGAATTTTAATTACAATTTGATAAGATTTTCTTTCAATCTAATGGACTTCTTTTAATATTTCTTATAGTGCACTTGTCTTATTATTGATTTTTTCAATTTTTGTTAATTGGAAATACCTTTATTTTATATCCATTTTTAAAACATAATTTCAGTATATATTGAATCTTATTTGGTAGTTTTTTCCCCTAAACATTTTAAATATGTTTTTTCAAAATCTTACTGCTTCCATTGTTCCTGATGACAAGTCAGTCATTAACTATATCATTTTATTTATTATTTATTTTTTTGACAAATCTCATTTTTTAATTATTGTTTTAATTTAATTTTAATTTTTTTACATGCAAATTAGTTAGCATATAGTGCATCAATGATTTCAAGAGTAGATTCCCTAGTGCCCCTTACCCATTTAGCCCATTCCCCCTCCCACAACCCCTCCCGTAACCCTCAGTTTGTTCTGCACATTTATGAGTCTCTTCTGTTTTGTCCCCCTCCCTGTTTTTATATTATTTTTGTTTCCCTTCCCTTATGTTCATCTGTTTTATCTCTTAAAGTCCTCATATGAGTGAAGTCATAGGATATTTGTCTTTCTCTGACTAATTTCATTTAGCATAATACCCTCCAGTTCCATCCACATAGTTGCAAATGGCAAGATTTCATTCTTTTTGATTGCTGAGTAATACTCCGTTGTATTTTTATACCACATCTTCTTTATCCATTCATCCATCGATGGACATTTGGGCTCTTTCCATACTTTGGCTATTGTTGATAGTGCTGCTATACACATGGGGTGCACGTTTCCCTTTGAAACAGCACACCTGTATCCCTTGGATAAATGCCTAGTAGTACCATTGCTGGGTCGTAGGGTAGTTCTATTTTAAGTTTTTTGAGGAAGCTCCATACTGTTTTCCAGAGTGGCTGCAACAGCTTGCATTCCCACCAACAATGCAAAAGAGATCCTCTTTCTCCGCATCCTCACCAACATGTGTTGTTGCCTGAGTTGTTAACGTTAGCCATTCTGACAGGTGTGAGGTGATATCTCATTGTGGTTTTGATTTGTATTTCCCTGATGATGAGTGAAGCTGAACATTTTTCATGTCTCAGTTGGCCATCTGGATGTCTTCTTTGGAGAAGTGTCTGTTGATGTCTTTTCCTCATTTCTTCACTGGATTCTTTGTTTTTTGGGTGTTGAGATTGATAAGTTCTTTGTAGATTTTGGATACTAACCCTTTATCTGATATGTCATTTGCAAATACCTTCTCCCATTCTGTTGGTTGCCTTTTAGTTTTGCTGATTGTTTACTTTGCTGTGCAGAAGTTTTTTATTTTGATGAGGTCCCAATAGTTCATTTTTGCTTTTGCTTCCCTTGCCTCCAGAGACGTGTTGAGTAAGAAGTTGCTGCGGCCAAGATCAAAGAGGTTTTTGCCTGCTTTCTCCTCGAGGATTTTGATGGCTTCCTGTCTTACATTGAGGTCTTTCATCCAGTTTAAGTTTATTTTTGTGTATGGTGTAAGAAAGTGGTCCAGGTTCATTCTTCTGCATGTTGCTGTCCAGTTTTCCCAGCACCACTTGCTGAAGAGACTGTCTTTATTCCATTGGGTATTCTTTCCCACTTTGTCAAAGATTAGTTGGCCATACATTTGTGGGTCCATTTCTGAGTTTTGAATTCTGTTCCATCGATCTGAGTGTCTGTTCTTGTGCTGGTACCATACTGTCTTGATGATTACAGCTTTGTAGTATAGCTTGAAGTCTGGGATTGTGATGCCTCCTGCTTTGGTTTTCTTTCTCAAGATTGCTTTGGCTATTCAGGGTCTTTTCTGGTTCCATACAAAATTCAGGATTATTTGTTTTAGCTCTGTGAAGAATGCTGGTGTTATTTTGATAAGGATTGCATTGAATATGTAGATTGCTTTGGGTAGTATTGACATTTTAACAATATTTGTTCTTCCTATCCAGGAGCATGGAATATTTCTCCATTTTTGTGTCTTCTTCAATTTCTTTCATAAGCTTTCTATAGTTTCAGTGTATAGATTTTTCAGCTCTTTGGTTAGATTTATTCCTAGGTGTTTTATGGTTTTTGGTGAAGCTGTAAATGGGATCAATTCCTTGATTTCTCTTTCTGCCACTTCATTGTTGGTGTATAGGAATGCAACTGATTTCTGTGTGTTGATTTTGTATCCTGCAACTTTGCTGAATTCATGAATCAGTTCTAGCAGTTTTTTGGTGGAATCTTTTGGGTTTTCCATATAGAGTGTCATGTCATCTGCAAAGGGTGAAAGTTTTATCTCCTCCTGGCCGATTTGGATGTCTTTTATTTCTCTGTGTTGTCTGATTGCAGAGGCTAAGACTTCCAATACTATGTTGAATAACAGTGGTGAGAGGGGGTATCCCTGTCTTGTTCCCGACCTTAGGGGGAAAGCTCTCAGTTTTTCCCCATTGAGGATGATATTAGCATTGGGTTGTTCATATATGGCTTTTATGATCTTGAGGTATGCTCCTTCTATCCCTACTTTCTTGAGAGTTTTTATCAAGAAAGGATGCTGTATTTTGTCAAATGCTTTCTCTGAATCTATTGAGAGGATCATATGGTTCTTGTCCTATCTTTTACTGATGTGATGAATCATGCTAATTGTTTTGTGGATATTGAACCAGCCCTGCATCCCAGGTATAAATCCCACTTGGTCCTGGTGAATAATTTTTTTAATGTATTCTTGGCTCCGGTTGGCTACTATCTTGTTGAGGATTTTTGCATCCATGTTCATCAGGGAAACTGGTCTATAGTTCTCCTTTTTTGTGGGGTCTCTGTTTGGTTTTGGAATCAAGGTACTGTTGGCTTCATGGAAAGAGTTTGGAAGTTTTCCTTTCGTTTCTATTTTTTGGAACAGTTTCAAGAGAATAGGTGTTAATTCTTCCTTAAACGTTGGGTAGAATTCCCCTGGAAAGCCATCTGGCCCTGGACTCTTGTTTTTAGGCAGATTTTTGATTACTAATTCGATTTCCTTGCTGGTTATGGGTCTGTTCAAATTTTCTATTTCTTCCTGTTTCAGTTGTGGTAGTGTATATGTTTCCAGGAATTTGTCCATTTCTTCCAGATTGCCCATTTTATTGGCATATAATTGATCATAATAGTCTCTTATTGTTGTTTGCATTTCTGCTGTGTTGGTTGTGATCTCTCCCCTTTCATTCTGGATTTTATTTGTTGCGGTCCTTTCCTTTTTCTTTTTGATCAAACTGGCTAGTGGTTTATCAATTTTGTTAATACTTTCAAAGAACCAGCTCTGGTTTCATTGATCTGTTCTACTGTTTTTTGTTGTTGTTGTTGTTTTGATAGCATTAATTTCTGCTCTAATCTTTATTTCCTGTCTTCTGCTGGTTTTGGGTTTTATTTGCAGTTCTTTTTCCAGCTCCTTAAGGCATAAGGTTAGGTTGTGTATCTGAGATTTTTCTTACTTTTTAGGAAGGCCTGGATTGCTATATACTTTCCTCTTATGACCGCCTTTGCTGCATCCCAGAGGTTTGGGTTACGGTGTTATCATTTTCATTGACTTCCATATACTTTTTAATTTCCTCTTTAACTTCTTGGTTAGCCCATTCATTTTTTAGTAGGATGTTCTTCAGTCTCCAAGTATTTGTTACCTTTCCAAATTTTTTCTTGTGGTTGATTTCGAGTTTCATAGCATTGTGGTCTGAAAATATGCATGGTATGATCTCAATCTTTTTGTACTTACTTAGGGCTGATTTGTGTCCCAGTATATGGTCTATTCTGGAGAACGTTCCATGTGCACTGGAGAAGAATGTATGTTCTGCTGCTTTAGGATGAAATGTTCTGAATGTATCTGTTAAGTCCATTTGGTCCAGTGTGTCATTCAAAGCCATTGTTTCCTTGTTGATTTTTTGATTAGATGATCTGTCCATTGCTGTGAGTGGGGTGTTGAGGTCTCCTACTATTATGGTATTACTAGTGATGATTTTCTTTATGTTTGTGATTAGTTGATTTACATATTTGGATGCTGCCACTTTTGGCACATAAATGTTTACAATTTTTAAGTCTTCTTCGTGGATGCCTTGATTATGATATAATGCCCATCTGGATCTCTTGATACAGTCTTTAAGTCTAGATTGCCTGACATAAGTATGTCTACTCCAGCTTTCTTTAGTTGACCATTAGCGTGATAGATGGTTCTCTATCCCCTTATTTTCAATCTGAAGGTGTCTTTAGGTCTAACGTGGGTCTCTTGTAAACAGCATACAGATGGATCTTGTTTTCTTATCCATTCTGTTACCCTATGTCTTTCATTGGAGCATTGGGTCCATTGACGTTTAGAGTGAGTAGTGAAAGTTATGAATTTATTGCCATTATGATGTTTGTAGTGTTGGAGTTTCTGGTGGTGTTCTCTGGTCCTTTCTAATCTTTGTTGCTTTTGGTATATATATATTCATTCATCTTTTCTCCCCTCAGAGAGTCCCCCTCAGAATTTCTTGCAGGGCTGGGTTAGTGGTCACAAACTCTTTTAATTTTTGCTTGTCTGGGAAACTTTTAATCTCTCCTTCTATTTTGAGTGACAGCCTTTCTGGATAAAGAGTTCTTGGCTGCATATTTTTCTGATTCAGCACACTGAATATATCCTGCCACTCCTCTCTGACCTGCCAAGTTTCTGTGGATAGGTCTGCTGCAAACGTGACCTGTCTTCCCTTGTAGGGTAGGGACTTTTTTTCCCTTGCTGCTTTCATGATTCTCTCCTTGCCTGAGTGTTTTGTGAATTTGACTATGATGTGCCTTGCTGATGGTCGGTTTTTGTTGAATCTAATGGGGGTCCTCTGTGCTTCCTGGATTTTGATGTCTGTGTCTTTCCCCAGGTTAGGAAACTTTTCTGCTATGATTTGCTCACATAACACTTCTACCCCCTTTTCTCTCTCTTCCTCTCCTGGGACCCCTATGATTCTGATGTTGTTCCTTTTTAAAGAGTCACTGATTTCTCTGATTCTTAAATCATGCTCTTTTGCCTTAATCTCCCTCTGTTTTTTCTGCTTCATTATTCTCTATAAGTTTGTCCTCTATATCGCTGATTCTCTGTTCTGCCTCATCCACCTTTGCTGCCGCTGCATCCATGCGTGATTGCAGCTCAATTATAGCAGTTTTAATTTCATTGTGGCTATTTTTTACTTCTTTTATCTCTGCAGGAAGGGATTCTAATGTATTTTCGACTCCAGCTAGTACTCTTGTTATCGTGATTCTAAATTGTGGTTCAGACATCTTGCTTGTATCTGTGTTGGTTAAATCTCTGGCTGTCGTTTCTTCGTGATCTTTCTCTTGGGGTGAATTCCTTCTTTTTGTCATTTTGAAGGGAGAAAAGGAATTAATGAGGTAGAAAAATTAAAATTAAAAAAAATCAAAATTAAAAAAAATTTAAAAATTAAACACACACACACACAAATTGAATAAATGATGCTAGATCTAGATCTTACATGTGTTTTGGTCTAGGTGGTGAAAGTGGTTTGACAGATAAGAAAAAAAAACAAGCGGGGTTGCGGGTGTAAGGAAATAATTTGAGAATTTGAAAAAATGAATACACTGAAGTCGACTAAAATGACATCATGGGAGTAAAATAGAATAAAAAAATTACACAAAAGTAAAGAATATACTAGAAAATAAATAAAGAAAAATATTTTTAATAAAAATAAAAATGATTTTTTTCTGTATTCAAGAAAAGAAAAGAAACGAAAAAGAGAAAAAAGAAAAAAGGAAATCATTGAAAAATGGAAAAAGTGAATACATTGTAGTAGACTAAAATAAAATGATGGAAGTAAAATAGAATTTGAAAAATTTACACCACAAAATACAGTAAAAAATTAAAGAAAAATATATTTAATAAAAATTGAAAATAAAAATGAATTTTTTCTTTCTGTATTCAAGAAAAGGAGAAAAAAAAGAAAGTTGAATAGATGGGCCTGCTATCAGATTGATTAGGACTGAAATTACTGATTTCCCCTAGTAGTCAGACTATGAAGCGCTTTATAGTCCACAAACTCAGCAGGTTGTGAAACGTGTAGTTTTGAAGAGCGAGGTTGTCTCAGTTGGGTGGGGCTCAGTGTAATGGCTCTGTTATCCACTAGATGGTGCTGCTAGCCTATTGGGGTGGATAGTTGTGGGGTTAGTAGGTCCGTATGCACATGCGCAGGAGCAGTGAAAATGGCATCACCCAGCTACCCAGTCTCTAGTATCAGAACTCTGTTCTCCCTGATCAGCAATTGTGCACCTGTCCTCTTTCTTTAGCTTTCATCCACTCCTCGCTTTTTCACTGTCAGTGACCAAGCCCCAGGCAGTACCTCTCCCCTGAGTTTCGTCTCAGATGTGGCTGTTCTCCCCGGCCCCTTACTTCTGAGGGACTGCAGCTTTGACCTGTTCTGCTCCTCTGTGGGAGGGTCTCACTGAACAATGGCCAATGTTGGCTGCACCCAGGAATGCTTGCTGGACCCTTGCCAGTGCCCCAAGACTACGGCCAGGTGCCAGCCCACCCCAGAAAAATATAGTCAATATAGTGTAGCAGCAGAGTTTCAGGGATTATGGAAAACCACAACACACATCTGGCACCAGGCTTCATCCTTAAGGACCTTGTTCCAGCACCAGCAAATGTGGCTGTTTTCTGGGGTCTGCTGGGACCAGGTGGCTTCAACAGTCTCTACCAAATGTCCTTCCAGCAGTGGAACCGCTTTTCCCCATGTGGCCCAAGAACCTCCCGGACCCCACTCTGTTCCCAGGAATTCGCCCTTCCCACCAGAGCACCACCAGGTATTGAGCTGCAGAGCTGCAGACTGTGCTCCCCTTGTTTACAGTCTTAATGGAATTTAAACCCTCTCCTTTCTCCTCTCTCCCTTTTAGGTTTAGTCCCTGCGGCTGTTTCCAATTTTCCACTTTTTCTCCAACTGTTTGGGGAGGGGTGCTTTTCCAGTATTCTCCCCCAACCCCCAGTCTCCATCCTCTCTCTACCTGCGCAAGTGGTTCCCTGCCAGCCGCCGCTTCTCACTCCCCAAGTTCATCTCTCTGTGCCACGTACCTGCTGAATTCTGTTATTCAGGGTGTGCAGATTGTTGTGTTAATCTTCCAATCTGTTTTCTAGGTGTGCAGGATGGTTAACTAGGTTTCTAGGTTGTGCAGGATGGTCTGGCTGTATTTCATGGGCACGAGACACACAAAAAACTTCTATGCTGTTCCGCCTGGCTCTTCTGACCTTAACTATATCATTTTAATATATATGATACATACTTTCAAGACTTCTCTGTTTTTGGCTTTCAGCTGTTTGACTCTTGGGTATCTAAGTGTGGTTCTCTTTGTATTTATACTAACTGAAGATTCATAAGATTGTTGAATGTAGAAATTAATATTTCTTGACATATTTTGATAGTTTGGAGCGACTATTCCTTCAAATATATTTCTACCCCTTTATATTTTTATTTTCTTCCTGAAAGTCCAATTACGCATGTGTTAGAATATTTGCTATTGTCCCACATACTTCCAAATAGCTGTTATTTTCAATCTTTTTTCCTCTTTATGGTTCAGATTTGAACAGTTCTATGGCTTTATCTCAAAGTTCACCAATTTTTTCTTCTGACATCTCAAATTTGCCATTGAACAGAGAAATTTTAATTTTACCTGTTATACTTTTCAGTCCTAGAATTTCCATTAAGCGTTTTCCCCCTTTTTTACAATTTCCAGGCCTCTATTGAGATTCCTTATTTGTATGATTGTTTTGATTATACTTAGCATATTTTCTTGTATTTACTTGAAATAAATAATGTAATACTTATTTAATTGAATATGCATTCTTTTAATTCTTTGATTCACACACACACATATATGTGTGTGTGTGTGTGTGTGTGTGTGTGTGTGTGTATAAAATCCCATGACCCTGATCATTACCTGAGCTGATATCAATAATCAGATGCTCAACTAACTGAGTCACCCAGGTGCCCCTCATTATGGCTTTAAAACCATGTTACCAAAAGATGGATACACATGAAACTTTGATTTGTGGTAAGGAGGGAAATATAGAACAATCACCTCAAAAAAATATATATATAATATATACATATTATATTTATAATAGTATGTATAATATGTATACATATATATTATATATACATTATATATATGTGTGTGTGTATACGTGTGTGTGTATATGTGTGTATATATATATAAAATTTGCCTCAAAGTCTTTATTAACATCAGAACCCAGTTTAAGTCAGTTTCTGTATTGGCTATTTTAAAACCCTGACTATTTCTCACAGTTTCCTATTTTTTTGTCTAGTTTTATTTTTACTTAATTTTTTTTTAACGTGTATTTAGTTTTGAGAGAGAGAGACAGAGTGTGAGCTGGGGAGGGGCAGAGAGAGAGAGACACACAGAATCTGAAACAGGCTCCTGGCTCTGAGCTATTAGCACAGAGCCCAATGCGGAGCTCAAACCCACAAACCATGGATCATGACCTGAGCCGAAGTCAGACGCCTAACAGACTGAGCCACCCAGGCACCCCTCTTTGTCTAGTTTTAAAAGAACAATTTGGTTGTTAACTATATATAGTAGATAATACACTGTGGCTATTCTGGACTCTCTTTTGTTCTCTGGAGGCTGTTTGTTTTAGTAGTCAATTATCTCACCTATACTCACATCATAAAATATTCTTCACGTGGTATGCAGCTCCTGATGTCTCGGCGGAGTTGTTTTGTTTTGTTCTGTTTTGTTTTGTTTTGGCTTTTTTTGTTTTGGCTCGATTTCCCTGTGATCTTCCTGTGTATTCCTAGTTTAGACATTAGTCAATGATTCCAAAAGAGGTCATCCTCAGAATTTAGAATCATGATAATAAGAATACTAGCTGGAGTCGAAAATACATTAGAATCCCTTTCTGCAGAGATAAAGGAAGGAAAAAATGGCTACAATGAAATTACAAATGCTATAACTGAACTGCAATTATGTATGGATGCAGTGGCAGCAAGGATGGATGAGGCAGAACAGAGTATCAGAGATATAGAGATTTCATTGAGCGCTCCAGGGTCTCTTGCATATTCGTAGGTTAGCAGCCAGTGAAGGATATGTGAAGAGTTTATCATCTCAGTTCTTCTCTGGCTCTCTTGCTTCCAAGAGATATTCCCGTTGAATTTCTCCTTGTTCTTCTAGCCACCTTGGTGTTAATCCACCACCTGCAACAAGTAAAACTGTGTTTTCACTGAGATGGGAATACCTCTAGGCTAGAATATCACAGACTAATTTTTTATCTATTGCAGGAAGAATTTTTTTCTGAGTAAATACTTCTGGAATAGCTGTAAGATTTTTAGTCATTTTTCAGCATGCCTTAAATTTTTTTTAATCATTTGACCTGTTTTAAACATTTTTTTTTTCCTGATGAAGGGAATTGTTCAACCTCCTCATAGCAAAGAAAGGCCTTTATTTACAATAAACTAGAAAACATATTTGATACAGTTAATACATCAAGGGAAAAAAAAACTCTTATAGTGCCATATACAAATTAATGTGATTCTCTAGGGAAATACTTAATATAAGCTATCAGAACAGTTAAAAGTCTTTTAAAGAAAACTTCATTTTTGCATCCAAGTCTTTCATAGTTTAGCACAATATCTATTAATGAAATATATTCACCTTAAATAGCGCATACAACACTCTTAATGTTATGGAACACCCTATCCTATTGCACAATGCAATCATTATAGCTTTTTCTATATATTTTTTTATTTTAGAGAAAGAGAGCATGTGAGCAGAGGAGAGGGGCAGAGGGAGAAAGAATCTTAAGAAGGCTCCATGCTGAGTATGGAGCCTGACACAGGGCTCGACATGGGGCTCAATTCCATGACCCTGGGATCATGACCTCAAGTGAAATCAAGAGTCAGACACTCAACCAACTGAGTCACCCAGGTGCCCCTCATTATAGCTTTAAAAACATGTTACCAAAATGTAGATACACATGCACACTCATTTGTGGTAAGGAGGGAAATATAAAATAATCAGCTCTAGAAAATATTGAAATACACAGACATCAAATGTCCTTCTCATATTAACGAATCATGTCTGGGCACAAAACTATCATTATTTTTGAGGGAAATAAAAATCTGTTTTAGGAAAACAATATATCTTGATAAGAATCGTTATGATCAACTTTTATTGGGTGCTTACTATAGAAAAATTCTATACTAATCTCCTTTACTGTTTGATCCTCACAATAACCCCGTGGTGGGTGCCATTTATAGAAACGCTAATTTAGACCTTTGGAACAGCAGCATTGCCTTCCTGTTTCACAGTGGTAATGTTATTTTCTGGGGGGAGAGGTCTGTTATGTCTCATTTTTCTCTCTGTACATTGGGGATAATTTAAATTACTAACTAAATGTTCTTGACATTTGATGTTAATATATCCTTAAATGTTAGTCTTTGTTTCGCTTAAGATTAGTAATTCTAGAGTAATCATCATTGTGAGGGAAAAACAGTGCAGAGACCTTAGAATATGAACAGTAATCACTTGGTGATTGATTTGAGTAATCATGCAAACTTTAGCAGGAGACATGCAGTTCAAATCTTTTATTTGAAATGCATACGACTGTGTCTGATCTAAATTTCATAATACTGACAGTTAACAGTAAAGACAACTCCAGAAATTGCTAGCTTTTGTATTTTGTTTCCTGAGTTCTTACTGTATTCCATTTATGCATTAAACTAATGGAAAGCCTCAGGCAATCTCCTTCCTCTTCTCCATCCTCTGAATTTTTTTATATAAAAATTTTTTAATGTTTTATTTATTTTTTGAGAGACAGCACATGTAAATGGTGGGGTGGGGTGCAGAGAGATGGGCGGGGCAGAGGATCTGAAGAGGGCTCTGCACTGACAGGTTGACAGCAGCAAGCCAGATGTGGGGCTCCAACTCACAAACAAACCACAAGAATGTCACCTGAGCTGAAGTCAGAGGATCAACTGACTGAGTCACCCATGTGTCCCCTCCATCCTCTGAATTTAATCTGTACTGCTCTGGGCTCCACTTTTCTGGACACTGAGACTTTCTTTGTGATTATGGGCACTCTTAAGTTTTATTTACTTTATGTAAGATGGGGTTTGGATGTTGTTTGTTTGGGTTTTTGTTGTGTTTTTGTTTGTTTTTTGTTTTTGTTTTTGTTTTTTTTTACAAAAAGTATCTGCTAGGACTCAGATATGCAGAGAAGTTACTTCAAATCTCCACACTGTGTTTCACTTGAATGAAAACTCTGTAGGAAGTAAGATCTCTAAAGGAAGAATGCTAACTAAGAAACTAAAAGAAATAGTATTTTCTAATGAGAATATAAAGAATTGCCAGCTTGATGGATAGCTGACTAAATCTCTATAATCTACCTCATCATTTTTGATTTATTACTCTTTCATATGGCCCTTGCTTCCTTTTACCTGTATTAGTCTAACGTATGCACCATTGACCTCTATTCCTTCAGTCTATTATTAGCTAATTTTCCAGGAATGATATCTGGATCCTAACTGTTGTGTCTCCTCCTCCATCTCTGCGTTTCTCAAATATTCAAAATAAAGACCTCGGTCTGACTTTCCATGCCTTTCTTTATTACTTTTCCCTTTCACCTTTTTTTTTTTAAATTTATTTATCTTTGGGATAGAGAGAGACAGAGCATGAACGGGGGAGGGGCAGAGAGAGAGGGAGACACAGAATCGGAAACAGGCTCCAGGCTCCGAGCCATCAGCCCAGGGCCTGACGCGGGGCTCGAACTCACGGACCGCGAGATCCGTGAGATCGTGACCCGGCTGAAGTCGGACGCTTAACCGACTGCGCCACCCAGGGGCCCCTTCCCTTTCACCTTTGATGCTCATACATAGTTTTCTCTAGTGTGTCACGTAATTGCTTTCGTGATGGCTCCTATGTTTGAATCACTTCTTCATCTGTCTGTCAATTTTCAGTCTTTAGTAAAAATCAAACTCCAGGCTCATTAATTTTAAGAATACTTCTCCAACTGAGGAAGAGATTTTCACCAGGTTTTTGATATTCTTTTTGAACTGTTGTAGAATGTAAAAAAAAAATTTATATTCAGGATCTTATTTAATCACCTTAGCAACACTGTGTAGTGGAGATATCATTAGCTCCGTTTTATATGTGAAGAATTGAAGTAATAACTGAGTTTTTTTTAAACCACATTGTTAGTAATTGACAAAGAGTTATCTCAAATCTAAGTCCTCTTTCATGGCAGCAACTTTTCCATTATGCTAGTCTACCCTCACTGTAAGGTATATTGGAAACTTATTTAGTATAATACACCTGAGACATTCATTTAATTAATTAATTAATTAATTTTTATTTAAATCCAAGTTAGTTAACATATAGTATAATAATGATTTGAGGAATAGAATTTAGTGATTCATCACTTACATATAACACCCAGTGCTCATCCCAACAAGTGCCCTCCTTAATTCCCATTGCCCATTTAGCCCACCACCCCCACCCAACACCTCACCAGCAACCCTCAGTTTGTTCTCTGTATTTAAGAGTCTTTTATGGTTTGTCCCTCTCCCTGTTTTTATTTATTTTTGCTTCCCTTCCTGTATGTTCATCTGTTTTGTTTCTTAAATTCCACATATGAGTGAAATCATATGTTTGTCTTTCTCTAACTTGCTTTGCTTAGCATAATACACTCTAGTTCCATCCATGTTGTTCCAAATGGCAAGACTTCATTCTTTTTGATCACCGAGTAAGATTCCAGTGTGTGTGTGTGTGTGTGTGTGTGTGTGTGTGTGTATCACTTCTTCTTTATCCATTCATCAGTCAATGGATATTCAGGCTTTTTCCATATTTTGGCTATTGTCGGTAGTGCTGCTATAAACATTGGAGTGCACGTGCCCCTTTGAATCAACATTTTTGTATCCTTTGGATAAATACCTAGTAGTGCAATTGCTGGGTTGTAGGGTAGTCCTATTTTTAATTTTTTGAGGAACCTCCATACCGTTTTCCAGAGTGGCTGCACCAGGTTGCATTCCCACCAGTAGTGCAAAAGTGTTCCTCTTTCTCCACATCCTTGCCAATATCTAATATTACGTGAGTTGGAAATTCATTTAATTAAAATAGAAGTCAGTTTCTTTTTTTGTAAACTAGACACCACATTAACACAACTCATTTGTTTATGGGAAGGGTACTTATGTTAATAATAATATCTACATCTCATTGGGTAGCTATTTTGTACAAACAAGTGGGCATTTTATTTTTATTAGATCTTTAATCCTTATAATAACATTTAGACTGCCCATATTCTTACCTAAGGTCCATCCTTTGACTTGTACACTGGATTCCATTCCATTTTGCATACTTAGGATATTGTGTCCTGACCAGTGCCTCCATTTTCTCTCCACCTATTTTTTTACCTGAGCCCAAATCAATTTGACTTTTCTCCTTACCTTCACCCAAATAGGTCTTAAAATTACAGTTTTAGTGCTTATCAAATATATGATTGATCCCCATATTGCTACATTGATTGGTCAATTTTCAGTCCTTGCTTTAACCTATCAGCAACATTTAACACAACTAATTACTCCCCTTTCCTTGCAATATTTTCTCCATCTGGCCTTCAGAGCACTAGTCTTTTGTCCTCTGCCTACTTCTTTGGCTACTGCTTTTTTGAATTTCCCTGAGTTTTCTTTCTGTAAAATTTGAAGAATCTCTGGATTCAGTATTTTGATATCTTTTCTCCAACTCTACTTATAACCTGGGTGATTTTCCTCAAACCTATGGATTAATTATCAAACATATATGCCGATTACTTCCAAATTTATTTCTCCAGCAAGGAACATTCTATTGTATATATATTAACTAACATCTTACTTGACATTTCCACTTTGATATCTAGAAGTCATCTCAGATGTAACATGGTCAAACCCAGACTCACTGATTTCCTAACACAGGTAGAAACCTGATTCTTCCTGTCTTCCTCCACCATCTCTATACTTTCAGTTCCTTAGGCCACATATTAGTGTCCTGTTGTCACTCTATCAAATTACTATGAATTTCTTGGCTTAAAATAGCACACATTTATTCTTTTATAGTTCTAGATCTGAAAATGAGTCTTAACAATTTTAAAATCTGCAAAGTGTTGGCAGGACTGGTTTTTCTTTGGAAGCTCTAAGAGGTAAGACATTCCCTTGCCTTTTCCACTTTTTATAGGTCTCTCTTCATTCCTTGGTTCCTGACCCTGCATTATATAGCATTTTCTCCTTCTGCTTCTGTCATCACATGTACTTCTTCCTCTCTTTGACTTCTCTTGAGTCTCTCTTCAAAGAACCTTTCTGATTACATTAAGCCTCCCCAGATAATCTAGGGTAATTCCTTCATCTCAAGATCATTAACTTAATGTCATCTGCAGAGTGCTTTTTGGTCTATAAAATAACAGTTCACAGGCTACAGGGATTAGGACATATTTGGGATGTCATTCATTCAGCCTACAGCTGATCAGAAGCTTTGGAGTCATTCCTGACTCCTCTCTTTCACAATTTATATCCAAATTCATCAGAAAATCCTGTGAATTCCTCTTTTGAAATATATCCATAAGCTATCTATCATTTACCACCTTTTCTGATCCCAAACTTGTAGAAATCACTATCATCTGGATTAGAACAATACCTCCAACTAGTCCCCCTGCTTCTAAACTTGCCACAGCTATTAAGTTTGTTCTTCACCCACCACTAGAGTGCTGAAGTGCTCCTGTTACAACTGAAGTCTTACCAAATCATTTTTCTGCTTACTTGCTCTAAGGGTTTCCAACTTCACTTAAAATATATATCCAAAATTCTTATTATGGTTTACATGTCTAGGAATCATCTGCCTCCAGGTTGACTATCTGTTCTTATCTTTTGCCCCCTGCCCTTTGCTTGTGCTTAGAACAGTTTTCAGTGGATCTCTCATTACCTCTAGGTTTCTCTCTTCTAGTCAGACAGGCTTCCCTCACAACATTACCTTGAATAGTTGAATGCCCCAAATATTTTGTCCTATCCTGTTTTCTTTTTCTTTTTAGCACATATTACCAATTGACACATTACAAATTTTTATTTTAATGATTTTCTGGTGATCTTTCTCCAAAGTCCATGACAGCATTTCTCCTTACATGTTTAGAACTGTCAAGTGAATATCTTTTTACAAGCATTACACCAATTTATGAAGAGGCAAGAACAAAGAATGTAATCTTATTCCCAGATCCAGGATGATGCTTGTTGTGCTAGAAGCAATTACTACATATGCGTGAAATGATTAAATAAATGTATGCATGAATGAATGAATGCATAAACAAACAAAGGTAAAGATCATTTTCCTTGCGTTACAGGTCAAGAAACTGAAGTCATATTAAATTAGGTTACTTACTCTTATGAGAAGACACACAACAAAGCTTGGATTTGAGTTCACATTAGTCTGACTCAAAACTCTTAACAGGCTGTATATTATACCAAAATGCCCAGTGAGTGATGCAATCACTTTATATGTAAAAGCATTTTGTATACTCTAAAACAGTGTACAGATTTCAGGTTTTGGTACTATTTACTGCATATGTGCTATATATATGGTTGATCTTTACACCAAATCTTTGATTTATACTGACTTTTTTTATTCATCATAAATTGTTTTTATTTAACTAACATATGGCTCTAAGAGGCCACTAGAATATTTAATTGAAGTTTGGTATACATCAGACTTATTTACTCTTGACTTCAAGACTGCCTGTCATGTTCTTCTCCAGATATGTCCATGGGTCCTTTCTCTAACTTAAATGTCTGCTCCACTGTGTCTCCTCTATCCCATGTAAAATAGCACTCATATAGTCTCTCTTTCTATCCCTTATCCTACTTTATGTTTCTTCATAGATTTATTTCTACTAATTGGTATTGATTTATGACATATTTACTTATTAATTTGTTTAGTGTTTATCTCTATCACCAGCCTGTAAGCCCAGAAAGGGCAGGGATTAACAATGTTTTTGAATTATTAAATACTGTTTTACATTATTTTTTTCATTGTATGAGTTGACCAAGAGCATTGATTAAAAAAAATTGAGAAATCATTTTATTATAAGTGAATATAAGATAATTTATTTAATAGTTTATTGGCCATAAATTAGCAGACATTTTGTACTTTGTTAGAGATGTATTAATTTATTTCACATAGTGTTACTTAGAGCCTAATATATGCTAGGAACTAAAATATATTTTGGAAAACTGGCATGAATTAAGTGACAAATGGATGCTGATACCATGGCGCCTTTTTCTTATCTGTGGAGCTTCATCCCCAAGTTTTATGAAATTGCCCTCAGTCTGTGCAGTATTAAGAGCAATGTAGACTATATTTCAAGGACATGTTTTTGTATCTGGGAACATTTATTATGCCTGGGAAATACTAATGCCTAATGGGTTTTGTGCTTGGTTTTTAAAAATTGTCTGTGTGTGTTTTTTCCACATTAAGTATCATTTTAAAAATGAGGTTTACCCATGACATATTGTATCTTTGTTTGATCTACTTGTAAAATTTGCATTTTGTAGGTCTCAATGGTAGCTCATGGATGTTGAGTATAAAGCCTTTAAAAATGTACTTAAAAAATGCCATTTACTTGAACAACAGCTTTCAGGTTAAAGCGCCTCTTTTACCCATTCCATATATTTAGATAATGCATAGACTAGACGAATAATGAAGTCATATATCATGGAAGTAGAGATATATCATTTAAGATAAAATAAGATTGGACTGATGAGTGGTCAATTAATTTTATTAACTTGGAAAAAGCAAGCTAATATTCCTTAGCCAATTCACCGTTATACTAAGGAATGTATCTCTGGAGATTATCTCTGAGCTGAAATAATTTTATAAGTCTGTGGTTAATTAGCTTCATTCCTGAATATACCAACCATGAAGGAGGGGCTGAATGGCCTCTGAACTGTGTGAGCGTCTCACTTTACAAGTGGTCCAATAGGAGCAGTGTTTAGCATGCACACAGCTGATATGAGGCTGTTGGCATCTCCTTTGCATTCCATGCTTGCTTTCTGGGTTAATGGAGGGCTTACATGTTTAGAACTGTCAAGTGAATATCTTTTTACAAGCATTACACCAATTTCAGAAGAGGGTAAAAGAACAAAGAATGTAATCTTATTCCACATAACTCAAGAGCACTCAATTATTTGGGCACTCAGAGATCATTATTTTATCATTTTGAAGAGCATGAAATTAATTGAAGGATAAAATGGATCTGAGTTAGGCAAACTACATAATTTTATTTTAAATTGCTTCTCAGTGGAGATTCCTGTTGCTACTCCAGGTTTTCCAAATAGCTTCTTTTTTTCTTAAGACTATTACTCCAACTTTCACTTTTAAGTCTTATTGATACATGCTTTCTCTAGTTTTCTCACTTAAACAAATACATTAGTTGATATATTTGGTATATTTAGTAGCTGCTTTATTCAATATTTGAACATTCCTTCAATGCCTTCTCTCTTCCATCAGAATGACTATAATTTATTTTTCCCAATGGAATACTGTATTCTTCACTGCTCCATGTCTCACTGACTCTTTCTTGGTAGTTTTATAATTGAATTGGTGATTATAAAACAAAAATGTTGCCAAAAACTTCCATATTTTGTCAAGAATGGTGAGGGTTTTTTTTTTAAAGCAGTTAAGAGCTTTGCGGTTTTCCTAATGTTGTATTGTGAAGGTAACATTTAGAACAGTGTCTATTCACGGAGAAATTACACTCTTAAATGAATAGTTAGAAGGGATTTATGACATGAGTATGTAACTATAATAATACAAAATGTGAGCTAGTGGAGAAAGTACAGTTTTTACTACAAGCAAAAAAAAATTTTTAAGTAGTAAATGGTTGATAATAGATTGTTAGGGGTGGGTTACTTTTGAGATCATCTGGTTTCACCTCTTTATTCTCAATAGGACTATATATCTGGAGAATTTAAGCAATACATCAAAGTCCCACAATTCCAACAATCTTTTGACTTTGTCCTGCTCCTGCTGAGATCTTCCTTTCTATGAATTCTTATTCATCAGGAGAAGACTCATTATTTGTTTTACTACTTGAGCTCTGAATATTTTTTTGTGTGTGTATACTCTGTAGTGTCCACAAGAAAGAGGTTCTCATAGTCCTTAATGATAGGGGTCATCATTTATATGTTAATCTTTTGGAAGGTGTTTAACTACTACTTTTAAACTAATATGACAAGTCAATGTCATCAGTAAAATGTGATAAATTAGCCTTCTGTGACTTGGGAATAACTACAATTTAAAATAGGGCGGGGGCAGCTGGGTGGTTCAGTCAGTTAAGCCTCCAACTTTGGCTCATGTCATAATCTTGTGGTTAGTGAGTTCGAGCCCCACATAAGGCTCTGTGCTGACAACTCAGAGCCTGAAGCCAGTTTCAGATGCTGTGGCTCCCTCTCTCTCTACCCCTCCCCCACTCACGCTCTGTCTCTCTCTCCATCAAAATAAATAAACATTAAAAGATTAAAAATAATAAAAATAAAAATAAAATAGGGCAATAATTGTTCAATTTTATTGAGACTCTTCTAGTTGGTCACTGGCTTGAAACAGGTAAGGCAAGGGAATTAGCTATGCAGACACCTAACAGAAAAGCCTTCCAGGAAGATGTTTCAGGCGGTACAATTGGCCTAAGGTGCCATCATTCCTGTTGTATATAAGAAGTAGTAAAGAGGCTGGATAACTAGAACAGAGTAGCCAAGAGAAAAAAACAGCAAGAAATAAGGTTGGGGGGATGGGAAGTGCACATTACACAGGGCCCCTAAGGTATTCGTTTTCTAGGGCTGCTGTAACAAATTACTGCAACTGAGTGGCTTAAAATACAAAATTTAATCTCTCACAGATATGGAGGCAGGAAGTGCAAAATCAAGGTGTCAGAAAAACCATGCTTTTTCTCAGGGCTGTACGGAAGAATCCTCCTCTGCCTCTTCCTAGCTTCTGGTGGTTGCTAGTAGTCCTTGACATTCTTTGGCTTATAACTAAGTCACTGTAGTCTCTGCCTCCACAGTCATATGGTGTTCTCCCTGTGTATCTTTGTGTTCAAATTCTTATGATAACAATTATTGAATCTAACCCATTATAACCTTATCTTAACTTGATTTCGTCTGCAAAGGCATTTTCCAAATAAGCCACATTTTTTGGTTCCAAATAGACATTGTTTTGAAGACGCTATTTAATCCAATACATACGTGATTCAGAGACCTCTGGGGGTTTTTACAATGAAGAGAGTGAAGCTACAGTAGGATTTTGAGCAGACAAGTCACATGATGTGACTTTTAAAAGGACGTCTCTGCTTAGCAGAGGAGGCCATATCAAAAGACAATATACTGAATGGAATCATATATATCTGATAAAGTGTTAATATCCAAAATATATAAAGAACTCATACAACTCAATAGCAAACAAAACAAAACCAAAAACAAACAAATAGAAACCTCACAACAATAAAACATTCTGATTGAGAAATGGGCAGAGGATCTGAATAAACATTTTCCAAAGAAGACATACAGAAAGCCAACAGGTACATGAAAAGATGCTCAACATTACCTATCATCACGGAAATGCAAATCAAAACCACAATGAGATATCACTTCACATTTGTTAAGATGGTAATCATAAAAAAGATAAGAAATAATATGTGTTGGCAAGGATGTGGAGAAAAAGAAAACATTGTGCACTGTTTGTGGGAAGTAAATTGGAGCAGCCACTATAGAAAAAATTATGAAGTTTCTTCAGAAAATTAAAAATAGAACTACCACACGATCCAGCAATTCCACTTCTAAGTATTTGTCCAAAGAAAACAAAACACTAACTCAAAAAGATAATCTGTACTCCCATGTTCACTGCAGTACTATTTGCAATAGCCAAGATATAGAAACAACCTAAGTGTTCATTGACAGATGATTGGTTAAAGACAATGTGATATATACACATAAGGGAATATTGTTCAGGCATTAAAACAGAATGAAAATTTGCCATTTGCAACAACATGGAAGGGCCTTGTAGACATTATGCTAAGTGAAGTTAAGTCAGACTGAGAAAAGCAAGTACCATGTGATCTTAATTATATGTGGAATCTAAAAAACGAAAACAAAACTAAAAACCAACTTCACAGATACAGAGAACAGACTAGAGGTTTCCAGAGGTGTAGAGGATGGGTACGGGCAAAATGGGTGAAGGGCATCAAAAGGTACAAACTTCCAGCTAGAAAATAAATAAGTCATGGGGATATAATGTATTGCATGGCAACTATAGTTAATAAAGCTATAGTACCTACTGGAAAGTTGCTAAGAGAGTAAATCTTAAAAGTTCTCATTACAATGTATGTATGTATGTATGTATGTATGGTGGCAGAAGTTAACTAGACTAATTGTGGTGATTACTTCACAATATATACAAATACAAAATCATAAGAAAAGATATCTTTTCTGGTGAGAATGGACTACAAGGGAGCAATGGTAGGTTAAGGAAAAACTTCCAATTAGGAAGCTATTAACCATATTCAAGGTAAGAAATAAAGATGGTTCAGACCAAGGTTGTGGCTGTGCAGAGGGTGAGAAACAGTCAGATTCTGGATAACTTTTGAAGATTAAACCAATAGGATTTTATGACAACATTGGACATAGAGTATGAGAGTTAAGAGAGAAGCCAAAGATGATCTGAAGTCTTTATGCTGAACCACTGGAAGGGGAGAGTACCATCAATTGAGATGGGAAAAGCTGTCAATGAAGCAAGTTTCAGAGAATATTAACACTTCATTTGGGTCATAGGAGATGTCCAATAGGTAGCAATATATAGAAGTTTGGAATTTGTGTGAGAAGTCTGAGAAGCAGATATGCATTTGGAGTCACAGCATGTAAAAGTATTTAAAGTCATTAAAAAGAATAAGATCATCTTGGGTATAAGTGTAGATGAAGAGAAGAGGACTAAAGATGGAGTCTTATCTCATTTTAAACTTAAGCAGTAGGGGAGAAGAAGATAAATAAAAAAGGAGACAATAAGAATAATTATCATCATAAGCTTGTTAAGAGGGTTAAATAAGATGAAGCAAGAAATGGATTCAGTTCCGTGACTGATTTATAAATGCTAGCTGTTTTTACCATTTAACCACTATTCCCATTTGAGTTTCCCATGATATTGTATTTCTTGAAGACAGATCCAAACATGTACTTAGTGATGTATGAAACAAAGGAAAAAGAAAAGAATTAAAATTCCTTACAGGTTACAGCCCATTGACAAGTCCTTGAAAGAGGCAGAATGACCTTCCTTTGGGAGCTCAGCTGCCTTGATGTTGACCCTTTGCTAAGAGCAAAAGGCAATCAGTTTAACATTTTGCTGACCCTACAACATCCTGTGGATCTACTTTAAACATATAAAAATTCTTTTGGAAACTTCCTTTATCTCTAGCCCCCCAAATATATGTTAGCAATCACCCTCCAAGCATATGGCCCACTGATATACATCTGAAGGGTCTCATGATGGAGGGTTTACTAAACAGTAGTAAATGACCTTTCCCTAACAATAGCTAGCTCCCTCAGTATCCTGAAAACCTTGTTTCCAAAATACCTTGGAGGTTTGTGCTGTTCCTGACCCCCTCCCAACTTGAAGGTATGTAATCGGTCATCTATCATAACCCCAGCACAGCTCTTTCTGCCCATGGGTCCTGGCCCTGTGCTTTAATAAAACGACCCTTTTTGCACTGAAGACATCTCAAGAATTCTTTCTTGGCTGTTGGCTCTTTACCCCAACAATTCCATATTACTCAATGGGTATCAATGATGGCTTTCAATCAATATCTGTTGAACAAATGAACAAATGAGTTAGGTTCCTTATGCCTCTGTGTTTTTTGTACTTTGTTATAGCTTTTAGACTATGGTACTGTAATAATTTGTTATTATGTTTGTGAGCTTCTCTACATCCTCTGAGCTTAAATTAGATATTCAGGATATTTTTATTGTATAGAGAGACTGACCAAGGCAGAATCAAAGTAGGGATATTTGTCTTTTTTGCCTTTTTCTTTAATTTAGCATTCCAAATATTTCCAGAATCCATCCTCTACTTTTCATATTTACTACTATACCTTAGACTAGGCCACCATTATCATCATGAAGATTATTGCAACAGTTTTCTAACTGGTGTCTTTTCCTTCTGGTAAGATGTCCTCCAAATTCTTCTTTATTCTCCAGCCAGAGTGCTCGTCCCAAACTGCCAATTGTAATCATCTTAGTGCTTCCCATAAAATAATTCAATAGCTATCCCATAAATTAGAATAAACATCTGGCCTCTGGCCATATTTCCAATATCATTTCTCTCCAAGATACTTTTAGTGCTTTCACATCTAACTCACTAAATTTCTTTCATTAACTCATTGTACTTAGCCTTTATTTATTGGGCTTTTTTATATAGCCATTTCTGTACTAAGAGATGGAATACAGTGATGAATGGGGTAGTTTTCCTGCCCTTATGGAGATTCCAAAATGTTTGATAAGATAGGCATTAAAATATAATTATAAATATGAGGAGTGTTACAGAAGTACAGAGTGCTATGGTGGTGTTTAATAAAGAAACTCTCAGTTATATGTGGAAGGGGGAGGTGGAGTCCTTCCAACTTGTCTGCATATAATTACACCAGAAATGTTCTCTTCTTAGGACAATCTTACCTTTCATTTTAATGAATCACTCTTCAGGTGTCAATTTATGTATTGGTTCTTCTTTTCACCTTCTCTGACTCTTAAATTTAGGTTTATGTTCCCATATTATTCTGCATTTCCCAATCATAACAGTCAGATTTAAAAAAAAATATTTTTAAACATGTACTTAATGATCACTTTATAAGTCCTGAGATAGCAAATGTAATGCTAATCTTATTCATTGCTATGTCTCCTTTGCCTAGAATGGTCCAGGGTACAATTAATTTTCATTGAATGAATACATATAAATGTGCTTTCTATGTTTTTCCACTTTCTCATACTTTTCAGATATGGAGCATTCTATCAGGGCTACCACATGCCTAGCAATAAAAAGGAACTCAATAAATAATTTGTTGAATTGATAAATGAGGAGAGACGTGTGAATATGACTTCTACCTTCTTTAAAAGGACTTTTCCTCTTTAGGCAGAGATTTTTTTTGCCAATCCTTTTAAGCAAGAGTATGACAAGATAACAATACATTATCACTAAAGGGCTAAGTATATAATATGTCATTTATTAATTCTCCCACGAGTTTATTATATACTAGGAGGTAAGCATTAGGCATATATTACACATAATTCAGACTTTGTTCCCACCAACCCTGACTCTCATCTACCCAGTTCTCTTTTCAAAAAAAATTTTTAAAAAAGAGTACAAATTTTTACTTGGGTTATTGTAACATTTTAAATGATTTTATAGATTGTTGTGACATCCCTGTAGGTCAGACAAAAAGAAATAAAACATTTTTCTTTGAACATTTATAATCTATTTTGATACTCTACAATCAATGTTTTTAATAGTGGAAGTAATAATATACCTTACATTTAGAAACAACTTACTGTTCTCAAGGTTCTTGTAATTGCATGCTCTCATTCAGCTCATATTAATAGTGCTACACAGGGGGAAATGTTATTATCAGTACTTTTATTTTGCGGAGTAGGAGCTACTCAGCTTAATGTTACCTCATTACCTAAATTTACACGCTCAGAAATTGAAGACCCTAGGTATTCTGATTTCACGAATTTCCTTCTACTCCAAAGCATTGCCCTTCACTGAAATGATTGTCTTAGCTCTATCAACACCAACCAGGAAGTTGAACAATCATTGAATAGATTCAACTAGTGAAGACAGCCCTTCTGAATGATTTACTAACTCAAACTAACTTCCTCAGTGGGGGATTTTTATAGGACAAAATAGCATCCATAATTATTTCAGGTTGTGGTTTAGCTATGTAGATGTTTACTTTTGCTTGCCTTTAAAATTCCTGTTTCCTAATAGAATATGTTTCATGCTAACAAAATAAAAACCAATTTGGAAGATAAAATCACTCCCTCATGTATGGCATAATTAGGCTGTCAAGAACTAGTCCCAGTGCTGGCCCAGAAATCAGTGAAAGAGCTTGCATATTTTTATTTCACTGTTCTGAGAAAACTAAATTGTGTTGTTTCAAGAGGTTCGGAGTTATACGGGATTGTCACCAGAGTAAGTTCACACAAACTGTCTGGAGTGATGATTATGTTAAACAAAATGCTCATTTAGCTCGTGAGTAGCTATTGGTTTCAATGAGGCTCAATACTCTTATTAGTATTCATTTTTCAGCTAAAGCCTGGACTTTTCTGGATTCCAGATAATGGGCATGGATTCTGCTTTCTGTACCCTTATAAAACTCTAACACAGGTAACCTCCCTGATTCCTATCAGAAAAGTTAGACAGAAAGTTTGAGACTTAGATTGGGAATGACCAATTATTCCTGTTTTTCCTACCTTGGAAAAAATCACCCAAGATATTTTACTTTTTCTTCTTTTTTACCTCTCTCCCCTCAATAAAAAAAAAAAAAGCTACAAAAGGCACCATATAAATAGTGGGGACACAAACTTTAATAAACTTAATTTTAGAGCTTGTTTTTAGTATTTTGGTATCATTGTCATTATTTATTATCATGTACATATATGGTTTCATATATTTTAGCATTGAATATGCTATTCATAATGGTGAAGTTTAGACTTTGATTTGATAACCTATAAAAATACTCCCCCAAATCATTTAAAAGTGAATAAATCAGCTTTGCATCTTTTACACTAACTGAAAACCTAGGAGAATTATGAAACATGTAATTTGAATTATCAGAAAAATTTTAAAAGACTTTCAAATTTGATAAATAGCATCAGTATTGTTTATTTTAACTTGTTAGGGTCTATGCTTATGTCTGGAAGACAGGAAAGAACATTTAGTTGAATGAATACAAGAATGAAAGAAAGAATGAATAATTTTGATTTACATTTTAGTCTTCACTACTGCACATTCTGTAAGCCATCATCACCTATCTCAGAATACCAAAATAAGTTCATAACTATTTTCTTTGATTCTATCCTTGCCCTTGTCTGGGATATTTAATTAAAACACAAAACATCTTTTTTACCTAGAAAGTCTCTTCACAAAGATAGAAGAGAAAGAAAACAATTTTATTATTGAATAAGCATTAAACCAGAGTTTGATGAACATAACAGGCAATTCACTGAGGGATTGCAAAGAAACAAAAAAATCTCCCCTTTTATATAGCTAAGCAAATTACATACATGTTTCCAAGATAAACAACAAGGAGTTCTCAAGAGGACTTGACAGCACCATTTGTCACATAGTTCATCCTAAATTCACTTGGTAGTTGGGGTGACCATCTGTGTTAGTTAATTGGCTTTATCCAAAGAGGGTTAAGGAAACCTTCTCATACCTTTATTTCCAGAGGTTGTTTAACAGCTCAGAGCAAGGAGACTGCTGAAGTTAGGCTCCTGCGCCCTCCCCTCCCATGGCAGAGACTGGGAGTAGGGATATTATCATTCTTGATGATTACTTTTCAAAGAGATGGTTCCCAGGCCCTTGAGAAAGACATTCCTGGGTTATAAAGCTGGAAGGAGGTTTATTTACCTTTTGAAAAGATTCACATAAATTTCAAAAAGACAATGAAAGAACTTACCAGTTTTCTAAGAAAAATGCTCTAAGAAAAGGGATGAGAGGACTCCCTTCCCTGATTTTCAAGGGAGAGTCTTAAGCTTCTTATTTTAAATTTGTATCTGTCCTTATACCCCTTCTAATCTTCATGCAGAAGCCAGAAAGATGCTTTAAGAAAAATCCTTTTCGAAACCATTCTAGACCTTCCCATCTCACCCAGAGTGAAAATAAAAGTTCTTAGAACAGCCTATAGTAGTCCACATTATTTAGGTTTCTTTTTCCTCTTCTCCATCCTCTCTTTTCTGTGATCTCTTCTCCATCACCTTCTCTCTCATTCTCTCTGTTCTCATGTCCTGAACACATACCAAGCATTCCGGACTTACTTCAGTCTTCCTATCTACTGTTTCTGATTTCTGCAATGCTTTCTCCACTTTCCTGCAGGGCTGCTCCTTTACTTTCTTACCTCTGCTCAAACATCACTCATCAGTAAGACCTCCTCTGACCAGCTTACATAGTACAGTACTTTTCTCCCCTACAATTCCTAGCCCCCTTAGCTCTACCCTAGTTTATGTTTTTCCTTAGTACTTTATCACTGACTAACTGTATATTTATTTGTTTGTCATTGTTCCCTTTGTCTATTGCTGCATAACAAATCACACCAAAATCTAGAGGCTCAAAAGAAGGATGATGATTTTATTAACTCTCATGGTGTCTATGCGTCAGGATTTCAGAAAGGCTTTCCTGGGTCATTCAGGCTCTGGGTTTCTCATATAGTTGCAGGAACATAGTGGATGCAGCTCTAAGAGTGGGGCTGAAACAACTTGGAATTGGCCAGGTATCTCTCTCTCTCTGTTTTCCATGTAGTTTCATGGTGTCTCCACATGAGCTCTCAGCAAGGGCTAATTTGGGATTCCTTACATATGAGTGCTTCAGGGCAGCCTGATCCTTTACAGTGTGCTTGAAAACCTCAAGAAGTTTTTCCAGCATACTTAATTGACCAACATAATCACAAAGCATGCCCATTTTCAAGGGCAATGGACATAGATCCCACTACTTGATAGGCAGAGTAACAGAGTAACACTGTTGGAAGAGCCTAAGACATGGGGGTGTTGTTGCTGCCATCTTTCTAAAATGCAAATTATTACATAGTTTACTATCCTGTGCACTTTGACTAGACAATAAGCCTAATAAGGGCAGGGACTTTTTTTCATTCACTGCTCTGTTTTCAGCACCTACAAATGTGCCTAAAATAATGTATGTACTGGATACATAGCTAAGTAAATGAATGAATGAAATATTGCATAAAGAAAGATCCTCATGGAAACTTGTTTTTTTTTTTCTACTTTAAAAAACATGCACATTCATTTGCATGTCAAATGACCGGATTTTACTTTAAATATATTCAAGTGAGGCTTATAGATCAGCCTACAAACAATTTGTGGAAGAGGCTTTCTGCCCTGTAGGCCTTTTAACAGATAAATCTGAAATTCAATCTGATCCTGCCATTCATATGCTTAAAAATCCTTCAATGGTACCACCTAGCCTAAGGCAGTGATTTTCAAACTTTTAAACCATGGCTCACAGCAAAAAAATACATTTTATATCTTCCTATTACCTCCCAGAACACCAGGCTACACAAATACATACTCATTTATTTATAAACATACTTATTGGAATCAAAGTCATGTACCTTGCAATGCATTTTTATATTCTCTTTTCTGTCTTCTCTCTTCTCCTCTCCTTTTGTTCCCTCCATTCTCTCCCCCTTTTATCTCACACTCTTTTTTTTTCCTCCTCTACTTTGTATTTAATTAAAAATAAACAAACAAAAAACCTCAAACACTGGTATGTGAGGGCCACTGGACTGATTTTCAGATCCATTAATAGACCACAGTTTGCACCAGGTCCATGGTTCTTATCCTAATCCTGAAGAAGTAGAATGCTGAGAAAAGCATCCTGAGATGCTACTTTAAAAGGATCCCAGGTGTTTCTTATAATTAAAGATCTCAGCTAAATCTAAGGGTTAGTTAGTAGATACACTAGCCTCTCCATGATACGATGCTTGTCATCCTCTTCAGCCTCATTTCTCACCAGTACTCTTTTCCCCATTTACTGCTATAAAATTGTAATCTTATTTATGATTTTTGCGCCATACTAACTTTGCCTTCATTTGTGCTTGTGTCACCACCTGGATCAGTTTACCCTTTCACTCACCTGCCTCTTATTGTTCATCCAGACCTGCAAAAGATGCAGAGAAGTCACACAGGAGAGAAACAAATGTGACTTACACATATGAAAATATGATCTATGTGACTCATAATATGGGAAGTATGCATTGAAACTACAACAAGATTCAATTTTCTACTTTGAGAAAGAGAAATTTTCATCACATTGCATGGGCCAAGATGAAGGAAAGTGGATATTTCTGTACTTTGCACAGGACCATGTAAAAGGGTAAAACCAATGACAAGAACAATTTGGAAATATATATCAGAATTCTAAAGTCACATTCCCTCTGACCCAGTAATTCTACTAAAATCAATATATTACTTCCTATTGCATTGATTAATTAATTCCAATTAATTAATTATTACATGTGTGAAATGATTTTTATACAGTGTTGTTTGTTGCAACATTATCTTTACTGTTTTTAAACCTCCTAAAATCTATCAATAAGTATTGTTATGTGTAGTACATCTGTACAATGCAATATTATGCAATGCATAAAAAGAATGAGACCAATTATGTACTGATAATGGAAAACTATCACAGATGTCCTGAAATGTTAACGGAAAGTAGGATTCAGAACACTGTGTATAGTATATGATCATTTGTTTAAAATGATTTAAAATGATTTATTTGATTGTGTATGCATGGAATCTCTCTAGAACTATAGCCACTGGTGGGAGAGAAGTGTAGGTGGTAAGGGACACTGGTTAAGAAGACACACTTTTCATTATGCCTTTTGTCATGTCTACCGAATTTTGCACATTTAAAAAAATTATTAAAATATATGTAATACATTTAAGTCCTTTTGTGTTACCTATTTTATTAAAGAACTGATCTGATTCCTTGATAAAAAAAAATCCTAGTTTAGCCTAGTTAGGCCAGAATAAAGATGTTGCTGTCATCTTGTAATTGTGATATCCAGAAGTAAAACCAATTGCCATTTAAACTGCAACAGGGTAGAGTAAGTCCAATAATTTCCTAAGTTGTTCTAAGCTTAGAAGAAGAGTGCGTGTGTGTGTGTGTGTGTGCGTGCATTTAAATAAAATAATGTTTACTTAGATTGAGATTATTGGTCTGCTGAAAGCACTAAGCTTTTTTTCCTACGTATAAACTGCCCATTGCTTTGATCCCTAACAATTTAGGATAATAATTAAGGTGTTCTAAATATAGACTTAATATTTGTGAAATTTAAATTTTTATTTTTCTAGTTTTCATACACTGATTATTGAAATCTCTTTATATAGTGATTTTACTCGGATAATTGATATTTTGGGGTAAGTTCCTCTTCCAACTATAAATCAACCTAATCATCTCATCTATTTTTCTCCATCTTGCTTATAATTGTTCCAGATAACACAACATCAAATTTCTCGTTGAAACTAGAAAAGCTCATGTGTATGAGTTCCTCTGATCTATTTGTAGGATAGAGCTGATTTGTAGCTGGGCTGGAAAATTCTAGCCTTATCTTTGGAGATGCCTAGATGTCTGATTTTAATTCTTAGTTGAGTTAAGGGCAGTGGTATTTAAAGTCTGAAACTACTCTGGTAACTTCCAGGACCAGTATGTTTACTGACTGGTTTCATTTGACACAATCTGTTAGCCCACCTTGCTTGTCTCTGTGACCAGAGAGGCCTAAAAGAATCTACTGGGAATTTATCTCTTAATAAATTGAGATCTCCTGAGGTCAAGATTCATTACTCAGATCTTGAAGGTTCAATCTGGACAGGAAGCCCCTTGGTATCTTAATAAGGAGCTTTAGGAGCTTGCACATGGGATGTCTGAAGGATCTCCAGTGCCTGCCTGCACTCTCTTTCTTGTCTGCACTGCATAAAACCTTTGCCTTTATATTAAAGCCTTATGTGAATACTCCTTTTGTATTCTGGTGAGTTCTTTCAAATATCCAAATTTATAAAATCTTTGTGAACTTTCTGGACAACTTTCCTAAAAACCTCAAATTATGTTAGTCTGGGATTTGCTTACTGAATCTACTCAGGCTCCTAATGTTCACATCTTTTTATAGGTTTAATAATTCTCTATTTAATTACTTTTGTAAAAGTTCCTGAGGATAAACACCAAATTTATAGGCTTATAGCTCTCAAATTACAATATTCTTCCTCTTTGACAATTTGTACGTTTGTCTATCATTAGTTGTTGAACTTTTGTACAACTGACCATGATTTTCAAAGATTTCTCCAATCTCAGAACAATGTTGAGTTCTTATTTTAAAGCTCTGATGGTGAAACCTGGGTTAGATGTAATATCATCTGTGGCCTGGTGATTCACAAATTTATATGGCATTTCAAGGCACCAGGGACTCACCCAACAGGTCCAGGTTTGGTCTCAGAGACTAGAAAATGGGGCTTCTATTATTCTTTTCTTAACTCTAAGAGTTTCAAGTATTTATGGGCTTAAACAACAACATCCTATATCACCTGCCTGCTTCCCACCAGAGTTCTGATCACTATTCTAATTGCCTATTTGATGTTAATATTACCCCAAACTCAACATATATAAAAGTAATCCCCTGTGCTTGAAATATTGTAACATTACTACTAATAATAGTGTTTTATATTTATCATATGCAAGGCAACACTTATTTGCATCCATAATATCATTTTGTGTTCATGCAATCCCTCTGCAGTAGATACTTAATGAGCTCTCTTACAGATGGGGAGATTGAAGCACAGAGATGTCTGTTCTTTAAGATCACAAATTTGATCAGTAGTGGAGCTGCAATTTAAATTCAAATAATTTACATTCCAGTGCTTACAATTGTAAACACTATTTTACATAGCTTTTTCTAAAGGTTTTTTCTTTTTTAAGTTTATTTTATTTATTTTGTGAAGAGAGAGACTGTGAGCAGGGGCAGGAGCAGAGAGATAGGGAGAGATTGAAAATTCCAAGCAGGCTCTGTGTCGTCAGCACAGAGCCCAGTGTGGGGCATGATTTCATGAACCGTGAGATCATAACCTAAGCTGAAATCAAGAGTCTGACGCTCAACCCAATGAGCCACCCAGGCACTGTGGGGTTTCTTTTTTGAATTATGTTTTCTCTAAATTTGTAAGATTTAATATCCCATTGTCATCTTCAATTTAAATTTTCCCTGGTTTCTCACAATGCCATTAGCCAACAACTTTGGGTGTCTTCACACACGCCTCATCCGTGCTCCTGATTTCACTGTTGCTGGTTTAGACCCTTGTTCCTGGGGAGCTAGGCTGCTGCAAGGGCTTCTAGATGGACTTCCTCTTTTTATTCTTTCCTGTCACCTCCTCTCTGTACAGAACTAATAGTATGATCATGTCTTAAATTTTCTTTGGAAACCTTGTAATGGTGTCACATTACCTGCCAAAAGATGTCCAAACCTCTGTGTGTGGCCGGAACATGCCAATACAGATCACAGCTCCTTTTTGCTCTTATCTTGTACTGTTACAACACTTGGAGGCTCAGGTCCTCTCCCTCTTGACTGTTCACTTTACCTTTCCTTCATTCTCTGACCATCAAAACAACCCCTTGTATTTTCTCACGTCTGCTTCCCTTGTTAATGGTATTCTTCCTCTGTGGAAAGCACAACTCAAGTCCTTTATCCCATCCAATCTTTTAGACTGCTTCTTTTCTGTCTTCTTTTACTGAGCAACTACCACCCACTTAATGCCTGTAAGGCCTTGTGATATTAATTCTATTTTCCTTTGTCTATATCCCTTAAATGGCACTTCATCCTGCTCAGAGTCTAGTTGAACAATTTGTATATGACATTTAACTAACAAATTCACTAACATTTATGGATTGATTGTTGTGTGTTTCATAAACTATGATACTTTATCATAAGATAAAGACAGATATCTCAAAATTTTCAGTGTGGCAAAAAGCAATTTAAAAGGCACTTGTCAACTGTTTCTTAGCTATCACAATGGAAACATCTGGGGTATTTTTACTATGTGTTCAATCAACCTAAAACTGTATTCTAGGGGCATAAAATGACTCTAATTGCAGCTGAGGCACAAAGAAGGGTACTCAAGCATTCATTTCTGAAAGCCATGGAGTTAGGAAACTAGATAGAAGTCCTTTGTGTCTGTGGAATTAAAGGTCACTAAGCTCCTGCATCATGCTGACTTGGAATCTACCAACCTGTCAGCCATGAGGGCTTGACTTTGTGGAGTGCACTCAAGGGATTCACTTCTCAGTGTGTAATGGTCTTTACTCTAAAGTGAGTGGTTTTGCTTTTACAAACAAATTGAAGCCTCCTCATTCTATGCCTAGGTAGCCTGGAGTGAATAAACATTCTCTGAGATACTTCTTTCCTCCAAAAATATCATCACATTGATTTATTAATCCAACTTCATCAGAACTTATTTTTCTTTGTATGAATATGGTGCATATATATATATATATATATATGGTGTATATATATATGGTGTATATATATATAGTGTATATATATATATACACACCATATTCATACAAAGAAAAATAAGTTCTGATGAAGTTGGATTGTATGAATATGGTGTGTATATATATATATATATATATATATACCATAAACATATAGTATATATGTTTGTGTGCTGTAGCAATATTTGCCTTAAAGTAGCATTACTATGAGTACATTTATGCTGTATAGGTATAAAGAACATATTTCGTTATATAGGTATAATATAAATTTATTATGATGGTTTAAATATAAAATAAGTAGATGCTAGAGTAATATATCTGTAAATACATCTTAGTGAAGCATCAGTGAAGAACACATTCTTATATTTTTTCTAAGCTTTGAAAATATTTATTTACACTATAACATTATTTGAAAAATTAACAAATTAGAAAGTGACCTAGGGACTGTCTAATTCCAATTCACTACACCAGTGTCAGTGTATCCTGTACAACACTCCTCCTTGATAGTATGTGTTTGTCCGTACATTAATGAAGTTACTATTTGGGGCACTGAAGCATCTCTCTGAATGGTGACATACTTTTGTTCCTGTGACCATCCAACAATGTATAAAGTACTAGAAGATGATCTTAAGAAGACAGATGAATATTATGTAGTATAAAACTTACTGACTTAAAGATTACAAGAGAAAAGCAGAATAGTCTTACCTAAATCTTCAATCAGACCAAATTGCAGTAAAATTCTATGCATGTGTAATGTATAGCATAACTTTCAACATTTGGCCATTTTCACTAAGGATGAGTAATTTTTAAACAGGCGTTTGCACTTTGGCTAATACAGCAGGACTTGTGCTATTACAGTACTGACTGCAGGAGCTTAGAGGCCAATGCATTTGGAGTGGGTTCAAAATTGATTTGATAACTCACTTGAACATAAGGATTATATTTTACCCAAGATGCTAGCTAATATACCATAGGCAATTGATTTTCTAGTTTAATGTAGAAATTTCCCAAATTACTCCATTGACTCTCAATTTGGGTTGGCCAGAGTAGAAATCCCCTAGGACACTTCATTAATCCCCAATAAGGGTGCAGCTCTTTGAATCATTAAACCATTCAGTGTTTCAGTTTTTTACCTACAGAATGAAGAGTACATAGTCCCTGAGGTCCCTCTGGCTCTAATGCTTAGATGCACTTGTCTCCAATTAATTCTTAGCTTTATGGTAATTCATTCACTTGCTAATATATGAAATAACCCTGTGAATTATGAAGACCCAATGCAATGCTTTCCATATAGAAAACCTTAAGTAAATATTTGCTGAATTAGTGATTTTCTTTGAGATAATCACCTGATTATAGATATAACAGCATTCTTAAAATAAGCAAAGATCTTTTCTCTAGTCTAAGCTGTGTTTATCCTAAAATCTTACAAGACTGGAGGATGTGTGAGGTACACCTATAAAAGGATGGCTTGATCAAGATGTCAGATAAATACTTGAGAAAGGACTGCTTTTAAAAGGAGGGCAAAATGGGTCCAAAAGAAATGCCTTAAGGTCAAAGGGTTATGAATATTTTAATAAGGAATTCTACTCTGTTTCTTAGTCAGATTGCCGTCTGTTCTATCTCTCTCAAATTTATATCCAGATTCTGAGAAGTAGAGACAGCAGCAAAAATAAAAAGAACATTTTGAAATTAATGTCATAGACTGAATACACATAAAATTTTTCTCCCTCTTAAAACTCCACTAAAACTACAGTGAAGACATTTTTTAAACACATAAAGTAACAAGTACAAAAGTATAGGGGCAGAGACAAAATTTTGAAATCTAGAAAATGTAGATGGAGGAGTGTCAATTGACCTAGCATCCAAATAAAACCAAATCTCATGATGGCAATAAAGAAAAGTAAAATCACCCTGATTCACACTAAAGAATAATTAAAAGCCTCAGCTACTGAGACAGCAAGTCCTGTGGGACTGGGAATTAATTGGACATGAGTTAAAATATGGAAAACTGGGGTGAAAACTACTTGAAAAGTTAGATACATATATTCTCCCACTTAACACAGCCAAACAGAAATCTGATGCTTCACTAGAGAAAATTCAACAGACATGATTTGAGCTCAGTATTAGGGCATGATACAGAATTGAGGTTGTGGGTCCCATTTCAAAAACAGGGAAATTAATTTTTTTAAACATACTGAATGGGAATATAGAGAATCCTCAGTCCACTTTTCTTACCTCTATCTTTGAATACAGGCAAAAAGTTTTAAAGATTGTTGTGTAGGGAATTTCACCAGTCTCGAAAAAGGTACTTAAAGATGTAGAGTTCTCTAATAAATGGATCAACATACATCTTCATTTGTCTGGCACAATCTTAACTTATATTTGTAATATTGGTATAGTATAAACAGTGCCTCCTTAATCTCAAAAGTTTAGACAATGACTTACATGCTTATCTACACTTTATTAAAGCTCAAAAGTTGACAGATGACAAAACCACCAATCAGCTTTTAACTCTCTCATTTTTTGTTATAAGTCAAGTATTATAATATCTCTGAATTAAGGCTTCTCATAGAATATTGAAATATGTGCATACACACACACATACACGCATACACATCAAATTAACAGGGGGAAGAAAACTGAAAAAGAACAACTATTAACAATATTTTTAGAGAGACAAGACAATTGAATACATTGATGGACCAAATAAAGATGGCTTAAAAAATCCAAAGGGAAAAAAAACCCTTGGATATTAATTTTTAAAATAGTAGAAATGAAAATGATGCAAAAGAAGAGCTCAAAAAAGAAAGTTAAAGACATTTCCCCGAGCATACATAAGAAGAAAGAAATTATATCCCTACATTCCCCCACTTTACATATTCAACTGAAATCTGAAGCTCTACTAGCTGAAGAAATTTCAACAGATGGTCTCTGGAATGAGATGGGGATTGAAACTACAGAAAAGATAAGAAAACTATGAGAACTGCTCAGGATGTCAATATCTGAGTAATGGGTAATTCAAAAAAAAGAAAACATAGAAACTGGAGAGGATTTTGTTATAAAAAATTATTCAAGAAAACTTTCAGAATGGAATGCTATGAATTTCCATACTGAAATGGCTACTGAGTACTCAGAATAATGGATGACATATGAAAGTCACTGGGAAATTTCAGAACAAAGGGGACATCTGCTTTTGGTCACAGAAATTTAGCTTTCAATAGACCAATCCTCCGGCTGAGCACAATTAGAACATCTAGAGAAAATCTAGATACAACACAAAACATAACAAAAGTATATCTTCAGTTTGGAAACACTGGCAAACTATTAAGGTAGTGAGGACTTGATGGTTCAGGATTCTCAAAAGAAGGCAAGCACAGTGAGATGTTTCTGATGTTTGCCACCATCTTTCTCCTGACAAATTGTGAATTCTTAAGCCAAGGGACTAAGAAACTGAGCAAAGCTTTTCTTGTTCCTTCAGGCTAAGGAGTCAATATTCATAAGTTAGAGTTCACTAAGGAATAAAGGCCTTGATAAGCTTCCCAGGCATTTAAGTGAGACCCCTAAAAGTTTGTTCTCAAAGAGTAAGAGCAAACCAGAAATAGATCAAAACCTACCTTCAAACCAACTTCTGATCAGCTCAAATTCAGATTGGGTTAAGGAGGTATTCCCCTAGCCTAAATATCTCTGGAAGAATTTAACACTCAGAGTCCTAATTTATCTCTAAAATTTTTCATGTGCCACATATAGAATTTGAGCAACAGTCATCAAGAATATAATGGATAAAGAAGTATAAAATTTTAAGATTTTTATGCTATATATCAAGTAGTATAATATCACTAGAGTGTGATCAGTTAATGATATATGCAATAAACCTTAAAGCATCCACAAATTAACAAAACAAAGATACTAACTTATAAACTAACAGATAAAATACAATAATACAAATATTTAATTAATCTGAAAGCAGGCAGAAAAAGAGAAAAGGTAAATTAAAAATATATAGTACAAATAGAAAACAAAGAGCAATATGATAGATTTAACTCTAATCATGTCAATAACAACATACCAAATATACCAAATGGTCTAAATATTCCAACTAGGAGACAGAGATTGTCAGATCAGATTTTTCTTTTTAATTTTTTCAATGTTTATTTATTTTTGAGAGACAGAGAGGGACAGAGCATGAGCAGGAGAGGGGCAGAGAGAGAGGGAGACACAGAATCAGAAGTAGGCTCCAGGCTTCCAGCTGTCAGCACAGAGCCCGATGCGGGGCTCAAACTCAAGAACTGTGATATCATGACCTGAAGTGAAGTCAGACTCTTAACCAACTTAACCACCCAGGCACCCCAGATTGGATTTTTTTTAAAGAGCATAATTAGGTGCTATAAAAAACATACTTACATGCTTCAAATAAAAAGAAACCAAATACATGAAAAGTAAAAGGATAAGACCTATATATACCTCACATTTCATATATATATATATATATATATATATATATATATATATATATATATATATAAAGCTTAAGTGGCTAAATTAAATATTGGGAAAAGTATATTTCAAAGCATTAGTATTACCAAGGATTAAAACAGCCATTCAACAATGATAAAGGGATGACTTCATCAGAAGGTTTTTAACAATTCTAAACTTTTATGGACAAAAACAAACAAGAAAACAGGTTTCAAAAAAATGAAGAAAAAGCTAACAGGACTACAAAAATAAATACACAAATCTACAATTCTAAAGATATATTTCAATACTCCATTATCAATAATTGGTAGGATAAGGAGAACAAAAATCACTAGGCATATAGAATATTTGAATGGCACTATCAGCCATTTTGACCTAATGTGACATGATAGAACACTCTACATAACAACAACAGAATACACACTTTTTTCTGTGTGTGGACACAGAACTTTTTAAGAAGATACATTTTATTCTGGACCATAATAAAAATCTAAATAAAAGCAAAATGATTCACCACTTTTTCTCAGTGTTGTACCATGTGCAGAGATACTCAACATCATTAGTAATTAGAGAAATTCAAATTAAAACCACAACAACATCCCATTACACATCTAGTAAAATAACTAAAATGAAATGACTAGTCATGCCAAATGTTGTCAAGGACATGAAAGAACTGGCATTAGAACTTTTATACACTGCTAGTGGGAACACGAAATGATACAACTACTTTGGGAAACAACATGGCATTTTCTCAAAAACTTAACACATACATGCCAGATGATCCAGCCATTCCACTACTAGGAATTCACTCAAGAAAAGTGAAAGCCTAGAATTTTAAATAAATGGGGTCATACAGTATCTATTCATTTTGTTTACCTGGCATTTTCAGCCAGCTTAATTATTAAGAGACTCATCCATGTTTAGTAAACATCAATTGTGCATGCCTATTTATTCCCTAACAGTATCAAGATTATCAAACCATTAAGCAAAATTGCTGCTTATTCCTAACTTGAAACATATATCTTCTTCGTGATCCAAAAGGAAGGTTTGAATTTAGGAATTCTATGCTCTAACATAATGATGTAGAAAAAGTTAGACTGTACACCCATGGCCTCTGGCTCATCCCAATAGTGGCCCACTCAATTCTGGTCCCCACTAAGGTCTGTGCATTGCAAAGGGTATCACAACACTTCTAGTTAAGCTTTGCCCACACCTCCCCTAAGTATCTGTCTCTTGAACACTCCTGGGGTTTAGAGTGACATATCCTGGTAGTATCTGACCTGGGAGAGAGTCAGATCAGGCTTCAGAAGCAAGGTCAGGGACATCTGGGCAAGGAATTGTGGGGTCCTGGGTGCTCAGAGAAGTGGGCACTAGGGCTTCATGTGCTCGTGCTCCCGTGGTTCCTGGAACTCCTTTCCTAATGGGGAGGGGAGTAGCCAGAGCAGGCCCAACAGATTCCATAACTGGGAAACCAGCCCAGTGGGCAACTGGTATATATACTTTTTATTTTCAAACTGCTCATATATGCTGTGTACACCTTTCTGTACATGTAATATAATATATAATGATATATTAATTTATAATGAGCTGCTTTGTTAATGTTCTGAAGACTTTGGCTGAGTAGAAAGCCATGTTTGGGGGCCCAAGTAACTGGTAGATCAGGGTGGGGTGGGATTCACCTCATTTTGTGAGAACACAATGGGGCTCTGGTGAGCTGACATGGTAACAGGAGCCTTGTGAGTATCAGGAGATGATGTCAACAGATGAAAGTAAAAAAACAGGGGTGGTGACTTTGTGTGCATAAGATACTTCAACAGCATCTCACCAGAGTGAACTGTAACTGTAGGGGAGAAAAAGGAGATAGTCCTGGAATCTAAAGACTCTTGTTTCTGCATACATGTCAGAAACAGGGACAGAAGGAGGGAGCAGGAAATGTATTTATGCTTTCCTTGGCTTTAACTGGCAACCAAGCTTCACAGAATATAGCACGTGTTTTAAGGTTGTTGGCCATATTGTTACATATGTTTTGTGCAATATTAATTATATAATTTTGAATCAGAATTGATGCAAAATTCTTCTTAAATCTTATCACATTTCATCCATCTAAATACCTGAGATATAATTTTCTTCACATGATCTTGAGGATAGAAATTATGTCATTGCACTCTATATGTATATCTGAATCTTGTTTCTGAATGAATGAGTGAATCCTATTTCTATTTTTCAAATAGACAAACTGAAGTTCACTGATTTTAAGCATATATGATTGAGTGTTTGAGACTTAAGCTATTTTTGAGGGCAAACCTGGAAAAGAATTAAAATAACTTTAAGCTGTCAGTTTTTAAAAATTAAGCATTTTCCATGAATTAAAATTGGAAACGGTTATAAGTACAAATGTAATGTAAACAGAAATATTAGATGAACCCTCACCAGGGAGGAATGAGAGTTGAAATAGATTGTTGTTCTCATGGGTTTGACACAGACCAGAGCCTATCTATTAGGAAGTTTTTGTTGCTCTGTGGTGAAACGAGTAGAAAATAAAAAGAATGCAGGGAGTTTTAAATGAAGATCATTTTATCTAATATCATATAATGTTCTTAATTTAAGATCACATACTTTCAACTTTTTTGTCAAAATTTGTCAAAAATTCCTTCATTTTATAAAATCATGGCCAGAGTATTGACTGATTGATCTGTTTATCTATCATCTATCTACCCTGCGTGTATCTTATCTATTATATTATTTTGGCAACATAAAAAGAAGGAAATCTCTTGTCAGCTCCTTTAAAAAAAAATTTCCGCACTAAAACATTCACATTTGAAACCACATATGCAATCACCCATTCAATCCTGAAACTATGATTTCTCACTAGAAAAGTGATAGACGTTATTGTGAAGATGTTTTTTGTACTTTCTGGTTCAAAAAAACCCCCAGATGTTTAAGGTTAAATTGTTTGCATTTTTTGTCATAAAGAACTGGGGCACAACCTATCTCCATGTTGAATGTTTGTGGAAGGAAAGATGTGGCTACATAGAAGACAACTATATCCTGGAGAAAAAGTACCTCGGGAGGAGAATTGTTTGCTGACATGTGCAACTAAAATTTTTTGTGAGAGTATTAGAACTCAAATAAAGTTTGGTAAGTTTTTTAAAAATAACCGGTTCCAGTGTTCCCATTAGCACACCTGGGTGATCTTTTATCAGGAAAGATATGAACAATTTTATTCATATTTTTTAAATTCAGATTTTGATTTTTTTCTGTTATTCTACAAAAATGAGACATTATTCAACACTGTACCCTGTTTTTTCATTCTCTTTCAAATTTAAACTTGAGTATAAATTGCTTTTACTTGGGGTCTTTGTTTTCTATAGTGAGTTTAAGTTCCTATCTGTCAATGTAATGCCTTCAATCAACATTGCTATTTCATTTTCTCTGATTGAAATAATCCCATTTCCAATAGTAGTAGTGATAATGATAATTTTTATTTAAAAATCCTACAGTGGCATTTTTAAGAAATTATTACAGTCAAGAGCAGACCAAAATCCTCCTTGGGTAATGGAGATATAGGAAATTTTCAGGTAGAGCACATCCGACTGGCTTCATAGGCCTCATAATCTTACTGCCTTACAGACACATCTCATATATGCATATGTATAACAACAGTAACACACTTAAATTGAAAGCTGTTTCAGGAGTGACTGGATGGCTCAGTTGGTTAAGTATCCGATTCTTGATATCGGCTCAGGTCATGATCTCAGTTATAGAGTTTGAGCCCAGCATCAGGCTCTGCACTGACAGTGTGGAACCTACTTGGAATTCTCTCTCTCTCTCTCTCTCTCTCTCTCTCTTTCTCTCCTCCTACCCACCTCAAAAATAAAAATAAATTTAAGAAAAGTTGTTTCAGAGGACATTTACGTGGAAAAGTGGGACAGTAGGAATGGAAATATTAAACTGATTGAAAAAAGTTTTTCTTATGATAGGAAGGAACACTGACACCATACTGCGTTTTCTTTTCTTTTCTTTTCTTTTCTTTTCTTTTCTTTTCTTTTCTTTTCTTTTCTTTTCTTTTCTCTTCTCTTCTCTTCTTTTCTTTTCTTTTCTTTTTTTCTGTTCATGGAGCATTTGAAAAAGACTGTATCTGCCAATCAATAACACAACTACCTGCAATCCTGTTGTATTGCTCACACCTAGAATATGAGCAGGAGAAATGACATAATATTTACCCCCCCAGAATTGCTTCATGAAGACTCAGAAATTTCTTAAAGAGTAAAAAAAGGAAATTAAAAAGTAAGAATATCTATGTGACTTATGAAATAACATTTCAGCAAATAATCTCCATTTTCTGTATATACCAGTAGACACGATATTTGTTCTGTTCTTAAGAATTCTTTCTTTTTGGGGCACTTAGGTGGCTCAGTTGGTTAAGAGTCTGACTCCATTTCAGCTCAGATCATGATCTTGCAGTTCCTGTGACTGAGCCCCATATCAGGCTCTGTGCTTGGGATTATCTTTCTCCCTCTCTCTCTGCCTCTCTCCCGCTCTCTCTCTCCCTTTATCTCAAAATAAACAAACATTTTTTATAAAGATTCATTTCTCTTCCTCCCTTTGTTTTAATAGAAAGAAGAAAAGGGGAAACAATCTAAATTATTTCAAAGTTATTATGATAACAGACTAAGCTTAGTCATCACCTCCATCCATGCCTTTCTCACTGGCTCTTTTTTATCCTCTGGAGTGAGAGGCATTTAGTTTATCTTTTTCTGTAATAGTCTGTTTACATTCCATCAGAACATTTACCACAAATTGGAATATCCAATTTTTATATTGACTCCCCTTCCAGAATGTGGGCTCCTTGAGTGTAGCTGATATGTCTTAGTCATTTTTTTTAATCTTTAACATCTAGCACAGTGTCTAAGACATAGTAATAATCAACCAGTGTTTCTTAAATATCTGTCAGTGGGTGATTATTAGAAGGGTATGTTCTAGTTGAAATCTTGGGCCATTTGAATATGAGAATAACTTAAAAGTCAGATGTTCAGATGCCTTAAAATGTCTAAGTAGTCAACCTTGCATCGTTGTTGTAGGCCGAATATTTGTTTATTCATGGAAACAATATCTTTAATCCTACCCTCTTCATTGCTATTTTAAATATGTCCTGAAGGTGGCAACATTGAATAATGTTCTGCAAATGATTCTAAGTAAAGCTTTTATGGTCACCTTTAATTAAAGTTTTATATTTTAAAATAAATATCCTTCCCCCAACACCCTATTTATTCTAGTGTGGAAGAAAATATAATACTGATGTTTTACTTTTGTATCCGGTAACCTTGAATGTACACGTTGAAAGAAACCATTTACAACTTTGAAGAATAAAAGTTAACCTAGATAAAAGGTTCAGGGTAGCTCAGCTCAAATTCTAAATGTAAGATCAGTTTTAAACACAACATATGTTTCCTGCTAAGCAATTTATATCAATAGATGGGTTTAACTACAAAAGTAAATCAATGCTTGTTCTTTGAGGTAAAAATTTATTTTCCTGCTATATTTATTTAAATTCAACATTTTTAGTATTTAATGTGATATGTTAATAAAGGTACAGTTATTTTTAAAAGAGCTGCTCTAACAAATAACAAAAACAACAAAACAAAAAAGCACAACAAATAAAAGAAATTCTGCAATCAATAAATACCCTTAAAAAATACCAATGGTGCCATATGTTTGATTATCACACCTGGGCATGCATTGTTATATATTTTTAAATTTTTTTAATGTTTATTTATTTTTTGAGAGAGAGGGAGAGACAGAGCATGAACAGGGAAGGGGCAGAGAGAGAAGGAGACACAGAATCTGAAACAGGCTCCAGGCTCCGAGCTGTTAGCACAGAGCCCGATGCGGGGCTCAAACTCGTGAACCACGAGATCATGACCTGAGCTGAAGTTGGACGACTGAGCCACTCAGCCACCCTAACATTGTTACATTTTCTATTCTCAATTTTTTTTTTTTTTTGGTTCTTAGCCACTTAATAAACAAAGCTATACTAATTCATATTCATCCAAATTTTCAAAACCCTGGTGTGAAATAGAAAGGTAGCAAGTCATGTTTTACAGAGGTTAATTGACTTGTATATGATCTGTTAGTAGCAAAGCCAAAAATGGAACTCCGTATTTTATCTCCAGATAATGACAACTGCTCATGATTATAATTCTGTCATTTCATTTATAGACCGTTCATCCGCTTTACATAGCTTTTGGGAGACAGGCTAATACCTGCTTTCATGCTATTTTATATTAAGATTTCATTATATGTACAATTTATGTTTTGGCTTATAGCTTTTCGGGCTCTATGCACTAGTGAAGCGTGCGGTAAGAGAGTTCTAACGCATTACTTGTCAAAGCTAATATGCATATTCCTTCCTATTCCGTTCTGTAAAACACATTTAGAAAATTGTCTTAAATTCTTTAATGAGGCTATTCTGAGTCAAATGGGATTTTCCAAAGATAATTTTAGGATTAGCAAGTAGAGAAGCTACACGGTCAGATGAAGACAATGTGGAGGAATCATCAGAGCCACGTGGAATTAATTAGGTGTGTGTGGTGTGGGGGGTGGCGAAATGCCGAAAGGCAGGCAAGAAGAAACTGGTGTGTAGGGAGGGAGCTGAGCAGGAACTGGACAGTGCCTGTGGCAGCGTGAAACAGATGGAGCTTTCTGACAGATGCGGGAAGAATGTACCCCAGACAGTATATTCACAGGTTTTAAAGATTCTGCACACTGATATTCTATTAGCAAGGAGAACATATTCCAACATCATAATTTGCCAAAATAGAGTTGCCAGATGAAGAAATCAAATAGGCGGCATGTTCAGGGTATAAATTTCCCCACCACTGAATCTTGGAGGGGCCGTTTCCTCTTTTCTTGGCCTCATGTCAGGCTTACCGATGGTTGCTGGCATTATTGCTGCATGCAAGAAGCTCTTCTACCTCTTTCAGGAGAAGTAGAAACTGCGTGTGAGAAAGAGGTCATCGATAGTTTTCCTTTGTGCATGTTCCTCTAATTTCAATGAACAGGACACTGACCACATTTCTACATTGGGAAATCCACAGACTTTCCAGTGGGCCACAGGTCTTCAACCAGCCCCCTTTGTTAGACATGTGCTAATAGTTCTTTAATTCTCCTAGGATTTGTCCCATTCTGTTTTGATGTTGAGATAAATATAGTGCTTGAAATATATTTCTTTCTTCAAATATTGCTTCTAAGGGGGAAATTTAACTTCTAAAAATAAGACTACTGGTGGTATTTGGTAAAAATAGTAGCTATAATTTTTAATTTTCCACAGAAATAACCACTCAATACTTATATCTTTGTTCTACTACACTTAAAATTCTAAAAATAATATTGAATCTCAGCCAATTAATTTAACTTAAATAGACAATAAAAGGAACCTAGGGAATAAGCAGGTTTGTAAACACATGTTCTCTGGTTATCTTTGGACTTCTGGGTCCTCAAGAAATAATCATTTAGTGATCAAGTATAAATAAAATTGCCAGACATGCTTTATGTATAACCATGAAGCAACTTGTATATGGGAAGACTGGCTTATTCCTTAAACACACACACACACACACACACACACACACACACACACACACAGTACCGCAGGATGGTGAAACACTTTCCTATGAAGTGCCCTCTGGATTTTCATAAAAATCCCTCTCATACTGTATTATAATTGTTTATTTACTTGCTTTATCTTTAAAAATTTTTTTTAACATTTATTTATTTTTGAGACAAAGAGAGAGAAAAAAGACAGAGTACAAGTGAGGGAGGGGCACAGAGAGAGAGGGAGACACAGAATTCCCTATGCAGGCCCAGGCAGTGAGCTGTCAGCACAGAGCCTGATGAAGGGCTTGAGCCACAAACTGTGAGATCATGGCCTGAGCCAAAGTCGGAGGCTTAACTGACTGAGCCACCCAGGTGCTCCAACTTGCTTTATCTTTTTCATTTTACTGCAAGTTCCCTGGGCCAGGGTTTTATTTTCTTCTTTTATCCTCAAAGCCTCGTGGTATGTGGCACATAGCTGAACTAATGAATCTTCATAAGAGAAGTTGGCATGTGAATTCAACAAGGTGGCTCTTTATAAAAGGAGACTTTTGAGATGATAATCTGGTTGATAGAGTGGGCTATATATTTGTTCTATAGGTTAGCAAGTCCAACTCTTCTTCGAATGCATGCTTGTTTGGAGTGGCTACATGAGGAAACAGGACTGATGTTTCAAATGTCTTGAATCAGCCCTTTTCTCCTGGAAATAAATAATGGATGAAAAATTTGACTAAATACTTCAGCATTCTAAATACTTTGGAAATTTTATCTGGGTTTTGTTTGTTTGTTTTGTTTTATTTTATTTTGTTTTTTGAATCAAAGGGGAATAAGTTTTGAATAATAAACAACATTTGCATAGACCTTTCTACATTTCTTGAAATAATTTTTGTATAATAAGGTGTAATTTATTGCAAATGACAGGCACCCAACTCAACCAGTTTAAGTTGAAAGTGAAACCATTGATTCATACCAGATAACAAATCTACTTTTAGAAACAGCTAAATTCAGGGATTCAAATGAAGAGGTTTCTTTCTGTATCATTTTGTCCAACTTCACACTGTATTGGCTTAATTCACAGACTGGCTGTACATGCAGTAAAGATTAATTCTGGTAGCTCCATTCTAATATCCTTATGGCTCTCCATCCATGTATTTTTTAAATTGTTTATTTTTTGAGAGAGAGAGCTCAAGCAGAGGAGGGGCAGAGAGAGGGGGACAGAGGATCCAAAGCAGGCTCTGTGCTGACAGCAGTGAGCCTGATGTGGGTCTTGAACACAAACTGTGAGATCATGACCTAAGTTGAAGTTGGACACTCAACTGACTGAACCACTCAGGCACCCCTCCTTCCATGTATTAATTAGTGAATACTCTACTTTTGCTTGGCTTAGTTTGTATTCTGCACCATTCCTGAACGCAGGAAGTAAGAATTCCCTGAGTAAGAATTATTGTTTATGGTGAAAGGAATCTTCTCATTAACTTGGCCCAGGTCAGGTGCTTTCTGGCAGTGAAGGGGCAGTGTCAACCATCTCTAAACATATGGAATGGGTTCTATACAGGAGGTGTTCAGGTTTTTTCTGTTGTTGTTTTAGTTTGTTTTGTTTTGGGAGGAAGCAACAGAGAGAGATCGTGCTGAGATAAAACAAAAATTATGCACTTGAAATTTTGAATCTATCATCTAATTTATATCACTCATTGATTTATAATACATATGTTGCTTGTCTACTTAGGTCCAGTTATTGGGATAGACATTGAGGTGACAAAGATCTTTTATTCTTCAGCACTTGCTTCTCTACTTCACTGGATTCCTCTCATTTCTCTCACTTTCTTTGCTTAGTGGTCTCTGTCCTTTCTGGACTAAAGGCTAAAGCTTAACTTTTAACAGCTACTGATGTTTACTGAAAGGGAGATGTTCTTTTCTCTCCCAATTTCAGAACCCTGGTGAAGGGATTCATCAACTCAGTGTGTTCTTGTGCCCATCCTTGAACCAGGCATGTGTCTTGGGGAGCAGGATAACACTATACAAAATGGTTAGGCCATCAGTAACTATGATTCCTAGAAAATCAGGAGGTTAGGCAAACAAAACAATGTGTGCCTTACAAAAGAATCAGAGCACCTTTTAGCAGGTGGTGTAGTTATCCTTGGTTCCTAATGTTCTTGCATTGACCAGATGTATCCACTCTCCAAGACTTCTTACCTTGTGTTCATTCTCCTCAGAGTCATTATTTGTTTCTCAAAAGAAGAAAAAAATCAAAACAGTTTATCTTAATATATAAATAGAACAGATGATTCCCATTTACCACATGACAAAACTGAGGTAGAGTTCCCCAAGCATATACAGTAAAATCTTGGTTTGCGATCATAATTCATTCCAGAAACATGCTTGTATTCCAAAGCACTTGTATATCAAAGCAAATTGTATATCAAAGAATCATTGGCTCAGTTGTGATCACGTGATGCTTGGCTTCATGTATTAGTATTGCAAGACATTTCTTGTTTATCCAAGTTAAAATTTTTTAGAAATGTTTGATCACTGGGTGGCTCAGTCAGTTAAGTGTATGACTTTGGCTCAGGTCATGATCTTCCAGTTCATGAGTTAGAGCCCTGTGTCAGACTCTGTGCTGACAGCTCAGAGCCTGGAACCTGCTTCGGATTCTGTGTCTCCCTCCCTCTCTGCCATTCCCTGCTCATGCTCTGTCTCTCTCTGTCTCTTTCAAAAATAAATAAACATTAACAAAAATTAAAAAAAAATTAAAAAAAGAAATGTTTGCTCATCTTGTGGAACACTTACAGGACAAGTTTCTATCAATTTTGTGGCAAAGCCAGTATCCAAAGTAAGGGTTTTCCTCCCCAAAACGTGTCATTTCCTCTAAATCAGAGATTATAAACTAGCAGCTCACAAATGATTCTGAATCACAAAAATATTTTGTTTGGTTTGCACCAAACTGCACTGCAGTGTTTATCTGGAGTTAATTTATTTTTAAAATTTAATTTTCAGCTTTTAAAAACCAGGATATTGGTGTAGTGAAAGTGGGACCACGACAAAAGCATCCTTCCCTGCAAGGGTTGGCAGCCATTCAAAGAATCTCTGTTTAGAGATGGTATAGCACAGGGGGTGGAACATTTGACTGCAAAGACCTTAAGTCTACTTTGCCAGGGCTCCATAGTAAGGTTTTAACCATTTATCTATTCACCCATTCAAAATGCAGAAGATCTGGCTTGTGGAAAATCCATGAGCTCAGGCTAACACTGAGGAGCAGAGATCAAGATAAAGAAAGGATTCTACAAAGATTTGCAGAGAGAAACTTCAGTTACCCTTTGGTCATTATCAGCTTACAGCGAAATCCAAAGCAGCTTCCTGTTGGGTCCTAAAGAAACCCTGTGCTTACATCATACACTAGATGAGGGGAGTTTATGGCAACATAAATGCTGAACCCTCTTCACAGGCTATCAACGACTACTAAAGTTATGACACAAGCTGTTTTCTACTAGGTTATGTGACTTGCTGACCCCACTAAATTAAAATTCTTCACCATTTGTTGGAAATGATTTTCAAAGTATGGGTCAATCAGCTAGACTTCCTCTGCTCAAACTACCTACTACAAATGTTAATCCAACTTCAAATATAAATCTTATTACTTTGCTCCTGTGATACATTGAAAACAGTAAAAATGACTAGGTAGCTTCATAAGTCCTACACCATAAAGAATTTTTAGTGAAGGATAATAAGGGAAAAACTTAGTTTGTCTAAAAGTAAAGAGGAAATATTACAAATAATAACAGCAGACCCAATTTTAAGAGCCTTCAGCACTCAAGCAATATTTCCATGGTTAAAGTAAGCATTTTACTTCAAAAAAATTCTGGAAGAGTATGGTAAACCTTGCCTATAAATTAATGTTGATTCAGATTTCAATACTCGCTGGCATTCCTATTCTAAAAACACATAGTATTGGGGCACTTTGGCTCAGTCGGTTAAATGTCCTACTCTTGATTTCAGCTCAGGTCATGGTCTCATGGTTCGTGAGATGGAGCCATGCCAGCAGTGCAGAACTTGCTTAGGATTCTCTCTCTCCCTTTCTCTCTGCCCCTGCCCCTCCTAACCCACACTCTCTCCCAAAATAAATAAAAAAAACTTCAAAAATAAATAGATACATAAATAAGAACACATAGTATCTACATTAGTTTTCTAGGGCTGCCATAACAGTCTACCACAGACTGGGGGACTTACATAAATTTATCTCACCGCTCCAGTGGCTAGAAGTCCAAGGTCAAATTGTCTTCAGGGTTGGTTCTTTCTGAAGGTCATGAGGGAAGGATCTGCTCTAGGCCTTTCTCCTTGGCTTACACATGGCCACTTCTCTTTACATCTTCATGTTATCTTCCTTCTTTTATGTGTCTGTGTCCAAATTTCCTTCTTAGTTATATTGGACTAGGGCCCACCCTAATGACTTTATTTTAATTAAACCAATTCTTTATATACCCTTTCCAAATGCAGTTACTTTATGAGGTATTGGGGGTTAGGACTTCAACATATGAATTTGAAGGGAACACAATTAAGCCCATAACAGTATTTATTCTACTTACATTGTATGTTCAAAAAATGAGATGACCTATGTTAAAAGTGGGTAAATATTTGCAAAGCTGGCTGCCCTTTCCTTTTTAGTATTTTGCTATACACAAAGGCAAGCTTGAAAGCAAACACCTGAGAATTCCAGATAAGAAAATGGATGTAAGAGATTGATGAATGGATAAAGAAGATGTGGTATATATACACAGTATAATATTACTCAGCCATAAAGAAGCAATGAAATCTTGCCATTTACAGCAATGTGGATGGAGCTAGAAAGTATTATGGTAGGAAAAATAAGTCAGAGAAAGACAGATACTCTATAATTTCACTCATATATGCAATTTAAGAAACTAAACAAATGAACATTGGGTGAAAAAAAAAAGAGGAAAACCAAGAAACAGACCCTTAACTATAGAGAACAAACTGATGGTTACCAGAGGGGAGATAGGTAGGAGGATGGGTGAAATAGGTGATGGAGATTAAGGAGGGCACTTGCTGTAATAAGCACCATGTGTTGTATGTAAGTGTTGAGTCACCAAATTCTACACCTAAAAATCAATATTACATTGTATGTTAACTAACTGGAATTTAAAAACTTGGAAAAAAAACGAAAATGGATGCAATAAAACATGTTGCAGAGATCAAACAATTATGAGTGTCAGCTTGGCAATGTCACAGTTTTGACCAATGAAAAAATTAATAAAGTACACAACCCTATGTAAAAAAAAATATCTTTGGAGGAATCTGACCACAATGTAGAGAAGAATAATTCAGTTAGTTTCTCAGGTACCTTGGTGGATTAGAGAATGAAATAGAGATTTATAAACATATCTTAAAGTGCAAAGAAAAAATTTGTATCAGGGACAAAGATGGCTCAAGCAATCCCCCACTAAAAATACAGAATCATTAGGTCTTTTTCTACCAGCTGAATGCTAGAATCATTTGAAGAATTTACCTGAAGTTTTCATAATAACAAAGATGAAGTCTAGCAAAGCCAAATATGCCTCAAAGCTTGGGTGCGTAAGAAATATACCCTGCATAAAGAAAGTATTGGTGACATTTGTAAGAGAAATAATCAGATTTAGCATGAAGGAAAGCACTAGAACCAGGTGGCAATATTTCCACAGATCTGTGTAAAAATTATTTCTCAGGCTAAAGGACCAGCACAAATACACTGATGATAGTGTATTTTACAATACTAAAGATTCTATTTTTGAGACACACAGGTAGAGTCCAGGTGAAATATTCTTCAGGTAAGGTGTGATGATCTTACTGCTTCTAAGATGAATTCCAAGATTTCCCATCAAGGCATAATATCTATGCATTCATAGACATCTTTAGGTAGCATTAGGTAAAAAAATCTGTAGAGTATATGAATCTGCCTTTCTTCTTTTCCCCAAATGTACCCACTCTGTCACTGAACCTCTGATGTTCATGCATTTGGAACTGTTCTTATAAAATCTGCAAAAAATAGGTTGATCTTTATAAATATCTATCATCCCTCTCTCTATCTGCATATTTCTCTACTTTATCCCTCTGTATACAAATTCATATACTATAAAATACTATTTTCACCCAACTATTTATCTTGGAATTTTAACTATGTCAATAAATATAGCTCTACTTCATCTTCTTTAATGACTAGATACAATACTGTAGTATAAACATAATGTAATTTATTCAAACTTCCTTCTTGAAGGGTAAAACAGTTTCCTTTTTTTTTTTTTTTTTGCTTTTAGAAGAAAGAAGCAGGAAGGCATTTTTGAACTAATAACTTTATGTTATTTAGTGGCATAGGTTTGTCACAAAAGGACAGTGATATGATTCATAAAAAGATACCAATAGAACGAATAAAAAGATATAAGTTTCTTGAATGAAATGAACAAAAAATGTATTTATTCCCTGAGCTATATAAAGCAGTAGCAGTATGGCATGCTTCAATTGGAAGAACAGACTCCTTACATTTCCCAAATTTTCTTGTCACGATACCTCAGAGAACCAACTGGGTTAACCAATATGGATCCTTCACATTGTAATTTCTTCATTTTCACGTTTCAAACCACCTAGAGCTACAGATAAGTAGATATATGCAACTAAGCCTATCCTTTCCTGATATATCCACAAAAATTTCATGATTTTACGCAAGGAGGTTTTTTGGGTTTTGTTTGTTTGTTTTATTTTGTTTTACCAAGCATTCCATCATTGTTTCTTTCCTCTGATATCTCATTCTAATCAATTTAGCCAATAGGATCTGGCATCACTGGGTAGTCTCACTTCAGACACAAACCCAGGAGATTGTGCTATGCTTATGTCTCTGATGTGATTGATACCCATAGAGGGCAAATTGCAAGGTAAATAGGGCCCATATAATTGTGCAATGGAATATCCCATGCTAAAATTTAAGGAAAAATCCTAAAAATACAGGGCAAAAATAATGATGCTTTGTTAATGGCAGTGAAAGGAGACTTTTCAGAGATGGTGACATAAATACATCATGCTCTCAGATGAAAAGATTTTCCAAGAATTATCTACAGGGCTGTACAACTATTGATAGTATTAATTGTAAGGGGTGGGTATTTTTTTTTTCTGGAGTAAGAAACTCCTCTTTCCTGTATTAAAAATAATTTATATTAGACTTTATTTTTTAGAGCAGTTTTAGGTTCACAGCAAAACTGAGCACAAGGTAGAGATAGTCTCAAGTACCCCTTGCTCCCACACGTCCATCTTGACTATATTTTAAAAATTACTTTTCTAGTCTCATTCTGACTCTGAACTTTTTCCTATGCCCTTGCTTGCAGACTAGTTGCAGGTAATTGTTGCTAAATGGGTCCAACACATTCCTGGTTGGTTATTGCATATATATAATAGATGAGTAGGCCAATTTTTTTCTGTTGTATCACTTAGCAAAGCCACATTCAAGGCCTGAGGTGTGGATCTGCAGATGGTTTTTAAAAATGAAATTACTGGGTCAAAATTTTGATATATCTAACAACATTTTGATAGATACTAAAAAAATGGTTTCCCAAAAGGCTTCAATTATAGTTGTGCTCTAAGAGACTTCCCATTAATCTGTGTCTTTAAATCTCTTTGATGTTGTCAATAATTAATTCTAACCCTTTTTGCTAGATTGACTGGCAAATATTGTATACTATTGCTATGTTAATTTGAATTTCCTTGAATAGATTAAGACTGAGCCTCTTTCCATGTTTATTGACCATTTGTGTGTCTTTTGTAAATTGCCTGTTTATATCTCTTCTCATTTTAAAATGAAGTTGTTAGTCTTTTTCTCTTTGAGTTAAGGGAGACTAGATCTATCAAATTTGAGGATGCCTACCCTCTGTATAAGATATCTACTTTGATTCTTTTGATGACAATGAAGTGGTAATTAAAAGATTTAATGAGATATGGGCTCTTTAGATTGTCTACATTTATTCTGTTTTAATTATAATGCGAAGAGTTAGCCAAATACTTTCATTTTCTCACTCCTTTCCTGGAGATGGAATTCTTTGGGAATTTTCTCAAGTTCCCCCAAACTGGTGTTAATTGTCATTTGATGATTGCTTAGCAAATGCTGTGATGGGTGAGGAAGTGGGATATATTAACGCTATTTTTGTGTTTGTTAAAGGTGAAATGGAGAGTTCGTAGTGATCTTTTATTTTTACTTATGTTATTCCCTGAAATACTTTATCCATATTATATTATAGATATGTATAAAGGAACATGCATTTTTTGTTTGTTTTTTTTTTTTGTTTTTTGTTTTTTTAATCAAAGAGAGCTTTGTTTACCAGAGAATTTGTAGGCACTTAAAGTTTTCTACCCTTGACATATATAGTCATCCTTTCTCTAGGAAGGGGCATGTGTTGACCCTAGAATAACTTGTTTAATACGAACAGATAATAATCACATTCTACTAATCATTTCAGCTTCCCATGAGAAAGAGTCATGACATGGGTTTTCCGGTTCTCAATCCCATGAAGGAAATTTTTCCAAGAATTTCTCATCCCAGTACTGTCTGTCTATTTTTTTTTTTTTTTTTTTTTTTTTTTTTTTTGGTATACCAGACTATAATTTAGAGATTTTTCTCTCATGTCTTCCTGGCTCCGACTTTTGTTTATTTTACTTTAACTACAAACTTGTATGCATCAATGCACAGAGTATTTAAATGACTTACCCTTTGCTGCATTAATAACAGACTTTATTTATTTATTTATTTATTTATTTATTTATTTTTGAGAGACAGTGAGCAAGAACAGGAGAGAGGCAGAGGAAGAGGGAGAAAGAGAATCTTAAGCAGGCTCCACACCCAGCGCAGAGCCCATCACTTAGTTGATCTCACTACTGTGAGATCATGACCTGAGCCAAAATCAAGAGTTGACCATTTCACTGACTGAGCTACTTAGGTGCTCCAAGAGATTTAGTTGTAATAGTTTAAACCTTTTGGTTAGAATTCATCTATTTGTTTAGAAACATTGTTGCATCAAACTGTAGTTTTCTTTAAATGGAATTCATGAAAGACATTCTGAACATACAGCTAGATAAGGAAGTAGGGTGCATGCTGAAGTTGTATTTGTTCCTAATTATTGAAATAAAGTTATTCAAAACTTTTTAAAACTTTTTCAAATGTAAAATAAACGGGGTCCTTTTTTTTGAACATAATTATATATTTGCTTTCAAAACATTTTTTTAATCTTGAGTAGTTTGTATAATGTTACCTAATTGTTCTTAATTTATTAGTAAAAGTACCTGCTCCAGGGTCTTCCTTCTGAGATTGAGTTTAAAAATTTTTGGGCGCCTGGGTGGCGCAGTCGGTTAAGCGTCCGACTTCAGCCAGGTCACGATCTCGCGGTCCGTGAGTTCGAGCCCCGCGTCAGGCTCTGGGCTGATGGCTGGAGCCTGGAGCCTGTTTCCGATTCTGTGTCTCTCTCTCTCTCTGCCCCTCCCCCGTTCATGCTCTGTCTCTCTCTGTCCCAAAAATAAATAAAAACGTTGAAAAAAAAATTAAAAAAAATTTTTTAAAGAAGTATGTATTAGAACCAATTTCCAATTTTGTGGAGACAGTAATTTTTGGACTAAAAGACATCATTTCTTCAGCATTTAGTATGTGGCAGTCACTATACTAAATGATTCCATACATGATGATACTAAATCCTTGCAGAAATTCCATGGGGAACTTATCATAATCTCTATCCTACAGTTGAGGAAACTGAGGTTCAAGGAAGTAAAAATACTTTTCAGAGTCTCACAGCTGGTAAATGATGGACTCATCCAATTCATCCAATTCTCAACCACTGAGCTTTATGCCTTTCCTGACTTAGCAGGCCTATAGTAGAGCTTTGTTTGCTATAAGAGAACCTCCTAGATTCAGGTGGCTTACATTTTCTCCATCTTTCAAATTGAACAAGTTGTTTTTGTAGCTCATGTTAAATTAGTCTGTTCTTCTATGAAATAAAATAATATTCATTCTACAATGATCTCCATTACCTATACAACTTTTTATAATTAGGACATTTATCCATATATAAATGTTAAAAATAATTACTTAAAAATTAACAGGGGCCACCTGGGTGGCTCAGTCGGTTGCGTGCCAGACTTTTGATTTCAGCTCAGGTCATGATCTCATGGTTCTTTGGATTGAGCCCCATGTCAGACTCCAAGCTGACAGCACAGAGCCTGCTTGGGATTCTCTCTCTTCTCTCCCACTCTTTCTCTCTCTCTAAAAATAAATAAATAAACTTTTAAAAATTACAGGCTTTTTTCTTTTGTTGTTATGATATTATATAAAGCATAATTGTTATGACTATTTATAATAAATATATAACATATCATATATAAGCACATGTATAGTATGTAAAGCATAGTCTGTACCTATGTCAAATATGCCTATTAAGTATACTTTAACAAAATGTGTATAATTCTGCACTATGTGCATTTTATTTTAACAGTGCTAAGATCAAAAATTTCAAAAACTAAGTTCTTACTCAATGATATATTTTTTATATTGGAGAAAACCTATCATTTTCTGTTTCCTATGAAGATTTTTTGGTTATCTTTTAAGTGATTCATGACCAGACATTGGTACTCTATCTCAGAGTGGAACAAAGAACTATTTCTTTGACAATTGAATGGCTTAGAAACTAGCAGGGTTTTAGAACCCAAAAATAGATCACCAATTTCCAGAGCAAGAAGACAATAGTGACTTCTTGCTAATGTTGAGTCTGTTCATAGGGCAGACTTTTCAAATATCAGCAATAAATGATACATGGTAAAGGAAAGAACATAGAGATAAAGGCAGAAAAAATACTCTTTGCAAAAATGAAATAATGAGCAAATTTCTCTCTGGGATATAGTTTTATATACTGTAAAGTTTGTTAAGTCTTCTAATGTAAGATTTTATTGTTTCAGAGATTTATATTCTGTATAATTTATAGACACTGTAAAAACATATTGATGTAAAATTACAATATAAAGTGTTTCAGTGGTATATTACAGAATTTGATTTTTTATTTCTTTACATTTTTGTTTTGGTCTCTTTTGGGGAGTAGATTCTATGCTTTAAAAAATTCATTTCTGAGACATCTGTGGTCACTTGCACAATAGTTTCTACCCTTTATAGTCTCAGACAATTCCTCCCTCTTAATAAAAAAATAATTCATAAATTTATTCATTGTACTATATTGTTCCAGTTTATGTGATTGAAAAAAAAACTTCTATTAAAGTAAGGCAGAACATTTTGTTGTTCTTTGGCTTACTATATCAGTGTTTCATCATAAAACCTTTGTAGTAAGTAGGCAAACAAGGGCATTTTAAGTTCTTTTACCAACTGAAAGCACATAATATTTTGTTCTGTTCAATTTATTTGAGTTATTTTGGGGCTCTTAAACACCTTCATCTATATCTTAATGCCATGATCTTTCAACTTTTTAGGTTTTATAGTATGTATTTTTTTATTTAACCAACTGTACTGTGATATAATTTGCATGCAATACAATTTGCATACATGAAGGTCAACCATTTAATGACTTTTGAGAGTCATGTACACCTGAGCATTCCCTCAATTGAGATGGGGAACATTACCATCACCTTCAAAACTTCTCAAATCCCATTCCCTTTATTCCTTTTTTCTGCCCCTGGCTCCAGACAACCATTGATTTGTTTTCTGTAACTGTGGATTGTGTTGTACTTTCCAGAATTTTCTAAAATGAAATCGTGTCATGTGTATTTTTTTAGCTTGCCTGGGTTCCTTACATCAGCATTAAGATTTATCCATCATTCTGTATGACTATATGCAGAATAATCTGTTCTTTGATATTACTAATATTCCATTCTTATTATAAACATTCCCTTACAAGTGGACATATATTTTCATTTCTTTTGGATAAATATTTGGGTGGAATGGCTGGGTGTAAGAATGGTGTTTGTCTAACTTTTTAAGAAACTGCCAGATACTTTCCCCAGTCATATCATTATTAATTTCTACCAGCAGTGGGAGGTATTGAAATGAGATAGTAAGCAGCAGTTCCATTTACTCCATATCCTCACTAACACTTGTTATTGTCAGTCTTTTTTTTTTTTTTTTAATTTCAGCGATTCTAGTGTAATAGTGTATAATGGATAGGCTGCATGTACATGGCCAGTAAACAGTAATGGACGGGAGTGTGTATGTGTGTGCATTTGAAAGGGGGGAAGATAAAACCACCGAATTTGAAATTCACTGTCCTTTCATGAGTCATTATGTTCTTACTGGATAATTGTTTATTTTTTCTGTGTGTGTATGAAATGATTTTATAAATCGGTATCCAATTTTTCATTATTTATTAGTAGTAGTACTAGTATTAGTATTAGTATTATTGAACATAAGAGTTCTTTATATATTCTGGGTACAAGTCCTTTGCCAGATAAAAGTTTGGGGAATATTTCTCCCATCTAGTGGCTTGTATTTTAATTTTCTTAATAGTTTCTCTAAAGGAGAAGTTTTTAATATTAATAAAGTCAATTTATTAATATTTTATGGTTTGGATTTTCTGTCTTATCTAAGAAAACACTGCCTACCTTAAGCAGAAATGTTTTCTGTTTTATCTTAGAAATATTATATTTTTAACTAATACATTTATTTTATTATTTTTTAATGCTTATTTATTTTTTGAGAGAAAAAATGTGAGTGGGGGAGGAGCAGAGAGAGGGAGACACAGAATCAGAAGCTGCCTTCAGGCTCCGAGCTGTCAGCACAGAGCCCGACGCAGGGCTCGAACTCACAAACCATGAGATCATGACCTCAGCCAAAGTTGGATGCTTACCAACTGAGTCACCCAGGCGCCCCTTAACTAATACATTTAGACTTATACTTTTGATTTAATTTTTATCCATGAGTTAGGTGAAGATTGATGTCCCTTTTATACATGTGAATATCCAGTGTCCCAACACCATTTATTGAAAACTTCTCTGTCCACATTGAATTGATTTTTAACCTGTCAAAAATCAAACAACCTACCATACAAATCTACACGCAAACACACAATCACTAATTCTATTTCCTTGAAAACCTTTTTAGCTCCACTGATATATATGTCTGTTTTTATACTCATATGACAGTGTCTTGATTTTGGTAGCTTTCCAGTTAGTCTGGAAATCCAGTACTGGGATTCCTTTAGTTTTGTTCTCTTTTGAAATTGCTTTTGTCATTCTATATCACTTGCATTTCCATATAAATTTTTAAGTGACTTCAATTTCTACAGAAAATCTATTGACATTTAGTTGATATTGCACTGATTCTATAAACCAAGTTAGTGAAAAGTGACATTTTAACAATACTGAATATTTCAATCCCATTGTTGTCCTGAAATCTTTAAGAAAATTATCTCATACATCTTTTCTTATATTTATTCCTAAGAATTTTATTCTTGTCTGTATTGTAAAGGTTAATATATAGTTTACATTTTTAAATTCAACTTTTCAAGTTTTTTTCTAATATATGGAAATGCATTGATTTAAAAATTTTTTAAATGTTGATTGTTTTTGAGAGAGAGAGAGAGGAAGTACAAGCAGCACAAGCAGGGGAGGAGCAGATAGAGAGGGAGACACAGAATCCAGAGCAGGATCCAGGCTCTGAGCTGTCATCACAGAGCCTGATGCGAGGCTTGATGTGGGGCTTGAACCCGTGAATTGTGAGATCATGACCTGAGCTGAAGTCAGATGCTTAACTGACTGAGCCACCCAGGTGCCCCTGGAAATGCATTGATTATTGTAGATTAGACTTATATCTTGCAACTTTGCTAAATTCACTCATTAATTCTCAATAAGTTTGCTGATTCCTTAGGATTTCATATTCAATAATTATATAGCTTACAAATATAGACAGTTTTAACTTCCTCTTTAATGTATAAAACTTTGGAGTTTTTTGCTTATCTTATTGCTCTTCAGTACAATATTGATTGGAAGTGGTGGGTGCAGGCATTTGCTTTTTTCCTCTTTTTAGGGGAAAAGTAGCAATATTCTACAGTTAAATATTATACTAGCTGTAGGTTTTTCATATATGTCCTTATTAAGTTACAGAATTCCCTTCTAATCCTACTTTGCTGAGAATTTTTAATCAAATAGCAATTGAATTTTGTTAAATGCTTTTCTCTTCACCTATAAAAATTATCATAACATCTTGTCCTTTTTTTTTAATTGATGTGGAGAATAACATTGTTTGGTATTTATATGTTAAGCTATTTTGCATAGTAGCGAATGCCCTACATGGTTATGGCACATTATCCTTTTTACATCTTGTTGGCTGTGATTTATTAATATTTTGCCAAATATTTTTGCACCTATATTCAAGGACTCTGTTTTAATGTTTATTTATTTTTGAGAGAGAGACAGATTGTGAGTGGGGGATGGTTGGAGAGAGAGGGAGACACAGAATCTGAAGTGGGCTCCAGACTCTGAGCCTATAGCACAGAGCCCAATGTGGGGCTTGAACTCACAGTGAGATCAGACCTGAGCTGAAGTCGTATGCTTAACCAACTGAGTTACCCAGGTGCCCCATCAGGGACTCTGTTTTAAAAAATATTTTGAATATCTTTGTCTGACTTGCATGTTACACAGGTGTAAAAGACAGATAAAAAGTATTTCTTCATTCTACAATTTTGAAAAAAGTTTATGCACGTTTTGCATTATTTTCTTCTTTGCATGTGTGAAAGGATTTACAGGCAAGGGGCGCCTGGGTGGCTCTGTCGGTTAGGCTTCCGACTTCGGCTCAGGTAATGATCTCATGGTTTGTGAGTTTGGGCCCCGCGCTGGGCTCTTTGCTGACGTTCAGAGCCTGGAGCCTGCTTCAGATTCTGTCTCCTCTCTCTGCCTCTTCCCACTTGTGCTCTGTCTTTCTGTCTCTTAAAAATAAATAAATGTAAAAAAAAAAAGAATTTACAGGTGAAACAATCTAAACCTAGAGTTCTTTTGATGGAAAAGTTTTTACAAAGGAATATACTTCCTTTAATAGGTATAATCTATATGATTTTCTACTTTATATTGTGTTAGTTTTATAAACTTGAATTTTTCAAAGAATTTTTCCATTTTGTTTAAGTTTTCAAATATGTTGTTATAAAGTTGTTTATAATCACCTCCTGGTATTTTTCTTCTACTTTTTTTTTTTATTTAGTAAAGTGTACATAATATGATCCTCACTATCCTAACCATTTTTTAAATGCACAGTTTACTGACAAAATCATATTGTTGTACCACCAACATTGCTATCCAGCTTCAAAACTTATTTCATGTTGCAGAACTGGAACTCTATACCCATTACACAATTACTCCCCATTTCCCCTCTTACCAGCCCCTGATAACCATCATTATGATTTTGACTCTTATAATTTTGACTCTTCTAAGTACCACCAATACGTGGAATCATACAGAATTTGTCTTTCTTGACTGGCTGTTTTCATTCAGCACAGTGTCTTCAAGTTACATCCATGCGGTCATATATGTCAAAATTTGCTTCTCTTTTATTTTCTTCCCATTGTGTGTAACACCATATTGCTTATCCTTTCATCTACTGATGTACACATAGGTTGATTTCATGTTTTAGCTATTGTGAATAATGCTGCTATGAAAATGGGTGTACAAATACCTCTTTGAAATCCTACTCTCAATTCTTTTGAGTATACATTAAGAAGTAAAATTGTTAGATCATTTGATAATTCTATATTTATTTTGGGTTGGAACCACCACATTGTTTTTATAGTGGCTGTACCATTTTAAATTTTCACCAGCCACAAGTGTTACAATTTTTTTGTCTTCTCTAACAATTGTTATTCTGGTATTTGTTTGTTTGTTTTTTGTTTTGTTTTTTTGACAGCAGCCATTCTAATGAGCATGCTGTAGCATCTCATTGTAGTCTTGATTTGCATTTCTCTAATGACTGGTGATGTTAATCATCTTTCCTTGTACTTATTGATCATTTGAATATTGTCTTTGGAGAAATTTTTTTTCAAGCCCTTTACCCATTTTTGAGTTGTTTGTTACTGAGTTTTAGGAATTTCCCAAGTAGTTTAGATATTGATCACTTAACAGATTTATGATTTGTAAATATTTTTTCCCATTCTGTGGGCTGTTTTTTTTTACTCTGTTGATAGTGTCTTTTGATAGTGTCTGTTGGTAGTGTTTTTTAAATTTTCTTCATGAAGTTCAGTTTGTCAATTTTTCTTTTGTGCCTTTGGTGTCATATCCAAGAAGATATTGTCAAATTCAATGTCATGCAGCTTTTGTCCTTTGCTTTCTTCAAATGTTTTATAGTTTTAGGTCTTACTTTTAGGTCATGGCTCTATTTTGAGTTTTATATTTTTGTATTTTTTTCATAATGTATTGATATTTTGCTATTAATACCCATTGTTTATTTTAAAAGTCATCAGAATTCAGAAAAATGTTAAAAATCATTAAAACTAAATATTTGGTATACTTTGCATATAAAATGTATAAACACATATTATATAGTGTTGAATGAATCTTAAAGTTCAAAACCATAAAGTTAAATATATTATCATTCTAATTTAAATTACAAATAAAAAAAGCAATAAAAATAACTATACAAAATAAACACTGTATAAAATGAAGAAAATCATTCCTGAAAATTGAAAATGAATTAAATTATTTGATTTTTTTTAAGTAAGATCTTATAAAAAAAAGTGTATCAATGCTATTATATTTGATGATGAATCTAGTTTTGGGGAAAATTTTCTCCACTACTAGAAAAGCTTATCATATTTTGTACTAGTCATTGGAATAATAAAGAGGTAAATATAAACTAATCCAAATATTTCTCCAGATTTGTAATACAAAATAATCTCATTACTATGTGATAATATAAAGACATAATATGAATTATATGAATATTACTAGGTTCTGATCACAATATCAATGTGTGTATGTTGAGGGAGGTGTTTCCCCACACCTCCAAAAAGCATTTTCTGACACCACCTAGGTGTCCTACAATTCAACTCATTTCTATTTCTATGAAGATAACATCAGATTTCACAATTTAAGGATTCATTCCTACAAGACTGCCCCCACTTCAGATGCCAGTCACAAGTCCAGGTTGTCACCTCAGTTTCTGACTGACCCAGACTATAGATCAGAGATTCCAACAACTCACCTCCTCCTTGGGTTCAATTAGTTTGCTAGAGTGGCTCACAAGACTCAGAAAACCAATTTACTTTCTAGATAACTAGTTTGTTATGACAGATTATAACTCAGTAGCAGCCAGGTTCATAGGGCAAGGTATGTGAAAAGGCATGTAAGCTCCATGCCATTTCTGAGCATCACTCTCCCTACATGGAGATGAGTTCATCAACCGAGAAGTCCTGCAAAACCCTGTCCTTTTGGATTTTTGCGGAAGCCTCACTACATAGGTATGATTGATGGAATCATTGGCCATTGGCAATTGTTTCAACCTCCAGGCCCTCTCCCCTCCCTGGAAGTCAGGGAGGTGGGAATAAAGATTCCAACCCTCTAGTCATGTGGTTGGTTCTCCTGACAACCACTTCCCATCTTTGGGTGCTTTTCAAAAGTAACCTCATTAGCACAACAAAAGATACCTTGTTGTTTTCATCTCTAAGGAATTCCAAGAGTTTTATTTTATTTTTAATTTCTTTAACACTTATTTGTTTTTGAGAGACAGAGAAAGACAGAGTATGAGCAGGGGAGGGGCAGAGAGAGAGAGGAAGAGAGAATTCAAAGCAGGTTCCAGGATCTGAGTTGTCAGCACAGAGCCCAATGCAGGGCTCAAACCCAAAGAACCGTGAGATCATGACCTGAGCCGAAGTCAGATGCTTAACCAAGAGTTTTAGAAGCTCTGTGCCAGAAATGGAAATGAATATGAAATATATATGTTATATATTATATATATTATACATAAATATATTATATTATATATAATATATATCAAATATATATATGTGTATATATATATATGTGTGTATATATATTTATATTAAGTTTATTTATTTACTTTGAGAGATCACATGCAACCGGGGCAGAGGCAGAGAGAGAGGGAGAGAGAAAATCTCAAGCAGACTCTGTTTTCTTCTGTCAGTGCAGAGCTTGACTCAGGGCTCACACTCTTGAACCATGAGATCATTACCTGAGCCAAGATCAAGAGTCAGATGCTTAACCGACTGAGCCACCCAGGTGCCCTTATAAGTCTTATTATAAAACACAATGGCACAAAGATTTACTCTATTTTTCCTCTAGTACTTGTGTACTTTCCTTTTCCCCTACTTACAAATCTACAGTTGATGTTAAGTTAAAGGCTTAAACTAGTTTTTTCTTAGAAAGTTTAGCTAGTTGTAAACACATGATTAATTTAATTATCTATCTTTGGCCTGCACCTGAAAAAATTCCTTTGTCATATAAATTAACATTATAATACTTGAGTCTGTTTCCATACTTTTTGTTCAGTTCCTGTATCAATAGTATACTTGTATTTAATTTATAACTTTATAATTTTAAAAAAATTCAACTGAATAAATTTTAATGATCTCATTGGTTTTATTTAATGATTGATGAATTGGGCAGCATTCTCATCTGGCAGATAGGAAAAGAAATTTGAGAAGCTGTGCAAAAGGAAAGATAAATCAAGTACCTTTGGTTACTTACTTTTTCAAAATTTAATTTTCAAAATAAAATGTTGAATACATTTAAAACATTAAGAAAAAAAAATCATGTTACCTCTTGGTTTTACCTGTCTCTCTTTCCAATTGTGGCTGTATTGACCATCATAGTGTGAGCTTTAACCAAATTCTAACATCTGTAGTTGGACAGCGCATTGTCTAGGGACTGTGAGCCTATGCCCTCCCACTAGGGTTTGCTTATTGGTGCTGCTAAGGCCAGCATGCAAAGAACTAAATGTCCATGAGGTAAACTTCTGACCAGAAATATTTGAAAACTACTGGACACATTTGGTAACTACTGGATATATACATTCTAGTCTCCTTCTTGCTCTTATTGAAGATGGCTGCTCAATTTAGTTTATATGATATTTTAGGCTATTGATTCCACAGGAGGGATAAGTCAATTACAGAATCCTCCAATTACATAATGTATCCTTCCCTTGGGTGGGACTCCCTAATAAAGTAATGACACAAAGGACACATGCCTCAGGCTCCATTTAATGAGGATTCAGGCTAACTTAACACTAAAAAAGATTTTTTATCTGTTTTAGGAGTACTATTAAATGTTTTTCTAAGATGTAATCTCTATTGTTACATATTATATAGATATGACTTCATGTTATAATTATGTTAGCAATGAAAACTAATTGGAAAAATACTGTATTTTGTAGAATCACTTTTTTAGTGGATAGGGGAAAAAAACTCTATCTCAAAAAACTCTATAAACCTTGGCTATTGCCATTTAAGTTTTAAAATATTAATAACTACAGCAGTGAAACAATTGTAAAGTACAAAAAATGTATGAATATACAGGTGGCTGAAAGGGATAGAAAAATTGAGCTATTTTACAATCGAGCAGCAACAACAGGCTTATTCAAGAACAGACCATGAAAAATAAACTCTCTGAGTTGTTTTTTCATTTGTTGCTCAGTTTCATTAATGATTTTGTAAAGTTAATCTTGAATACAAGCTCTTATATCATTTTTAAACAAAATATAACTCTAGAATATGGAAGACAAGGGAAAATGACCAAAAACAAGAAAGTAAAAATTTTTGTGATAAATTTGTATAGTCTTATTGAATTATTATTAAAGACCACTTAAACTATATGTGAAAGAAAATGGTTGAATTATATCTACTGATAATTGGAAGGTTAGTAGAAAAAGTGTTAAATTAAAACATATAAAACTTGTTTATCATTATGTCACATAAATGATGTTATTATAATATTATGTATTTATAATGAAATTAATTTCTGTATGTCAAAAATCTCAATTTCAAAGCCTGCTGTCTCTTTATGAGACAAAGAGTTGGTGGCTTTGAAAAATTTCTTAAAATGTTTAAAAATTTATTTTAAGTTTATTTATTTATTTTGAGACAGAATGTGGGGTAGGGGCAGAGAGAGAGAGAGGGAGAGAGAGAATCCCAAGCAGGCTCCATGCTGCCAGAGCAGAGCCTGATGTGGGGCTTGAACCCATAAAACCGTGAGATTATGACCTGAGCTGAAACCAAGGGTCAGAGGCTTAACTGACTGAGTCACTCAGTCGCCCCAAGAAAAATTTCTTTATTTTCTAATTATCTTTATAATATAATGATTAATGTTATAACAAAGATTATGGTTTTAAACCTAAGAACACACATTGTGTTTATTTCCCGCAAAATGGAGCTTCACTATATATTATAGCCAGAATAACTTAAGTTCATTAATATCAGAATATACAGTTTCTTAAGGAAGATAGGGAGCTTGTTTATTCAAAATGTTTGCTGCCAGACCACATTATGTCCAGCCTTTGTAGAGCAATTATTGTCTTTGCTTGGGATAGGCCTGTTTCATGCTTGTTCTAGCATAATCCTTAATAGTTTCCTCTTATATTCCCAAGTTATTCCAATTTGGATGACAAACTACATTATCAGACTAGATACCAACCTACATGCTGGGAAACTACTAAACTACTAAATGGGAAACTACACAAGAAGCATAGCTGGTAGTTATAACTGCTATGCATTGTATAAGTTAGTCACATTGGATGTATGGGTTTTAGCCAGTGCAGATCCCAAAGAAGAAATGCCATCTAAGCTGTTCACTGGAGCTAGTCTTAAGAAGATCAAGAGAAAGAATTCAAGAGAGAAGGAAAAGCTAGCTGGACTACTTTAAGGTGGAAGCAAGAAAAACAAAGAAAACCAGTATGGTGGCAGACAGCAATGAGATAATGGTAGATGAGCTAAAATAATTCAGAGGTAAACAGGGACCAGATCATCTGGGGCTTTGTAAGACAATGTAAACAACATTAATTTTATTCTAAATGTAATAAGGATCTATTGTAGAGTTTTAAATCAAGAAATGATGTAATCTAATTTATGTTAAAAAATAAAAACACCCTGCTAAGTGGAGATTGGTTTATGGGACAAGAGAGAGCAGTAGAAAGTAGAAGACAATGAGGATTTGGATGAGGATGCATGTAGTGGCTTGAAAAGTAGATGGGTTCAGGAAGTCTTGACATTTGACAGACTTGCTGATTGATCAGTGGGAGGACTTGTGAGAGAGAGTTAGCTCATAGAGTTTTGGTTTGACGAATTTGGTGCATAGAGAAACCATTTATTTAAAGCTTGAAAAAGTGAAAGAATATCTTCTGAAATGTGAAAATTACATAAATGAAGTTTCATTGGAACACAATCACACTCACTTGATTATGATCTGTGACTCTTCAACTATCTATTGTCTGTACTCTTGCCTACAATGGCAAACAGTAGTTGAAACAGACCACATAGTTCACAAAGGTTAAAATATTTACATACTGGCTCTTTGCAGAGAAGATTCATGATCCTTGATACAGACAATAGTTCGGAACATTGTGAAGAGAGGAGATAGCTGGTTTTGGAAAGGATTGGGGAGAGTAATTTCTTTTTTTAATTTTAATTTAATTTTATTTGAGAGAAAGGGAGAGAGCATGTGAGCAGGGGAGAGGGTTGTGGGGAGACAGAGAGAGAGAGAGAGAGAGAGAGAGAGAGAGAGAGAGAGAATCTTAAGCAGACTCCATGCTCAGAGTGCAACCCAACACTGGGCTCCATCCCACAACCCTAAGATCATGACCTGAGCCGAAATCAGGTGTCATACACTGAACATACTGAACCACCCAGGTGCCCCTAATTTTTTATTTTTCTAAAGAAAGATACTTGAACATTTTAAAATGTCAGAAAAGAGTCAAGAGGAATAGAAAGGAAGTAGTTGAAAACTATTAGGTAGTAAGAAAGTAAAGATCCCAGAATAGATGAGAGAAGAGCACTTAAATAAGTGGTGTATCTATCCTTTGGATCTCGGTGTTGGGGGGCAGGGGTTAGTGGCTGCACTAAGTGTGGTGATTTGGTGGTAGAAAGAAACTTCTTGTTTGAGAAATACTGGATGTGAATGTGGGGGAAGGTATGTCCACTTTAATCTTTTGACACTTTTTACAATAAAACAAAGATTTGAAAATGTACTGATCAAGTCTAATCTCATTTAAAGAAGAAAAGGAATATCCAGAGTTTAAAAGTTAAGATATGTTGCAAAATTTCTAATTTGTTCTAGCAAAATATTCTGGAAGAATATTTATGTATCTGTTTATTTTTATTTATTTATTTATTTATTTTTATTTTTTATTTTTTATTTATTTATTTGAAAGAGAGAGAGAGAGAGTGAGAAAGCATACAAGCTGGGGACAGGGGCAGAGGGAGAGAGAGAGAAAGCAGAGCTGATGCAGGGCTAGATGCCGTAACCCTGGGATCATGACCTGAACTGAAATCATAAGTCAGATGCTCAACCAACAGAATCACCCTGGCTCCCCTGGAAACAGAGTATTTACAGGCTTGATCTTTTTTTATTGAATTTTTCTGTTAGTAACACAACACTGGCAGGTGTTTTAGGTGGTGTTTAAAATTTTTTTAATGAATAAAAATGTTTTCCATGTTTTCTCAGTTCAGTGATTTCATTCCTGCTATATTTCCTATGTAGCACTCATCACTGACAACTTTGCTTCAAATTGTTTTACAAGAAATACTTTTTGTGTGGGGCGTCTGGGTGCCTCATTTCATTAAACATCTGGCTTCAGCTCAGGTCGTGATTTGGTGGTTCATGAATTCCAGTCCCATGTCAGGCTCTGTGCTGACAGCTCAGAGCCTGGAGCCTGCTTCAGATTCTGTGTCTCTCTTTCTCTCTGCCCCTCCACTGCTTGTTCTCTGTGTGTGTCTCTCTCTCAAAAATAAATAAACATTAAAAATTTTTTAAAAATACTTTTTGTGTAAAATACTGTAGTTTCAGTTCCTAACTCACTTCCCATTCATTTTACAACATATTTTAATTAAAAAAATCAGTTAAAATGAATTTTTAACTGACATCTCCCTGAACATCTAGTAATGGAGTATAATATAATTTTATATAACTTTTAAGAAATTATTTTAGGGGTTAATAAAAAAATCTAGCTAAATCAACATCTGCTACTTGAAATTTTAAATTTTAAAATCATTAGTAATTTTCTGTAAATAATAACAGTAAAGTGTTAACCATTTTAGAAGTATTTTGATTTTGATAATTGATAGGCTACTTATTAATCTTACATTGGATAGTTATCTCGTTATCCATCAAACAGCTTTCTGGGCACAGATATATATATATATATATATATATATATATATATATATATATATATATATAGGGAGAGAGAGAGAGAGAGAGAGAGAGGGAGAAAGGGAGAGAGAGATTTGGAAGATGTTATTTTAATATTATTTTTTAATTTTATTTAATTTTATTAATTTAATTTAATTTAATTTAATTTAATTTAATTTAATTTAATTTTACTTCATCATGGTAAATGTACTCTTTAATTGCTGTCCCTTATTTCCACCCCCCCATCTCCCACCAACTTCCCCTCTGGTAACCATCAGTTGTTCTCTATAGTTAGGAGTCTGTTTCTTGGTCTCTTTCTCTCTCTTTCTTTCTCTTTTTCCTTTGCTCATACAAAGGAGGAATGAAAATTACAATGGAAAAAAACCAGTCTTTCCAGCATTTGATGTCTTAAATTCCACATATGTGTGAAATCATACAGTATTTGTCTTTCTCAGAACTGACTTATTTCACTTAGCATAATACACTGTAGATTCATCCATGTTGCTGTAAATGGCAAGATTTTATTCTTTTTCATGGCTGAGTAATGTGATAGATATATTATATATATCACATATAAATTAGTATAATTTATTAATATAATTATATGTCTTACATAAGTTTTATATATATAAATATAAGGATAAATATAAATATATATACATATATAATATGCCACATCTTCTTTATCTACTCACTTATCTATGGATACTTGGTCTGCTTCCATTGTTTGGCTATTGTGAAAAATGCTTCAATAAACATTGGGGTGCATATATTCCTTTGAATTAGTGTTTTTGTATTTTTTGGGTACTCAGTAGCATGATTACTGGATCATAGGGTAGTTTTGTTTTTAACTTTTTGAGGAAACTATACTGTTTTCCATAGTAGCTGCCACAGTTTGCTTTTCCATCAACAGTGCACGGAGGTTCCTTTTTTTCCACATCCTCACAAACACTTGTTTCTTGGGGTTTTGTTTTAGCCATTTTGAGAGGTATGAGGTCATATCTCATTGTAGTTTTGTTATTCATTTCCCTGATGATGAATGATGTTGAACATCTTTTCATGTGCCTATTGGTCATCTGTATATCATCTTTGGAGAAATGTCTGTTATGTCTTCTGCCCAGTTTTTAATTGGATTATCTGGGTGTTTTGTTTTGTTTTTTGGTATTTAGTTGTATCAGTTCTTTATATATTTTGAATAGTAACCCTTTATCAGACATGTTATTTCCAAATATCTTCCCCCATTTTGTAGGTTACCTTTTAGTTTTGTTAATTGTTTCCTTTGCTGTGTGGAAGCTTTTTATTTTGATGTTGTCTCAATAGTTTATTTTTGCTTTTATTTCTCTTGCATCAGGAGACCTATCTAAAAAAATGTTGCTATGGCGGATGTCAGAGAGATTACTACTTGTGCTCTCTTCAAGGATTTTTATGGTTTCAGGTCTCACATTTAGGTTTTTTATCCATTTTGAGTTTACTTTTGTGATCCAGTTTCATTCTTTTGCATGTGGCTGTCCAGTTTTCCCAATGCCATTTGCTGAAGAGACTGTCTTTTTTCCATTGTATATTCATTCCTCTTTGTTGAAGATTAATTGACCATGTAATTTTGGGCTTATTTCTGGATTTTCTATTATATTCCATTGAATGAGGTGTCTGTTTCTATGTCAGTATAATACTATTTTAATTACCACCACTTTGTAATATAACTTGCAGTTTGGAATTGTGATACCTCCAGTTTTGTTTTTCTTTTTCAAGATTGCTTTAGCTATTTGAGGTATTTTGTGGTTCCATACAAAATGGAATGGTAGAATTCCATTTGTAGGATTTTTTGGATCCCAATCCAATGGTAGGATTGTTTTTTCTAGTTCTATAAAAAAAATGATGTTGATATTTTGATAAGGATTGTATGAAATGTGTAGATTGCTTTGGGTAGTACAGACGTTTTAACAATATTTGTTCTTCCAATGCATAGGCATGGAATGTCTTTCATTGAGTCATCTTGAATTTCTTTTATCAGTGTTTTATAGTTTTCAGAGTACAGCCTCTTTTATTTACACCTCTTTATGTAAATTTATTCCTAGATATTTTATTGTTTTGGGTGCAATTATAAATGGCATTGTTTTCTTAATTTCGCTTTCTGCTGCTTCGTTGTTTGTGTAGAGGAATGCAACAGATTTCTGCACATTGATTTTGTATCCTGTGACTTTACTGAATTCATTTATCAGTTCTAATAGGTTTTTTTTTGGTGGAATGTTTAGGGTTTTTAATTGTTTCTTGAACAGCTTGTTTCATTGATACTCAATGAATCAATCTGATTCAGTTATTTTAAAGACGACTAGCATAGGGGCTATCACAAAATGCCAGCCAATAAGTGCAGGTTTACAAAAAGAATAGTTTCCTGGGGGCACCTAGGTGGCTCAGGTGGTTGAACAGCTGATTCTTGATCTGAGCTCAGGTCATGATCCCATGGACATGGGATTGAGCCCTGCATTAGGGAATCTGTTTAAGATTCTCTCTCTCTTTCCCCCTCTGCCCCTCTCGCCCCACTCATGCTCTCTCTAAAAATTAAAATAAAATGAAATAAAATAAAATAATAGTTTCTTGGTTTTTGTTTTTACTTTTGAGAGAAAAAATATTTACAGAATAAATTTATATACTGAAAAGAGTTTTTAGTCAGATTTATAAGGAATATTTTTTTCATAAACTTTTAGAAGAAATAGAAATAAAAATTTAACTGCAGTTAAGAAAAGAACTTTTGAACAAGATAATCTAAAGTTAATGTCTCTGTTACATGAACTAGAAATAATGTTTCACCCTATTTTATATAGAAAATTGTGTTAGTTTGATACCAATGAGGAGCAGAAGCCAAAATGTAATTATACCAGCAAAAGACACATTTCTGGGGTTGGGAGGGGCACGGGGAATCTGTGGAGGATAAAATGAGACGGAGTAGAAGCTGTTGGGTGAGAATTCAGACTGTGATTCAGGTCTGATCCCTATAGAAGAGGAGACAACAGGAAGACAAAGAGTATTGAACTGCAGTGTAGTTCTGTATTAGTTTGCTAGGACTGCCATAACAAAGTACCACAGGGTGACTGGCTTAAACAATAGAAATGTCTTAACGGTTCTGGAAGCTACAAATACAAGATCAAGGTGGCAAGCAGGATTGGTTTCTTCTAGGGTTTCTTCCCTTGGCTTGTAGATAGCAGTCTTTTTTTTTTCCTGTGTCTTCACATGGTCTTCCTTTATGTTTGTGTCCTAACTTCCTCTTCTTATAAGGATGCCAATCATATTGAATTAAGACTCCACATGACTTCATTTCACCTTACTTACCTTTTTCAAGACCTTATATTCAAAGACAGTTACATTCTGAGGTACTGGAGGTTAGGTCTTCAACATATGAATATTGGGGAAACACAAATTAACCCATAGCAAGTTCACAGCAAAGTTCAGCCAGACCAATGAGGAGGAAAAGTAGTTGAGAAGTTCCCTGTTTGACAGGAATGGATCCACATTAATACCCCTATCCTGCTCAGTCACTGCCAGAGCAGTCCCTGGAAAGTGTGGATCTACACATAGTGTGGCATCCATGGAGGCAGTAGCTGAGATCATAAGTAAATTGTTTACCCTCAACAGGAGAGCTAAGCATTGTATTTTCATGGCTGTTATAAAGGGGCACCTTTTATAAAGGTGCCCAGTCAGTTAAACACTCTATTCTTGATATTACCTCAGGTTGTGATCTCACGGTTCGTGAGATTGAGCCTCATGTTGGGCTCTGGGCTGACAGCTCAGAGCCTGCTTGTGATTCTCTCCTTCTCTCTTTGCTCCTCCCTGCTCGTGCTTGCTTTCTCTCTATCTTGAAATAAATTAATAAAAATTTAAAAAAGTGTCTTAAGACCATGTATATTCATTTTACAAAAAAGGCATTGAATTACCAGTATTTTTTATTCAAATGGATATTAATAACAGCAAAATTTATATTAAATTTATAAATATCTCAAACTCTCTCCAAATATTATAAATTCTGAGATATAATTTAGAGTGGTATTGAAAAATCTGGGATGCCTGGGCGGCTCAGTCAGTTGGGCATCTGACTCTTGATTTTGGCTCAGGTCATGATCTCACAGTTCATAGGATTGAGCCCCCCGTCAGTCTCCATGCTGAGCATGGAGCCTGCTTAAGATTATCTCTCTCTCTCCCTCTGCCCTTCTTCCCCACTCACTCTCACTCTCTCTCTCTCTCTCTCTTTAAAAAAAAAATCTATGGACTCCATATATGCCTTTGGAACAGAACAATGATTTTCATATTGACATAAGCACCTTATTTTTGAAGAATTCACCAAGGAAGGCTGGCAACTACCAGAAGCCGAAAGAGGCAAGGAATGGACTTTCCCCTACAGCCCCCAGTGGGAGTGAGGCCCCATTTGACATATTGGTTTTGGCCTTGTGATATAGATTTTAGACTTCTGGCCTATGGAACTGTGAGAGAACAAACCTCTATTGTTTTAAGATACCGTTTGTAGTAATCTGTAACAGCAGTTTATAGGAATTTAATACAAAAAGTATAGAGCAAAATTTATTTTGAGCAAACATTAGTTTTACTGCTCATCCTAAATGTAGTTTTTAGCAAATGTATGGTAAGCTGCTTTGCAAAATGAAAATTTCCATCCAAATGGTGTGTCACTGACAACATAAATTTTCAGAAACTTTCATTTATGAGTCAGAATATAACTAGTAAGCAGAGTACATCAAGGTGTTTAACAAAATCATTTTGTTTACCGAGTATTTTTTAGTCAACTGGTAAATTTTTTCATCTGAAGTGTTTTGTTGATCTGCCAGTGAGTTTTTTTTTTAATCTGTCAAGCACAGTGAAACTCAATGAACTATCTGATAGAAGAATAAACCTTTTAAAAATATCTTTTTCTTTTGCCACAGTATCTACTGATCTTATTTTTATTCTGGACTCTTTTGAAACTAAAACCTGACAGGGAAATAAATGTATAACATGAATCTACATTCTAGCAAAACACAGTCAGTTAGTATTTAAAAGTGTTTATTCTTAAATAAAGTCTTTAAAATTTGGCCTTTTACTGAAAGAAGTGATAACAGTTAGAGGAAGATTTGTGAAAGTTGAAAAAAACAAGATGCTTGTAGCAACCACTGCAACAAGAGAGAAGAGCTAATTGCCTATTTTTCAAGAATCTTCTCAGTGGTGTTCTTGATCTTGGTAATAAATATACCCCTAAATTTATGCAGTTTCAGAAACTTGACCTGTTGGCTACTCCCAGTGGACCCAGTACAATAGTCAGTAATAGTCAGTACAACAGTACATCATTTATTTTTTGGGGCCCTGGGAATATAGTACTAAACAAACAAACAAAATGTGGGGGAAAACATACAAAAACAAAGAAGTAATTATCAATCGTGATAAGTACCGTGTAGAAAAATTAGGCAGGGTAATGTAGATAAAATATGCCTTAGGATAGTTGCTATTTTATAAGGCTGGTCAGGGAACTTCTCACTACTGCAGTTAATTTGAGGATGTAAATCAAACAGAAATCTGGAGACTATTCCAGGTGAAGGGACTAACAAGAATTCAGAGGGTGAAGCCAGGTCATGCATATTCTTGTAGGCCATTATTATGACTTTTACTATGAGTGAGATGGAAAGCCATGGTATAGGGTTGGATATGCTAATAATATTCGGTAGTGGGAAGTGAGAAGATTAAGATTATGAGCAATCATATTATTGATTGGATAAGTAGATCCTGAGTTTGTCAAAATGCTATTAGGAATCTGAGAGGTTAAGGTAAATACTAAAATTATCAGTATATGAGAAAATGTATCCATAAAGGTAACAACATAAGAGTTTGTAGATGGTAAGTTTATTGACATAAAGTCAAATATGGGGTTTGAAGAGGAAGCATAAAGTTTTGGGAAATGGCTTTGAAGGATACATACTAAACACCCAGATGTTGAGGTACATGGGATTGAAAAAAATAGCCTCCATCACAAGTACTACAGGAATAGCAATATTATGAAGTGGACATCCCGAGTTTTTGTTTTTGTTTTTAATATATATAGAGAGATAATGTGCATGTGAGCATGAGAGAGAGGTGGAGGGAATCTCAAGCAGACTCAAGAGTCAGACACTTGACTGACTGAACCACCCAGGCATCTGCAGCATCCCAAGTTTTAATTAGGGCAATAAATAAAGGAAACATTCAATAAATGATTTAGAATATGACATAGCATGATTTTTCTTTGTCATCATCAATAGACTATATAGTGAGCTTTGCACACTTATAAACCCCAATTCAAAGTAAATATAAAAGTAAGAATTTATTTAAATATACATGTAATAGGGTAAAAATGTAGAATTATAAATACTTGTAACAATTATGATAGTTTCTTATTCATGATAGAGATGATATGGTAGATTAATAATATGCTTCAATCTTGTTTGATATTGTGGAGTTTTAGACATATATGACCCTGTCACTGGTTGGTTTCTTTTCTTACATTCCTAACACTTCACTTCTATTTTGTGAACATTGAGCTAGCACAGATTATTGAGTAAGTCAGAAAGTTCTTTGTGATTCTAATAGATAATTCTGACAATAGACCCACAATCTAGAGACTTCTCACTGAATGTTCTTTGCAGCATTTGATCTGTGTCAAATGCTAAGGTGATGGTTGTGTATCAGACTAAAAGCTTTAATGTGTGTTTCAGCTGAGGAAATAGAAACAAATAGATCTGTTACTTAGTTTTTGGTGTCATTTGGCTCTGGAAAAGTATCTAGGAAGTGGAGAAAGTCAAGACAATTTTCAATGAGCCTTTATACCACTAATTGGCCCTTTAATGATTTCTGATTTATTTGCCTAAATTAAAATTCATGAAAGTTCTCAACTTAAAAGAATATTCTAAAAAATGCTTATGAGACTGTTTTGTACCTAAAATAATAATTTAATCTATTCAACATATTGAGGTATTCTGCTTTATCAAGCCACTTGAAATTATGGATACGGTATTTGCAAGAATACAGACAGGCTTCAACTCAAAATGTGTAAACCTCTTCCTCTTTGAGAATGAGTGTGGACTTGTGAGACCCCTGAAACAGTACTTTGCAATTAGACTCAGTAGTTATGATTTAATGATGCTCACACCTCTCTCAGTTATTTTCAACAACAAAATGAATATTTTCTGCCCTCTGTGAATAAAGCTGCTTTGGATTGACATTCAGGTGCAATCTACTTTAGTTGAGAAGCAACTTCCATTCATGTGACTCACACAAAAGTGCTCCATTCCATCCCTCAGGAACAATCTAATCATTAAGTGAAACAAGAGGAAACAAACACTTTCCTTTTTAATGTGAGTTTCCAGGGATTGGAGAAGAAAAAGTGATCGAGTACTTCTATTTCATATTTGTACCGCAAATATGTGAAGAATTCATTCATACCATTTATATTGGCTGCTTTCCTTAAAATGCAATACAAAAATGCCTGCCGTAGCACCTCTTTTATAGTTATTGCCCTCCTCAGTTTTAATCATTGTTTTTACTTAACAACCAGTAATATTGCTTAAGAAAGTGATTTTGCCAATAATCCTATGTGTTTTGTCTGGAGCATCAGTGTTTGTCATATACTGTACTTTTAATGAAAAAGATTTGGTGCTTTATGACTATTTGACAGTTTCACAAGAGGCAAGGCAAAGGGTATACTTCAAGTGGATTCGGCTCACTCAGTAAAATAGAATTGTCAAGTTGTCATGACCATACTAGTGTCTAGCTACAGTATTACAGTTTGAAAAGCAATCGTTTTGGTTCCAGACTCAGGTAGACCTGAGTAAAAGTTCCAGCCCTAAATGTCCATGGGCTTATTGTCTGGTTCCTAATAATAGTTCTTAACTTGTAGGGTTTTTACAAAGTTGAAGTATAGAAGTTTATTTTTTTCAACAACTGAGAGGATAGATTCATTTAATAAACACTTGTAACGGAAAATATTTAGGTCACATAAGATATTTAGCATAGAGTTTGTACATCATACATTTCATGAAGTACTATTAGTTTCTAGTCAAGCTCCTGAGACAGATGAATAAAACTAGAATCAAATGTATCATATCCCAAAGGAACTATATATGTCATATGCATCATAAACCTCACATTGACATGACGCGGTAGCTTCCTTCTCGGTGTTAAATTTGGAACTCCAAATAATAAACAGAAAGTGGATTGACAAACAAATTAGAGGAAGGAGAGTTAATTAGATGAGTCAAATATTTCTCATCATACCAGTGTAGCCTGAGGCACCATGCACACGTTAGAATGGTCATGTAAATGAAACTGTAATTTCTTTGTCTAAGGTTTTCCCTAGCATTTAAATGTGCACTGCAAAAGTTACTTCACTTTTTCATGTTTCAAAGCTCCCAGTATTTCTTTTTGACTATCACAGTTATTGTTGTTGTTGTTGTTTTTTAATAGATTCATGACTGCATTCTACCCACAGTCAAACCTAGCACCTTTAGGAGTAGATAGTCTGGGTTCTATTCCCATCCAAACTACTTCTTAAGTTCTGAAACATGGAAATCTTCTCTGTTCCTCAGTTTCCTTTTCCATAGATTGGGTATAGTAGCTGGACTTATTTATATTGGCCAAAATGTTTTATTAAATAATGAAATGCATGTTGAGTGGCAAACATAGCACCTGGCTTGTACTGTCTCTAAAGGTGACTACCACTGATGAGATATCAAATTTATTAGATTCCTGCTAGTTTTGAGTCATTCCATTTTATTCTGTTCCTTTTGCTCATTGCTATAAATATCATTTATATGTTGAATTTATACTAAGGGAAATTATATGTCCAAATTAGGGAGATAGCATATTTTAGTCTCTAAGAGCTAAGGTACTTTTCATTAAACTGTCAGTTAATTCCAGCCAGTGTTTAGGGAGCTCAGTAGCAATTTATTTTATTATGTGTTTTATGTATTTTCTCTCTTGAAGAGACATTGAAGCATTAGAATGTTAGCTCATGTGGCAGGAATCTTTGTTTTGTTTCCAAGTGCATAAAAGTCACTCTCTAGCTATTTATTGAATAAATGAGTGAATGAATGAGGAAAGTGGGATGAAATCAGTTCCAGGGAGTACACATTAAAATTTCATCAACTCTGTACTTAAAGAGCAAATATTATTTTTAAAAATGCCAAATGATCGATTCCTTTTGTGGATAGTATTGATCTGATGAAGTGATGATGAAGACTTGTGCCATTTTCTACCACATCTAGTACTTTACATAATACAAACTAGGGATTTAGGACATTCTATTTGCTTTGTTGCATTTTTGTTTGTAGGAAAAGAATATTAATTCTAGATCTTTTATAAAATAATCATCCTACTTTGCAAAAAATAATTTTATTTAAATTTAGATCAATCTTTTAGTCTGTAGCAATGCTGGTTGTTATGATTAACAGGTGAAAGAAAATGTGTGAAAGTTAATTCCCTGTCTGAATTTTAAAATAATCACACTGAAGGTACACGTGAGAAAAGATCAAAGTCCTAGAAGGAAGCGGTCATTTCTGACTTAATAATTCAAAAGGACAAGAGTAAAAATAGATACAGGTATTTTACCTAAGGAAAATAAATTATAAATGACAACTAAATGAGATTTATTTTAAGAGATACCATCACTTTCAATATTCTTTTGGTTTATATTTATTGAAATCTAATGACAACAGGAGAAAAATAGTGTTCTGAACTGGATAATACCGGTCTAGTAATGTTATTACAATTTTATTCTTGGTATAGGATTGGCAATAACAGAGCAGGGGATTTATAAAAGCTTGCTAGAAAACACTGGGAGAAATTCCTGGGGAAAATAATGAAAATAGTTAAGGATAGTAGTGGATTGTGTATGATGTACTATGTCCTTCAGAATTTTGTTTCCAACATTATCCCTCACGGAATCTTTCAAAGGCCTGCTGATAAGAGTTACACTGAACTACTTGCTATCACCCGCTCATGCTTTGTCGTTTTGAGCCTTTTTCCTCTGAAATGCTGTCTCTTTTGTCTGAAGTATTAACTGAAATGCTCTGATATCAAAGTCAAATATAAGTCCATTCACGGAGATGCTTACAATAACCTGGGCCAAATGCGTCACTCATTTCAGTTCCATGCTATGTGACTACATGCCAGGCTCTGCGCTAGAGGCTGCAGCTGTGACATGGCAGTGACAGTCTCTGCTCATAGAAGGGTTATTTATATCAGTCAGGTGTCACTCCAGGAAACACTAGCCCCTTATAGTTAGTAGGCATTTCCTTCCAAATAAGTTACTGACTTTCTCTGTCGTCTTTGGGCCACCAATACCCATTCTGCAGTTATACAATTATTTTCACTGCCTTAAAATTTAGTGTAGCCAGATAACCAATCCAAAATTCCCTTTCTTGAGAAAATGTTGTTGTCTGAAACCAATCCTGGTATAAAAACTCTGGCAGGGCACAGTACGGGAGACTGAAACAATTCTAAGTATTCTATGCAAAAAAAGGAAATTTAATATAGGGAATTGGGCACTTACAAAGTCATTAGAAAGGATGGAGGAATGGACTCAAGGCTGGATATCGTGAAATGAGTCCTAGAAAAGTGCAGAACTGACTTGCCAGGTAGTTATTAATTCTGCTAAGATCAGGGAGGTGAGAAGTGTGTTCAAACACACTTAGCGGTACCAATGATCAGGAGATCAGGAATTTGGGATTAGGAGGCAACTTCAATCCTGCATCTCAATCCTATGGAGCTGGTGCCTGGACACAGGAACTTAAATTCTGACTTCTGTGTCTGCCCAAACTATATTTCAACACTTGCAACAATGAAGACTGGAACTTGCTGCATAATAGCTCCTTTCTTGCCAGGAGTAAATAGCAAAAGAAGCATAAAGATAACTTGTACTTCATCTGCCTTCAAATTTCATAAAAGTGCAGTTTAAAGTGTGGCAGAATCTAATTTGAATCCAGAAATATGCCTGAAGTCTGCAAAGCGGGAAGATATACTAGAAGGGATGGGAAAGGACCATATTTACCACAGGGAATTTTATACTTTGTCTGGCAATCTGGAAGTGAGACAAATGCCAATGTCAGGTAACAATCACTGGATTGAAACGTTTCACATAACCACGTGGTGCCAATATGAAAATCACGAATCACTCGGTTTATTGTATGTTATCACAAAACTGTAAGAGAGAAGTAACAAAGCACTCCAAAGAGGATCTAGAAAGGAGGTGTCACAACATGAGCAGCAAAGCACTGGTTTGGTGGCGGGTAGTGCCACAAGCATTGGTCTGGATTGCAGTCAGGTCGCCTTTTACGCAGACAGAGCCTCTGGCAGCACCCATCTGGAGCAAAATCTCTACAGGTACAGTGTAGGAAGTTAACCAGCCTTGCAGGACACTGCCCCAGACAGCTCCTTCTTTTAAGGGGTCTGCTTAGCTGGGTATAAAAGGTTATACCTGAGAGTCTTCCGTTACCAGTTTTGTCTGCTTGGTCTCACCAAATTCCCCATGGACTTTTCCAAACAAGTTTTTGTTTTAATTTAATTTAATTTTATTTTATTAGAGAGAGGGGAAGAGAGAGAGAGAGAGAGAGAGAGAGAGAGAGAGAGCTAGCATAAGCAGGGGAGAGGGGCAGAGGGAGAGAAAGAATCTCAAGCAGGCTCCACACTTAGCATGGAGACACACTGGGGGATGGATCCCACCACCCTGGGATCATGACCTGATCGGAACCACCTCAGCTGACTGAGTCATCCAGGTGCTCCAAACAAGTTTTACTAATCTATTGGTCACACAGCTCATCTGTATGGACACACTGGAAGTGCTGCATCAGACGTTGACAAAAAAAATTAATATGGAAATTGACATTGGCCACTGTGACTCCCATTTTGTCTCACTCTAACTTAACTTATTTTCTGTGAGTAGGAATTGCATGCAAAATATCACACCATGACAAATATAACCAGAAATATTATGGAAGGTGGTAAAATAGAGATCAACGCAGTGTGTTATAAAAAAAGGCAAAGGAAGGCCCTTTAGTTTCTCAAAGTTTCTTAGAAGATATAAACCTTATCTAAATCATGAAAGAAAAGAAAACATAAAGAGAGTTAGGTTAAGTATGGAGAAGGCATCCCAGAAGGAAGGAATAGGAAAGATGTAGAATAGCATGATGCTTCTAAATCCATAACCAGGCTGGAGAGAAACATACTAAAAGTTGGAAAGCCTCATGGGCCCTGCTAGGGAGTATGAACTGTATTCTGTACATAATGAAGAGCCACCAAACGTCTTTACATGTAGAGCAACAAAATGAGATCTGCATTATATAGGTCATTCTGATAGTAATGTAAAAGAGATTAAATAGTTAGTGGGCAGAGACTAAAGGCAGGAAGAACAACGATTACATGACACCAGCTTTCCAGGTGAGAGACAATGAGGTTTAAACTAGGGCATTTGAATATACTCTAATACTTAATACATTGTATTTCAATTATGTGTGTATTTTTACTCTCTGATAGATTGTAAATTCTCATCGAATGAGGCCAGTCTTATTATTATTAAATGTTTTGTCCTCGGGATTTAGCAGAGTGATTGACCCATGATAATCTCACCAATTAATCAGACTGACTTGAATTTAAGATTTCTCAAAGTATCCACCAACATCATATTAAATATGGAATTAAGAATGCAACATTTGTGAGTCTAACAATACAATCTTTCCTTCCTTCAACAAAACTCGGGGTGCAGAATGGAAAAGGAAATTAGTAAATTGCATGAAATTGCTACAATTCTGCTTTAAAATAGGATGGTAGCTAATTATTGTAAATTAGCATAATTTAATAGAGTAATATATTGTCTCAGTTTATTCATATTTTTCTCCTAAGGGTTCAAGCTATTTTGTAGGCATACTATATTTTGAGATCTGAATGGTTCTATCCTGATTCATGCTTTGACTGGGGGCAAGTAATTTAATCTCTGCTCTTTATTACCAAACCTGAAATTTAAGACAATAATTTTCCTTCTTTTTCATCACAGGCAAACACTGCAAGTTAATGAACTATTCATTATGTAATGCTTGAATTTTCTCAACTGAAATGGAAACTCATACACCTACAAAATATTATTATTACACTGTAGTATCAATAAATGTCTTTAGCTAGTATATTGAAAGTGACTTTGTAATTGGTTTTTGTTGAAAAGAACTATCTGGTCATTTCTAAAAGGAAGTTATTACCTATCTACATCGCTAAGAAAATAAAATGAATAGGACACGTTGCTAGAATTTTATGAGGCACCTCTGAAAGTGGACAGTTTATGAATGAAGATTGATGTTTGGAAGGTAAAGGGTAGTATCCTAAGGTGAAAGGTAAAGTGGAAGAATAGTCACACTCCTTAGAATATTCTCCTTTTTCTTTTTCCATAACAATTTGGAAACTCAGTTCAAAAAATTTTTTCCATAAAATCTTTTTTTATATGTCAACTCGGAATAATTTTATTCAATATATAAGAACATCTTTGGTTATACTTATTTTGCAGTTATGGATTTATTCCATTAATATTTGAGTTTCGGGGAGACCCTGTGTATCGCTCAGCTGGCTGAGTGGCCAACTCTTGATTTTGGCTCAGGTCATGATTCCAGGTCCATGGGGTTGGGCCCCACATCAAGTCTCTGTGCTGAGCATGGAGCCTGCTGAAGATTTTCTCCCTCTCTCCCACTGCCCTTCTCTCCCCCTCTTCTGCTCTCTAAAACAATAAAAAAATTGAGCTTTGTTATTTCTTAACTTAGACAAAAACTTTTGGAGAATAAATTGTTTGTTGTTGTTGTTGTCCTTCCACATTCACACTTAGCATAGTGCCCTACAAGTGCTGATTCTTTAGGTAGCATCAGTTTTTAGATAACATCACAAAAGGCATATCTAGAAAACAGATGCATTTTGTTTTAGCTATGCTTTCCTCCCTCCCCTTATCAGATACCTGCCTTTGGACACCTACAAATGATCTTTTATTCCTTGTCGGAGACCTTTGCAAGCTAGAAGCAGCATGGGATATTATAAAGTGTGCTGTAAAGAGAATCAGAGAGCTTAAGTTTGAATCTTATGTCCATCAGTTAGTTAATATCAGCTTTGGGGCACCTGGGTGGCTCAGTTGGTTAAGTGTCTCACTTCACTTCAGGTCATGATCTTACAGTTCATGAGTTCAAGCCCCACATTGGGTTCTCTACTCTTGGTGTAGAGCCCACTTCAGATCCTCTGTCTCTTTCTCTCCCTGCTTCATGTGCTCTCTCTCTCTCTCACCAATACATAAAACATTAAAAAAATTAAAAGCTATCAACTTACATCCTAGGCAAGTCATTAACATTTCTTGAGATTTGATACCCTTAGCTGTGAAGGATAACACTTGATTTGTGATTTTCGAATGAAGAGATAATAATAATCACATTATTACTTATAGCTACCATGATTGAATTCTTATCATGTGCTTGCCTCTGTGATAAATATTTTACACATATTTTCTTATTTAAATTGCATGACAGGGGCGCCTGGGTAGTTCAGTTGGTTAAGTGTCCAACTTCGGCTCAGGTCATGATCTTGTAGTCCATGAGTTCTAGCCCTGCATTAGGCTCTGTGCTAACAGCTCAGACCCTGGAGCATGCTTCAGATTCTGTGTCTCCGTCTCTCTGCCCCTTCCCCACCTGCACTCTGTGTGTGTGTCTCTCTCTCAAAAATAAGTAAAAACATTAAAAACATAAAATAAAAAATAAATCGCAAAAACAATTAGACGAGATTGGCATCTTTTTACAAGTATATTGTATATGAGAAAATTGCTATGTATAGGTTAATTACATTGTCTCAAATTATAGGTCTAGTAAGCATTAAAAATAGAATTATAATATAGGTTAGTTTACTCCAAAGCTCATGCCTGTAACCACTATCCTGTATGTAATGAAAATTCTACTATATCAAAGCATGAGCTCTCCATGAACGCTGACGTACATCCTTAAGAAGTCCTTTCACTTGCTGTACATAAAATATATGCACTGATTTTCTCTTATATTTCTTTTCTATCCCAATTAAAAAATTGCTATATATCTTATTTTAAATTTAGAGATAATTTCTCTACATCTTCTAAGGTCATAATTGGCTAATCTTATAAACTAATTTATGATTTGAAAAAAAAGTAAGAAATGAAATAGATTTTTCAGTACCATGTAGCACATTTTTTAAGCATGGTCTGAATAAGAAAATACCCCACTTTGGGTCAGTGGGGTTATTGTTAGAAATTTCAGGTAACACGGAAAGGAAAATATTATCATCTCATGCTGATACAGCAGATATTTTGAAAAAAATCAGAGACTAGTGATTATATTTAAATTATACCCTTTACATAAATACCAGGGAAATTACATATTGACAGATGCTGCAATTGTTTTCTTGGTAAATGAAGTTCTATATAACATAACCTTATCATGGAGGAGCTCATAGTCAAGGGAAGAGGGAGAGAAAGGAGAAGAGAGACATTTCTAGAAATTCAAGGGATTAAGAGGGTCAGGTTGTCATAAGAGCATGATGGGGAGAAAAATTAAGCTTTTGCTGAAGGGTGACATTTGAGTTAAATTTTGCTGTATAAACAGGGTTTTTCCAAGGACATTATAGAAGTTCTGTATATTTAACATGTGCAAAGCTTTTACAAGATATCTGGTATTTAAAAAATGGACAATTCTTATGATGACTCTCAGGAGGGTTGCAGGTACTTAGTTCCATATAGTTCAGAATCCTTTGAAAATAAATGAGTACAAGTCATAATGGTAGAATATAATGACCACATAAGGGCAAAGAGGCTTTTTGTGCTTTTTGTGAGGCCCTAAAAAGAGAAGAGGACTTAGTCTTAATTTTAGCCAACAAAAGCAATATTCTCAAATTTGCCATTTAGAAAGATCATCCTACCACAAGTTTGATGAAGAAACTGGAAACATGGTAAATTGTGCTTTCTGTTTACCAGATACTATATTAAGTGCTTACCATGTATCAGATACTATAACAATGTTATAATAGATACTTCATTAGATCATCACAACAAATTATGAAGTAGTGATTTTCTCTCTTTCATAGATAAGGTTTATTAACAGATCTGTCTATGGTCAAGTAACAGTGGGTTCAGAAACTGCACTCAACTTTCTTACACCAAAGACATGCTCTTTTTGTCTTTGACTTTTTATAAAAGGAATAATCAAAACCTCAACAATAAATGAATAAACTAAATCTACCACCTCAGGAATAGCAAAAAAGGCAATGGATTTGAAAGATATGAATAAAATGTGAATACAGTTTGACAGTTTTCTTTACAAATAGAGTTGTATAACCTCTAAATGACTATTGCTTCAAGTAAAAATGCATGTATCTTCAAAAATCTGTTAGAGAACAAAGTGGAATTACTTAAAAGTCCTTTGATCTCAAAGATAACTTTTGAAAATCTCTGGGTTTCAAAAACAAATGGAAGGTTTAAAACAATAAATTGTAACTGAACATAGAGGCACATCTTGAACATAAATTGAATAGTCAGGTCAGGAATGTGCTTAATCAAGCTGAAGTGCACTCTGGAAAAGATGTTAATAATGACTAATAAAAATGGTTACTAAGCACTTTCAAATATAAAGTGCCATGCAAGGTTAATAATGATGATCATCATTACAATAATACTTTTCAATTGCATAGCACTTCTAATCTGAAGAGTTCAGAAAATTATGGAGACATTAACACATTAATGCTGCAATATCCTGAACAGACAGCAAAAGTTCAATATTTATAATGAATAATAGAGTGATCCAAACTCATATAAGAGATGATAAAATTAGAACAATAGCTTCAATTTTTTTTTATTTTTCCCATGTCTTTATAAACTTATGCCATGTCTTAAATAACAGAAAAAAATTCATAAAATCTTGGCATGAAAAGCATCCATTTTATTTCTTTTTCCTTAACTTTGTCCTTTTTTTCCCCTCTCAACTTTATTATGAAAACATGCAGGAAAACAAGTGCATAGAACAGTATACCTCTGTACATTACCTCCTTATTTGACAACTATTAACATTCTCTCTCCTGCACATCCATCTTTGTTGATTTATTAGAAAGTTTCAGATATCTAAACTTTTCACCCCTCAATATTTCAGCACACATATCTCTACAATAAGAACATCATATAATATAACCACACTTTCATTACCATATATGCAGAAATTAACAGTTTACTACTATCATGCATATTCAATTTTCTTCAATTGTCTCAATAATGTTCTACGTTGATCTTGGCTCAGGTCATGATCTCATGGTTCGGAGTTGGAGCCCTGCATTGGGCTCTGTGCTGATGGTGCAGAGCCCGCTTGGGATTCTGTCTCTGCTTCTCTCTCACACTTCCTCACTTGTGCGTGCTCCCTCTCTATAAATAAATAAATAAATAAAACTAAAAAAAACCCCAACTAAATATGTAGACATAAACGTTTTATTTCTTTATTCTGCCTACTTATGTCTTTTAATCTCGCTATATTGATCAAAACTAATTGGATTAACAATGATAATGTGGTAAAGGGAAACATCTCCAGGCTTGTTGCAAGAAGTCCAGTAGCTATAAGCTACCTGGTATAAGCATTCTACCTGTTGGAAAAAATTCTGTAAGATACTATTTTAAGAAATTTAGAATCTAGGTTTTAAAAAAAAGCACAGGCAATGCAGAAGCCAATTAGGGAGAATGAAGAATTTAAGCAGCAGAAGTACACAGAGAAACAGATTTAGAACAAATCAGAGGTAGGGGAGCTGGGTCATGGGGTCACTAGAGTAGTAAGAGCTAGGTGTCCCCTTGACAAATGGATTGGGTTACCAGAGTCACAGCTGAGTTAGCGAAATTACTGCTGAACCACTACAATTGCTGTTGAATCCAAAATAGCAACAGCTTATGGCTTTGACTCTTCAAGGGAACTGTTTGACTCGAGACACTGTCTTTGTTTCTTATATTTGTATCTTTATCTACTAAGAAACCCTATCACTAGAAATATCTCAATATATCTTTTTTCCTTGTGGCCTAGAAAACACAAATGAAAACAGACTTCTCACTATTCTCTGCCTTTAAATACTTTGAGCTGCTGTGTCTTATGCTGCCTGTTCTGGAACTGAAAACCTGATATTAGTCACCTGGATATTAGTCACCATAACTCTATCTAGCCTTCACATGGAGAAGATATGATACTTTTATTTATTAATTTAATATTCATTGAGGAATTAATTATATCCCAGGAGCTTTGCTCTAGGGAGTATGTAATCCATGTCTAATAAGAGAAACAAAAATTGTTATAATTAATAATATAATCTGTTATGTGCTATAATAGATAATGAATTTAGGGCTGTGACATCAACAATAATGTAAATAATCCTTATTTAGTAAGTCGAGAGAGGGCAAATAGAAGCCATAACATCTATGCTTGATTTAATGTAAATATGTATTAAACAAGAAGTAAAAGAGACTTTTGTGCAGAGGAATGTCCAGAGTTATGGTGTTGTGAAAGGGACATATTTTTGGAAAATGAGGGAAAACAGGATAGTGTGTGGAAACAAGTAATAATATGTAAACAAGTAATAACACTAAGGAAAATAGAGGCTTCAAGTTATTTTAATTGGACTGGATAATACAGCTATGCTACAAAAAAGACCTAATACTTTAGGTCATTTGTACAAGAGCCACTTTGACTGTAAAGTGTTTCATATTACTTGTTACTCAGGAGCTGGTTATGTTTTTAACCAAAGTGTGTCAAAAAAATTTTTTTTCTGTAATTAAAATCAAGTGAAAATCTACATTACTAGATATGTTTTTGGGTTTATATTAAACATGTTTATTTTAAACATTGTCTTATGACCTATTATAGGCTTAATTAATTTCAACTGACTATATCTCAAGTAATATGTTAACGCTTTTAACTAACAATCTCAAATGATACAGGAAAAGTATATTGCTAAATATGACCTTGTATGCCTTGAGGTTTTGGATAGCGATTCCAAAGAGAAGTGGGGGTTAAATATTTTTATATGCCAAAGAGAAGTCCCAGATAATCTATTGAGATTCCAGTTACCCTAAACTGCTTTTGAGACCTGTAGCCCTGAACCTATCTCCAGGTTATATACAGGGATAAAGAATAATCAGAAAGAAAGATTGGTAGTGAGAATTTCCTTGGAGAGTTTGGTTGGAATGCTATGATTTTAGGCGTGTGCATCCATTTTTCCTGTTCTCCAACGAGGCCTTCATCCCAAAGCAAATAGGGCAAGAGGGCTTTGAAGAGAATGGTTTGAAGTATATAAAAATCTATTCTCTGGAATTCAGAGTAGAATGTTTGACTTTAGAAAGTATAAAGTTCAGAACTGGTTGGAACTGCCCTGATAGGAGAACATGAAGGAAGGACAGAGCTTCTAGAGTTTGGCAGAAAAAAGTGTTGTATTTTTTTATGGGCCAAACTGAATAATGTAGATAGTGTTTGCGTGTTTGGGCATGGATCATGTCAAATAGACCCTTGCTATCATTTGAGACCTGCTAGAGCAAAGGTTAGTGCTATAAGGAGGAACATAAGAGGTATCATAGGTAATAAGTTGGAGAATTGTGCCAGAGAACGGTGCAAGGAAAAATTTTGATAAGTTCTTCTGAAAAATGCAGAAAGTGATGTTGAGAGTAAGAGCTTTAGCAGTTAAGAATTAAAACAAATCCAGTAATAAAATAAGAGGTTGGTTGGGTTTGCCTTACTAGTTTGCTAAAATTATTATAAATCTGAAAATAATTAAGGTATAATCAAATACAATGGGGTAGAGCTCAGAAAAGCACCAGCCACAAAGCAGCAATGAGTTTGACTCATCACTCATTTTATTTTTGAAGAAAAATAAAAACTGTTCATTGAAAGAGGTTATAAAGAAAATTAAAGGATAAGTACAAGATAAATCACTGAATGGAAGACTATTTACAACACATATCACTGACAAAAATCTTACAATATGCGATGGATTCCTACATATTAATGAGGAGAAGAAAACCCATCAGAAAAATGGTGGAATATTTCTATAAGCACTTGAATAAAACGGAACTCCAAATGATCTATAAATATATCAAATGATATTCATCTTCATTGCTCTTCAGGAAAACACACATTGGTAATGAGAGAAGTCCACACTGAAGCCACATAAGCTATAATTATACACTCACTAGATCTACAAAAGTTAAAAAAAAAATCTAATGATACTATTGTCAAGGATATGTATGGCAAAATGAGAATTCTCATACCATGATAGGAACATGTACTATTGCAACTATTTCAGAAAACTAGTTTGGCATTATTTAGTAAAGTTGAATGTAAATATACCATACGGTTCAGCAATTCCTTTGTTGGGTAGGGAAACTTTTTCACCATGCACCAGAAGGCAGGCACAGGAAGTTCATAGCCACTTTGTTTGTAAGTGTTCCAAACCAGAAACAATTACTAGCTGACCAACAGAATGAAATAAAATGGACTATATTCTTAAAATGACATAGAATACAACAATGAAGATGAACAAACAACAACTATTCACCAAAACATGCATGAATCTCATAAAATAATGTAGAGAAAAATAAGCATACAATATTTATGTTGTGATGCTTATGTAAAGGTTGGAAATGGCGATGTTTATATAAAGTTTAAAACTGAGCAAAGCTATACTTTTTGGGACACAATCATAGGAATTAACACACTTAAACAAAAACAATTAAACAAAGAAAACATGATCACAGGAGCCAAGATATAGTTACTTGAGCAGGGAGAATGTTGCGATCAAGGAGTAAACAGAAGGTATATCTGACACCTTTCTTTGTTTTTTTAAACTTGGGTAATGAATATATGAGTATTCCCTTTGAAATTATATTTAAACCTTACATATGTCTTATGTGTTTTTCTGAATATAAAAGTGAAAAAAATTTAAAAATCAGTGCATGCCTAGTGCTGCCGAGTTGATAAGCAAAACACATTTCCTTTTATTGTCGATTTAATAGCTATGCTTCATTTCCTAGACTTGCTTACAGTTAAGGATGCGTGCGAAGCAGCATTCTAGCCAGTAGAATGTGAGTAGAAGTGACATGCAGGACTCTATGGCTTGGAGCATAAATATTTCCTATATGTGGTCCTCCATGTTTTTTTCTTGTTCAGCTGATATAATGGAAACAACATCTATTAAGATCTTCAAGGATACCATTTGATGTTGGCAGAGCCCCTAGCATCCTGAATGCACCTGTATGATTGTATGTAAGCAAGAAATAAGTATCTATTATGACTGAAACTTTAAATATTTTAGCCTACCCTAAGTAATACATATAATATCCAAAAATTTTCATACTATTAGAAGGACGAATACAGGTTTTATGTTTGCATAAAACTCTCTTAACACTTAATTTTTGTAGGCACTAAGATAATTTTTTTAACATTTATTTATTTTTGAGAGCGAGAGAGAGAGAACACAAGCAAAGGAGGGGCAAAGAGAGAGGGAGGCAGAGAATCCCAAGCAGGCTCTGCACTGTCAATGTGGAGCGTTAGACGTGGGGTTCAAACTCACAAACCCTGAGATCATAATCTGAGCCAAAATCAAGAGTCAGATGCTTAACCAACTGAACCGCTCAGGTGCCCCAAAGATAATTATATTTTAATTCCCAATAAGTAAGGACAAGTCTCTGATTAGGTGTTTTAGAGATTTTTATTTACTATCCAGGATAATCTGTATCTATAATTCAGGTAAGGAAGCAGTAGTAACACAAGTTAGTGCAATAGGGAGAAGTTTGATCATTTTGTGATTTAAACAATGTTTACATTTCTTACTATGTTCTGATATAATTAAGGATTTAAATTCCTTTTTGTCCTGATCCATCATAGTCTCAGAGAGGACTTGTCTGATTAACTGTGAATTTGTTCATGTTTAATAAGAAAACACCAATTTATTCTGACTCAGTAAGCTTTGGTAGCTTGTATCTTTCAAGCAATTTGTCCTTTTTATCTAAATTATCAAATTTATTGTCATAAAGTTGTTCATCCCATTCCTTTACTGACCATTTAATATCTGTAGTACCTGTAGTGATGACTCTCATTCCTGATATTGGTTATTTGTGTCAACCCATATTACTTTTGAATTAGTATGGCTAGAGTTTTATTAATTGTGCTGATCTTCTGAAAGAACCAGATTTTGGTTTTACTGATTTTCTCCACTGTTTTCTATGTTGTAATGCATTGATTTTCTCTCTTATTTTTTTATTATTTATGTCATTCTAATTACTTTGGGTTTCATTTTCTCTTCTTTTTCTAGTTTCTAAAGTTACATTGCAGTTACTGATTGTTCTTTTTTAACACGTGTATTTAAACCTATAAATTTCTCTTTATGTAATATTTTAGCTGCACACTTCAAATTTTGATATGCTGTGTTTCCATTTCATTCAGCTCATATTTTTAAATTCTCTTTTCAGCAATTTTAAGACTCATGGATTATATAAAATTTTTGTTGTTTCCAAATATTTATAAATTTTCCAGATCACTTTTTGTTTTTTTCATAATGTAGTTCTATTGTTGTCAGAAAACATACATTACACGACTTGAATAATTTTCAATTTATGAAGGCTTATTTTATGGCCCAGAAAATGGTCTACCTTGACAAATGGTTTATTGCACTTGAAAAGAATAGGTATTCTGCCATTGTTAGATGATATGCTCTACAAATATCTATTAAATCAAGCTGGTTGATAGTGCTGATCAATTCTTTTATACTCTTAATTTCTACTTGTCCTATTAATTATGAGAGAAGGGTATTGAAATATATGATTATAATTGTGGGCCTTCGGTTTTATCACTTTTTGCTTGATATGTTTTGAATCTTTGTTATTAGGTACATAAACATTTAGGATTATTATATTCATTCTTCATGATTATGGAAATGACTTTCCTACTTTAGGACAATAGCCTTTCTTCTAAAACCTCATTTTTCCCTAATATTAATATAGCCACTAAAGGCTTTTTGTGTGTGTGATTAGTGTTAGCATGGCATAACATTTTCTATCCTTTTATTTTTACCTTATTTAGATCTTTATATTGAGTGACGTTTCTGCAGGTAGCATATAGTTGAGTCTTTCTTTTTTGTAAATCTGATCTCACAATCTTATTTTAATTGTGCTTAGACAATGTACATGTAATGTGTTTACTGATAGAGTTACATCTACAGCTCCAATCTTGCTATTTGTTTTTTATTTGTTCCATATATTCTATTTTCTCATTTCCTCATTTTCTTCCTTTTTCTTTTAAATTATGTGTTTTTTTAAATTTTTGTTTATTTTGAGAGAGAGTGAGTGTGTGCATGCAAGTGGGGGAGGGGCAGAGAGAGAGTGGGGGAGAGAGAGAATCTCAAGCAGACTCCATATTGAAAGCACAGAGCCCAATGTGGGGCTTGAACTCACAACTTGTGAGATCATGACCTGAGCTGTAACCAAGAGTTGGATGCTTAACCAACTGGGCTACCTAGGCACCCCTAAAATTATGTTTTTAACGATTCCATTTAATCTCCTTTGTTGGCATATTAGAGTGCTTTGTTTTGTTGATTTAGTAGTTGCTGTCAAGTTTATAATATGTAACTTTCATTTATCAAAATCTGCCTTCTGGTGATATTATGTGATTCTTGTATAGTCAAATATACAACAATATACTTCCATTTCCTCCCTCCTGGCTATTGTGCTATTTTGTCACACATTTTATTTTATTTCCATATAGGTAATAAGCTCCACGATTCATTTTTTATTATTTTCTTTAGTCAATTATCTTTCAAATAAATTAACTAATATGAGACTTTTTTATTGATGTTATTACTATTTCTGGTATTCCTCATGCTTTATGGAGATCTAGATTTATTTCCTATATCACTTTCTTCTGCCTAAAATAATTATTTTAATCTATAAGTACATTTTAATGCAGGTCTCTTGATGATGAAGTCTGTCAGTGTTTCCATGCTGAAAAATTCTGTTGCCCTCATGTTATCAAGATATTTCACTGGGTATAGAATTGATTGTTTTTTCTTTTGACTACTTTAAAGATCTTGCTCGTTGTATGCTGGATTGTATTGTGCTGACAAAAAAAATCTGCTGACATGCTTGTCTTTATTCCTCTGTGCATAATGCATTTTTCTTCCCTTACCCCTGGCTGTTTTTAAGATTTTTCTCTTTATCACTGGTTTGAGGCAACTTGATTGAGATGCATTGCTACAGAGTTTTAAAATTTTTTTCCCTCTTCTGTTTAGGGTTTATTTAACTAATTGGCTCTGTGGGTTTTCATCATCTTTGGACATTTTGGTACCATTATTCCTTCAAACTTTGTTTTGTTACCCTCTCCCTCTACTATATATATATTACATTACTTTAAGTAGATATCAGGCTTCATAAAGTCTTTCTAGAAATCACTGATGTTATATGTATTTCTCCCCCCAGGGGACTTTCCTGTGCATTTAATTTTTGATAGTTTCTGGTACTGTAATTTCAAGTACATTTATCTTTTCTTCTGCCATGTCTATTCTGCCATTAATCCCACATAGTTTTATTTTTTATTTCATATATTATACTTCTCATCTCTAGCATTTCATTAGAGGATTTTTAATATCTTTCCTGTCTCTACTTAACATATTCAGTTTTTCTCTAGCTTTTTGAACATATGGAATCAGTTATAATGGTATATTAATGTCCCCATTTATTAATTATGTCAAATGTGACAATTCTGGATCAGTTTAGATTTATTGATTTTTCTACTCATTATGACTTACATTTTCCAGTTTCTTTGAATGCCTGGCAATTTGTTATTGGAAATAAATCATTGAGAATTTTACTTTTTTGTACTATAACTATTCATGACCTTTGTTCTGGAATGTGGTAAAAATATTTGGAAATGCCTGACCCTTTTGGATCTTTATTCTATAACTTACTTGGTTATACCAGGCCAGCCTTCAGTGTGAGGCTTTTTTTTTTCCATTCCTGATGCAAAAGCATCTTTTGTGTTCTACCCAATACCTTGTATATTGTGAGATTTTCTACCGTGGTTTGTGGGAACAGGGGCTATTATCATCCTGTGTGAATTCCAAGATCTTTCCCCCTAATCATTCCGGTGATCCTTTCCCTGCAGTTTCTTCATGAACGTGTACTGATCAGACTCAGCTGAACCTTCAATTGAAATTCTGTTCAGTTCCCTGTCAGTCTCCTCTTTCCATTTTTCTCTTGTCCAGTGTTTTTCCTGCATATTCTAGTTTCTTTGTCCCCCCCAGATTCCCATTTCACCTTTGGAAATTGTGGGATTCTGCCTGGCTTCTTTCTCCTTGAATGGAGTCCCAAAAACTCTCTAAGGCCATAGGGTGAGGCTATCTGAGGGCTTACAGTATGATTTCCCTTTCTCTCAGGGTTTGTTGTGCTTTGTTGTGGAATGCCTAGCATCTTGAAAATGATTATTCAATATATTTTTTTGGTTTCTTCTTTGTTTTAGGTGAATGGTAAAATCTTGTCTCTGTTATTACACATTGGGCCAGAGCAGAATGATAATTTATTTTTAATTGCCTGTTAGTTATAGATGCTTTTGCCCATATGATCTCTAGGAAACTAACACTTTCAAATTATACATCTGTTTGAGGGATGGTAATATTAGAAGTTAAAATTTTCCATGTATAATTTACATCTGTATTTAAGCATGAGAGACATCACTTCCTTCAGATTTTGAATAGTTCCATACCCGGACTATTATACTGTCAATTCTGAGAAAACCACCTATCACCAATACACGAGAAGTCTATGCCATCTTTTGCAGACTCTGATTCATTTGGGACAATGCTCAGAGGTTATGTTGCTGTGGTTTAGGCATCAGCCCTGTTTTGTGATCTGCCACTGTGCCTTTCCCAGTGCACAGCTGTAGTTCCTGATAAAAGTGGTTCTCACGTGGATTTACTGAGGCCGGGTCCAAGAACCCAGAGAGGGTTTCACAGGACCAGCCAAGATGGTCCTTGGCTTCTTGCAGGATGGATAAAATGCAAGGCAACAGGAAGTGAGTAAAGGGTTTTTTGAAGACATAAGGAAGGCAGATACAGACAGACCATCTGGGAGATATGGAAAGAAAAGGAACATGAGTCTTGTCTTTGTCCAGGGCCTGGTGGGTGAGTTATGAGGATTGTGGGTCCAGTGTACATGTCCTCTCAGGAATCCAGGAGCTAGCTAGAACAAAGACAAAGACCTAGGTGTTTGTACCTGGAGTAAGAAGACCTTGGCGTTGAGAAGTCTAAAGCTGCTGGTCAGGAATACACATATGATAGCTTCACCTGGTCATTCTCACCTGGTCTTACCTTAGGTGTTCTCTGTTCTAAAGAAATCATTAACTTCGTGTCCCTGACAAGGATGCCATACACTATATGCATTCTGAGGCATGTGTAAAGTGGGGTGCAGGTCCTAACAAGAAAAGAAGCAGGGAAAGAAGCAAAGAGCAGATTCTTATGGAGTCCTTCATTTTTCCTGTCTCATTACCTTCTATTTCATCTTTTAAATATGTTCTCCTTTGAAAGTAAATTCATAGCTCTTTGCAAAATAGTTTTTAAAATATGAAAAAATTTATAATTAGTAATCTTTTGGGGCACCTGGGTGATTCAGTCAGTTAAGCGTCTGACTCTTGATTTCGGCTCAGGTCATGATCTCACCATTGATGAGTTCAAGCTCCGTGTCAGGGACCAGTGTGGAGCCTGTTTGGGATTCTCTCTCTCTTCCTCTCTCTTTGCCCCTGCGCTCGCTCTCTCTCTCTCTTTCTCTCTCTCTCTCTCTCAAAATAAATAAACTTAAAACAATTAGTAATCTGTTAAGGAACTAATTTTATCAAACATTTAAGACCTTTCCCTTTCTCACTCTCACTCACCCTTTCAGCTTATAAACTAGAGAAGCTAACTTCAAGTCAAGCCAGAAAACAGATCTTCTTTCCATGAGATGTGTAACCTTATATAATCTAGGTTCACTGCCAGCCTCTCCCTTTAATTTTAGTTAGTTTATGCCATTAATGTTAAATTCTTACCTAAACATATCTAACACAGAGGTCAATTATTTTACACTTTGATGAAATTATCTCAAGACCTCCTCGGTGTATTTTGGATCACCTGAAAATGATGGTTTTTAAAGTAAAAAAAAAAAAAAATAGACATTTGTACCAAACATGTAAATACTTGACAAACCCAGACCAAAGTCACATGCATTTATCTTGAAAACAGAATTTCACAAAAAAGATTAACATTTTTTTCTTGTGAGTATTTTGGTGTACTTATTCATGACAGTTTTATATCTCAATTACATACTTTTAATTTTCCACTTGGAAGACACGTATTCTAAATAAAAATTTATTTTCATGACACTGTCCTCTGAATACTATATTGAAAAAATCCAATTAACTTACACAAATTACAGTGCTCCAAGGGCATTCTTCTTTTTCAGAGGAGAAGACTATAAAAACAAAAATTAATACTCACAAATGAAAACATGGTTACACAGAGTTCTTTTTTTTTTTTTTCTGTTGATTTACCTCCCCTTACCAGCCCAAATTCTCACAGCACATTCTTATTTCTGTATTTCTAAAATTACTCACAAGTAATTTTCAGGTCTCTTTTTACCCCTTCCAAGCCCAAAGTTTCATAACTATTAGATAATGTATCTAGAAGGAAAAAAAAGTCATATCTGTTCCCCTCTAAGTTTTGCTATCCTTAGTGTAAATCAATAATTCATTTCTAATATATTCTGGTTACTGAAATTTATTTGTGCATGTTTGTTTCTAGTAATATCTTGAGCTATATAGTGTTTTTTTCAAGTAAATTTGTAATTATTGTGATTTTTTCTTTTGTTTGGCATAAAAATCTATATATTTACATTAGGTCAAATGTGTTAATTATTTAATTAAATCTTAACTGTGCTTATTATTTATCTACTTAACCTATTGGTTTTATGAGACAGTTATGTTAAAATATTCCACTATGGAGGCGCCTGGGTGGCTCAGTCGGTTAAGCGTCTGACTTCAGCTCAGGTCATGATCTCATGGTTTGTGGGTTTGACCCCGTTGACAGCTCAGAGCCTGGAGTCTGTTTCGGATTCTGTTTTCTTCTCTCTCTGCCCCTCCCCAGCTCACACTCTGTCTCTCTCTCAAAAATAAATAAACATTAAACAATTAAAAAAAAATTCCAATATGTTTGTAGCTTTATCAATTTGTTCTTTCATTTTTAAAAGTTTTTGGTATATTTCAAAGTTATGTTGCTAGCTACTTAAAGATTCATGACTATGCTACCTTAGAGATTACTTCTTTGTGGAATTTGTTCTTCCCCTCCTGGTTATGCTTTCCACCTTCAATTCTATTTTGTCTGGCAATAATATTGTTTTGGCTACTTTTACTTAATGTCATTTCTGTGAATTAGTGCTAGGCAAGGAGAAAATTGTATATGCTCTGTCTTCCATCTCTATCCAAAATCTTTAGTAAGTTTTATTTATAATTCTCTCAGACTTTCAATGTGCGTAGTTCCGAAGAAGATGGTTTTATTCTGAGAAGAAAGACACCTATTGGGATAGCTGAAAGAAAGCTAAACTGGAGGAGAGGAGGATGAGATCACCATATAAGGGGAAATCATAGGTAAGAGAAATTTTCAATAATAATTTTCATTGGTGGTGTAGGCAGGAGGGGAGAGTCGTAAGGAGACTGATTACGTATCTTTAAAAACATTTCGGTATGTTTGAATATTTGGCATTTGATAATTTTCTCTCTCATTTATCACAAAACCCTCAGTAATATCTATACTTTTCATCAATCTTTTAAAATGCCATATGCACATGTGTATATGTGTATCTTTTATTTTGATGATAAAGCTGAGATTCATCTCCTGTTAAAAATAGATACTAACTGTGGAGACCTACTCTTATTTGAGTCACAAAAATAAATAGGTTAGAAAAATGTCACAGTGTCTGACTTTTTATGTCCATGTTTATTTTTAAAAATCCATGGCCCACTGGAAAAAATAGATTTGAAATCTCAGATCAAAAATTTTTTTTAATGTTTTTTTTTGTTTTTTGTTTTTTGTTTTTTTTTTAGAGAGAAAGAGAGACAGAGCATGAGCAGGGGAGGGGCAGAGAGAGAGAGGGAGACACAGAATCTGAAGCAGGCTCCAGGCTCTGAGCTGTCAGCACAGAGCCCCACGCAAGGCTGGAACTCATAAAACATGAGATCACTACCTGAGCCACTACTGAGCCACCCAGGCACCCCTGAAATCTCAGATCAAAATTAAAGCAAATGTGATTTTAATTCTCTATCACCCAATTCTTACTAAATCTTTCATTGTAATATTTACTTTGAAGTCTACTTTTTTTTTTTTTAATATTTATTTTTGAGACAGAGAGAGAGCATGAACGGGGGAGGGTCAGAGAGAGAGGGAGACACAGAATCTGAAACAGGCTCCAGGCTCTGAGCTGTCAGCACAGAGCCTGATGCATGGCTCGAACTCACGGACTGCGAGATCATGACCTGAGCTGAAGTCAGTTGCCCAACCGACTGAGCCACCCAGGCGTCCCAAGTCTACTTTTTTTTAAAGTTTTATTTATTTTGAGAGAGAGAGCATGAGCAGGAGAGGGCAGAGAAAGAGAGAGAGAGAGAGAGAGAGAGAGAGAGAGAGAGAGAGAGAAAGAGAATCCCAAGCAGGCTCTGCACTGACAGTGCAGCCCTCATGTAGGGCTTGACCTCACAAACTATGAGATCATGACCTGAGCTGAAATCAAGAGTCGAAGGCTTAACTGACTGAGCCACCTAGGTGCTCCTAGAGTCTACTTTAAGTATACTCTTCAGGAATCTAAGACAACACCAAGCATAGTGATAGATAAATGCTGTATTGATTCTTTTATATATAATGATACTATCTTGAATTTTAGATTGTGGGCCAAATGATATAATGTGCACAGACACATTTACATAATCGATCCATATTTTCTCTTTGAACTTTAAAATGACCCATGCTGAGACAGAGAGGAAAAGCTATTTGGCACATTTTGAGATGAGGTTAATGAGTGCAATTGTTAAGCATTTTACCAGAAGTTGCCTACTAGCCACATAGTGAAGCCAAATCTCAAAACAATTTTTTCCTAACACTCAGAATTCTTTCTTTCATCACGTAATTACTCTTCATTGAGTTAGCATTAAAATACAAGTAAAAAGTTTCTAATATTCATAAAAAACAAAAGCACATTTAGTGAGAACAATGTAGGAAACCAGAAAATTTTACATTAATACAGCTCATATGTTTTTGAAGACTAAAGCTGCTTTTTATTCTTTTGACTCTACCATTTGTGAGTTTACTTAGACTCATAACTCTGGTCAAAAATCAAGTTATTTTCATGGTCATGAAATGATATTTGCTTTCATCTTCCTATGGCTCTATCTGCATATAACTTGCAGGGGAGTGCTCATAACACAATGTATATTAAATCATCAGACATAATACCTTACAAATAACCTATGAAAATGATAATGACTATTCCTAATTAGCTAATCATTGAGCTGTAATTACTCCAAGATAAATTAGACTATGAGTATTAAAGAAAAGTTGTGAAGTGCTTGTGACACAGTTTTTTTGTTTTGTGTTTTTAATTCACTACATTCAGCTAAGAAGGACAGACTAGGTTTAATTTGCCCCTTATTCTGTTTGCATAAAGAAAGCAAATCAGAATTTTCAAAACCTAGCCTGAAAAGTGCAGTTGAAGATTTGATTTCAGAACAGCTTTCTTTATGTTGAAGTACTATTTATCACCGTCAGTTTTTACCCCACTTGTTTTAATCATGCTATATTTCACATGGAAGACGTTCATGATTACCTTTGAAAGAACACCAATCTGTTGTTTTCAAAAAAAGGCAAATGGAGCTCTTAAACCTAAGATGGTGGTTTTGGAAAAGATCAACCAAAACATATGATCACATTATATTTAAATGATTGACAGCTTGGTATTTGGAATTTATGTCACAAATGGTATTGTATGCAATTATATTAATTAGCCTAATAAAAATCAAAAAGTGACATCAAGTACTCATATGAAAAATATTCTTGCTATATTCCCTTCATTTGCATGCATAATTAGAAGATTTAGGTGACACTCTATTGTGACATCTGCCAGTTAACATAAAAGGTAATATAAAATGAATACGTTAAGCACATGAAAATGGGTATACCTTTCAATGCCTTAAAAATTAATTTAGAAGAATCCAAGTTAAACTATAGTAACCAACATGAATCATATAATCGGGGGATGCTGGACCACTTAAAGACATGACCTTATTTGTATAGATTCTCCCTAATTGTATTCTCTGTGTCCATATAATTTTTGGCAACTTTAATTTAGATTTCTGTCTTGCTTAAGATTTAACTCTCAAGTAATTATGCTTTATAACACATTTGGGTCCTTAAATTTGAATGGGTTCAGCATGGTAGATTAGTTCATGCTAGATTCATCTCACCAATGTATTAGAAGCTTTCCATTCTGACATCAAGTGAAAGAAACTTTAAATGATGATGAACTTAGAATTTTAATAGACTGTAATTAATCTTCTGTAGCTTTTTTGTAAATGTGAATACAATATATCTGCTTTCTATCCTAATTATAATATTGGTTACAACAGTGTAATTTGTCATGCAAAACAGCTTTTACATTACACAAAATCAAAGTAGTACAGTTGGTAGAAGTTTACCAGTTTTGCATACTAACACATAACAAATACTCTAAGAAGTTCTGCAGAAGCCTTCTATTCTTGAAAATCTAAAGATGTCCCTTTGAATTCAGCAAAGACTCTTACACTCTTATCCTTTTACACTCTCAAATATTCCTGTTTCCAAGGATAAAAAGAGGGCAGAATACAAGGCCAAATGAGAATGGCATCATTCTCTTGGGCTTGGTTTTTCAATACATTTGAAGGACATATTCTGTTTTGTCTGCTAAGTCAAATAAAAAAAAGTCAGCCTTTCAGAAGGATACATTGGTTACATTCTCACACCCTAAATCAACCTTTGTTTGTCACAAGGAGACAGACATCTCATCTAATATTGGAATTCTTCTAAATATTCTTCAACTTAACCTAGCAAAGTCAGTATCTATATCTTGACATAGCTGGAGTTAGCCCAAGCTCTTGAGATGCTAGTTTAAGGCCTTTCAAATGCTCAGTATAGCCCTTAAAGCCTGCATTTATTTGTTCAAAAATATTTATTGTCTGTCTATAATGTGCATGGCTCTTGCTAGGAGATGAATGAGCCGCAGTGAACATGTATATATTAGGCTGACCTGACAGAGCTTGCAGTTTGTTGAAGATAGATATAAAAACGCCTACCAAAACAAATGTAGTATTACAAATGATAATAAGTGTCATTAACAAAGAAATAGGAGAGGCTAAAGGGAACTAGGAAGGATTTTTATAGAAGACATATTCAATCTTAAAACTGAGTGGTGAGAAAAATTAGCCAGGAATACAGAATAAAGAATATTCCAGGGAGTAAGCACAACATGAACTCCTTTTGACATCTGATATCTCTACAACTGTTGGGATGACCACACCACCACAGGGATTGTATTTTGTTTTAAATGTGCTGCAAGGTCATGCTTCCAATATTTGATCAAATTGAACAAACATTGCTTCATTGTTTCTATCTATTAGGATTCTGTGTGTTGAGCAGATTGGAGATAGGACAGTTTGAAATATTTGACATTTAACACAAATGAAGAAGAGTGGAAATATTAAGTTCCTTTATATTTTAAGGTCAATGTCACATTTTTTTGCACTTTTGTCCTCTGATATGTTCTAGCATACTGACTTGTATTGGAACTGCATCCTGAAGTTTGGGATAGACAAAATAACACTGAAAGCACACATTTATTTTTATTCCTTGAATGAAAAGAAAGCAGTGATAGTAAAGCATATGTGCTTTATTATTGGAATCAAATTGGTCATTGACAACTCATCTGGAGCGAGCTTAAAAAAAACATTGGTGTTATGTAACTGTGCAAAGAAAACACACACTAGAAATGAGTCTAAGAATGAAGCTGGAGGCTTGTTTCAGAGGCTAGAATCTAGAGAAGAATCCATGTTTTTTCTTGCCAAGTTTAAATTCTAATTCTTTAAAATAATTTATAGAGACTGACCTAGACCTAATAGTTTAAGTATAATATAAATGTACTTTAAATGTTGATTTTAACAGAATACAACAAAAATTATTTTCAAAAAAACCAAAATGGTCCTTGGGACACAGAATATTTCTACTCAGTTAAGTATTCTATGTCCTTAATTTTTAGATGTGTCAATCCCAACTGGGTATATTATTTTTCCATTTGGGTTTGTAAGTGTTCAGTGTGTTACTACAAATACTGATGGAAGAACTATACAAATCACGACTTGTAATCCTATGTCGTGTTTATTTTTCAGAAGTGAAATAACTTTATCACTATTCTTCATAACATTTTTTAAAAAAGCCTTATTGGCTTAAATTATTGCCAGCTAGATGGCACCATCCCCACCTCAAGTTGCTTTTCAAGAAGTTGGCTTACATGAATGTGTTGGCTTAGAGAATCATGCTGATGGTGGTGCTGGTGTATAAATTCATCCAGAGCTGATGTCCTCCCTAAAGGCCTCTTGATCACTACTCTGGCCATAAAGTTGCTATTATTAGATGACCAGTTGGCACTTCCTACCTCCTTGTAATTTTCTTATGACTATAAAGCAGCATGGGAGTGGGATCCTTCTGTTGGTGGCGATCCACTTTGCATGGGGTAATGCAAGCCCAAGAACATCTCTTTGTGAACACCATGCTTTATGTCTGCACCAGAGGGTTCTACTATTTGTCCTCATCCTCTGACTCTACATTTGAAATTTGGTTTAACCTGTTACAGAATATAATTAAAATCATTAATTTCTATATCTTTTATTGTTACTTGGCGCCCAGGAAGAGACAAACGACATGCTCTCTGGCAATCAGTAAAGACTGTTCATTCTGCACTGGTGCCGGCCCAGCAGAATCACCTCCAAAAGCTGAGCCCCCAGCCCTGGCGCTGGCCTACTTTATGCCTGGCCAGCTTCTGGGAACTTGGAAACTTTCCATCGGCTGCACAGGTGGGCGGGATTGCAGGGACTCAAGGGAAAAAAGAAAAAAGGGTGGGGGTTGTTCTATGTGGGCAGTCGGCTAATCGAGGCAAGCAAGAGTGTAGAAGCCAACATCATGCAAAGGGAGTATCCAGCCTCCAACATCTGGCTGGTTCTTTTTTATCTGTTTTTGTCAGCTTTCCTTCTCATCATGTATTTGTGTATTTCTTTATTTTTTAGTTTATTAACACAAAATTTTCATATGCATTGAAGTTAATTTGGTCCATACTGGAACATAAAGTTAGAAGTGTAGAAGCTATGTTTTTTTACTTATTATTTTTTATAAGGTCAGGTATAGAATATTATGTGCAAAAGAGAATTCATTGTTTTACAACATGCTTCTGTTTCCTGAGTAGGTCATTTGAAAGCAAGCCTTACTATTTCTAAATAATAATAAACAAAATTTAGGAAAAGCATTTGTTTTTAATTTATTCTCAAGTTATTTAACATTCAGTGTAGTCTTGGCTTCAGAAGTAGAACCCAGTGATTCATCTCTTATATATGACACTGAGTGCTCATCCCAACAAGTGCCCTCCTTAATGCCCATCACCCCTTTTCCCCACCACCATCAACCCTCGGTTTGTTCTCTGTTTTTAAGAGTCTCTTATGGTTTGCCTCTCTCTCTCTATTTTTATCACATTTTAGTATTCAGCTTATGTTCTAAGAAATTTGCAATGAATGTCTAAGTCAATTTCTCTTCTTCCTTTTCTTCTCTTTGTTCTAGTTCTAATAAATGGTACCTTTGTTACTCTCTGGCAAAGATATAGCTGATGTGCTTTAGGTAATACCTACTCAGTTAAAGCCTGAAATGCATTCCTTTAGGCTTATAAATTCTTCAAAGTTAAATGTATTTTAACCAAGTTCTTCTGCTTATTTCAGTTTAATCCTCTAAATATTCATTTAATCTGTCATATAAAAAAGCCACAATTTTAAATACTTTTATTAATTATCCACAGATGAATATTGTTTACATAGCAATAAGTACTTTAAAAATAAAGATTAAGTGATTAAATATATTGCTCTAAATAATAGTAGCCATGAGCAGCAGTGTAAAATGTCAACACCGGAAATTAATAGTATAACAAAGAAATAGGGTCTGATATTGCATTCATTTTTTCATCATTTGGCGTTCCATAATTTGCTTTCTTTTTTTTTAAATTTTTTAATGTTTATTTATTTTTTGAAGGAGAGAGAAAAACAAAGTGTGAGCCAGGGATAGTCAGAGGGAGAGGGAGACACAGAATCTGAAGCAGGCTCCAGGCTCTGAGCTGTCAGAACAGACCCCGATGCGAGGCTTGAACCCACAAACTGTGAGATCATGACCTGGGCTGAAGTCGGATGTTTAACTGACTGAGCCACCCAGGCACCCCCCAGAATTTACTTTCAATAAGATCCCTCATGATTTCTTTCTAATATATATATAGTTTCCTCTTATGGTAAAATGTCCATAAGTATTTCAAATATGAGCAAATAGCTAAAATAGCATTTGCAATGTCACTTCAAATAATATTCAGATATACCAATTGATCTCTAACACTTTAAAATGTTTATACATACTGAAAATTCATTTTATTTATTAGTTATTAGAACCATGTCACTCTAGTGGGAAGGAATATTTCAGGTAAATTCATTTACAAAAATCTTTAGAAAAATAACACAAGTTTTAAGAATTTTCCCGAAGTGAAACAAAATGAAAAGGAAATTATCTACACTGCTTACATCACCCTCATGAACTCAGTGTGCTTATGCAAGTAGGAAGATGATTCCAAAATCTCAACTCTATCTTGTACCTAAAGAATGGTGAATTACTTTAAATAAATCAATAGTCTAAAGGAAATTGTTGCCACACTGGAATAGATTCCATCATTCCACATTTATCATTTGATTTATTGAGACATCTCTGGGATAAATACGTGCATCCATCTCACTTGTCATGTCAGCTTTAAAAATATATCTCAGACCTCTTTGCACAAGAAAACAATTTGCTGACTCATCAAAAACATTAATCAAAGCTCATAAGAATTTGTAGTTTATATTTCTGTAGAATTTACTAAGTGATTTTGTATTTATTTCCTCCATTGATTATACTAACAGCACTAAGAAGTCAGTCAGGCAAACACATTATACTTATTTTTGCATAGTTAAACTTAACCACAGAAACATTAGTGATTTGCCTAAGGCACAGCTAGCAACTAGCTGATTTGGGATTTGAAGCCAAATTTTCTGAATAAATTGAATGATGTTTATTCTATTCACCTCACAAAAGCTAAGTTTCTATCATGAATGCTTTATCTACAAATTTATACCCCATTTTATAACAAAGCTTTACATTTATATCTCTTTTGGAGATTCCTCATTTACTTTGAAGTACTACTAAATTGTCCAAGCTTAGGGATGTCCTGACCAAAAGGTTAGTTTTAAGCAATATTACATTAAAATAATATGCTGGAATACACCATTTTCCCTATCACTGGTAACAATGTAGAATCCCCAAACAACATCAAAACAATAAATAAAAATGAAATGAGAGAGGGCGGAGAGAAAACAACTTACAATTTGTTTAGTTAGAATAGTTTGTGAGAAAGATTATAATATTAATCAAGATTATAATAAATTTTAAATCTATTTGTAGTTTCTAGTTGGTGAGAAATATAGTTGAACATCGATAAGGGGCTAAAAGGTCCATCAGGGCCTACTGCCCAGAGAGATGAGTACAGGCTGACAGGAGAGGAAAGCCTATCTTGGAAATCCATATTGAGGTTGCCTTTATATTATTATAATTGTTGATCATATGTGACAAAAATACGCACTGCCTCTGGTTTGTTAGCTTCCAACTTTGAAAATGTCTAGGGCTACAGCTATACTTCAGTAGTGCAGAGAGCATTAGTAGTGAGTTTCTCACCTGCAGTCACATCCTGCACCCTTTGACTAAATGTGTATATTGTGAACTAGAGATTCTATTATCCAATAGATATGAACAAAATAACCCCAAAGACTTGTAAGAACTCATGCAGTAAGGCAAAGTGGGACATGTTTAAAATTATTCTGATCTTCAATTTTTGTTGCTGTTTTTAGTCAAAACTATACCAGCTTCGAGTGATGGATGTTGGTCATTTTGCTCATGATCATCTTCTTACTTCATTTTTTTTTTTAATTTAAAACACTCCCACTATCCCCATTCTATCCACTGAATGTAGCCATTATATGGAAACATTTGAAACCAATTCTCATTAATCATGCTTTTCTACCATGATTTCAGTGAGTAATTTGTATCTATGTGCTAATAGTCTTAAAAGAAACTCATTTTCCCTCTGTGTAGTCCAATGCAGAAAACTTGATCATGAATAAATATTAGCTCTAACTCACCATGTTCCATAATACATGTATTGAGGGATTTCTTCATGATGGTTTAATTTTTAAGAGCCCCTTATTTATTTATATATTAGGCAATTCCAACTAGGAATTTAATTTATTTTATATTTGCAGCTATTTTCACATACATGCTTTTCCATCAAGAAAATTTAACTTCATGAAAAGTCCTTTCTTTTCATTTCTCTTAAGCTATTGAGATATAGCAGCTAATTCCTCAATATCTAGAGCCACTATAAATAATTATTTAGAGCTTTTAAAAAAAACACATACTTTAAAAAATTATAAATGGGTATGCTTAAAAATTATTATCTTATTGAGCAGATATGGAATTTAATACACTTTTTGTATTAAATAAAACAAGAAATAGAAGTTCAAACAAAAAATTGTATATTGGTACAATTATATTTTGGAATCTAAAATTTCTCTGTGCAGGCAATAATGTGGAAGTTGGTTAAAGTATTTTTTAAGTTTTATTGTTAACATTTATTTATTTTTGAGAGAGCATGATTAGGGGAGTGGCACCGAGAGAGGGAGACAGAATCTGAAGCAGGGTCCAGGCTCTGAGCTGTCAGCACAAGCCGGATGCAGGGCTCAAACCCACAGACTACAAGATCATGACCTGAGCTGAAGTCGAACACTTAACTGACTGAGCCATGCAGGCACCTGGGTTAAAGCATTTTAAATAACTTCAGCTGATCATAATATCTCTTGTTTTTTGTTCTTCTATGAGAGGCAGTTCTTAAATTGTACTCAATATTTTTTTTCCTTTCTGTGGGGGAAGACACTATAAGTAATTAGAGGATTTACAGGAGCTATAATTTTAGACTGGGCAATTTACTAATATAGGTACTATTCTTCTTTATATGTGCTGCTAAAGCGAGCACAGTACTATTCTTCTTTATTCACAATTAAACTGCTGCCATCTTTGTGTCCAAGAAAATTTGATTTCTTTAATCAAGGAAAAAAGTAAGAAATTCATCTCTTTCCTCTCTGTGTCATTGTAAAGACTTTGATAATTTTTGCAGTAAAACAAAAAAGTAACTTTGTTAAACTTCATTTGCAAAGTATATTTGCTCTTGGAAACCAAGTTAAAAATGACAACAGCAGTAAAACCACTAGCACTTTGTGGGAAAACCAGTCCATGGAAAAAGCTTTGAAGAATACTAAATAAGTCTCTATGAATTATTAAAGTGTGTTAATATGGACACAGACTTAAGACCTGTTAGTAAAAGTCCTGGTTTAGTTAAAGTTTGAGGACTTTTTCTAGCTCAGGAATGTCCTGGGGGTGGGAGAGATGGCCATATACTGGGGGAAAAATGCCTAAAAGTGTCCTTGTGACATATGCTTACATTGATATCTAAGAAGATTATGTTCCGTGTTGGGACTTATTAAAATTTATCACTAGGAATTATGGATTCTTGAGAATAAGAGTGGTCAGTGTATTATTGTTCTAGACACATTGTCTTCTTAGTCTGATGCCAACATACACAAACTTGAAAAACTAAAGCAAGATATTGATTCAAAGACAGCTCCAATAAGATATCAATGTAAACAAAGATGACAGCTCCAATGTTCTTCCATTTTCATGCAAAAGTAGAACAGATACTTAGTTTAAAGAAGAGATATATTCAAGATTTTGGATTGAGCTTGTTTTTTTTTTTTTGAAAAAAATTTTTATGTGTATTTAGCTTTGAGAGAGACAGAGACAGAGACAGAGCATGAGCAGAGATGGGGTAGAGAGAGAGAGGAGGGAGACACAGAATTCCAAGCAGTGTCCAGACTCTGAGCTGTCAGCGCAGAGCCGACATGGGGCTCTAACTCAGGAACAGTGAAATCATGACCTGAGCTGAAGCCAGAAGATTAACTGACTGAGCCACCCAGGCACACCGCCCCCTCTTTTTTTTTTTTTTTTTTTTGGATTGAGTTTGTTTTTGGAAGGCTGCAATTCAGACTTCATAACCCTCTCCACTGGGCATTGTATTAAGGAAGTTGTTTAAAAGGAGAGCATATTGTAGTCAATATATATGGAACCATAAAGACGTCAAATAGCCAAAACAGCAACCCTGTGAAACCAGAGTAAAGTTGGAAGCACTGCACTTGTTGATTTCAAACTACCTTACAAAGCTGTAGTGATCACAGTAACACTACCGGAAACACTGACCAATGGAACAGAGTTGAGAGCCGCCAAATAAACCCATTAATATGTGGCCAATTAATTTATGACAAAGGAGCCAAGAATGTATAATGGTGAAATGACAGTCTCTTTGTAAATGGTGTTGAGAATATTGGGTATCCACATGCAAAGGAATGAAACTGGATGCTCAGCTCACACCATATGCAAAACTCAACTCCAAATAGATTACATATTTGAATGCAAGACCTGAAATCATAAAACTCCTAGAAGAAAACATTAAGAGTAAGCTCTTTGACACTGGTTTTGACAATTATTATTATTTTTTTTTAGATTTGACATCAAAAACAAAGGCAAAAAAAGAAAAAATAAATAAATGAGACTATATCAAACTAACAAACTTCTACAAAACAATGAAAATTCAGCAAAATGAAAAGGTAACCTATGGAATGGGAGAAAATATTTGCAAACCACATATGGATAAAAGGTTAGCATACAAAATACAGAAGGAACTCAAACAACTCAATAGACAATTAAAAAAATTAATCCAATTAAAAATGAGCTACAGACCTGGCCAGATACTTTCCCAAAAAGACATACAAATCTTAATACTTACACGAAGAGATGCTAAACATTGCTATTCATCAAAGAAATGCAAATCAAAACTGCAATGAGCTATTACCTCACACCTGTTAGGATGTCTTTTATCAAAAAGACAAAATATAACAGGCATTGGCAAGGATGTGGAGGAAAGGGAATCCTTGTAGACTCTTGGTGGGAATGTAAACTGGTGCAGCCAGTATGGAAAACAGTATGGAGTTTCCTCAAGAGATTAAAAATAAAACCACCATATGATCCAGTAATTTCAGTTGTACGTATATATCCAAAAGGGACTAAATCACTATCTCTAAGAAATATCTGTACTCTCATGTTCGTTGTAGCATTATTCATAATTACCAAAGTTGGAAACAACCTTAATGTCTGTAAATGGATGATGGGTAAAGAAAATATGAGGTAGGTATATGATAGATTAATCAATCAATAGATACATAAGTAGATAGATAGATAAGTAGATAGATAGATAGATAGATAGATAGATGATAAGTAGATGGATGGATAGATAGAAAGATAGATAGATAGATAGATAGATAGATAGATAGATAGAATGGACCATATTATTCAGCCTTCAAAAAAAGGAATTTCTATTTGTGACAACATGGATGAAGCTGGAAGGCATTATGCTGAGTGAAATTAGTCAGAGAAAGACAAGTACTGTGTGGTATCACTTGTATGTGGACTTTGAAAAAAAATTGAACTCTTAGAAGCGAACAGTAGAATGGTAGAAAGAGTAGCTCATATCTAGTACTAGGATGTTGGGGGAAATAAGGCCTGTAAAAAGGGTACAGACATTCAGTTACAAGATGAATAGGTTTGAGGATCTAATATATAACAGTGAATATAATTGATAATACTGTATTAGATAATGGAGATTTGCTAAGAGAGTAGAACTGAAGTGTTCTGACCAAACAAAAACAAACAAAAACCAAAATAAAACGGGGATAAATATATGAGGTGATTGATGTATGGATAAACTTAACGGTAGGAGGCCTTTCACAATGCATACATATACATTAAATCATCACATTGTATACATTAAATATACATATATATTATAATTTTGGAGCACTTGGGTGGCTGAGTCAGTTAAGCGTCTGACTTCAGCTCAGGTCATGATCTCACGGTTTGTGAGTTAGAGTTCCATGTTGGACTCTGTGCTGACAGCTCTGAACCTGGAGCCTGCTTCAGATTCTGTGTCTCCCTCTCTCTCTCTGCCCCTCCCCTGCTTGTGCTCTGTCTCTCTCAAAAATAAATAAACATTAAAAATTTTTTGAAAATTAAAAAATATATTATAATTTATTCAATTATACCTCAGTAGGGTGGAAAAAAACAAACAGAATTTTATGCCACAACCAAGTGGAATTTATCTAGAAAATACAAGAATGGTTTAACATTTGAAATTCAATTAATACAACACACTTTATCAGTAAAGAATAAAACGAGGTGATCATGTCAGTAGACAGAAGAATATCAACTGACAAAATCTAACAGTTTAATGATTAAAAACACTTAACAAAATTGGAAAAGAAGAAAGCTTCCTCAACCAGTTAAAAGGTATCAGTGAAAAACCCACCACTCAAATTATATTTAATGGTAAAAGACAGAATTATTTCTTCTAAGATTAAGAAGAAGAAACAAATGTGCATTCTTGCCACTACTTTTCAACACTATACTGAAGATTCTGCAAGAAATTAAAATAAAAGCACTGAAATTGGGGAGGAAGAAATAATGCTTTTTGCAGATGACATAATCTTATACTGAGAAAACCTAAAGAATTAACTAAAAACCTATTAGCATTAACAAATGAGTTCAGCAAGTTTTCAGGCTACCTCACAAACATATATATACATCTATATGCATATATATACACTTATATAAGATAATTACATATATTTATATATAATAGTTGTTTATGCATTTATATATTTATTTTAATATAATATATATTTATATAAAAATATATACATATTTATGACTATGTTTTCTACATATTTGAATGATAATCTGAAATGAAATTAAGAAAAGCAATTCACTTAAACAGCATCAAAAAAAAAACACCCAAAATCCTTGGGAATAATTTTTTAAGTGCAAAACTGCTATTCTAAAAACTAGAAAACTTTGTTGTTGGAAAATAAAAATCTAAATAAATGGAAAGGCATCTCATGTTAATGAATCAGAAGAATCACTATTGTTTAGATAGCAATACTCTCCAAGGTGATCAATAGATTCAGTACAATCCCTGTTCAAATTCCAGCCATTTTTGCAGAAGCTGATCCTAAGAACTCATATGAAAATGCGAGGAACCCAAAATTCTCAAGACAGTCTTGAAAAAGAACATATTAGAGGTACTCATACTTAATGGCTTTAAAACTTACTCCAAAACCACAGTAATCAAATAAAAGAGGTACCGGCAAAAAGGCAGACATAAATCAGTAAAATAGAATTAATACTCCTGAAATGGTCTTCTACATTTATGGTTTATGGATTGTCACAATGAGTCCAAAACAACGTAAAGTGGAAAGAATGGTCTTTTGAACAAATTGTGCTAGAACAACTGGATATCCACATATAGAAGAATAAAATTCCTTAAACCATACATAAAAATTAATTTAAATGGGTAATAGGCATAAATTTAAGAGCCCAAAATATAAACTTCTTAAAAGAATACATAGGATTCCATACAAATTTTAGGATTATTTGTTATAGGTCTGTGAAAAATGCTGGTGTTATTTTGATAAGGATTGCACTGAATATGTAGATTGCTTTGGGTAGTATCAACATTTTAACAATATTTGTTCTTCCTATCCAGGAGCATGGAATCTTTCTCAATTTTTTTGTGTCTTCTTCAATTTCTTTCATAAGCTTTCTATATAGAAATATAGATTCAGCATATAGATTTTTCACCTCTCTGGTTAGATTTATTCCTAGGTATTTTATGGTTTTTTGTGCAACTGTATATGGGATCGATTCCTTGATTTCTCTCTCTGTCGTTTCATTGTTGGTGTATAGGAATGCAACTGATTTCTGTGCACTGATTTTATATCCTGCAACTTTGCTGAATTCATGAATCAGTTCTAGCAGTTTTTTGGTGGAATCTTTTCGGTTTTCCATATAAAGTATCATGTCATCAGCGTAGAGTGAAAGTTTGACCTCCTCCTGGCCGATTTGGATGCCTTTTTTTCTTTGTGTTGTCTGATTGCAGAGGCTAAGACTTCCAATACTATGTTGAAAACAGTGGTGAGAGTGGCCATCTCTGTCTTGTTCCTGACCTTAGGGGGAAAGCTCTCAGTTTTTCCCCATTGAGGATGATATTAGTGTTAGGTCGTTGATATGTGGCTTTTATAATCTTGAGGTATGCTCCTCATATCCCTACTTTCTTGAGGGTTTTTATCAAGAAAGGATGCTCTATTTTGTCAAATGCTTTGTCTGCATCTGTTGAGAGGATCATATGGTTCTTGTCCTTTCTTTTATTGATGTGATGAATCATGCTAATTGTTTTGTGGATATTGAACCAGCCCTGTGTCCCAGGTATAAATCCCACTTGGTTGTGATGAATAAGCTATCTTGAAAAAGAACACCAAAGCAGGAGGCATCACAATCCCAGACTTCAAGCTATACTACAAAGCTGTAATCATCAAGACACTATGGTACTAGCGCAAGAACAGACACTCAGATCAATGGAACAGAATACAAAACTCAGAAATGGACCCACAAATGTATGGCCAACTAATCTTTGACAAAGTGGGAAAGAATACCCAATAGAATAAAGACAGTCTCTTCAGCAAGTGGTGCTGGGAAAACTGGACAGCAACATGCAGAAGAATGAACCTGGACCACTTTCTTACACCATACACAAAAATAAACTTAAACTGGATGAAAGACCTCAATGTAAGACAGGAAGCCATCAAAATCCTCGAGGAGAAAGCAGGCAAAAACCTCTTTGATCTTGGCCGCAGCAACTTCTTACTCAACACATCTCTGGAGGCAAGGGAAACAAAAGCAAAAATGAACTACTGGGACTTCATCCAAATAAAAAACTTCTGCACAGCAAAGTAAACAATCAGCAAAACTAAAAGGCAACCGACAGAATGGGACAAGATATTTGCAAATGACATATCAGATAAAGGGTCAGCATCCAAAATCTATAAAGGACTTATCAAACTCAACACTCCCCCAAAAAAAGAATCCAGTGAAGAAATGAGCAAAATACATGAATAGACACTTCTCCAAAGAAGACATCCAGATGGTCAACTGACACATGAAAAAATGCTCAACATCACTCATCATCAGGGAAATATAAATCAAAACCACAATGAGATACCACCTCACACCTGTCAGAATGGCTAACGTTAACAACTCAGGCAACAACAGATGTTGGCGAGGATGCAGAGAAAGAGGATCTCTTTTGCATTGTTGGTGGGAATGCAAGCTGTTGCAGCCACTCTGGAAAACAGTATGGAGGTTCCTCAAAAAACTGTAAATAGAACTTCCCTATGATCCAGCATTTGCACTACTAGGCATTTATCCATGGGATACAGGTGTGCTGTTTCGAAGGGACACGTGCATCCCAATGTTTATAGCAGCACTATCAACAATAGCCGAAGTATGGAAAGAGCCCAAATGTCCATCGATGGATGAATGGATAGAGAAGTTGTGGTATATATATACAATGGAGAATTACTCGGCAATCAAAAAGAATGGAATCTTGCCATTTGTAACTACATGGATGGAACTGGAGGGTATGCTAAGTGAAATTAGTCAGTCAGAGAAAGACAAAAATCCTATGACTTCACTCATATGAGGACTTTAAGAGACAAAACAGATGAACATAAGGGAAGGGAAACAAAAATGATATAAAAACAGGAGGGGGACAAAACAGAAGAGACTCAAATATAGAGAACAAACTGAGGGTTACTGGAGGGGTTGTGGGAGGGGGTATGGGCTAAATGGGTAAGTGGCACTAAGGAATCTACTCCTGGAATCATTGTTGCACTATATGCTAACTAAATTAGATGTACATTTTAAAAAAATAAAAAATAAAACAAGTTAAAAAAAAGAATACATAGGAATAAGTCTTCATGATCTTGGGTTAGGCCAACCTTTCTTATATATGACACTAAAACCACAAGCAATTAAAGAAAATTTCATAAACTGTGCCTCATAAAAACTTTTAAAAACCTCACAATTTTATGCTGTGTGTGATGTTATCAAGTAATTTAACAGCCAAGCCACAGAATTGGAGACAATATTTGCAAATCATATGTCTGATAAGAAACTTGTACCCCAAATATATAAAACTCCTACAATTAATAATAAAAAGATGAACAAACCGATTTAAAAGTGGACAAAAGTTAAAATAGGTTTCACCAACAAAAACATAGAAATGGCAATACCACTTGAAGAAAGGCCATTAGGCACATGATAATCAAAACCACAAGACAGATCACTTCACATCTGCTAGGATGGTTATAGTGAAAAGTTCAAGTAACTTTTTAGCTAGAATGGAGAAATTGAAACCCTCATACATAGACAGTAGGAGTGTCATCTGATACATATGCTTTGGAAAATGTTGGGAGTTGCTCATAATGTGAAGCGTAGAATTACCACATCATCCAGCAATTCCATTCCTGGATATAAATCCAAGAGAAATGAAATCATATGACTATACGAAAACTTGTGAGTATTCATAGCAGCATTATTCTCAATAGTCAATAAGTGGAAATGTCCAATTAAATGGATAAATAGTGTATTACAACCATATGGACAAACATCAGTATTAAATTCAAATGGAAAAGTGAGAAAAAGGTTTCACATAATTTAGGCTATGAAAGGAAGGATTATATCTTAAAATCAGGACATACAGCTTAAAGAGAAGCAACATTCTCTGTGAAAGAGAAGAACTCCCTGTTTTCCACAATTCTCACCAACAAATGCATAGTTTCAAATGATAAAGTCTTGTATATAAAGGTCGCAGAAGAACTATTAGGAGCATAACTGTCTCCCGTCAGACCCAACCTTAGATAGATACTTATGGTTGGAGTAGTCCCTTGTGTATCTTCTCTATTTTTACTATTTTTTAAATTAACTTTTTAACATTTATTTTTGAGAGGGAGCACAGCAGGGGGAGGGGCAGAGAGAGAGGGAGACAGAATCTGAAGCAGGCTCCAGGCTCTGAGCTCTGAGCTTTCAGCACAACGCTGGACACAGGGCAGGGCTCAAACCCACCAACTGCGGGATCATGACCTGAGAGGAAATTGGAAGCTCAATGGACTGAGCCACCCAGGTGCCCCACTTATGTATCTTCTTTTAGAGATTTGTTGGCAACCACCTGACTGGACACTGTGTGTTTCGTTCATCTGGGAGTTACACATTGAACAACATGATAGTCCATGGAAAACATCTGTAATCATCGTCCTAAAACTCTCCACTGTAATGCTGCCTGCTGCAAGCACATTCCTGAAAGCCATGTGGGACAGGAGCAGGTTCGTTAACCAAGTATGTCTGTTTTGCTAATAATCATTAAGATGAGATATTGGTGTATCCTGAAAAGAAAAACAATTCCAAATACTTCCAGAAAGCATATAATAGGCCCTCCAACAACAACAACAACAACAAAAAACCAAAAAGGGTTTACATTAGGCTTAGATTTCCTTTTGGCCTCACTAAATTTTAACAGTGAAGTTTTCTTTAAGACATATGAGAGTTTCTCAGAGGAAAGTTATTTTCTGGATGTCAGGTATTTGAGGAGCTCATCAACTCTTTCAGTTCAATTGGTCTGAAATTTTAAATCAGCCATGCTTGAGGTTATTTATGAGAGCTATTCTGTGACAGAGACAATTTGCTGTAATTGTAGCCACCCTCTTGGTTTTGCAATGAATATTGTTTTCTTATCATTTCTTGCACTTTTCATCACACCAGGATATTTAGGCACAGCCAAATTTTAGGCACATTTGAAAAACGTGAAATTTTTGTAAGTTAATTTTACCCCTCTTGTAGTACAATATTTTTTTAAAGTTTATTTATTTATTTTGAGAAAAAAAGAGGGAGAGAGAAGGGGTGGGACAAAGAGAGAGGGAGAGAGAGAATCCCAAGCAGGCTCCATGCTGTCAGTGCAGAGCCTGACATTGGGCTCGAACCCATGACCATGAGATCATAACCTGAGCCGAAATCAAGAGTTGAGCTCTTACCTGACTAAGCCACCCAGGCACCCTTGTAGTACAATATTCCACTGGGTTCTCCTCCCTCTCCTCTCTCTTATTCCATCTCCAGCACACAGAAGAGCCTTTCATTCAGAGCCGGCTAGCCTTTCATTCAGAATGCTTGGATTCCTACTGCTGGCACTACAGTACATTCCTATCTCTAGAATTTCCTTCTAGATATATCACCTTCTTAGAACGAAGATCTTTTCTTTTCTGACTTAGAATTAAAATATAATTAATACAGGGGGTGCCTGGGTGGCTCAGTAAGTGAAGAGTCCAGCTTTGGCTCAGGTCATGTTCTCACGGTTCAGGAGTTCAAGACCCGCTTTGGGTTCTGGCTGACGGCTCAGAGCTTGGAGCCTTCTTCAGATTCTGTGTCTCCCTCTCTCTCTCTGCTCCTTCCCCCACTTACTCTCTGTATCTCTCAAAAATAAGTAAGCATTTTAAAAAAATGTAATTAATACATGCTAGGAGTACATAGCATAGTGTGTGTTCTGGAGTCAGGTATTTAGATTCCATTCTTGTGTGAGTTTTCTAGCTCTGTCATAACAAGTACCAAAAACTGGGAGATTGAAACAACAGAAATGTACTTTCCTATAGTTCTTGAAACTGTAAGTCTGAAATGAGGGTTAGTTCTTTCTGAGGGCTGTGAAGGCCAATCTGCTCCATGCTCCTGTGGTTTGCCGGCAGTCTTTGGCATTCCATGGCTTCTGCTTTATCACCCTAATCTCTGCCTTCCTCTTCACCTGGTGTTCTTCCTGTGTGTTCATCTTTCTCCGAATTTCCCTTTTTGTAAGGACACCAATCCTGTTGGATTAGGGGCTAACCCTACTCCAGTGTGACCTCATATTAAATTAACTAATTACTTCTGCAAAAACTCTATTATCAAATAAGTTCACATTCTAAGGTATTGGGGTTTAGGACTTCCATATATGGACTGGGGGTAGGGGACACAATTCAACCCATAATAACTTCTTACATTAACCTCCCTGAGCCAAAGTTTTTGCATCTGTTAAAACTGGAATAACACTACTATCTACCTTTTAATGTTTTTATGAGGATTGAGAGAATTAATATCTAGACAACACTTAGCACAATGCCTGACACAGAATAAGCACTACTGATAGTGGGTAAACATGTTACATTTCTGTTATTAATACATTTTAATGAAGATGGTCAGGGAAAATGTTTTTAACTCAAATCCACCAGAACTTAAGAGGGCTGTATTTATTTTCAGCAGGCAGAGTTTTGGGTTGTTTAGTTTTTACAAGTAAAGTGAAATGGAATTGGGAAAAGAATCATGGCATCCACTACTAAGTGCTGCTTATAGCTCCTGAAATATCACAGTTACCTGGCATTAAAAAAATCACACAGTGGCATCTGGGTGGCTCAGTCAGTTAAACGTCTGTCCTCGGCTCAGGTCATTATCTCACAGTTCGTGAGTTCAAGCCCCAAGTTGGACTCTGTGCTGACAGCAAGGAGCCTGCTTCAGATTCTCTGTCTCCCTTTCTGTCTCTGACCTTCCCTGCTTGCACATTCTCACTCTCAAAAATAAATAAACATAAAAAAAAACACAGATTAATCACCAGAAATTTTCAGTAATATGTTCCAGTAGCTCTCGGCTATCTGGCCATGCATTTCTAGACAGTCATGTGACTTGTGTTTTTTATGGTTTCATTCAGGAAATTGCTACTATAGTTTACTTTATGTGCAAAATTTTTAGGTTTTAACATAAAATTCTTAAGTGTACATTTCCATACTTTAATATGAATGGAAAAAAGAAACAATGTCAGAAAATTCTCCCCGGCTGGTTAAACTAAGATGTAAACATATTCAGTACTGTTAAGATGTAAATGAACAGCATACTGCATTCTGATACAGCTATATAAATGTTTGTACTTCTATAATCATGATAATAACAAAGCTTTGAAGTTATTTTTATACGTGTATTGTCTAAAATCCCATTAACACCTTTTCCACCTGCTTGCATTTTATGTTTTATGTTGTGGTATTGACAAAATGATAAAGTTCCTGCTGTAATTTGGTTTGCACATTATTTTTAAGTGTGCTGCAAGCTCATGTGAATAGAGATTGTAAGGAACATTTTTAGGCAATTAAAAGATGAGCACCAACTCAAGATTCCAAAGTGATGGAAATAATTTAAATGCCACAATAAAAAGTTCAGGTCTTCAAAAGAAGTTGCTATTTTGACAAGTCAGACCTCAACTATTTTATTTGGTCTGTTTTTCATCAGTTTTATTTCCATATAGTAAACTGCACAAAAAAGTATATAATCCTATGAATTTTGACTTATGTATGTTTTCATCCACCACCACATTCAAGATAACATATCCATTACCCTAAAAGTTTTCTTGTAAACTTTTGTAATCACAAAACATACCCTTTTTGACTCTCTCTATGCTTCATCCCTGGTCCCAAGGAAATCATTGTTCTCTTTTCTGCCACTATCAGTTAGTTTGCATTTTAAAAATATGTAAATAGAAACATACACAATGTACACAGTCTTTGTCTGGATTCTATCACCCAGCAGAATTGTGAGATTTATCCATGTTGATGTGTGTATCAATAATTTATTCTGTTTTATTGCTGAGGAATATTAAATTGCTTGTCTTTATAGCAGTTTGTCCACTTACCTTTAAGGGAGGTTTGCGTTCTTTCCAGGTTTTGGTTATTACAAATGGAAATGCTATGAACAGTAATGTGTATGGTGTGTAGAGGTTTGGGTTTGCATTTTACTTGTTTTTTGTTTTTTGTTTTTTTTTTTTAATCTTACTGGTCACACCTTTGTTTCTTTGTTGGTTTAACACTTAGCTTAAATACAAAGAGAAACGATACTGCAAATCACTCTAGTAAAGGAGGACATATTCTTATTCAATTTCAGGTTGTGAGTTTCTCAAATCTTTCACTTGTTTCAGGGATACTTACAATTTTCCTATTGGGGGCCCAAGTTTTGAAAGGCAGAGTCCAAGAGGAGATACTTTCTCTCTGTTCTTTTTGAGTGTTAATTTTTATTGTGTTGTATTTTTAAATTTATTTTTCTAATACTCTCCCTTGAGACAGTGAATGCTGAACTCCTGTAATTGAAAATGATCAGACAGGTCTGGGTGAAAATGATCACATTTTACTTTGGACAGAAAGTGAGATTTAAAGTGGTACCTCTATAAAGAAATCGTTATCGGGGTGCCTGGGTGGCTCAGTGGGTTAAGTGTCCAATTGGGGCTCAGGTCATGATCTTGGAGTTTATGGGTTAGATCTCTATGTAGGGTTCTCTGCTGACAGCTCAGAGCCTGGAACCTGCTTCGGATTCTTTGTTTCCCCTCTCTCTCTGCCTTTCCCCTGCTCACACTCTGTCTCTCTCCTTCTCAAAAATAAATAAACATTAAAATAAATAAATAAATAAATAAATAGAAATCATTATCAACTCTGAAATCTTGAAAACTTGTCAGAATTTTGAAGCAACTATGAAATAACAAAACACATTGCTTCAATATGAAATTGAGTGAGTCTACTGACTTCTTAGAACAACTAAGTCATGTTTGTTAATCTGCTATTTGTGTGTTAGCTATGTCAAAGAATAATTCTGTGTGAGAGCTCCTTCCTTTATCAACCATGGCCAATATCTTTAAGTTTTATATTACTCTGCAAAAGAAAACCCCACAAAATTTAGTTTCTTGGGTCCCGAGTTGGCTCAGTCAGTTAAGTGCCTGACTTTGGCTCAGGTCATGATCTCACAGTTTGTGAGTTCGAGCCCCACATCAGGCTCTCTGCTATCAATGCAGAGCCCACTTCGGATCCTCAGTCCCCTCTCTCTCTCTCTCTCAAAAATAAGTAACAATTAAAAAAAATAGAAAAAAATAAGTTTCTTTGCACATTTGAAAAACTCCAACATTTGATAAAATGTTTTGTTTTTATATTTTGATGAAGATGATCACAACTTATTGTGACTTTTTTGCTTTAGAATTTGGTTTTGGTAAGTGGTAGCATCAGAGATTGCTGCCAATCCTGAAAAAATTCTTATTTATCTACAAAATGACTAAAGTCATTTGTTCACTTCAGTCAGGTCCGGCTTTTTATTTGATGATCTCTCTTGGCCATGTGCTCTTTTCAGCAGGGTCATAACGAGCAATAAAATAAATACTTTATTGTGAAAGAATACAATTAAAAATGGCAAAATCACCTGGTCACCTGGGTGGCTCAGTCAGTTAAGAAGCCTACTCTTGATTTTGGCTCAGGTTATGATCTCATGCTTTGTGAGTATGAGCCCTGCGTTGGGCTCTGTGCTTACAGTGCAGAGCCTGCTTGGGATTCTCTCTCTCTCTCTCTCTCTCTCTCTCTCTCTGCCTCTCCCTTGCTCTCTCTCTCTCTCAAAATAAATAAATAAACATTAAAAATTGGCAAAGTCATTAGTAAAAAGTAACAAAGCATTATCAAGTTATCCCTACAAATAAATCTGTAGACACTAAGGAAACTATACAAATTTTTTGAATGACTTTCAAAAGTGACCATTAGTTTGCAATGTGTATTATTTTTATTTTTTCTCATGGATAATATCAGAATGGAGACCTAGCAAAATATATCTTCCATTGACTTGTAGACAGAGGAAGTAACACAACATAAATTCAACTTAAAAGGTCTTGGATAATTCTAGTGTTTCTTGAACACAAACATATTTTCATCCTATGTGATAACCTATAGGACGTCAGATTCTCCTTCTTTTTATATATCTTTGGGAGTCAAGGTTTATAGAAAATGTTGACACAGAAACACAGTGAAAATGTTGACCTATTAGTTTGCAAAACTGACACTTGTTTGGCCATGCCAACCACAATTTATAATCTGAATATTTTATTTATGCCTCATAGCATCATCTTTTCCATTAAAAGTTTACTCTCTGTTTTAGTTGTATAATTTATGCTTATTTCATTTATTTTTAAGAAGCACTTTTTTGCATAAAAATGAAGTAACAAAGATTATTTTCATATTTCATATTCATAAATGACATCCATTTACAATGCAATAACAGGTGTATCATATGAAAATTTTATTTAAAATTTTTGAAATTATTTTTATTTTGAGGAGATGTAGGATCCATGTCTTTATCATATATTCAAATATTCAAAGTATAAAATGAATAAATACTTATCTAGAAAATATTCAATTCAATTTGTTGGTCGAAATTATCTCCAGATGTAAAGGCACCAAACACATTGCCATTCTATCTTTCTTACTTTCTTCCCCTTTTACTTTCTTGTATGAGATGAACTGCATCTAGAAGTACTATTGTCAATGTTTGAGAAATACTGGAAAATGGGATTGCTACCGTAAAAGTAGAAATTGTTTTTGCCACAATACATAAAATGATGAGGGAGCATAAGGCAAGCTGACAGGGCGCAAACACCCCCATCCCCTAGGTGGGATATGTGTGATATTCTTCAGGTGCCCCTGGCTGACCAAGAACAAAGGAAAGGGGAAAACAAATGGTTAAGTGATAGAGATCATAGTCCTGCAGGACCTAAGTCTGCATCACTCCTCCATAGTAATGGGGGAAACAAAGGCAGAAGGAAATGGCAGATAAGACTGAATTTCCTTATAACCTACAGCCCATTAACAAATACTTGAATCTGGCAGAGTAAAATGTTTCTCCAGGATCTCCTTACTGTCTTAATATTAATGCTTTGCTAGAGAAAAAAACAAAACAAAACAAAACACCTTAACTTGATAATAGCTAGGCCTCCACTATCCTGGGAGTCTTCTTTAGTTTATGAAAATCTTACTGAAAACTTCCCCTGGACTTTACCTCCCCCAGCCTCTCCTCATGGTCCCAGGACAGCTCTTCCTGCCCATAGGTCCTGTCCCCGTGCTTCAATAAAATCACCTTTTTGCACCAAAGACGTCTTCAAGACTTCTTTCTTGGCCATTGGCTCTAGACCCCATGAACCTCACTGTCACCTCCAAAAAACTTCATCATAAAGTATTGCTTTTTCATAAAGTATACATTTTTAAGCTTCACATAAAACACTAAAATTCCAGAATTAATTATTATAGAGACAGTTTTGAGAAATGCAAAAAACAAATAATGTAGTTATGCATATTTAACATGAGCATATTAGTTTTGCAAGATTATGCTGTGAGAGCAAGCAGTTCCAAAGCCTCACTGGCTTACAATACCAAGAAAAAAATGTCTTTATCATTAAGATTACATGACAGCTATAAATTGGCTGCAACCCTACTCTATGTTGTCTTCTGTTTGAGATTCAGGAAAACATAGCTTCTATCTGGACATTGCCTCTTCATGGAAAAAAGAAAAGTACAGTGGTGAAATCACATGATTGCTCTAAAAGCTTCATCTTTAAACTAGCATGTGTTACTTCTATTTCATTTGCCAAGGCAAATGATCTAAATTTAGCAAATCTAGCTAAATAAAACAAATGTTGCTAAATCTAACAAAACTGTGGAATTTATATAGAGAACAAATATAAGAAGTCTGTAAAAAGTGGAGAAGGAAGGGAGACTGGTTGGGTGTCTTAGGACACAATAAATGGCATATCATAGTGAGTTCTCTGGGTTTCTTTTTGCATCATATATTCTTTTTGAATCCAACACCAGACAGAGTTTGGAGAAAATGGCACCCCAGAAACATCAATGGTTGCAAATAACAACAATAAAACAGCCTTAGCAGGAGCACACTCTCTCTAGCCAGAGGACAAAGAAAGGAAATGCTAAGCAAGATAGAAATGAAAAAATACATAACTTCTCTATTGCAATCAAAAAGAAAAAAAAAATATTGCCATACCATCACCCATATGAGCGAAGGCCAAATGAGGAACCTAGACTTCTATCCTCACCAAACTTTGGCATGCCCCATACCCACTTGTGTGGTATCAGAGAAGGTCAAATAGGGAATCAGAATTATCCCTTCCAGGACCTAATGGCCATTAGATAAGTAATAACATAGAGGATTTTAATAATATCATCAGCCATAATGTCAGGATTCAACTGACATTTATAGAACACTCTGTCCAACAACAGCAGAATATACGTTCTTTTCAAGAGCCTGCAGAGCATATGCCAAGATAACTATATCCTGGGCCATAAAAGAAACCTCAACAAACTTTAAAAAATTGAAATCATACAGAATTTAGTGTCTGGCCACAATGGAATAAGGTTAGAAATCATTAATGGCAAGACAACGATAAAATTACCAGACACTTAGAAACCCAAAGTAACACATTTCTAAATGATACATGGATCATTGAGGACATCTCAAAGGAGAAAACACTATACATTGAGCTAAATGGAAATAAAAATAAAACATAAAAAAAAATTGTGGGACACAGTTAAAGCAGTAATAGGAGGGAAAATCATAGTACTAAAATGAATACATTAGAAAAGGGGAAAAATACTAAATCTATAATCTAAATTCCTATCTCAATCACCTACAAAAGAACAAACTAAACCCAGTTAAGCAGAAGTAAATCAATAGTAAAGATAAGAGCAAAAAATCAATGAAATTTATTTTTTTTAAATTTTTTTTCAACGTTTTTTATTTATTTTTGGGACAAAGAGAGACAGCATGAACGGGTCAGGGGCAGAGAGAGAGGGAGACACAGAATCGGAAACAGGCTCCAGGCTCCGAGCCATCAGCCCAGAGCCTGACGCGGGGCTCGAACCCACGGACCGCGAGATCGTGACCTGGCTGAAGTCGGACGCTTAACCGACTGCGCCACCCAGGCGCCCCAAAAATCAATGAAATTTAAAAGAGAAAGTAATAGGAAAAATTAATAAAAGATCTACTTTTTCAAAAAGATAAAAAAATTTACTTCTAGCAAAACAATAAATAAAAAAGAAGATAAAAATGTTTAATATTCGAATGAAGCAGTAGATATTGCTATAGACTTGGCAGACATAAAAAAGATCATAAAAAAATCTCTACACACATGTATATATGGCATTGGAAACTGATCAATTCCTCACAAAACACAATTATATCTCACCTAATTTGAACTTGTATTCATAATTTTAAAAACTTCCAAAAAAGAAATCTCTCAACTGAGATAATTTTATTGAAGAATTTTAGCAAACATTTAAACAAGAAATTAAACCAATTTAATACAATTTCCTCCAGATAATAGAAAAGGAAAAATTCTCAACTCATTTTGTAAAGCTAGTATTACCCTCGTAACCACATCAAAGTTGGTACAAAACTTTGAAAATAACAGACAAATATCCCTAATTGATGTGGTGGTAAGCTGATAAAGCGTCCCACAAAAGATAATTCAGTCAAATCCCTGGAACTTGTGACTGTTAGCTTATTTTTTTAAAAAGTGTCTTTGTGGATGTGAATAAATTAAAGATCTTGCAATGAAGAAATAATCCTGTATTATCTGGATGGGTCCTAAATGCCCATCCTTGTAAGACTGAGACAGAAGGAGATTAAATACTCACAGAGGAAAACACAGTGTGAATATTGAGTCAAGGACTGAAGTGATTTGACCACACGCCGAAGAATGTCAAGGAATGCTGAGCGGCCAGCAGAAGCTAGGAAAGCTGAATAATTTTTTCTGTTCCAGAACCTATGGATGGAGCACAGTCTTGCCAGCACCTTGATTCCAGGCTTTTGACCTCCAGAATAAATTTATGGTTGTTTTAAGCAATCAGGTGTGTGGTAATTTGTTATAACAGCCCTAGAAAACTAATACAGATTTTGATACTGAGAAATGAGGTACTCTTTTAACAAACACCGAAAAGTGTGGAAGTGACTTTGCAATTGGATATTGAATAGAGGCTGGAAAGGTTTTGAGACACATGATAGAAAAAGCCTATATTGCCTTGAGGAGATTATTGGTAGAAATATGGATGCCAAAGGTGTTGCTGGTAAGGGCTCAGACAGAAATTAGGAGCATTAGTAGAGAAAACTTCTATCATCTGAGAGAATACCTATCTAGTCATACAGAATGGTGATATGATAAAGGTGATCCTGTACCCTACTGCAATAAATTAAAAATAGGGGTTTGTTTTACAAATAAAAATCTAGAAGTAGGTAGTTGATGGCACTGAATGAGTACTTAGCAATATCAGGGATGTGTTACATGGGGTCCAAATAGACTGTTGCCTTTTGGCAAAATAAAAGATGAACCTTAAAAACAAAGTCACTTTTTGAGACAGGGGAAAAAAACACAAAAAACAAAAACCAACCAACCAACCAAACAACAAACAAACAAACAAACAAAAAACAAGATGAGCCTTCTACAAAAGGATATCTGTCTGCAGAGAGACAGGTCCGAATATCATGGACACACAGAATGGAGAATTTACCACTTTCCTGCCCTTTCTGTACAAAAAAAAAAAAAGTCATTTTAATATCATTCAAGAGAAATGAGCTCCTCCGAGGCTTGATAAAGCTACAGATTTGTTTTGTGTTTCTTATGATGGTTAAAGAACTTTTTATAGGATATTTCATTAAGTTCATTTGGAAGTATGGAACACTGATCTGTCAGAATTTTTTAAGATATAATGAGTGAACTTTAGTGGGATTCCCTATAACAGTGAACTGGATCCTTATGGCATAGCTAAATAAACACAAGGATTACCCACTATACAATTTTAAGAAGGAAGCTGAAAATCACATTCACTCAGGATAGAAAATAAGATGCTCTCAGGTGTTACAATTTAAACAGCAAATGATATAATTATAACTCAAAATACTAAGTATTTGCACTTTATACTTTAGTGAGTTTGGTTTTTTTGTGTGTGTGTGATTTTCCTCTGTTTGAAATTTTTCTCCATACTTCTCCCTTTCTACCTGATGCGGGATTCCTATATATATATATATATATGTGTGTGTGTGTGTGTGTGTGTGTGTGTGTGTGTGTGTATATATATATATATCTCCTTCCAATCTCAACTCAACTACTAGTTTTTCTTTTCTTTTTTTTAAAATTTTTATTTATTTATATTGAGAGAGAGAAAGAGCATGAGTGAGAATGTGTGCACACGAGCAGGGGAGGGGCAGAGAGAGAGAGAGAGGGAGAGAGCAAATCCCAAGTAGGCTCCATGCTCTGCACAGAGTACTACTTGGTGCTCAGTCTCACAAAGGGCAAGATCACAAGCTGAGTTGATACCGACTCAAGACACTTAACTGCTTGAGCCAACCAAGTGCCCCTCAACTAACAGTTTTTCTGCCAAGTTTATCTGATCCCAACACCTATTGAGCCCTGCTGGAATTCATCTTTATCTCTCCCATCTTCCTCCAGAATATTTATAAACAATCCAGCTGCACTTATAAGCAGGCTTACCTTTAGTTTTTTTTTTTTTAATTTTTAATTTTTTTTTTACTTTCAGTTTTAATGACTTTGATACCTGGTTGTCTTTTTAAAAATTTCAGTGTAGATAATTTATCTTTGAATTCTTAACACCTCCCAGAGACATTCAGTCATTCATTTGTAACTTGTAATTCATTTAATATGTGCTGACTTTCATTTGTCACTTATAATTAATATAACACTTCCTGAATGCCTACTACCTTCCTGGCAATGTGCTCAGTGCTAAGTATGTAAAGGTGAAAAAAGAATTATCAGGTTGATCTGGCACACAGTGGTAAGAGCAGTGAGACAGAAACTATAAATAATTTAAAATGTAGATGTAGGAATGTACAAGGTAAAGTAGGAGCACATATTTTGCTTTAATAAATTTTTATGTAATTGTCAATGGTCACCATGTACATTATGCTCTTGGTTTTTGCAGTGTGGTAGGAGAATATTCATTGCCAAAGAGTAAGAGAGAACAGGCTATTGACAATCAAGGATGTCTGTGGCTTCTGATGTGACCATTGCAAAACATTTTATAAAAGAAATAAAGGAAGGAAAATGGAATGACTAGAGGTAAATGATTATTCAGTGATTTATATCTTCATTCTGCACCACCATTATAAGGTATCTCTAGATTTCCCTTATGAACTCTGCTGAAATTTTAGGAATTGCTAAATTTATATATCAATATCTCTACTATTTATCATCTATCATCTATGATTTTTCTGTATCTCTCTATAAACACACACTCAGGTAGTATTTGGTATTCTACTGTTAGCAATGCACTTGACTATTGCTGAAAACACCATGTGGAAACGTAGCCAACTTGACATCTTCCTCTGAGAATTGTTGCATTCTTGTTTTTCCTTCAATTGGAGCCGAACTGAAGGTACCAGGCCCACAAGCACTTCTTTCTCTCCTTGTATATAGTCTAGCTCTAATTTACTGACATTTTCAGGTTGGAGACATTTTAAACAAACAATTAGTCTTTTTGGAATGCCCCATAGTATGGGTTTTGATTCGGACAAGAACAGAGTTTTAAATTCATTTTGTGTTCATCCAAGGCATCCAAGGTTGAAATCCATCAATCAATCAACCGACTTGGAAACCTCTATTGAACACCTACTCCTATAATATGCCAGGAACTAAGATGGCTACCACAGAGTACTGGGTAATTTAAATTCAGCTTTAGTGGATTCTCTAAGAACGCAGATACAACTTTTATATAATTTTCATATCACCTTGGTTTTGGAATAGTCATTATGATTTAAATCCATGTTTCATTTTTCTTGATAATGAACCTGAATGTTATTTTAGCATGATCATTTTTTTGTGTTTATGTTGAAATTAATCAACAGTAGAGACCACCTCTCATGAATATACATGTAGTTAAAAACAAAAATGAAAATCTTTGGAAAGAAATACAGATTTTTGGTAGAATATAATTATCTAAATTGTAGTGAATAGAAACACTAAAGTTATAAAAGCATGTGGTGTTTAAATACAAATGATAAATTTATAATTAAGAAATATCTCAGCATTACATTTTCTGAAAAATAGGTAAAATTTTATTTCCCTCATATTTTCCTAGTGAAAAAAAAAAGACAAATTTGGCTACCTATCACACATAATTATTTTCATCAGGTACATTTCCTAAGTTCTTCAAAGTTTCAAGTACATCAATGACCAAAACATAGGTATGTTTTTATTTAATAAGAAACTATTCCTGTTTCTTTTAAGACAGTGTTCGTTTATTTGGTAAAACTCAATGTGCACAAGGAAGCTGAGAAAAATATAAAGATGAATAAGACAGTCTTCTTCTCTTAAGGGGCATTTCATCTAATAGACAAGGTAAAGGGATGCTCTTACAAAACAAATGAAAAAATATTTGGTAGTATGATAAATTGTTATAGAATTTAGAAGATGGGAAAGAACAACAATTATTTCCTGGTGGATGTGAAATTATAGAGCAAAACGCTCCCTTAACTAACCTCCAGGTAACCAAATACCTTTATTTAAAAAAATTCTCCATTCTCTCCATAAATCATACTGATTAATGTCCCAAATATTCTGAACGCTAGTAACTAAGCTACTCTTCAACATGGCCAAACATATCAGCTATGATTCCAGCAGTTGAACTGCATGCTTGCCAAGAGTCAAGTGTGTGTTCTCAAACAAGTTTTTGCCAGTAGTATTTTTATTGTGATTACATAATTTATAAGGAAATATTATTGAAAAAATTGTATCTATAAAATCCAGTTGAAATAAGACTTCCAGTAGGAAGTCTTATCTCAAATGACTCCCCCCACCCCAATTGTTTTCAATTTAAAATTCAAAATATTTTAAAATACCTTATTTTAAATATTTTTAAATATTTAAAATATTTGGGAAAATTGTCTCAAATTGCTTCACAAACATCTTTGTTCATGCCCCATTCCAAAAAGCATTATATTTGAATAGTTGCATTCTGAGTATAGTGAATAAATCAAAGATTAGAAAGTCAACATGAACTTATACATTGTAAGTAAAGATAAAATATTAAAGATGTCTGTGGATTGTACCCTACTAATTCATATCATGCTTACACTTCTTATTTGATTCCAACAATTTTGTGCAAGAGAAAGGGCAGGTTTTATCATATTTTTACAGATGAAAAATTAAGCTTCATATAAATTATGACTTCCTAAAAACCACACAGCTAGAATGTGACCAAGATGGAACTTCAACCCAGGTAGTTTATAGTGGAGTCAAATGTTTGTTCCTACCTCTTTTTAAATAGAATGTTTTAGGGATAAGAGTTCACTTGTTACCATGGAGTAAATCAGTTATGTGAATGTGAAATACATAGATATAAAAAAGAGTAAGAGATAAAATACCAGTACTGATACCACTACTGTAGTGGGTTGAGTGGTGTTTCTCCAAAATCTTTGTCTACCCAGAACCTTACAACCTAACTATTTGCAGGTGTAATTAGGAAGGGATCCAATTTAAGATCATTCTGGATTATACTGCCCTATTCCAATAACAGGTGTCCTCAGACAGAAAAGGAAAAGACACACAGACAGGGCTAGCCATATGAAGATGGATGTAGAGACTGGAGTGTCGTGTCCACAAACCAAAGAATACCACGGATATCCAGAGCCACCAAAAGTTAGGAAAGAAATAGATTCTCCCTCAAAGTGTCCAGAAAGAACCAACCCTTACAACACATTTATTTCAGACTTCTGAACTCTTAAACCATGATATAACAAATTTCTGTTATTTTACACCACAAAGTTTGTGATAATTTGCTAGGGTGGCCCTAGGAAACTAATACAGCTACTAAAACACATATGTGAGAAATCACAAGTGTGTTTTTGTTGAGTATTGGCTCATTTTAGATATCTAATTGCTAATTATTTGTGTGACATTGAAAAACTTTAGTATTATAATGGCACTGTTCCTTTTGAAAGAAAGAAACAGACAATATCTCTACCTATTTTTCTGCTATCTCAGTTCCAGAAACAATGATTTTTTATTATTTAAATTGTTATTAAAAATCAAGAAAAAAATCTAATAAATACTTCCAAAAGAAAGAAAAAAAGAAACGAAGAGAGAGAGAGAAAAAGAAAGAAAGAAAGAAAGAAAGAAAGAAAGAAAGAAAGAAAGAAAAGAAAGACTTCTAAGTACATTTCTCCAGTAAAAGATTCCCTAGGTTGCTGTTTTTAAATAAAAAAACTCCATGTGTCTATGTTGATTCCAAATGTCCCACATACAGCTATTTTTGCTTGCATTTAGTGGTGCAATGGTAGCTACATGAGGCCACAAATGAAATGCAGATTTTTCTTTTCCAGCTTGAAACATAAAAATGAAAAATTTAAGAGTATTATAGTGGTCCAATAAGAAATAGAAAGACTTGTGTGCATTGAAAATTGTGTTTAAGTTGATTCAACGATAAATATTGAAAGGAAGTCATCATCTAGAAGTTGAATAAAGTGGGTTCTTCAAAATGGACTTTTTACTCTGAAAATTACTCGAGGTAGGTGGTTAGTGCTATCAGAAAGGTGATATGGAAATAATATCCAGACCACTAGCAGCTGGTTAAGAAGGCTACATGTAAGATTCATACACGTATAGTCACAGTTCTCCAGGGAAACAGAACTAATAAAATATTAACTAATTAGGTATAGGAACTGCCTTATGTAATTATACAGGCTGAGATGCCCCACAATTTACCATCTTCATACTGAAGAACCAAAAAAGCTACTGGTGTAATTCAATCCAAGAATCTGGAAGTTTGGGATGCCTGGCTGGCTCAGTTGGCAGAGCAAGTGACTCTTTTTTTTTCTTTTTTTTAGTGTTTATTCATTTTTGAGAAAGAGAGAGAGAGAGAGCATGAGTGGTAGAGAGGCAGAGAGAGAGGGAGACACAGAATCTGAAGTAGGCTCCAGGCTCTGAGCTGTCAGTACAAAGTCCCATGCGGGGCTTGAACCCACAAACTGCGAGGCCATGACCTGAGCCTAAGTTGGCCGTTTAACCAACTAAGCCCCCAGGTGCCCTGCAAGTGACTCTTGATCTCAGGGTCATGAATTCAAGCCCCACATTGGGCACGGAGCCTACCTTTAAAAAATGCAAAAATCTGAAGGCTTTGGAACAAAGAACACTGATGTCTGAGAGCAGGAGAAGATGGGCATCTTAGCTCAGGTAGAGAAAGCAAATTCACCCTTCCACTGCATTTCTTTTCTATTCTGGCCCTCAACTGATTGGTTGATGCCCACCTGCATTGGTGAGGGTGAGCTTTACTCAGTGGTCTATTAATTCAAGTGCTAATCTCTTCCAGAAATACCTTTAAAGACATACCCAGAAATAAACATTTACTAGCTATCTGAGCATCCCTCAGCCCGGTCAAGTTGACACACAAAATTAACTACTACAGTAGGATACCTGAAAAGTTCTCACCTTGTACATCTCAGCTGTACTGGAACTAGGTGCAGCATCAGATGATTTTTATACATAGCCAAGGCAGATAATTACTGAATTGGATGTTTGTTCTCCTTAGCTAATCACCCCCCACAACCCAATCCCAGGAAACATCCTCAATTTATTGGGATGGTCTGGAGTACTTTAATTTTCAGCACATAGGAAAATTTTTTTAGCCTAATATTTGTTTTCTGGAAAAATATAGACTATAATTAAAAGAATTGGTATAGGGCACCTGGGTAGCTCAGTTGGTTGAGTGTCTGACTTTGGCTCAGGGTATGATCTCACAGTTCATGAGTTCTGGCCCCATGTAAGATTCTGTGTTGACACCTCGGAACCTGGAGCCTGCTTCAGATTCTGTGTATCCCTTTCTCCCCAGGTCCCTCCCTGCTGACATTCTGTCTCTCTCTCTCTCTCAAAAATAAATAAACATTAAAAAAAAAAGAATTTGGATACTTATAGACCTGGAAACAACGAACTCTATCTTATTCTACATATCTGAGACAGAATAGAGTACACTAAAATATTACTTGGATATAGTATATCTTTGTTTCTAAAAGAGTGATCTTAGTGCTACCTGTATTAATGAAGTTGCTTAATAAAGAAATAAATGAATAAATGAATGAATGAATTAATGAATGAATAAATAAATAAATAAATAAATAAATAAATAAATAAATAACATTCCTGACCTCTTCTCCAGACTTATTGAATCAGAAATTCTGAAGTTGGGACCCAGAAAAGTATCTTCTTAAGAAGCAAACCAGGTGATTCTATGATACACCAAAGTTTGAAATATATTGGTATAAGAACTCTACACTATCTAAACATTTAAATTGCTGTCTTATAAACTGAATTTTCATATTTCATTATATGTGTAAAAGTAAAGCATGTAGTAATCTCAATCTGAGGAGGAAAAAATGAATAAAATCAATACTTGATTTTAAAAAAGGTTAAATATGTTGAAAATTGCAAATTGGTTGGCTTTGAGAAAATTCTGGGTCAAAGTCTGGGAGAAAACAAAGTCAGGGCCTGCTAGTCTCCATTAATATGGAGCTTATAAAAAATTAAATCTACTCACAGACTGTTGTTAGAACACATCACATTTTTAAGCAGTAAGTTTATTAATAAAAATTCTTGTGTGGATAGTTTTTGTATATGGAATCTCATCTCCTCTCCAGTTACTTATAAACCATCTTCAAGGAAAATTAGAAAATAACAAAAAAAATCTTTAAAAGTAGAAAGATCTTCAGAGATAACATAGCTTAAATGTAAAGAGGAAAAGGAAACATGTAAGACCAAACTCCAACTAGATCCACCTCTTGCTTTTTCTATGTTGGCTATTTATCTTTTATTCTTTCCCCTCCTATTCTACCTGTTTAGAACCAATCTCCAAATTCACTTAAATCTAATTTCTAAATAGCTTATTTCAGGGCATTCTGATCAAAGTCACAGTTTCTCATATGGATGATTTAAGGTCTTCAATTTGCCATAGAAACTCCCTCCAATTCATTCTGTCCATGCTAGACCAATTATGTTTTCTAAAATATAAATACTATTGGGGCACTTGGGTGGGTCTGTTGGTTGAGTGTCCGACTTCCGCTCAGGTCATGATCTAACAGTTGGTAAGTTCGAGCCCGGAGTCCGGCTCTGTGCTGACAGCTCGGAGCCTGGAGCCTGCTTCGGATTTGGTGTCTCCCTCTCTCTGCCCCCAATCAACTCACATTCTGTCTCTGTCTTTCTCAAAAATAAATACACATTAACAAAAATTTGTTTTCAATATAAATATCATTACATTACTCTTTGGCTTGAATTTTTTCAGTGGTTTCCCATCATCCTAAAGCTAAACCTCAAGTCTTTTTCATATATTACAAGCTCTCCATGTTCTGGTTCTTGACTTCGTTTTCAGTCTTACACATTTGGAGACTTATAGAGAAATATATGAAATTTCCATGGGGTATTATCCTTCATTATAAAATCTGTGGAGGAAAGGCAGTATTACCATTTATTGGATAGGAGCAGGGGTGTTTGATATCCTTTACTGCGTAGGAAGTATCACTTAAAAAAATTCCTTGTGAGTCTCACATTCCTGACTAGATATAATGTAGATGAAAAACTGGTTTTAATTATTTGAGCCAAAAATCTAAATCACTTTTATATATGAAAAAAAATTATTTTGGGTATGGTATTAAGATTTGCCAATTTTTTCAGGTAGGTAACTGCTATAGAAATCAAGAGAAAAGTGCACTTTTTTGGAACTTTACTAACAATTGTTTACCATTTTGAAAAATAATGCCACTTATGCAAAGCAATAGAGACTCAACAAAATAAATTATAGTTGGGGTTAGGGCTCTAGTTGCACCTGGAATCTGATGTTCTGGGTAAGAAAACTGACTTTTTTTGATTAGCTCCAACAGATGGACACAGTTTGGGGAAAAAGTTAAGGCTGAAATTCAGCAAGCATGCATGTACCAATGACTTAGTCCAAGCATAATAGGTACTAGATTATAACAATATCCAGGTACCAGCAGTATTGAATGATAGTTTACTTATTACCTGGGACAGAAAAATCCTTATGGGAAAAGGAACTCTGAAATTCATAAGGATCAGATAAGATTAACATCTTATAGAATTATCAGGGACAGCTTCATGGAGGAATTGAGGCTTGAGTTGGCATTAGAAAATTTTATGGCATTTGGTTAGGCAGAGTAGTTGGCAAGAAGGAAATGACAAAGAAGAAGGAGGTGGGTATTAAAAATGGACAAAAAATATATAACAGCTTAGGCCAATTTTTGTAATTTGGAATCATGAAAATATATTTCCACTCAGTAAAATGGCAAAACCTAAAAAAATATATATTGTAAATGTGAACTTTGTGCTCTACTAGAAGAATCTTTTCAGCAAAGTCATGAGCTGCCATATTGTACAATTCCAGTGGCCAATATTTTTATTTTATTTTATGCTTCTTTCTGGAGTTGTACAGAATAGATGTCCTTTGTAGATTAATACCCTCTATATCAGGGCATGTCTTTTAAAGGGATAATTCTGTTTCAACTTTCAATGGAAAAATATGTGCCTGTCATCTCTTCATTCTCCATACATTTTGACACCGGCATATTTAAACATTTATTTCAAGCCTTAATCATTTAAAGCTTTTAAATTGATTGCAAATAGAGGTCAGGGTAGAGAGAAGATATTTCTTTACCTGTAGAATGCTAGTGTCTTTGACTGAATGTAGGAAGAACTGCAGACTTTGAGTTGCATTTGAAGAAGGGGACAATGCAGTGTTCCTTTGCTTAAATATGCTGCACATCCAGTACATCCACTTTAGAATGTTTTATGTCAATTCACTAAGAAAGAAGATGTGCATCTTGTTTGGGTGTATTAGGGGAAGGGACAGGGGAAGGAGTTAAAAAATTGCCAAGAAAAAATTCAGCAAAGACAGGAGTGGACCTGGGATTTGGGTTTCTGAGCTACTCTTGAATGTTCAGAGTAAGGAAACTCCATACAAATGTATGTCTGTCTCTTCCACAGCCACATGCTTACTTCTTGCAGGCATTTGAGGCTCAGTATAACAAGCAAACTATCTTTTATATCCCTGCCCGCCCCCCGCCCAAGAATAGCTTCTACAGTATGGGTTTTCTCAGTGATCCCCTAAAAATTGAAGTTGGATGAAAATATTTATTGATAAGTTGTACTTCCCTTGACTTCCATGCATGGAGTTGAGAGTGAGGTCTGAATCAAGTTTTCAGCGTAAATTGTACTAATATTCTGATTACATAAAAGCTCAGTAGACATGTTTTTACTTCCATTGTTGAGTTGTCTGTAAACTGTTGAAGGTAATCTTCTAAACAATTTCTATCAAGCTGACAAACCCAGGTAACATTATGAATTCAGCTTATAATAGTGTGTTCCTACATCTCTTGTTGTTAATCCTGATGAGACAAATTCTATCTGAAGTTTAAACTTTTGTTTGAGACTGGTATTCTTTCTTGAATTATAAATTTAAGAAGTTGATCTTTCCTTCCCAACTCATAATATCCACCACCCTTACACCTTGTATGCCTCCTCTCCTCCCTCCCACCTTCCACTACTTCCTATTTATATTGTTTAATAAAACATGGCAAATAAAAAAATGGGTCCTAGAGACAGACTTTCCGAGTTCAAATACCAAATGTGTTGATTACTGGGTATATGGACTTTGTAAAATCCTTGTGCCTCAGTTTCCTCATCTAAAAATGAAAGTGAAAACATGATTGATTTTATCTATTCTTTACGATAATTTAAGGAGGCAATGCATGAATGAAGTTTAGCATGGTGTCTCACACTAAAAGGGACTCAACAGATATTACTATTGTTGTTGTTTTTGATGATGCTATGAAATTTACACAATTTCAGTGAACTTATTCAGTCCTAAATTTTTCTATTTGAATTTTTTACAAATCACAATTACATAGATTTTAGTATTCAAATAAACAAAACTTTTAACCTAAGTCTTCTTTCTTTAGTATTTTTTCTAGCATCATGACTAAATGTCTTTTACTAAAGACATGTTTTGCCATGTTTATTTTTATGTGAAGTGCACAAGTGGCAAACCATACTTTCCAAAAGCTTAAAGGATTATACCAATGTAGATATCTACACATAAATACAGTCTAAAGATTTATGGCTATAAAATTGTTCCATATTAAAATACCAGGCTATGGGGGGGGGGGGGGCGGATGGTGCCTGGGTGGCTCGGTTGGTTGACTGTTCTACTCTTGGTTTTGGCTCAGATATTGATCTCAAGGTTCATGAGTTCGGGCCCTGTGACAGGCTCCCTGACAGCACACACCCTGCTTGGGATTCTCTCTCCCTCTCTCTTTGCCCCTCCCTGCTGCTCCTTTCTCTCTCTCTCAAAATAAATAAATAAACAAAAATATATATATCAGGTTGTGGTAGGAGAACAAGAATATATGATTTATTCCAGTAATTCTTACCTTTTTGATTTTAAGAAGTAATTTCAAAGGAACAATAAAAATCATGAATCCCTACCTGACAGTAACTTCACTTTCAGTGTTTGTTTTTTGATCAAGAAAATACGATTTTTGAAAGCTACTATAAATTAATTCTTTTAACAGAATTTATAAGTTGTTTCAAAAAAGCAGTATTTAAACACTTATAATAAGGATATGTGTGTGTCATACATGTATTCAGGCTAAAATAATGTTTGGTGGACCAAGCCTTGTAACTGTGATAGTTTCAGACTACTGATTTTACTGGCCAAGAATACCATGTCCTAAGAAACAGATGACCCTCTTTACATACAATACCTTCTTAGTCCTTTTATCCAGATTTAACTATTCTATAACCATGGGTAACTCAAGCAGAAACAACAACAAAGAAGCCAAACAAGTAAAAAATCAAGTAATAAGTAACATAAAATTTGGTCTCACATTCAAATAGCTGCTTTAGGGGGAAGAATGCATTGTATTTCATTTCGTATTTTTTTGAAAATTTGAGTATTCCAATAGAATGCTCAAATTTTCATTCCTTAAATCACACAAAACAGGCAACCACTTTAAAGAATTAATGATTGACAGCAGGATCACCAATAAATTTAAGTATAAATATGTAATATATTTTTGCAAAAGAGGGAGAGAGTCCTTTAGCATTCAGTAAAATAATATTTAGTACATATAATTAGACCTAATATTTGGCCCTCTCAAGTAAATAAAAAATATTTTAAAATATTTGTCGTAACTATTTTACATAACACAGTTATTTATAGAAAGACTCCTCTTGACTGATGCTGTTCAGACAGAAGTTACACAGGTAAGAGTTAAGTTACTATCTCCTTAGCAGGTATTTGGTAAGGCAATATTAACGTCAAAGGAGACTTTTAAGGCAAGGAGTATATTGAGAGATAGAGAAAAGTTCCATAAGGATAAAAAATATCAACTCAAGAAGAAGATAAAACAATATTTCTTATACCCTAAATAACAAAGCTTCAAAATATATAATGCAAAAATAAGCAAATGTCATAATTGCTAATTATAACTCAGCTTGGTATAATATACAATTAACTACATAATAATTAACATATGTACAATATTGCACTGAACAATTGCAGAATACATGAACTTTTAACTATCCATAGGCTATATTTTACCAAGCTTTAGTTATAAATAGATCATATGCTGGGCAATAAAGCAAACTTCAAAATTTTCAAAATATAATCCTACGGATAATGTCTCTGAGCACAGAAATGATAAAAAACAACACATAAGTTTAACAGAATATAATTTTAAAATTCCCAAATGTTCAGAATTTAAGCCTTCAAAATAACTCTGGTGTCAAAAAAGAATCCACAACAGACACAAAGATAGACTTCATGTAAGAAGTCTATCTGTCCTGTGGGAAAAACAAACAAACAAACAAACAAACAAATATATGGAGATTGGCTCTGAGTCTACACGGAGAAGGAATCTTTTTCTCAGCTGAGCCCAGCTTTCCAGGTGTACTTGCCAAAGTACTGAGCATTTGAATGAAGCTTTGAATTCTCCACATCAGCACAGCCATAAGGTGAAAATAATGAGCGACTCTAGTCAGTCACTGGCATAGAAAAATTGCCAACCAACTTCTGTTTGAATCCCTGTCTCACAAAATCATAATAAATAATGAAATGTTGTTTTAAGCCAGAGACAGCCTACTGGGTCTGCTGAAGCTGCTAGAATTTTCATCCAGAAGATTATAATTTTATTTTGACACTGAAACCCAAGTTCAACCATTATATTTGCAAGGTGCTTCACCCAGGAGAAATTTGGAGAAGAGCTGTTCTAATTCTTGCTAGCACTAAAGCAATTTTATGGAGATTTTGGAAACTGTGGAGGGTCACAATGTACATACAGTTTCAGATGTCTAAGAATTGGAGAACAAAGAGAAGTAGGAACAGGAGTAGTCAGTCTCTGGGGCTAATGACCAGTTAGGCCTACAGTTTCCTGAAGGTCTCAGCCTACTGACAGTGATGCTATCTGCTAGGAATGCCTGCGTCACTTACCTGGGTCCCCACTATTTATGGCCGAGCCATTGTTTGTCACTGAAGAATCCTTGTGGTTCTCATCATGATTGCAAGACATACCTAAGCAACAACTCTCAAGGAACTGGGAAAAATCAAAGTTATTACTCACATGTCCTAGACAGTACAGGCATGCCAGGGGACATACCACAAAGCTGCAGGTAGAAAGAGAGAGAAAGCATGCACCTTGGGTACCGCTTTTATTGGAATTGACGGTGGGGGCTTAGGGCTTCATGGGCTCACTCTTTAATGGCAAATTTAAAACATAAAAGTGTGTATTAGGATGCAGGGTCACTCATTTGGTCAGTTGTCTAGGTTACCCAGGACTTTCTAAAATGAAAACTTCATGCATGGGGGGCAGCCTGTTTTTTCATCTAGTTGTTTAGCTAATAGCTGTGTCATGCACCTGGCCACTTGTTTATTTAAGATCTATGTCTTTGAAATGGATGCCTCAGCAATCAAAAGCTTAATGTCAGTTGCATTACAACCCAAAACTCTTTTTTTACACTACACCTGGGGTTTTAGCTGAGTAAATAAGAAGTCACTGGGCATGAGGAATTTTCTAGGAGACTTGACATTCTCATGAGACACCTGAAAAACTCCTATTCATTTGTCAATTGCTGAAGCTAAATGCTCTGGGAAGGAGGAAGGTATATGAGTTTTTCTTGTCCAACCTGCAGGGCTTAAGATATGCCTGAAGAAAAGTTGACCTATCTGAACAGTGTCATGGTGAAAAAGTCATACATACAAAGACTTGATCAACCCAAGATGCTGAACATGAGTGTCTTAGTGGTCTCCAAGAAGGTAGTTGCTGACATCTGGAGCCAGTGAGGATGGCATGTATTTAAATAATAATCAGTGATAATGATTAAGGACTACGAACCACACAACCACCAACCCTACCATCACCATCAGAGTTCCAGAGATACTATTTAACCTCCAGAGTTCAGAACAAATTCAAAAAGAATCCTGAAACTCAATGGGGGAAAAAAAAGAAGGGAAAAAAAGTCCTGTATATAACTAAAAAAGAAAAAATTAGATTGGTGACTTACCCTTGACCTGAATTGTGTTACAGTTTGACCTCTAGGTTAAATAAGGACCAGTATTAGAATTTAAATTCAGTTATAGAGAAATAAGTGTGTACTGAAATCTTTTGGATCCTTTTTTTAAAATTTTTTTTTTATTATTGTACTTTTAGTAGATTTACCACTCATGGGTATGCTTTAAAGTGAGATTTAGTAAATATGCTATTTTTCCAAGTTAAGTAAGACTGCAGTTGACTGTTACCTATTTTCAGAGTCTAATACTAAAGGTCAAATTCAAAATTTACCAAGTATTGAAGGATTTAGTGGATTTAGTTAATTTTCATAATTATAAGTGTGATAATCTAAACATATTTTTGTTAACTGTTTCCTGAATATAAATTGTTCTTGTATATTCATTTATGAATATTCATTCATTATTTTCATACGTAAAGACTGTTCTTAATCATCTTTCCCCAGTCCTGCTGTCACAGAGATAGAAAACAGCATAGAACATTTTCAGTCTCCACAGGTCACTTAAAATTATCAAATGACCTAGAGGTAAAACAGACTATGTCCTATTACTAAACCCCAGGAGTTGCTAATGTTTCTTTTAGCATAATGAAATAATAGAATTTACTTTTCTTGCCTAGAGTATGATAAAATTCATTTATCTGACTTAAGAGCTTTGTCTCATTTATATTTTTGTTTTCTTTGTTCCATGAGTATAAAGTGAATTCGAAAGAACAATGACTTGCGTGGAAGTAAGCTTTTTCAAACTATATGTCATATTCCTTTACTAAAAAGCCAGAGCAATGTAGTAGGCAAGGACTGGGCCCAGACTAAATAGTGCAGCAGGACAATGTCTTTATATTTCCCTTACTTTCTCTGTCCTTCTCTCCCTAATCTTATGGATCATAAAAGTGCCTTCAGACTTCCCAGTAGAGTAGCTTCTGACTCAGGAATGAAGAACCACATGGTTCTGATCTTTCCCTTTTCTCAATTTATTTTAGGGAACACGTCTTTAAGATCTGTTCAGAAACAGATCGTTATTCCTAAGATATCAATGGATTAATAAAATGCCTTTCTTTGCTGAAATAATGTTTGCAGTTCAGGCTTCATTTTAAAAAGGTAGCCCATGGAAAGTTTTACAAAATGGACTTGTGCTGAAATACTTCAAGACACTCTATAAATACATGCTTGCTCTTTGATTTTGGTTTGATTTTCAATTAAAGTATTATATAAAAAAAGGTACTAATGTGGAATACTAGTTAATAGCAGTCATAATTGTAAGTTGTACTTTTACTATGAAGCTGTGTGTTGCAGCTTTTTTATTTCCCAATGAGTTAGTATATCAAATGTGCTCAAACTGAGATTTACTGTTTCTTTTAAGTTTATTTATTTATTTTGAGAGAGAGAGGAAGCATGCAAGTGGGGCAGGGGCAGAGAGAGGGAGAGAGAGAGATATTGAGAGAGAGAGAGAGAGAGAGAGAATATCTCAAGCAGACTCTGCAATGTCAGCACAGAGCCTGATGTTGGACTTGAACTCATGAGCCATAAGATCATGACCTGAGCCAAAACCAAGAATCAGAAACTTAACCAACTGAGACACCCAGGAATCCCTAGATTTATTGCTTTTTTACACATTCAGAGCACAATCTTGGATTTTTATCATGTCAAACTGCATACTTTTAAGAAGAGACCCCACAAGTTGTACACACATCCAAAGTGTTAGAATTAAGCAAAATTTTAAAGTTTGAAAAGTTATAGTTTAACATTAAACATCTGTGTTTCAAATCAGTATTTGTCAGTATTTACCAGTTGTCTGAGAAAGGTAGACCTCTAAAATTTAATTTACTCATGCCTTGCTTTTTTCACAGGCTTTATTTTTCAAGCTACTCAGGCTTAGATAGATAATGCTGCATTTAAAGAAAATAAAATCACTGTGATAAACACCTATTAAAACTCCTATATTTTCTGTGGCACAGCTAGAAGATAAATAAATAAATTGGGGATAAGCAGGAAACCTGATGTATCAAGAAAAATATACGAAACTAGTAACTAAAAGATAAGTGAAAGGAAAAAATCTGGTTTGCCTTTTAGATAAAATGGTACTTGTTTAATATTTAGAGATCAGGTCAAACTTAACGTGAAAAGACATTTGATCTCCCTCTTACACTCCTACCCCACACCTGTTCCTTCTGCAGTTTCCCCATCTTAGAAAATGACACTAATTTTCACATTGTCATTCAAGACCACCTCCTTTAACTTGTTCTTGAGTACTTTCAATCACAGTAAATATTCAGTCTTACAGCAAGCCCTGTTAGTTCCTTCTTCAAAATATCTCCTGAGTCTGCTTATTTCTCATCACCTCCAGTGATTCTGTCCTTAGCCAAACCACCGGCATTACCCCAAGGCTATGCAATGCAGTGTCTTCCTTATAATTCTCACTGTTCAATTCTTTTCACTTTATGGACACTTTTTTACAGAGCAGCCAGACCATTTATAAATGTAAATAAGATCCATTGAGAGTCTTACCCATTGAGAGTAATGACCAAATTTCGCCTCACTTCAATGGCTCTGTGTGACAGGACTCTTGCCTACTTCTCCAACCTCAGTTCCTGTAACATTCCTATTTACTCACTTCATTTGGTCACACTCATTTCCTTGCCAATCTTTCAATAGGCTAACCTGATTCTGACTTCAAAGTTTGCACTTTATTTCTTCTCTTGGAATATTCTTCTTTTCTCCTAGGTCTCCATGAAGCTTGCTCTCCTATTTTATTCAGGATTCTCTTTATTGTATCACCCATGAGGAGAGATTTCCTTGATCATTCCATGTAAAGTTCTCTAGTCCTTGTCCTGCTTTGCTTCCTACGTATCAATGTACAATTATATTTTTCTGTATTTGTCCATTTGCTTATTATGTGCTCTCTCAACTAGGACATAAACTCCATGAAGAATTTTGGCTAGTGGATACTTTTTTGTTTCCTTAGAAATAATATGTTACACAGAGTAGATGCTCATTAAATATTTATTGTCTAACTGCCCCAGTGAATAAACTGCAGGAATCATTCCCTCTCCAATGCATCACCAGGTCTCCAAGTCTACAGCCTTTCATTTCAGTACCACAGAGCAAAATTTATTTCAATGACAGTACATAATTTTACTAGATATTAATTTGCATGTCTCATCTTTAATATCAGGTATAAGACCAACATATTAATATTCACTTTAAGAAAATACATTTTGTATCTTATCATTTCAATGAAAAATGTTGATGAGTAAGAGAACGATTCATTTTAAGTTAGCTGAGAGGATGGATAATGCAGTTCTAAAGATGACAATGTTGGGTATAATATTAATATACTAGTTTCATTATTTGATAAACACAAAGTCTTAGGCTATAAATATGACAAGGTCTGCAGCACACATCCAGCAACATTGGTATCAGCAGGCAAAGAAAACTCAGCTTCTCACCAGTGGTACTTGAGAGATAAATTTAAGTGTTCTTTAATAACTGGTGTATCAGATGTAGTCGCAAAGCATTTAAATTTTAGATATGCCAACCAACATATTAGATCAGCGGTTATAAATGGGGAAGGGATGACATCTGCAATGTCTGCACACACTTCTGGTTGTCACGACTTGGGGGATGGTGCCACTGGCATCTAGTGGGTATGAGCCCACTAGTGGGTATGAGCAGCTAAACATCCCACAGCATATGGGGTAGCCCTCCACAGCAAATTTTCCAACCCCAAATGTTAATAATGCCAAAGTTGAGAAACTGTGTCAGATAGGCAGAACTATAATTTTGAGTTTTTCTTTAGGTTAGAACACAGAATTTTGAAATTTCTTTCAAACTTTGGGTTTACTACTCCATGTTTCTGATTTCTAAGCTGCAAACCAATACCCTCTGATACCAACTCAGAGTAACTTGTCCACCTTACTTTCTGCTATGCTCCCAGAAATTCTGATAACAGATAGATCAATTATTTGTTCTGGAGACTCTCGGAGCAAAAGCTGACCATTTTTCTTTCTAGGGTGTTATTTTATTTCACTACCGACAGAGACATCTTTTCACAGAAGTGCTCATTGTCATTTTTCCAAAACAGAATATGCTCTAAAATGACTATTGTAAACTGATTTAGTAAATACTGACACAAATTTTTCCAATATATCGAGTAAACTAAGCTACGGTTATTGTGGAATTATCTGATTTCAACTTTTCATGAAATGAAGAAATATTTTCTGTTCCAATATGTTTAATACCTCTGTGTAATTGGGGGGAAAAAGCTCCTCTATTGAAAACTTCTGTCATGGCTCAGATTCAGCATTATCAGAAAACTTGTTGACTTAATCTGGCATTAATAGGAAACTCCCATCTTTACAGGTAGAATTAACTCTAGCTAATTCCTTAACTTTTATTCTATCTTAGATGTACATTTGAATTAAGAATAAGTGTCTTGATACACAGTGTTACATTAGTTTCAGGTGTACAACATAGTGATTCAACAACTCTATACATTATGCTAAAGTCACCACAAGTGTGTAGTGGCTGCATCTGATTACCATGTAATGCTATTAGACTACTAGTGAGTAGGGGCGCCTGGGTGGCTCAGTTGGTTAAGCGGCCGACTTCAGCTCAGGTCATGATCTCGCGGTCCGTGAGTTCGAGCCCCACGTCGGGCTGTGTGCTGACAGCTCAGAGCCAGGAGCCTGTTTCAGATTCTTTGTCTCCCTCTCTCTGACCCTCCCCCGTTCATGCTCTGTCTCTCTCTGTCTCAAAAATAAACGTTAAAAAGAAAATTAAAAAAAAAAGAATACTACTGACTATATTTTCTGTGCTGTATCTTAATCATTCCACAACTATGCTTCAATAGAAAAATTAAAATTTGTTTCAGAATAACAGAAAGAAAAGGTCTTAAAGTGCAAAAAGAGGAACTAAAATTAATTTTAAAAAGAATTAGATGCCTTGTGATTTCATATCAGTATGTTACATAGCATATTTAAGTACATTATACACATTAGGTTTCACTTAGTAAACACAAACTAGATTTGTTTCAGACAGACCTAGATTAAATCATGCTCAAATATCTACTTCTGTGATTGTAAGCAAGTTATTTAGCTACCAGAAGCCCTATTTTATGGAATATTACATAGAAAAACAAGATGTTCAATGTAAAGTATCTCACATGGTCCCTGACACTCAGGTGGTACATAATAAATAGGAGTGGATGCTATCATTCTAATATGAGATTTTGATTTTCTGATGAAATTGAAAGGATAAAAATTCTTTAGAGAATTTGATCAAGACCTTTGTACCATATTGTGGACCATGTTACCTCTTCATACAAAGGCAAACTATTCTAAGGCATTCATTCATTCAATAAATATTGTTGAGCAACTTATACATGGTACATTTACAAAAGAACAAAAGTAGACAAAATCTTATTTCCCTATAGCTTCTATTCTAGATGGAGGAAGCAGGCAACAAAACAAAACAAAACAAAAATACAATTCAATACAAAGTAAAATATTTAGTGTGTTAGATGGGAAAAATTTAAGGAAGGTTGGGATTACTCTAGGGTTTATGTTTATACTAATCTCAATTTATTTTCTATGTATAATGTGAGGTAGGAGTCAAGGTTTGTTTGTTGTTTTTTTCCTCATATGGATATTGGGATACTCAGGTCCTGCATACATACATACATAGATACATGTCTACATCAATTATTTCATTTAATAAATTTAATATGTGAGCTATTTCTGACTTCTCTCTTCTGTTTTATTTGTCTTTCTTGATGTATCACAAAAGATACATCAATATGAAAGAACTTAAATTTCAAGTATGTGTGTGAGTTGTGTTACATTCATCACATGGCATATCTAATTTTATTTAATTTAAAAAAATCTGATATCTAAAATGTCAAAAAAGCAGTCATTATTTTGATAACTGAGTATATTACAGAGGATATGAATAAAAGGAATGTCTTAGGCTTCTTTAAGATAAACACAGATTACACAAAGTTATTCTTGAATAAACATTAAGCAAATGAAAGGCTGATTGATGATACCTGAGGCAGACAATGTTTTATTTGTCATCATTTGTCACGGGCCATTTGTAGCCATCAACTAAAAATGTACAAAAAAAGGAAAGATATTCTAGAATATTAGCTCCAAGAAAGATTTTAAGAGAGGAGAAATTTCTGTCACATCTATTTGTACAAAATAGGAACACAGTAAATACATGCAGGATGAATTGATACATGCATAAATAAATGAATGTTCTTGAAATATATATTGCTCTGACCATAATCTCCAATATCATGATTGACATAACAGGCTATTTTTATACAGTGACAAAAGTTGAGTATCCTGAGATAATAGGGCAATTTTAAGACATTTCGAAGTTTGAAATGAGGTCTGGATATGTATGATTTTTCTGTGTTTATCTTTATCTTACCTGCCACAACTATATAAGGCAGTTGTACACTCAAATTCTTTTATTTTCAATTTTTTTTCCCTCTCTTTCAAGGTGCCTTAAAAAAATCTGTCTCATATGGACTTATTTTTTCCCACTCACACTTTCCCAATACGCAAAAGCAACATGTGCTTTTATGTGTTCACAGTATGAAAAAATGATAATGTGTTTCTCTTTTTTGAAATATGGATTCAGTTTAGACCTTGGAATGTGGAATTACAACAAAACAAATCTCATCACTGGAGGTTTGCAAGTCATAATATTTTTTACCTTTATTGTCACTGCATCTGTTTACAAATTCATAAGTACGTGAGAGTAAACATATACTACTCCCTGCAGAGCATGTCAGTACAATAGACATTTATGACAAGTAAATTGCCAAGAAAACACTTGCAATGAACATGATTTTGATGATAAGTTGTACCTTTAAAATAGAAGTAAAAATTTTCAGGGCATCTAATGTTTATATTACAGACTTCAAGACTTTTTTCATTTGAAGAATTAAGTGTGTTGATGATTGCAGATCAACAAAAGCCTACCAGCAACAATTGACTGCACTGTTGTAGAGATCAACCCTTTGGAAAATCTAGCTTTTCTTCTCTGGTTGCTAAAAGGCTTTCTAGTAGTTTAAAAAGCTCACTTACAGTGCAGATGACATCTCATAAAGACAAGTCTATATAACATCCTTAGGCAATCATCTTCAGGTACTGCAGACTTGCAGGCTAATGAGAAAGTTAAATGTAAGATCTGTGAAGGTTGAAACCGGTGAAATTTTGAAACATAAATATCAACAATTATTTTAAGGATCTGTAAACCAGAGATAAAACTTACCATTTGAAATTTTCTAATTGGCTCAAAGTCATTTTCCTTACAACATTTTTTTGCTTAAAAACTGAGGGGAGATGAAGTTGGCATGGTGAGTCTATTTTGGGGAGAACAATCCTTCTGAATATTAGCTAAAGTCTTGGTGAAAGAGTTTAAATCCTATGGAAGACAACATAGTTCCTTATTCCCTTATTTCCCCCAGTAGTAATCAGGAGTCATGGAGAGTTTTTCAATTGGCCATTAATTAAATTTTTTTCAAATGTGCATTCTGAAAAGATGCTAAAGGAAATTTAGGGCTTTCCAAGTCAAGACAACAAAACAGAAGGACATAATATGGCACATATGTACTCCCATAGTATTAAGACTTTGCATTTCTGAATACTGACCATACCTACACTCTGGAAATAAAGAAGTAGAGAGCATGTTAAATATTTATGTAATAATTTCTGACAAAATCTATTCATATATTTATTCACTTAAAAAAATGGTTGAGCACTGTTAAATAAGATCTTGACACTGTATAAGTTGCTGGTAAAACAGAGTAAGAAAGGACACCCACCTTCAAGGAGATCACCAACTTATATAGACTCCAAATTAGCAACTGATATTTACAACATGATGTTGTAGGTACTGTAACAAAGATGATGTAAGAAGAATAAATACAATGAAGAAAATCGGATCAATCCTACTTCAATGTGAGTTGGTGGGAGCGCGGCAAGTTTCACAAAGCAGAAGTTTGAATGGAATTATTAAGAAACAAAAAGATACTGCAAGATGTAATATAAAGAGAAGGAAATTTGAGAACGAGGAAATGTACACAGGTACCTTCTTGACCAACAATAAAAATTTAGGTTAGAAAGCTAACATGTCTTTTTGATGTAATGTTTCTATACAGAATGTTGATATGCAGTCTAACTTGAAATATAGTATCCTCTAAATTTAGGTGTGAGGATTATTGAAACATTTTCACATCCTTTACATGGAGCCTATTAAATATTAAGCAAAAAAAAATGTAATTACATAATGTGGAACACTTTACTGATGATTTCTGTATGATTCCTTAGAGAAGAATTTTCTTTACCCACAGGCATTAATAGTCCAATCACGTACCACAAGAAAAAAGAATCACATTTCTAACTTGTCATTGAAAGTAATTGTGGGGTAGTTTCAGACTATAATCTTCTGAAATATTGTAGGATTTCTTTGCATTAACCTGTGCACATTTGAGCTAATACATTTTGGTACTGGAATTTCACAGATCAAATTCACATAGTCATTTATTCTCTCTTCCTCCGATTTACTAATCTAACAAATGACTGGTTTGTTTTCAATCATGACACATATACATAACTGAGTTGTTTCCAATTTGGGAAGAAAAATAATGTAGTTTTTCAAAATATAATATTAAGGCCCTCAACTTCTAGGATTAACAGGTAAATCTTTCTTCTTCTCCAACTCCCAGACTCTGCCCTTATAGGGACATGTTTCTGAGGGTGGGGGTGGGGGTCAGTATTCAAGTATCACCTTGAGGGTGGTGGACAACCAATCTGGAAGTGTGGTCCTCCATACCAGTTTCTCTGTTGCTGTTGCATGTTCAAAGTTTGGGGGTCTGGCATCACTGTTGGAGCATAAATCTCTAAAAAGATTCCCCTGTAGGGGCACCTGGGGTAGCTGATTTGAACATCTGACTCTTGATTTCAGCTCAGGTCATGATCCCAGAGTTGTGGGGTTGAACCCCCTAGCGGGCTCTGTGCTGAGCATGGAACCTGTTCAAGATTCTCTCTCTGTCCCCCACTCATGTTCTCTGTATCTGTCTCTGTCTCTGTCTCTCTAAGATTAAAAAAAATAATACTAAAATTAAAAACAAAATTCCCTTTAAATTGCTCACTTTAAACAACTGTCTTCTGAGAGTCTGAAAATATTGAGCAATGTGCTCTCTTTCACTGCTTATGCTACTTCCACTGTTGATGTGATGGACCTTTGCTCCTTCAGATGCTATTCCTATTGTGCTCTTGGTTTTTCTGAAAATATGAATGAATTTACACTTATGCATGAAGGTTTTAGTTAGTGTTGATAATTCGGCAAGGGAGTCTTCGGTTATTTATTTATTTATTTATTTATTTATTTATTTATTTATTTTAAGTAGGTTCCATGCCCAGCATGGAGCCCAACATGGGGCTTGAACTCAAGACTCTGAGATCAAGACTTGAGTTTAGATCAAGAGTCAGAAGCTTAACCGACTAAGTCACTAAGATGCCCCCATTTTTAAAAAATTTTTATGTCCTCAAAAAGCCTACTCAAGAATAAAAGTATTGACTGAGAATTCTTTTTAAATTTTTTCAATGTTTATTTATTTATTTATTTATTTATTTATTTATTTAATTTGTATATTTAGAGACAGAGCGAGAGTAGGGAAAGGAGAGAGGAGAGGGAGACATGGAATCTGAAGCAGGCTCCAGGCTCTGAGCTGTCAGCACAGAGCTCGACGTCGGGTCTTGACCCACCTACCATGAGATCATGACGTGAGCCAAAGTCAAATGCTTAACCAACTGAGCCACCCTGCTGCCCCAAGAGAATTCTTTATATGTGACCAGAGAATAACACATGAGAGCCTTCATTTTTGGTGGTATAAGCTGGAAGGAGAAATGTTGCCCTCTGCCATGCTTCTGACAATCAAATAGAGAATTTTGGGAGTGTCAACATCCACATTTGAAGCTGTAGATTATCCCAGGCAGGTAGCTTAATTTCTTAAGTATAAGAGTAAATTAGACATAATCTATTGCACTACAGGAACTTAATAATTGAGTTAAATGTGTGGAAAAACAGCATAAAATGTGGTAAAAATACATACGTTGGGGGAGAGTAATGTGATAAGTAGAGCAAAATAAGTAACAAGTGAAAAAAAAAAACCTGATACATGGGTATTATGTTTTGGAAGCACTGCTTTGAATTATGTTTCAGAAACATGGCACGGTGGCTGCTGTTAATGTGCTCCCAAGATCCTCTATATAGGGCAAGAACACCTACACTCAACTATTGACTATTGACTCATAATCTCCCCTTTGCAGGAGCACTGCCCATACCTGGAATGAAACTGCCTCCCAGAGGACTTTACACCACCACAGCCAGACCCCATTGCCACACAGACTCTGGGATACAAAGACCACTCCCTCACTCCTACTGCCTCCTGCTGGAACCCTAGGTCTCCTCATGAGAGTATTTCTTTATCACTTCCAAAAGGGTGACCCATCTAAGGCTCTGATTTGTGAAATCCTGACCTACAATGGCGCCAAAATGATTCTTGAAAGCCGACTGTAAGAATGGAGTGGTGAAGGTGACTCACTTGTTAGCAAGATGGCAATAAATATCCCAGTAAGGTAAGTAAAATATCAGGAGGGCCTGGAATGCTGTAACACTGATGACTCAGACTGTCACCAATTAACGAGAACAGGCCGTTGATGAAAAGGAATTCTCTAGCTGGTGTAACATTTCTAATGTTTAAGGTATAATGTATATGGTAATTATAAGGACTGTGGAATGTGATGTTTGTTGCTAAGTGTCACTGATGTATTGAAAGGAGAAAATCAGAGACCCACATCTTTGATCAGCCTTGTAGGAGGGTTGGAAAGCCTCCTGAGCAGCCCTTTTAGAGACTTATTGTCCACAGCCAGACAACAGACAAAGCTGAAGATGAGACACAGAACCTAACTGTAAACCTGGGAAATCTGTAAGGAAGATGGAATTTTAGTCTAGGCAAGTATCCTAGGCCAAAAACCGAGCCTTAATGAGAAAGGAGTGGGGTCCTGAAACTTAAGATTGGGATATCTAGATTGATGTACTTGAGATTCACCTCTTAGCTTTAATACTAGCCAACTCTACCTGCACCCCCACACCCCCACTAATAGAGAGGGCTCAAATGAGGCAGATGCCTTACAAAACAATGCTTGTCCTCCTTGGAATCTGCCTCCACTCCTACCCTCAGAGCCATGCATACTGAGAGAAAGAAGGTTAAAATGTTTGCAGTGAAATCATTTTCCTAGTTAGAGAAATGTTTGCATAAAAATAAGCATTTGAGTTAACAGTATTTATGTTTAAAATGCAAAAATCACTATGGGAAAGCAGACCCTTATTTATTATATTTGGTATGAACCATGTTAATCAGGCCAGCATTAAGCAAAACCTCACTGCGAAAGAGCTTGGCCTACTAAGGGAGGAGATGGATTATATGCCAAAGGAGCTGCAAGATCTGGCTAACATGTATCAGCAGGAAAAAAGAAAATGTGCCCAGCAGTGTATTCTGAGAGAGCTGGATCAAAGACTAAAAGCTGAAAAATGCAGTCTTTTGGTATGAGAACATTCTCTCACAACACAGGATTAACACCCTGGCAAGGGGCTTGGAAAGTATTCCTAATATACTGTTTGGTTGACTCGTATAATCTTGGAAAATTAAATGGCCCATGCTAAATAAAGTACAGAAGCTAGAAATCTCTGACATACTGGAGTCAAGGATTAAAAAAAAAAAAAGGCAAAAAGAATTGGGTATATTAGACTGGGTCCACCATAAAATATTGGAAACCCACAAAATGACTGTTTTCCAAGATGGAAAAGGTATGTGTTTATAAGGAGGACACCAGTATCACTGAGAAACTCAACTGAGGTTGTCTTCTCTCTACAGGGCTGATGGGAGGACATGCTATTACAGACACATGCTCTCTTGTATCAGTGAGATGATAGGATCCCAGCATAACAAAAGCCAGGTGGCAGCACTTCTGTGCCAGAAATAATGTGAATGTAATTACCAAAATGGGCAGGAAGGTCAGGATACCAGCCAGGGGCAGGCACCTGGCTCACCATGATCTATGGAAATGCTCATAGAACATGATGTTCCCAGGTCAGAACAAATAGGTAGCCAGCAGAAGTACTGAATATATATTTACATGTATCTATCTATCTATCTATCTATCTATGAATCTATCATCTATCTATCTAGATGTATATGTATATATAGATATCTATATATAGATATAAATACATATTTAAAGTAAATAAGCAGAATGCTGAAATCAGCTATCCAGTAGGAGTCAACATCCTTTGCCTAATGTCTAGAATTTAGCCTGTGATCATGTGATCAGATATAGAACTCATTGACTAAAGGAGAGGTTGGGTCTCCTTAAAGAAAGACCTTATAACAAAAGGTGGATGGAAGTATATGCTATTGGTGCCCATTCCCTGGGCCAGTGTGCCCTCTCCCCAGATACTGGGAGCAGTGGGGTTTCTAAGGGCTCATAGCTGCCCCTTGTTCACAGCATTGGCTTTGGAGAAGTGGCAGCTGTCTTGCTCAGCAGACCATTTGCCCTCTGCTCCCCAACTCCTGGGGCTGTTAAAGGCTACTTACTGACAAACAGTGTACAAAGGGCTGGCCCCTTAAGTGTGTGGTACAACTGATACTCCAAGACACAGCTAGTCTCCAACAGAGACCACATCTTGATGGGTGCCCTATTTTACTTCCTTCTCATTCTTCTCCTAAAAGTGTTCCCTTGCTGAATCACTTTCACAAGTGATTTCAAAAGTCACTATATCAGTCTCTTCTTTTAGAGAAGATAATTTTAGAACCAGGTTCAAAATGAAAACCTATCTGGTGTCAGGAGAAGAGACCTGATGGAAGTTTTTTTTGCATCTTAAGAATCCCTCTGAATGTTTGGTACACAGTTGAGGGACAGCAAAAACAAACTTGGTTCTCCCGTTGCTAGAGTGTGCAATGATAACTCCTCTATACACTCGTTAGTTCCATCGTCTGTGAAATTGGGATGGTAATCCTGTATATAGCATAGTGTACACATTATAGGGCCTGGCTCAGAATACGTGTTCAGTGCATGGTAGCTATTTGTATTATTTTTAAATAGCTATTTGACACTATTTCTTCATAAGACACACCATAAGTTTGAATATTAATAATAGTTTCAATTTTAAATGATGCTTATCTATGTGCTGGGCACTGTCTTAAAGCATTTTACATGCATTCATATAATTTTCTCAGATACTCTATGAGATTAGTATTATTTATATTTATATTTTGCATATGAGGAAACTGAGGAATGAATGGATGTATGGCTTGCCCAAGTCCTCACAAGTTGTGAACGGTGAAGAAGGGATGATAACCCAAAACCCTGATTAGAGAGTCCACACTCTCAGCCACTACACTTTACTGCCTCACTGTCATTAATCCTAATGATGATGAAAACAAAATTTAAGAAGTACCTAATTTGAAAGTAGATAACATTTTAAAAAAGAAAATGTATTTTGTCTCCCTTGATACCATCATCATTTTCCTTAACACCTTTTTGTGAGTATTCAATCATTTGGGTAGACTGAATTTTCAAGAAAAAAAAATCCCAGTAAATACCTTTTATTTTTACCATTTGGTTCCTATTATGATGCAAAAGCGATTTGGATGGGAAATATGGGGCGATTATGTTTTATCAGAGGAAATGTGGAAACAGCTTGGTGCTAAATCTGCTTATATAAGTCATTTATTTTCTATATAGAATTTGAACCTTTACAGAATCTTTCTTATTGTGAAGATTAGCTTTTCAGAACTATTTTGTGTTTTGATTTGTAGGAAATTCTTTAAATAACACAGGAAAGAAAATGCCGTCTTTGATTTCTGTGTCTTTTTTTTTTAAGTTCCTTTTCATGATAGAAACTAGAAAGCTGATGGTTTAAATTATATAACTCACAATACATTTGTGGTCAATTTCATATAATCCACACATTTTCCTAGTTCTACGTAAAGTATACTTATTGAAGGCATAATTGTAATAATAGCTTAGTGTGTGCCTGCCATTATGCTAAGCAGCTAGCCTAACCCTCAGTTTACAATGAGGAAACTGGGCTCTGAGGATGCAGGAGACAGTCAAGACATTCTGAGGGGCAGCACAGAAACTCCACACAGGGACTAGAAGACATCAAAGCCCATTCTCATTGTAATCAATATGCATGCCATTTCCCTGAAGGGACAAGTCAGAATCATTTGATTTGGGGGAAATGTAAGACATGCAGGAGACATATGGAGAATTTATGAGTAGGAGAGGAAATATGTTCTGTGGTAATTATCTTATGCTGATTGACAGGACTAAAAGAATTCAGATAAATGCTTGTGATATGTGAGCAAATTCCTTTCCAGTGATTCATTATTATAGGAGGCAACTTTATTTATGTATATATGTATGTATGTATGTATGTATGTATGTATTTATTTATTTATTTTCATGTTTATTTATATTTGAGGGAGAGAGAGAGACAGTGCTCAAGTGGGAGAGGGGCAGAGAGAAATGGAGACAGAATCCAAAGCAGGCTCCAGGCTCTGAGCTGTCAGCACAGAGCCTGACACAGGCTCAAACCCATTAGCCATGAGATCATGACCTGAGCCAAAGTCTGGTGTTCAACTACCTGAGCCACCCAGGTGCCCCTATTGGAGGCTTTAAAAGCCCACACATATAGTCAATTCAATTAAGAAAAATCAATCAGATTGTTATTGTGTAGATTTAGAAGAAGGACTAAAGGCAGTGTGCAGAAGAATATTGCATGGAATCAGAAAGACTTGGATTTAAATTGTGACCTTTTACCTTGTGATACTTCCTAACCTACTTGTGCCTGTTTTTCCTCTTCTGTAAAATGAGGATAATATTGCCTACTACCTGTGGTTGTGGAGAGTAAGATCATGCATCAGGCACATGATAATCTTTGCCACCATCATTAGCCAGATTTTTATATCGATTTTATGACTGTACTACAAGAGTTCAGTATTTTCTTTTTCTGTGCTAATGATAATGACATTATCCAGTCATTATGATCACCAAAGTAAGTAGGTTAAAACCACTACTTAAAATAGACTTTGTTACTTTAGTGCCTAGGAAGGTATTTGCATTAGTTTCCTAGTGTTGCTGTACAAATTACCACAAACTAGGTCGTTTAATACAGCTGAAATTTTATTCTCTTATAGATCTGGAGGCCAGAAGTCTGAAATAGAGGCGTTGGTAAAATTATGCTCTCTCCAAGGACTCTCGAGGAGGATCCTTCCTTGCCCCTTCCAGGTACTGGTGTCTCCAGGCATTCCTTGGCTTGTAAATGCATCCCTCCAATCTCACATGCCTGTCTTCTTCTATACCTGTGTCCAAATTTCCCTCTTCTTATAAGACATTAGTCACATTGGATTAACCACCTTCAGTATGACATCATATTACCTAATTACATCTGCAATGATCCTATTTCCATATAAGTTTACATGCACAGGTACGGGGGTTAAGAATTCATCATTTCTTTTAGGTGAACACCATTCAACTTTTACTAATACTCATGAAAAAGAGTGATTTTAAAAATCGTCAAGTTAAGAATTCTATTTCAATGAATCTAGCATTCTCCCTAGTCATACCAATCCTTGAATCAACCTAACATGAAATCAGTCTCACTTCTCCACTTCAGACTCCCTTGGTCTTACCATTATGGCTATGGGCTTCTCTCAGACCACATGTTCTTCTGATAGCTACCTTGCATCACACATTCTCTGGATGATCCCTTTGTTTGGCACGTTCTAGGATATTTTTGTCCAAATTATTCATTCGGTGGTATGAATTACTAATGCAGTCATAGTGTTGTGTCATTTGCCAATGTCTCAGGATAGGTTATTTATGGATAGATTTTTATTCATCATCAAAATAGTCATTTACAGAACCTCAGATGATACAAAAATTGACTAAGTTTCTGAAAATCACATGCAGACTGTAGGGGATGTCATTGGTAAAAATAAAGCTCAGTAAATCATAATATTGCCACAAAGCAGTGTCTGTGCCTATAAAATTTCCTGCTGTCCTTCATTCTTTGATATCATTTTCTTATTCGCTGTTTGTATATGTTGTGGAATAGATGTACATATATTTATGGCTTCTATAAATTTTCTGTATTTATGTAACTTTAGTACAGACTGCTGAACAGTAGCACAGATAATATTTTTTTTGTACTAAAACAAATTTTAAAACTAATTCTGGGGTAATTGAGATTATTGTCTCAAGTAAATAAATATTTAGGGAAAACAATTTTTATTTTATTATGTTCAAAGTATTTTTTTTTTAGTTTTTCAAGTATTTTTAGTGCCATGTAAGCATTTTTAAAAAAAAATAAGTTCATCCAACAGATATTTGCACATGTACCATGGCAAGCATTTGAGTTAAATACATAAATACAAATACATAAATAAGTGTCTCGACCCCAAGGAGATTAGATTCTAAGAGGGGAAAATATGATGATGTAAACTACAAGCAACAATATATTAGAAGACATAATGAAACTGATGCTATATAGAGATATAGGTACTGTAAATTAACCAGGCAGTTTCAAGTGGAAGGAAACTTTGAGACTATTTGCAGGATGAATGGAATTTCCTCCTTCCTACTTCAGGAGGAAGTGCCAGCATGAAGTCAAATATTCATTAAATTTATCAAATATCTATGAAATGGATTTTATGGGCAATAATCTTTCCTTAGTGTTAAGTTAGCTAATGAAATGAATTAGAAAAAGAACTTGCTCTTAATGAGCATTTAATCTTTACAAATATGAAACTATTCAGCTGAAATAATTATAATTAAGGAAATAATCTTTTAGGGACTGTATATCCAGTTCGGACAAAAAAACAAAAAATTGAATTCAACAAATGGTAGTGCAATTTTCTACTTCATTTGCCTATTGTATTGCAACTTAGGTAGGACATTTTATTATTATTATTATTATTATTATTATTATTATTATTATTATTTTAGAGAGAGAGAATGCATGCAATAAGGGAGAGGGACAAAGGGAGAGGGAGAGAGAGAACCCCTAGCAGGCTCAATGCTCAGCATGGAGCCGAACATGGGGCTTGATCCCACAACCCTGAGATCACAACCTGAGCTGAAATCAAGAATTGGGCTCTCAACCACTGAGCTACCCAGGCACCCCTAGATAGGATATTTTATAATGGAAATTATTTGTTTTGACTTGTAGTGATGCTAAACAATGATGTTGTATTACTGCCAAATAAATTGCTTTATCTCTGTTTGTGGTTGAATTTATGTTCTTAAACATGGGACCCTGTGGTATGTTTAACTTTTGTGGTTTTTCTCTTTCTCCATTTTTTTAAGACTCAGCTAAGCCATTGTTCCCCAATCCCACTGTCCAGTTCATTTTTCTCTATAGATCACTTTGTTCACAAATCTGTATTATTTGATATTTTTTGCTCTATTTATTTATATATCTGTCCTTATCAGATGGTGATTTGTTATAGGATATACATTTCGTTTCATTTGATAAGAATAAGAATACTTTCCAAACAGTAAAATTATGACTCTCATACAAGTAAAAAACAAATATGCATCTGGGTGCCTGGGTAGCTGTCAATTAAGCGTCTGACTTCAGCTCAGGTCACCATCTCACACTTTGTGAGTTTGAGCCTTGCATCTGGGCTCTGTGCTGGCAGCACGGGAGCTTGCTTGGGATGCTCTCTCTCTCTCCCTCTCTCTCTGCCCCCCCCCCACTTGTGCTTGTGCTCTCTCTCTCTCTCTCTTTCTCAAAATAAATAAGCTTAAAAAAATAAATAAACATGTATCAAATGTTTTTTTTTTTTTTTAACTCATTAGTTTAATGAGGGGACAAGTAAAAGCTAAAACTGGTTCAAAGGAGACTTGAAAAACAATATTCATATAGACCATTGGGAATATGACAATGAATTTGCTAATAGATAAAAAACTGGTCACTATCTTTGGGTTGGAAATTAATCTCCATGGGCCAAATCTTATCTTTATGGACAAGAGTTATATCTATTACTATCAGTTTTTTACAATTTACAGAATTGTAAGACCCCCATGCAAGAGAAGCCTCAAGACTTCTATGGAATCAGATAACCTGAGAAGGGTCTGCCAGAAAATGCTCTGCTTTCTATTTAATCTCTTTGCCCCTTTCAAAAGTTTCAAAGGTTTTTGCAATGATGCACATACCCCCTTGTGCAGTAGCCAACTGATAATTTCATTGTTGAATAAATGTATTATGCTTGTTTAGCCTCTTTCCTAATCGGGTAATGAGAATTCTACCTAAGGCAGCTATAATGTAGTAAAAAAAGCCTTTGAACTGGTGCAAAAAGAGGTGGAAATCTGGCTGGAAGTCCCGGCTCTCTCATTATGTATTTATGTGATACCAGGAATATCTTACCTTCTTTGAGCTATATTCATTTTGTCTATAAAGTAAGGATGAGAAAAATGAATTCTGAAAACTTACTTTAAGAATGTAAGATTAAAAATGTGAAAATGTCAAAATTGTAAAGTACTATCTGAAAGTGAATTGCTGTTTTTATGTTATTTACTACCAGGGTTTCTCTGTGGATGTACATTGCTTCTATTTTTTTTTTCTTTTTTTTTATCCAGTAGTGCGCTATTAACTAGATTGCTGTGAGAATGATCCCTCTCTGGGTGAAAAATCTAACAAATGCGTCTGCATTTAACTGTATTTTTAACTCCATAATAATCCGAGAATAACTATTTGCTCTTTTGGAAGTTTATCCAACCTAAACACGTGAATTAAAGCTTTAGAGATGTATCTTCCTCTTTACAGAAGATTTCATGCTATGAACAATACTTTTAAAGATATCTAGGCCTCCAGCTCAGTTTGCACTCTAATTAGGGAGTGCTGGGATATGATTTTCATTGTGATCTACTTTGGAAACTATTTTAGTGAAAAGAATAATTTTCATACATTTATTCTTTATGCCAAGTTTAATGGAGGTCTTCACACAGCAATCATTTTGTTTTAAGAAGGAACTCGATTTTTGATCTGTTGTATACCTGCTGGTATCTGTGAAATGCTGTTTTCTCTGGTGTCCTAGTTTTATTTTTTGGCTAGTTACTAATGTGAAAGGTGTGGAGCTGATAATGTTTTAGAGATTTTAAATAAAAATGTAAAGGCTCTTGATGCAGAATATCCATGCTGGATCTGGACAAGATAGTTTTGAAGGCTTTTATCTACAAGAATCCTTTTATGGTGAGGTGATGAGTTGGAAAAAGGAAGATGATATGAAAAGAATTCAAAAGAAGATAAAACAGAAAAAATGCTGGTGAATAGCAAACACTAAATGCCTGCTTGATTAGTTCATGGGTTTACTTTTAGGTCATTATATTTTAATGCCATGGATCTCTGGCTTTTCTCTTCTTGTCTTTTCCTTCATTTGTGTACTGATATCTATGCTGTTTCTCATCGTTGACAAAAAAAAAAGGGGAACAGGGGTCTTAAGAAGTGGACATTTAATTTGATTGGTGAGAGAGGATATCATCATAAATATTATTACATGAGGGGCACCTGGGTGGCTCAGTCGGTTAAGCATCTGACTCTTGGTTTCTGTTCATAGGCTGGTTTGATCTCACCATTTCATGACATCAAACCCCACACTGGCTCTGTGCTGGTGGTATGGAGCCTGCTTGGGATTCTCTCTCTCCTCCTGTCTCTGCCTCTTCCCCACTCATGCTGTCTCTGTCTCTCTCAAAATAAATGAATAAAATATATGTATATATATATTCCATGAAAGTGTTACAACAGAGAGAAGTGATAAAAAGTCAGTGAGAAATTTAGTCACTCTCTATTCTTTCCTCTGTGGATCTGCAGTGATGTGCAATGAAAAGAAGGCTTAACTTTACCTCATGTTAGCTTAGCCCTGAGTCCACTGCCTAAACTGAGTTATACTAGTAAAGTAAAGGCTCAAAAAACTGACTCTAGTAGCATGTAGCACACAATTTTCCCTTTTGGCTTCTATTTTTAGCAGATTCTCCAAAAGCCAATTCAGTAGGTGTAAAGTACCCTCACATACTGAAGTGAAAATTTAAGGTTACCTATGAAGGATGTTTAAATAAATTTTGAAACCAAGTTCTGCCACTTGAGGTTTATCACTCACCATCTGTAATAAAGGAGATGGTGTGGAATGCATTTGTGTGGTAAAACTGTTGAGAAGATCTATTAAGAGAGTATAGGAAGTGTTCTGGGTGGTCCCCCTTTCCTTGAAGAAGGACAAGCTGGTGGAGCAAGGAAGTCAAGAGAAGCTTTGACATCAGCTAACACTCAGAAAATGTCATCAACATGTACTGGTACGCACGTGCAAAATGGCATGTGAGCTAAGGCACTACATTTGGAGCAATCATTAATTCATTATTTTTTTGCGATGATTAGTTTTTTTTGCCAAAAAGTAATTAAATAAATTCTCCTTTTTGGATTGTGTTTCTAATGGCCATGCAGGACAATACTTTTCAGCAAATAAAAATTAGTGATAAAGTTTTGTAAGTAGTTAAAAACTTATTTGAAATGTCTAGTCTATGATAAAGATTCAGTAAATATTTGTCGATTTATAAACAACATTTATCAATGTTGCAATTTAGATAGAATTGGCAAACTGATTGGATGGCCCAAGAAAGCCTATTTTCAAGGGATTAAGGAGCTTCTCATGGAGGAATTTGTCCTAAGGGATGAAGGAGCCAGGGATGAAGATCGTAACTTTATAACACAATCGAAGTCCTCAGACAAAGTCCTCAGAAGCATGTTGGCTGCTCTTAGAGTTCATGTAAGTTATTTTGGACCTATATCTGAATCCCGAGGAGGAAAGGGAATGTAAATAAAAACTTAAAAATAGGTTTTACTTGGTTCCAAAATGCATCAAGGGCCCTCTAAAGACTACAAACCAAAGGGAATCATATTCTTCTCAACACCACTTATCTCTCTCTTGTCCTTCCTCTGAGATGAGATGGACCAACAGGAAGCTTTAGCACTCTAAAGGAGAGATAGACTGCTGAATAGCTGGACTGATGATAGCACTCATGGATGAGCACCCACGCCCCTGGAAACTCCATTAGGGAGAAAACAGGAATGTGCTTGGTGCCTTGCACGATGTTTGGAGACACTGGAACATTCCATCTAAGAGGTGCAAATTTGGGTATCAGCATGGCTTGAAGGATTTCTGGGGACTTGGAAAAGAACCAGAGACAGCAGGTGAAAGAACTTGCTTAATGTGGACACCTAGTTTAAAGTGGACTTATACATACGGCATAGACAGGTGAGGAATGAAAAAACGCTATTTACCGAGAATAAGCTAATTTATTTAGAATTAGGATATTTTCCCCCAAAATCTCTCAAAGATATGTAGAGGTCACTGCATTTGAGTTGACCATAGGAGAATTTATTTTAACAGCCTGAAAGTGAATAAATTAGTCATTTTGTAAGTGCCATTTTTCTACAATGTTTGCATGCTCAAAATTTCATTCTATTACAATTTCTTGTTCCACAAAAGAGGATTTATAAGGCAATAAAGGCCTGAAAATGCAATCTACCCCAGCCTAATATGCCACTAGTTTTTTTAAAAAAGAAAAAAGGAAAAGGCTAAAGCAAGCACCTGTGGTTCTATGCCCAAACGTTTTATGTCCTTGAATAAAGCTGTTGGAGATCAACACCTGCATGTTTTCCAACATGATCTCATTTTATAATGGGCATGCGGTGAGTATGCTGTGGTTCCAGGTGTCATTGTCTTTCCACTGTCTGGCATTCAGAAATGTATCATTTGCGTGACAAATGATTGTACCGGTTTTGGCCGGGAAGGGCCATTCTGCTGTGGGAAGATATGCAGAAAGGGACCTGCAGGTGAGGCCAGTTTAACACAACTCTTATCTGCTTGACTGGCTGCTTTTGGACTTCTGCGTGTCTGTGGGGTGGAAGCCCTGAACATGTTGGTTCATACTGCAGCTGCGGCAATAAACGGTAAGCTAAGAATTTCCTGTTACTCTCGGAGTTAAATCCACTTTTATGTTACTCATCTAGCAGCCATTTCTGCTACATAAATGGAACAGACTATTTGTGGAAAATCTCAAAGTGGGTCAGTGATGACACATCTTAATATTCCTCTAGTTCTTTTGAAGTATTCATGAAAATTGAAATACAGCCCCCCACGGAACTGCTCAAGCTTTGCACATCTATAATCCATCCGTAATACTTTCCTTTCTGCACTGCACGCTGGAAGGATAAAACAGTAAAACCAAAACCAAAACCCCTGTATCGAAATTCATCAGGTAGACTCTCCTCCCTCTCCCAATTCCCTACTATTATTTGGCTTCAATGTAAACACAGAAAACAAAAATTGTGTAGAAAATATGCAGATACACTCTTGATCTTTACGTGTAAACAGAAGTGAGGGAGGAGCTGTTTGTAGGTGGTCTTTTGTATGTGAGTAGATGGACGAGAAAAAGGCCCAGCAAAATGGATGGGCACGTATATGGGTGAGAGATGGAACAAAGCCACATTTGAAATCATAAAAGAAAAGAAACATCAAGTTAAAATGCTAGAGAGATGAGGGGGGCTTGGGTGGCTTATTCAGTCAAGCATCTGACTTAAGCTTACATCATGATCTCACAGCTCCTAAGTTCGAGCCCCATGTCAGGTTCTATGCTGACAGCTCAGAGCCTGGAGCCTGCTTCAGATTCTCTGTCTCCCTTTCTCACTGCTGCTGCCCCACTCACGCTCTGTCTCTGTCTCTCAAAAGTAAATAAACATTAACAAAAAGTTAAAAAAAGCTAGAGAGATGATAGCATTTGTAATCCTCATATACTAAGTAAATTTTATTAAACTCTGACCCAGCACAGGCTGCTCTATTGGGTGCTAGAGGTAAATTTCCTGTGCCTCAAGAGTTTATAAATTTCTTGGGGAAAGAAAAATTCTCTCTCTATATGAAACAGATGACAACTATGATATTATTATTATCAAAACAAAAGAGATTCTAGAATGCTCACAAACCAGGTTATATGTCTTCAAGAATTTATCTATATTCAAATTTAACTTAATGGCCCCAAATCTGTCTTCTCAGTTTCAAATATCCAACTGAGTACTGAACATCTCCATCTGGATGTTTTAAGGGCATGTAATATTCAACATGTTGAAGAAATAATTATAATAATTATCTTCTAATGAAACCAGCTCTGTTTCAATGTCTCTTATCACACTGATCCTACCATGCATTTGGTTGCAAAAAAAAAAAATCCTGATTTTATTTTTTATTTTATTTTAATCTTTATTTACTTTTGAGAGGCAGAGAGAGCACAAGAAGGGGAGGGGCAGAGAGAGAGGGAGACACAGAATCTGAAGCAGGCTTCAGACTCTGAGCCATCAGCACAGAGCCAGACATGGGGCTCGAACTCACAAACCATGAGATCATGACCTGAGCCAAAGTCAGACACTAAACCTACTGAGCCACCCAAGTGCTCCCAATATCCTGCTTCTTTGGATGAGCTATAACATTTCCTTTTTCCTCAGTCACATATAGAATTCACTACAGTTCATGAATCTTCTGTTAAATATTTTAAATTGGAGCATGTCTCCTTCAGTACTGCCACTCTATTCCAAGCTACCATCTGTCATTTAGATTCCTCCATTGGCCTAGAAACTGATCTCTCCCCATCCTTTTTGGACTCTTCCCCATTCATTCTCCCTATTGCAGATGGGGCAGTTTTTTTCAAAGTGTAATTCATGTTATCTCTCTATTTTTTGAGAGAGAGAGAAAGAGAGAGTGGTGGAGAAAGAGAGGGAGGAACATAAGTGGGAAAGGGGCAGAGAGAGAGTGAGAGAAAGAATCCCAAGCAGGCTCCATGCTGTCAATGCAGAGCCTGACCCAGGGCTCTACATGCCCTGAGCCTAAACCAAGAGTCAGATGCTTAGCTGACTGAGCCATCCTGGCACCCTTGAAGGAAGTCCTTTAATGTCCGCCATGCTCATAGGATACAGATCCAACTCCTTACTAAAGCAGATCCATTGATTTCTCTTAGGAGCAAGTGGCAGAAAATGTAGCTCAAACTGGCTTCAGCAAACAGGATTTTTCAATGACATGTATTAAAAGCCTAGGAAAGTGGCTTACTTCAGGCACAACCTGAAGCCCTTGTTCTACTTCCTCCCTCCAGGAGAGCCCAGAGGAGTCTTGGGCTCTCAGCAACCCTCATTTGATGCTAATAAGAAATAATCATTTGTCATCTTAAGCCTTTACTATTTTGAGGGTTCCCCTCCCCCCAGACTAACCGAGAGAAAACTGAATATAGAATTTGATATCACTGAGGTGCTGGCAAAACAAAATACCAAAGTATGTGGCACTGGCTATAGGGGTAGAGGGAAGGCAGAGGGAAGGAACTATTATAAGAGGCTGAAAAGGGGAGACCACAACATTCTGTTGTGAAATATTTGATAAAATGACCACTTAGAAGGCAGAACATATACCTCTAAGCTTTAGGTAAAAAGGTTTTGAGCAAAATAATGGCAGCCTGGGTTGGATCATTATTCACTCCATTTAGAAAGAAATGAGCTCAGAAAGGGAAAAAAAAAAATGTTTCCAAGGGAGAATACAGAAACTTAGAGACTTGCAGAGTTGAAAATGCATTTATTCTTCATAATTCTCAAATTAAGATCAAACCTAAAGATAAAAACGAAATCAAGGGTGCGGTCATAGAAACATAACCTTGGGACAAAGACTACGTCAAAGGCATAAATGTCAAAACCTTCCTTAAGTCTGATTTTATTAAGTGGCCCTCAAAATCCTTTCATTTGGACAAAATATCTTAATGATAACAATGCACTGTTTTGGTCTTGTGGAAGCCTGATGAACTCAAAGAACCTAAATTAAGTGTAGAGAGAGAGTGAGAGAGATGTATCTCAGAAAGAAGAGTTTGGCTCAAAAAGAGCTGACTAGAATCAGAGAGACAGGAACTAGCAAACTTTTAGAGAGAGCTGTGCTGCCAATGTGCCATGTATCTTGAATAAAAAGACTGTAAACTTTCCAGATGTAAAATTTCCCTTTGTCCCTTAACTCTCTATAGGTAGGAAAATTTGTTCAATGACAAGGAGGGCTTACCCCAATGTCTTCTTGAGCTATGGCCAAAGAGAATATCCCCAAAGACAGCCAAATGCCTTAAATCACAATGGACAGAGTGGTCAACTCTATAGGACAGAACTGGGGCCTAATCAAGAAGCATTTCTTAGGTTAGGGAGGACCTCACATTTGCCTAGTGGGATTTCAGAATTTCTAAGAACCAGTGATGACTGCAAATATTTTTTTCCTGTTTTTATGTAAATATTCACTGTTATTACCCTGTCCTTGTTTCCTCACTGTATTTTGGGTACGTAGGGGAACAGATAACTTGTCTTTTTCTTTGAGAGTTCTTCACTTCTTGAGAAGTTTCCAAAGCATCTAATTTAGATCACAAGGTCTTGGGATTTGAGCATTTTTTTTAACGTTTATTTATTATTGAGAGACAGAGAGACACAGAGTGTGAGCATGGGAGGGGCAGAGAATCTGAAGTAGGCTCCAGGCTCTGATCTGTCAGCACAGAGCCCAACTCGAGACTCGAACTCACCAACCATGAGATCATGACCTGAGCCAAAGTCGGTTGCTTAACCAAATGAGCCACCTAGGTGCCCCATATTTTTACTTCTAGAAAATACATTTGAGTGCTTTGGGGAAGGAATGAATATACTTTGTCTGCTATATGGAAATAAATACTATGGTAGATTGTATTATTGGTTCATTATTGGTTCATTATCATTCATTTCCTCCACACATTGGCCATGCTTTCTGGTGCCACTCACTTTGGGCTTGGCTATGTGGCATGCTTTTGCCAATTTGATATGAATATTTGTGACTTTTGACACATCTGGACACACGATTAGCTACAACTGAAGGACTTGACTGGGGTGCTCCCCATGAGCACTTTTCCCAGATAGAAGCTCTTCCCTCAGTTTGCACTATGGATTGAGAAGGCATATGAAGCCGAGTTTAGCTCATCCAAAAACAAAGCCCAGCAGAATCACAACGGAGCAGCAAACTTCAGGTAATGTATGAGAAATGAACAGTTGTTAAAAACTGATATTAAAGAAAAAAAAAGTTCTAATGCTGTATAACCCAGAAAATAAAGATTTCAAATATTTTAAGCTTTAATAAAATGAGAAAATTGTTATAAATATAATGCTAAGTAATAACAGCAGGGTGCAAATTTGTGTGTATAGAATGATCCCAATTATATAAAAAAATATTTGTAGAGTTATATGTATTAATTACATGAGGGAAAAAAACCTAAAATGAACACCAGAATGTAAAATATTGGTTATTTTTAAATAATAGATTTAAGAGATTTGGGGCTCTGTACTCAGAAGATCTAGATTCAATTCCCTGCTCAGCCATTTGCTAGCCACATGATTTTGAAGTTGGCAATTTAACTTGTCTTCCTTTAATTTTATCTGTATCTACCTCACTAGGATACTGAGATTAGGTAAGATATGAATGGTTAGGTATTATTATGTGTCAATAAATTAGCACAGTCCTTCAGAGTAAGCTGTATATAAAAGTTAGCTATTATTATGATTGATATTTTGATATTGTTATTATAATTTCCCATATTTTCCATTTTTTTATATTTGGCATGTGTTACTTTTAGTTAGAAAAAAAGTCAATATTATAAAGATAGAAAAATTAAACTGTCACTTTCTAATATCAAAACATCATAAAATTCTAACTAGCTTCTTGATGATAAGAAATGACACCTGGTCAAAAGGAAAAGTGAGCAGCTACCAGACAGCTACAGAGCAGAAGGAGCATTCTGGAGCTATTTTGATTAACAGTATATGGTCATTAGAGGAGCTGACTGATTAATCTCCATGTATTGTAAAGAATAAGTTGAAAGTGACCTAGAAATGAGAAAAAGGAGAGAGGAGAGGAGTCACTGTAAAAGATACGTCTATCTGGAAACTTAAGAATATTCTTTGTACCCAGTGGGATGCAGTTTGGTGAAGTCCTGACTGATGTGCTAGGAAAAATAGCTCATAAAGCCTCGATGCCTGCAGAGAGGGAACAAGCTGAAATGTAAGCTTTTACACCCCTTTAATGGGAAACAACCCAGAGAATGACTTTTTGGCAGAGTTAGAGAATCTCTCAAGTATAGATACTTACAAGGTCTCGAAGATCAAAAGGGTCTTCTGAAGTCGAAGCGACCAGAAACTTGCGGGATCAGTGGTGAATAAAAGAGACCCAGGCTGTTTTTATAAGAACTAGAAGCATAAATATAAGTTATAAGAATGCTTTGAACCTAAAGATTGTGGAAGAGAAATAGACATTAATCTTCATAGTTTATTTTCATAATGCAGTATATTCAAGAACAGGAAACATGTTTTTATTGATGGCCATATATACCAGGCATGGTGAAAAGAATGCTAAGTGAAGAGTCATCAAACCACTTAATGCAGCTTCTAAATAGCACCATGACTTTGTCTGTGATGTTTACCATCTTGAGATTTCAGATGCTTCATTTATATAAAATTATGACTACAGTACATGATCTTTTAAGTCCCTTGTCTTTCTAACCTTCTCATATTCTTCAATTTCTTCACATCTTGATACAGAGGCATATTTCACTTAACATTAATATATATCTAGAGATAACTGATGCCTAAAAATAGGTACTTTTGAAATGGAAGTATAATGTTAATCAGAGCTTACAAATTATGTGACTGTAACTCAGTGAATTTTCACAAGTGCTCATCATATAACCATCAGTCAGATCAAGAAACAGATTACCAACCACCCAGATGGTTCCTCTTGTCTCCTTTCAGTCACTACCCTTTCCCAAGGGTAACCACCATCTTGTGTCACAGCAGCAGAAAATATTTTTGCCTGTTGTAGAACTTTATAAACATGAAATCATACACCATGTCTTCTTTTCCGTTTGTCTTCCTTCACTCAATATTATAGCCATCACATTTTAACAAGGATATTTAAAACAACACATAGGTAATATTTTAGTTGTGATGTCACAGATGGATAGAGGATGCTTAGGTCCATTGTTAAATATATAATCTAAAAGGTATCATCTTGTGGTAATTACTTTCCCACATTTATAGGAATTAACCTCAAGTGAAATAAAAGTTAAGCTAAACTTCAGCTTAATGAAAATTAAGCTAAAATTTAGCTGGACCAAACAACTTAGTCCATTCTCCCAGTTTTCTTTTCTTTTCTTTTCTTTTCTTTTCTTTTCTTTTCTTTTCTTTTCTTTTCTTTTCTTTTCTTTTCTTTTTTCTTTTCTTTCCTTTCCTTTTTCTTTTCTTTTCTTTTCTTTTCTCTTCTATTCTTTTCTTTTTTTCTCTTCTCTTTTCTCTTCTTTTCTTACTTTTTTTTAGAAAAACAAAAATGATTTTTAAAAATTTTTTTAGCATTTATTTATTTTTGAGAGACAGAGACAGAGCATGAGCAGGGGAGGGGTATAGAGAGAGGGAGACACAGAATCCAAAGCAGGTTCCAGGCTCTGAGCTGTCAGCACAGAGCCCAATGCAGGGCTCAAACCCATGAACCATGAGATCATGACCTAAGCTGAATTCGGACACTTAACCGAGTCAGCCACACAAGCACCCCCCAAAAAGGATTATTTTTTAATTACAAGGGAAACATTTAGAGATATATGCTTAGTATTCATTCTATATGTGATTTTTAAGAAACATGACATTTACAATAATTCAAGTACATATTAGTCTTGCAACCCTATATACATCTTCATATTTATTTTTATGAAAAAGAAAACACTCACATGCAAGTTATTAATTGCGATAAAGGCTGACATTAATGGACCATATTTAAACTTTGAAAATTCATGTAGGATAATGGAAAGGTTTTTTTTTTTTTTTCCATCATAGTAAGTGTAGTCTTTTATCCTCATCACCTGTTTCACTCATCCCTCCACCCACCGTTCCTATGGCTATCATCAGTTTGTTCTCAATAATTAAGAGTCTGTTTCTTGGTTTGTTTCTCTCCCTTTCTCTCTTTTCCTTTGCTCATTTGTTTTGTTTCCTAAATTTCACATATGAATGAATGAGATCATATGGTATTTGTCTTTCTCTGACTTATTTCACTTAGCATTATACTCCCTAGCTTTTTGCTGCAAATGGCAAGATTTCATTCTTTTTAAACTTAAAAAAAATTATTCTTATTTATTTTGAGAGAGAGAGATAGAGAGCAAGCAGGGGAGGGGCAGAGAGAGAGGGAGACAGAATCTCAAGCAGGCTCTGCACTGTCAGTGCAGAGTCTAATACGGCGCTCAAACTCGCGGACCATGAGATCATGACCTGAGCTGAAGTCAAGAGATGGACGTTTAACCAATTGAGCCACTCAGGTGCCCCAAGATTTCATTCTTTTTATGGTTGAATAATATTCAATATATATAATATCTTCTTTATCCATTTATCTATCAGTGGACATTGGCACTGCTTTCATAGTTTAGCTATTATAAACAATGTTTCAATAAACATAGGGATGCATGTGTCTCTTTGAATTTGTGTTTTTGTATTTTGGGAGTAAATACCCAGTAGTACAAATACTGGGTCATATAGTAGTTCTATTTGTAATTTTTGGAGGAACCTCCATATTAATTCCATTCTCCCAATTTCTATAAGCAAATGTCACTGGTTTATTAATTTAAAATGTCTTCTAAGACTGTTTAAGATTAAATGTTATTCAACTCACCAAATACTTTTAGAGGTTTTGCTGTGTGGAATGTATAATATTAGGAGGCCACAAAGAAAATCAAGGTAAAGAACATATGGTTTCTACTTTTAATGTAAGCTCACAAACTATTTTAAATCAAATTCTTTTTGCTTCAGTAGGATACACGAAATGCTAATAGAGTTGCATGTTTTGGTAAAAGGTGAGGAATTAATATAAATATAAAGAAGAGATTTGATAGTCTACTGGGGAGTACAGAGAAATAGTTTCAAATTAACAGGAAGATTCAGAGAACTCCAGATAGAGAGGCACCCTAGTGCTAGAAATTGTAGATTATAATAGATTGAAAAAGGTGGGGAATGGGGGTGGGCAACAACAGGGGGTTAAGCATCCAGTCAGAGGGGGCAACCTAAGCAAATAGATTTTATCAGTTATCTGTTACTTCATTACGAAACACTTTAGGGGAAAAAATTCCACCTGTGAACTGCAGCATCAGCTTCTGACCTAAGAGTTTCCAGCCTGCTGGCCTGCCATACAGATTTCAGACTTGCCAGTCCCTGTAATCACAACAGCCAACTCCTTGAAAAAAATCTCTTTATATGTATATATGTGTGAATGCACCTCCTCATGATTATATATAATTAATTATAATTGTTTACATATAAAATTAAAAAAATATATATGGTATACCTGACCCTCCCCTGACATTATTCCATGGGGGGAAAATGGGACATTGGGAAGCTTGAACTTATTTTTTGTCTAGCTAGACGGAGACACAGAATCCAAAGCAGGCTCTGGGCTCCGTGTTGTCAGCACAGAGCCTGATGCGGGGCTTGAACTCACAAACCATGAGATCATGACCTGAGCTGAAGTTGGACGCTTAACTGACTGAGCCACCAAGGTACCCCTACTTTTTGTCTCTTGCTTACATTATCTTAGTAAGTGAATAAAGACTTGTTACTTCTAAAGAAAAAAAACAAAACAAAAACAAAAATAAAAACAAAACAAAACAAAAAAAAAACACTCCAAAATTAACACTCCAAGTTTAATTGTGGCTTAAAACCACAACAATAACTTATTTTGCTTATATATTTTGCAGTCTGGATAGGGCTTATCTGGGAGTGGCTGGCTTTTGTTTGACTCCATAAGGTTTTAATGGCAGTAAACCCACTTTTTGTATGACTCACTCCCATGGTTAGAATGTAAGTTCTTATGGTCTTCTGGAAGCTCACTTGGGGCTGTTGACCACAGGTTTTTTTGGTGGTTGTGATCCAAGAGTGAAGATTTCAAGAGAACAAGGCAAATATGTAAGGCATTTTTATGGTCTAGCCTTGGAAGTCATATAGCATCACATGCACCATGCTCTAATGGTTGAGGCAGTCACAAAAGCCCACACAACTTCAAAGAGAGATTTCCTAGACTCTACTTAATGATGAGTGAGTTTCAAATTTCTAAAAAACGCATGGTGGTTGCCAAGGGGCTGAAGGGTGGGGGAATATAGGTTGGTAAAAAATTGTAAACTTTCAGTTACAAGATGAATGAGGTCTAACAATCTAATGGATTTTATGGAAGCTATAATTAATAATACTGTCTTACATAATTGAAATTGCTTAAGAGAGTAGATCTTGAGCACTCTCACAAATAAACCCCCCCCAAAACAAAACAAAACAAAGTATGTTATGTGTAGATATGTTAATTAACTTGATTGTGAGAATTCTTTCACAATAGATGCATATATCAAATCATCACGTTGTGCGCATTAAATACATTACAATTTTATTTATCAGTTAATCCTCAGTAAAACAAAAAAAGAAAGAAAAACATGTAGGATAGGAAATACTTGTGTGTTCATCTTTAAAAAATGCAGTATGCCTCTGATGCCACTATTTGTCCTCTGGCCACAGAAAATATTATTTATTTGCAAAAATATACTCACCTTTTAATCTCCCACGTTCTCATCATATTATGGGATAAGGCTCACACTCAGAGGTATATTAGTTTGATGTGTGGATGAGGTTTTTCAGGTATAGTTCCTTGACTATAGTACTATGAATACCATTTTTTAATTTAGAAAAATTAAAAAAAAAAACAGTGAACTAAAGAGATGAATTATGGCCTCTCCACACACCCGGCATACAATGGTAAGGCAGGCACAAGATTAGCAATATGACACTCCTACTTAAAACAAAGGGAAATGGGATGTTCCCAGCGGTCACTGGTCCATATCAATCCTAATACCCAGTTGGGCACATATCACCACTTTCTTGATTAAGGATGATTACTACTCTTTATAGCTGTTCTCTGAGCTCTTGGATCCACTATCTGAGAATTTTTTTTTAAGATTTATTTTTATTTTTGAGAGAGAGAGAGCACAAGTAGGGGAGGGACAGAGAGAGAGGGGACAAAAGATCAGAAGTGGGTTCTGCACTGACAAGAGCAAGCCTGATACAGGGCTCAAATTCACGAATCCTGAGATCATGACCTGAGCTGAAGTTGGATGCTCACCTGACTAGCCAACCAGTAGTGTCCCCCACTGTCTGAGATCTTATTTCAGCCTTTCTTTTCCATAAAAATAATCAAATGAAAGTCAGTAAAAAAGGAGATTAAAACTGAGTTACTTTTTCATCCTATTTCATGTCCATAACATGATGGGGGTTCAAAAACCTGTATTCACTTTGTATTCTGTCTGTCCTTGATAGTACAAGCTGGCAGTACTTCTACTAACATAGTTCTCTTAAGGTGCTGTGTTTTTTTTTTTGTGAATATTATTGTGGTTCTCTCCACTAGACAAAAGCCACCACCTTGTGAATCTGTTGTGAGACAAAGTCATCAAAATTCTTAGAAGTTCTGTTGTTCAATACAGAGAATCTGTCTCATTCCTTTGTAATCTTTAGAGGCCATTTTTCTGAAAAGCTCTTCAAATAACAACCTTATATCTTTCTGGGACCTTAAAGAAGGATCTTAAATTTCCACCAAGGATTTGATCTTTAGCCTAAGGCCATTTCTTAGTATGAGAATCATTAATCCGGATTGTCTAAGGATGAGAAATGATTCTATTTTTTAATCCAGTAAATTTTGGTTCCTTTATATTTAACAGTTCCCTTTTTTTTTTAAAGTTTGTGTATTTATTTTGAGACAGATATAGCATAAGTGGGAGAAGGGCAGAGAGAGAGAGGGAGACAGAGAGAATCTCAAGCAGACTCTGCACTATGAGCTCAGAGCTTGACGTGGAGCTTGAACTCATGAAACTGTGAGGTCAGGACCTGAGCTGAAACCAAGAGTTGGACGCTTAACTGACTGAGCCACCCAGGTGTCCCAACAGTTTCCCTTTAGCCCAACTCAACTGTCTGACATTTTGTCAGAAGCAGTAAGAAAAATATAGGGGTACATTTCAATATTTTTCCTGGAAATGTGCTTAGGCATATCATTACAATAATTAACTATATTTCCTATCCTCCACTTTCTTGCAGGTTGTGGAGTTGCCAAACTTTCTATCATACTATGGCACAGATTTCCTTTCCTTTAATTTTCAGTATCATCTTTCTTACAGTGAGTCCTTGCCAAGAGCTTCCTTGAAGCCCTTTATTTTACTAACAGTCTAGTCAAGGTCCTTCCTGCTCCTGCCTGCCATTCAGCTTCAGAGCCAATGCCACATGTTTGAGGATTTTTAGGGTCACACCCTAGTTCCCAGTGTCGACATCTATTACAACTAGTGTTTCTGTACAACAAATGACATAAATTGTATTACTGCATAAGTTCTGTGGATTAGAAATTTTGGGAAAGCCTGGATGAAAGATTCTTATTTGAGTCTCTCACATGGTTGTAGGCAGGCTGTGGCTGTAGCTTAACTGGAGTGGTTGAGAGCTGGTCACGCATTTCTCTCTGTTCCTGTAGTCACAAGGATTCTCCACTGGTGGGGAATTTGGGCTTTCTCTCAAAGTGGCAGCCTCAGGACTCTGCAGCAAGAGTGTTGCAGTGAGTAAGGTAAGTAATGCATAGTTTTTTTCTTACTTAGCCTTGGGGATCATGCAGCATCCCATCCACCTCCTTCTACTGGTTACACGGAAGCCATAAATCTACCCAAATTGAGGAAAGAAATTAAACTCATCCTCGAAGAAGTCAAGTTTCTAGAACAAAGTTTGCCAAACTTTCTGCAAAAGGCCAAATTGTAAATATTTTAGACTTTGCAGGCCACATACAATAGTCTTCATTATTTTATAATTAAAAATGTAAAAAACAATCCTAGCTCATGGGCAGTGAAAAAAAACCAACAACCAAAAACCCCAACATGGCAGTATAAATCTAGGCTGATTTGGTTCATCATCTGCAGTTTGTCAACTTTGGTCTAAAAGAATCTATAGGATGAAGGATATTGTTGCTGTAGTCATCTTTGGAAAATACAATATGCCCCCAAAATAAAGATGAAAGGGACCCTCGGGATGTAAGATGAACACTGAGGCTAGATATCAGAAAACATGAAATAGAGTAGAAACTTAGACTTGGTGCAAGGTATTATAAACTGTGAAGACTTAATAATGGTTTTAATTTTTATTCTACACCCTCATTGTCAGTTCTTATGCTCATGTTTATTAAATAGGTGCTAAATTCTGGGAGCTGTATTGGGAACATAAGTAAGACTAAGACATGGACCCTATATTAGAAGAATTTGCAGTCTGTTAGAGGGACATGCACATACATACATACATGATTGTACAGTGTGATCAGTAGTGTAGGAAGCATTTATGCAAAGTGCTTTTAAGAATTAGTGCATACAAGGAAAATTAATTTTGTCTTAAGGGATGGAATCAAAGAGAAGGAGATTATTTTATGCATTGGTCTTTGAAGGATGAATTTAAGTTATTAAGCATAGAAAGGGAAAAAAGAAGTGGGAAATGCATAATAAAATTGTTGTGAAAATTCATAGTATATACAGTGAACTGTGAGTAGGTTAGGGTTGCAACAGTTTAGGATAAATGGTATGAGAGTAAGAAAGAAGTATATAGTTAAACCAGTTTATGGATGGACTTCAACAATATGCTAAAAAGTTGGAGGTTTTTGACCAGCATTTTTCAAACCCTTTATCTTGAATTCTTATGATTCATCAGGGGTATCCTAGGATGTAGGGACTAAGAAGATTTAGTGGGCAAAATCTGGGCCCTCCACCCTCTCACACTCTCTTCCCTGCTTTTGTCAGAGAAACTCTCTTTTCATCTATGGATTTCATTACAGAGAAAATAATAAAGAGCCATTGCTAAAATAATGACAAAATCAGTTGATAATCACTACTCTATGCAATAAGGAGCTATCAAGTGTTTTAAAGGAGAATTGCATGCTGTTCTGGAGATCTGGTGGAGAATGTGCTGTTTGGAGGATGTAGACAAGTAAAGCAGGGACAGCAGTTAGGAGGCTGATAATTTGAAAAAAAAAGCCTTGATTAAAGGCAGCAGTAATATAGATTTTTTTTTTCTTTTGAGAGAGAAGGAGAGACATTACCCTCATGGAGGGGCAGAGGGAGAAGGAGAGGGAATCTCAAGCCCGCCTAACTCAGGGCTTGATCTCACAACTGTGAGATTATGACCTGAGCTGAAATCAAGAGCCGGACACTTAACTGACTGAGCCACCCAGGCACCCCATTAGTATAGATTTTAATGAATCAATTTTTAAAGGAAATACAGAAAGCAACTGATGTGAATAAAAGTGGGAAAGTGGAGCCAAATGATGATTCATAAAATAATTGCATAATTTAATACAAATAGAATAAAGAAAACAGGTTCAGAATTTGAGGAAGATAATGAGATTCATTCTGAACACATTTGGTTTGAGGTATTATCGGAACAACAGTACTCAGTAAGCAGTTAAAAATGCATATTGGAGCATGAAATAGAAGTTAGAAAATCTTCAACAGAGAGAATCCAGTTAAAGACTTAGGAGCAGATGACATCCCTGTGAGATATATGTAACAAAAGAAAAAATGAGTCAAGACTGAACTCTAGAGAGTCAATATTTAAGAGCTTGAGAAAGACAGTAAAAAGGATAATAGAGAAATGTACAAAAATAATCAAGGAAGAGCAATCAAAGTTTCCAAATTAAAACTGTTGCCTGAGAAAAAGGTAGTCAATAGAAACAAATTCATCAGAGATGAAACAATGTGAGATGATAATTCAAAAGAAGCCATTAGAAATTGGAGAGAGAAAGTCATTAGAGAGTTTTGCAAAAGTTTCAGTTGAGGGGAGCTTGGGTGGCTCAGTCGGTTAAGCAGCCAACTTCGGCTCAGGTCATGATCTCACGGTCCGTGAGTTCGAGCCCCGCATCGGGCTCTGTGCTGACATCTCGGAGCCTGGAGCCTGTTTCAGATTCTGGTCTCCCTCTCTCTGACCCTCCCCCATTCATGCTCTGTCTCTCTCTGTCTCAAAAATAAATAAACGTTAAAAAAAAATTAAAAAAAAAGTTTCAGTAGAAATCTGACTTCAGGAAAATAAGTCAGATTTGTAGCAATTAATTATCCAACATTACTTGTTGGATCAATTTACATTGTACAAAAATTAGCTCCTTTAAGCATCCTCAAAGAAGTAAATAAAGTCATTAGCAGAGAAAAATTATGAAAATTTAAAATTTACATTCACATTGAAAACAAATTCCTGAAATTTTCAAATTTTAAAATTTTCTCATAAAAATAATTCCAAAATGAAATATTGAGATAGCATACTATATATTTGGGAAAATATACATGGAACAGTAAATACAGACATTCTTCTTTTTTCTTTACTTTTATTTTTTATTTTTTAAAATTTACATCCAAATTAGTTAGCATATAGTGCAAAAATGATTTCAGGAGTAGATTCCTTAATGCCCCTTACCCATTTAGCCCATCCCCCCCTTCCCCAATCCCCCCAATAACCCTCAGTTTGTTCTCCATATTTATGAGTCTCTTCTGTTTTGTCCCCTCCCTGTTTTTATATTATTTTTGTTTCCCTTCCCTTATGTTCATCTGTTTTGTCTCTTAAAGTCCTCATATGAGTGAAGTCATAGGATTTTTGTCTTTGACTGACTAATTTCACTTAGCATAATACCCCCCAGTTCCATCCACGTAATTGCAAATGGCAAGATTTCATTCTTTTTGATTGCCGAGTAACACTCCATTGTATATATATACCACATTTTCTTTATCCATTCATCCCTTGATGGACATTTGGGCTCTTTCCATATGGGCTATTTCCATTTGAGCTATTGTTGATAGTGCTGCTATTAACATGGGGGTACATGTGTCCCTTTGAAACAGCACACCTGTATCCCAAGGATAAATGCCTAGTAGTGCAGTAACTGGGTCGTAGGGTAGTTCTATTTTTAGTTTTTTGAGGAACCTCCATACTGTTTTCCAGAGTGACTGCACCAGCTTGCATTCCCACCAACAATACAAAAGAGATCCTCTTTCTCCACATCCTCACCAACATCTGTTGTTGCCTGAGTTGTTCATGTTAGCCATTCTGACAGGTGTAAGGTGGTATCTCATGGTGGTTTTGATTTATAATTCCCTGATGATGAGTGATGTTGAGCATTTTTTCATGTGTGGGTTGACCATCTGGATGTCTTCTTTGGACAAGTGTCTATTCATGACTTTTACTGATTTCATCACTGGTTCTTTGTTTTTTGGGTGTTGAGTTTGATAAGTTCTTTGTAGATTTTGGATACTAACCCTTTATCTGATATGTCGTTTGCAAATATCTTCTCCCATTCTGTCGGTTGTCTTTTAGTTTTGCTGATTGTTTCCTTCTTTGTGCAGAAGCTTTTTATTTTGATGAAGTCCCAGTAGTTCATTATTACTTTTGTTTCCCTTGCCTTCAGAGATGTATTGGGTAAGAAGTTGCTGCAGCCAAGGTCAAAGAGGTTTTTGCCTGCTTTCTCCTTGAGGATTTTGATGACTTCCTGTCTTATATTTAGGTCTTTCATCCAGTGTGAGTTTATTTTTGTGTATGGAGTAAGAAAGTGGTCCAGCTTCATTCTTCTGCATGTCACTGTCCAGTTTCCCCAGCACCACTTGCTGAAGAGACTGTCTTTATTCCATTGGATATTCTTTCCTACTTTGTCAAAAATTAGTTGGCCATACATTTGTGGGTCCATTTCTGGGTTTTGAATTCTGTTCCATTGATCTGAGTGTCTGTTCTTGTGCCAGGACCATACTGTCTTGATGATTACAGCTTTGTAGTATAGCTTGAAGTCTGGGATTGTGATGCCTCCTGCTTTGGTTTTCTTATTCAAGATTTCTTTGGCTATTCAGGGTCTTTTCTGGTTCCATACAAATTTTAGGATTATTTGTTCTAGCTCTGTGAAGAATGTTGGTGTTATTTTGTTAGGGATTGCATTGAATATGTAGATTGCTTTGAGCAGTACTGAAATTTTAACAATATTTGTTCTTCCTCTCCAGGAGCATGGAATCTTTTTCCATTTTTGTGTCTTCTTCAATTTCTTTCATAAGCTTTCTATAGTTTTCAGTGTATAGATTTTTCACCTCTTTGGTTAGATTTATTCCTAGGTTGTTAATGGTTTTTTGTGCAACTGTAAATGGGATAGATTCCTTGATTTCTCTTTCTGTTGCTTCATTGTTGGTGTATAGGAATGCAACCGATTTCTGTGTATTGATTTTATATCCTGCAACTTTGCTGAATTCATGGATCAATTCTTGCAGTTTTTTGGTGGAATCTTTTGGGTTTTCCATATAGTATCATGTCATCTGTGAAGAGTGAAAGTTTGACCTCCTCCTGGCCGATTTGGATGCCTTTTATTTCTTTTTTTGTTGTCTGATTGCAGAGACTAAGGCTTCAAATACTATGTTGAATAACAGTGGCAAGAGTGGACATCCCTATCTTGTTCCTGACCTTAGGGAGAAAGCTCACAGTTTTCCCTATTGAGGATGATATTTGTGTTGGGTCATTCATATGTGGCTTTTATGATCTCGAGGTATGCTCCTTTTATCCCTATTTTGTTGAGGGTTTTTATCAAGAAAAGATGCTCTATTTTGTCAAATGCTTTCTCTGCATCTATTGAGTGGATCATATGGTTCTTGTCCTTTCTTTTATTGATGTGATGAATCATGTTAATTGTTTTGCGGATATTGAACCAGCCCTGCGTCCCAGGTATAAATCCCACTTGGTCGTGGTGAATAATTTTTTTAATGTATTGTTGGAGCCAGTTGGCTAATATATTGTTGAGGAATTTTGTATCCATGTTCATCAGGGAAATTGGTCTATAGTTCTCCTTTTTAGTAGGGTCTCTGTCTGGTTTTGGAATCAAGGTAATGTTGGCTTCATAGAAAGAGTTTGAAAGTTTTTCTTTCATTTCTATTTTTTGGAATAGTTTCAAGAGAATAGGTGTTAACTCTTCCTTAAATGTTTGGTAGAATTCCCCTGGAAAGCCATCTGACCCTGGACTCTTGTTTTTTGGCAGATTTTTGATTACTAATTCGATTTCCTTACTGGTTATGGGTCTGTTCAAATATTCCATTTCTTCCTGTTTCAGTTTTGGTAGTATATATGTATCTAGGAATTTGTCCATTTCTTCCAGATTGCCTATTTCATTGGCATAAAATTGCTCATAATATACTCTCATTGTTTTTTTTTTTTTTTTTTTTGGATTTCTGTTGTGTTGGTTGTGATCTCTCCTCATTCATTATTAATTTTATTTATTTGGGTCCTTTCTTTTTTCTTTTTGATCAAACTGGTTAGTGGTTTATCAATTTTGTTAATTCTTTCCAAGAACCAGCTTCTGGTTTCATTGATCTGTTCTACTGTTTTTTGGTTTCAATAGCATTAATTTCTGCTCTAATCTTTATTATTTCCTGTCTCCTGCTGGTTTTTGGTTTTATTTGCTGTTTTATTTTCAGCCCCTTAAGGCATAAGGTTAGGTTGTGTATCTGAGATCTTTCTTCCCTCTATAGGTGGGCCTGGGTTGCTATACAATTTCCTCTTATGACTACCTTTGCAGAATCCCAAAGGTTTTGGGTTGTGGTGTTATAATTTTCATTGGCTTCCATATACTTTTTAATTTCCTTTTTAACTTCCTGGTTGTCCTATTAATTCTTCAGTAGAATGTTCTTCAGTCTCCAAGTATTTGTTACCTTTCCAAATTTTTTCTTGCGGTTGATTTCGAGTTTCACAGCATTCTTATGTGAAGATATGCATGGTATGATCTCGATCTTTTTGTACTTTCTTAGGGCTGATTTGTGTCCCAGTATATGGTCTATTCTGCAGAACATTCCATGTGCACTGGAGAAGAATATATTCTGCTGCTTTAGGATGAAATGTTTTGAATGTATCTGTTAAGTCCATCTGGTCCAGTGTGTCATTCAAAGCCATTGTTTCCTTGTTGATTTTTTGATTAGATGATCTGTCCATTGCTGTGAGTGGGGTGTTGAAGTCTCCTACTATTATGGTATTACTAGCAATGATTTTCTTTATGTTTGTGATTAATTGATTTATATATTTGGATGCTGCCACATTAGGCACATAAATGTTTACAATTATTAGGTCTTCTTGGTGGATAGACCCCTTGATTATGATATAATGCCCTTCTGCATCTCTTGATACAGTCTTTATTTTAAAGTCTAGATTGTCTGATAGAAGTATGGGTATTCCGGCTTTCTTTTGTTGAACATTAGTATGATAGATGGCTCTCCATCCCCTTATTTTCAATCTGAAGGTGTCTTTAGGCCTAAAGTGGGTCTCTTGTAAACAGCATATAGATGGATCTTGTTTTTTTATCCATTCTATTACCTTATGTCTTTTGATTGGAGCATTGAGTCCACTGACATTTAGAGTGAGTACTGAACTTTATGAATTTCTTGCCATTATGATGCTTGTAGAGTTGGAGTTTCTGGTGGTGTTCTCTGGTCCTTTTTAATCTTTTGTTGCTTTTGTTATTTATTTATTTATTTATTTATTTATTTATTTATGTATATGTATATATTTTCATCTTTTCTCCCCTCAGAGAGTCCCCCTCAGAATTTCTTGCAGGGCTGGGTTAGTGGTCACAAACTCTTTTAATTTTTGCTTGTCTGGGAAACTTTTAATCTCTCCTTCTATTTTGAGTGACAGCCTTTCTGGATAAAGAGTTCTTGGCTGCATATTTTTCTGATTCAGCACACTGAATATATCCTGCCACTCCTCTCTGACCTGCCAAGTTTCTGTGGATAGGTCTGCTGCAAACCTGATCTGTCTTCCCTTGTAGGGTAGGGACTTTTTTTCCCTTGCTGCTTTCATGGTTCTCTCCTTGCCTGAGTGTTTTGTGAATTTGACTATGATGTGCCTTGTTGATGGTCGGTTTTTGTTGAATCTAATGGGGGTCCTCTGTGCTTCCTGGATTTTGATGTCTGTGTCTTTCCCCAGGTTAGGAAACTTTTCTGCTATGATTTGCTCACATAACACTTCTACCCCTATTTCTCTCTTTCTCTCCTGGGACCCCTATGATTCTGATGTCTTTCCTTTTTAATGAGTCACTGATTTCTCTAATTCTTAAATCATGCTCTTTTGCCTCAATCTGTCTCTTTTTTGCTTCATTATTCTCTATAAGTTTGTCTTCTATATCACTGATTCTCTGTTCTGCCTCATCCACCTTTGCTGCCGCTGAATCCATGCGTGATTGCAGCTCAATTATAGCAGTTTTAATTTCATTGTGGCTATTTTTTACTTCTTTTATCTCTGTAGGAAGGGATTCTAATGTATTTTCGACTCCAGCTAGTACTCTTATTATCGTGATTCTAAATTCTGGTTCAGACATTTTGCTTGTATCTGTGTTGGTTAAATCTCTGTCGTTTCTTCATGCTCTTTCTTTTGGGGTGAATTCCTTCATTTTGTCATTTTGAAGGGAGAAAAGGAATTAGGTAGAAAAATTAAAATAAAAAAATAAAATTAAAAAATTAAACACACAGACACACACAAATTGAATCAATGATGCTAGATCCTAGGTGTGTTTTGGTCTTGGTGTTGAATGTGGTTTGACATATTAGAGGGGGGAAAAAGGGGTGGGGGGAGAAGAAAAGGGAAATCTTTTGAGAATTTGAAAAACTGAATACCCTGAAGTAGACTAAAATGAGATGATGGGAGTAAAATAGAATTTGAAAAAATATACACAAAAGTAAAGAATAAAGTAGAAAAAAATTAAAGAAAATTAATGAAAATTAAAAATAAAAATGATTCTTTTCTTTTTCTGTATTCAAGAAAAAGAAACGAAACGAAAAAGAGAAAAAAGAATTAAAAAAGAAAAAAAGGAAATCATTACAAAATTTGAAAAAGTGAATACACTATAGTAGACAAAAATAAAATGATGGAAGTAAATAGAATTTGAAAATATTTACATAAAAACAAAAAGCATAGTAAAAAATTAAAAATATTTTTAATAGAAATTGAAATTAAAAATGAAGTTTTTCCCTTTCTGCATTCAAGAAAAAGAAAAGAAATGAAAAAGAGAAAAAAGAAAAAGAAAGAAAAAAAGGAATTCGTTTGAAAATTTGAAAGGTGATTACACTCAAGTAGACTCAAATAAAATGATGGAAGTAAAATATAATTTGAAAACAAATTACACAAATATAAAAAATATAGTAATAAAAATTAAAGAAAAATATTTTTAATATAAACTGAAAATAACAATGAGGTTTTTTTTCTCTTTCTGCATTCAAGAAAAAGAAGTGTAAAAGAGAAAGAAAAAGAAATAAAGGAAATTGAATAGATGGACCTGCTAACAGATTGAAGTAGTACTGAAATTACTTTGTTTTCCCCTAGAAGTCAGTCTACGTAGCACTTTATAGTCCATAAACTAAGCTGTCGGTGAGACTTGTGGTTTTGAGAGCGAAGTTGGCCTAGTTTGGTGGGGCTCAGTGTAACGGCTCCCTTCTCCACCAGATGGCTCTACTAGCCTACTGGGGTGGATCGTTGCAGAGCTGGTAGATGCGTATGTGCATGCGCGGGAGCGGTGCTTCAGCTTTCGTCCACTCTCCGCTTTTTCATTCTCAGTGACCAGGCCCCAGGCAGTACCTCTTTCCCGACTTTTGTCTCAGATGCAGCTGGTTTCCCCAGCCCTTTACTTCTGAAGGACTGTGGCTTTGACCTGTTTTGCACCTCTGCGGAAGGGTCTTAATGAGCAATGGCCGAATGAGCAATGCCGAGTACCGGCTGCACCCAGGAACGCTTCCTGGACCTTGCTGCTGCCGGAGCCCTGAGACTGTGGCCAGGTGCCAGCCCGCCCCAGAAAAAGTTTGCGAGATAGTGTAGCAGCAGCATTTCAGGGACTATGGAAAATCACAACACACATCTGGCACCAGGCTTCACCCTTAACGACCTTGTTCCTGCACCAGTGAATGTGGTGGTTTTCTGGGGTCTGCTGGGACCAGGTGGCTTCAACAGTCTCTACCAAATGTTCTTCCAGCTGTGGAACCGCTTTTCCCCAGGTGGCCTGAGATCCTTCCGGACCCCACTCTGTTCCTGGGGATTCGCTCTTCCCACCAGAGCATTGCCAGGTATGGAGCTGTGGAGTTGCAGCCTTTGTGCTCCCCTTGTTCACAGTCTTAATGGAATTTAAACCCTCTCCTTTCTCCTTTCTCCGTTTTTAGTTTAGTTCCTGTAGCTGTTTCCAATTTTTCACTTCCTCTCCAGCTGCTTTTGGGGAGGGGTGCTTTTCCCATATCCCCCCCACCCCTGCCCTCCACCCAGTCTCCGTCCTCTCTCCACTTGCAAGAGCCCCTCCTTTCCTGCGCCTTCTCACTCCCAAGTTTACTTCTCTGCGCTGTGTACCTGCTGAATTCTGTGGTTCAGGTTGTTCAGGTTGTTGTGTTAATCCTCCAGTCAGTTTTCTAGGTGTGTAGGATGGTTTAGTGTTGGTCTGGCTGTATTTCATGGATGTGAGACACACAAAAAACTTCCATGCTCTTCTACCATCTTGTCTCCTCCCTCTAAACACAGACATTCTGATAAAACTGGTAGATTATATATAAGGAAAATAAACTTTGGGCCTGAGGAAAAGTCACTTATAAGTTTGGAAAGTCAAATTATTATTGAATAGTTCAATAATAATAATAATCTTATGCCAGAGGACAATGAAATGATACTTTTAATACTCCAGGAAAGAAAAATGTGAGTCACTGATTTTATATCCAACCAACTGACTTTCAAATAAAAAGACTGTGCACTATTATACAAATATTTAATATTTACATGATCACTTTCTCAGAAATATTATTTCCATACATACTTCCTGAGCAATCTATTAAAGAATTTGATTAAATTACCAAATGATAGAATAGATATCAACATAAGTACTGGTGAAGAACATAAAAAATATATCTTCTATCTGAACCAAACTGAATAGTGGTTATAAAAACAGGATAAGTGGTTATAATTATAGTTATAAAGGAGAGTAAATTAGGCCATAGCTCTGTGTTTTGGTAATATAGAAAGAATATAATCATAAAAATATAAGAATAAGTGAGGGGATCACATGACTGGTGGTATAAACTTTTTGGTTGCTTAAGGTTATTGAGAGTAAATTTTATTATACATTAGATGCTGTGGGAAAAAGAGGGGAGGGGGAAAAATGATCAGTTGCTAATTTCCTTCTTGTTCACAGTAGGGTACCAGTCAATGCATAATGAGAGAAAAATGGGAAAGATCATTGACTTGGATAGAGTTATTTATGCAAAAGTAAATTTTAAAACAAAAAATTTCCTAAATATAAAAATAAAGATTGAGTACATAAACAACATAATGAAATACTCTATAAAATGATTAGCACAGAGTGAACATTTCGATCATATTAATAAGTGCAAATGAGCTTAACTCACCACTTAAGTTAAGATTTTCATATTGCTTAACAAATTAGATAAATTAGTGAAGGAACTCAGAAAGGACTAGTGGAGTAAAATATGGAACATCTAAAAATGAGACAGAGCAATATGATGGTGTGAATGCCATATAACTAGCAGCATATTATTTCTAATTCATCTGGAATAACCACCATTCTGAATCTTACATTCACTATTTTTTTCTTTATAGTGTAATTTTACTGTAGCTATATATGTTAATATAGAGTATAATTTTGAATTTAATTTTTAAAATTTGTATAATTATCATGCTTTATGTATTTTTAAGACTTATTTGTCACTTGTATTAATGCTAACATCTATTCATATCACAATATGTGGTTCTAATTCATTTGTTTTGACTATTTTATAATAATCGTGTGTGTGTCAGTTTATTCATCGTCTTTCCATCTTTACCTCATTTAGGTTGATTCTAGGTTTTTACTATTGTTTTCCTATCTTTTTCTTTTCTTTCTTTTCTTTTCTTTTCTTTTCTTTTTTTTTCTTTTCTTCTCTCTTCTTTCTTTCTTTCTTTCTTTCTTTCTTTCTTTCTTTCTTTCTTTCAAGAGACAGAGAGCATGAGTGGGTTATAGCGTCAGAGAAAGAGAGAATCTTAGGTGGTCTCTGGGCATGGAGCCAGATGTAGAGCTCAATCCCACGACCCTGGGATCATGACCTGAGTGTAAATCAAGAGCCTGATGCCCAACCAACTGAGCCACCCAGGCACCCCAAGGTTTTTGCCATTGTGAATAGTGTTACCATGGATAGATATTTGTATCCAAAGTATGGACACATTCTCATCTTTTTTTCACATGGATAATAATTTTTTTCCCAACTTATTATCATTTATTTGACCCACCCATTCTGGCTTATTTTGAGTTCCATACACGCATTGGTTATTATTGTGTGGGCACTCTGTTCTGTCCCTTTAGTCTATTTCTGTCAATATATCACTAGCTTAATTACCATGGTTTCATAAGTATACTTCTCTGTTCTAGGATCCCCTCCTCTCATCCAAGATCCGGTGTTGAATTTAAGTGTTATTTCTCAGTTTCCAACAATCTTTCAACATTTTTTCAGCCTTTCCTTGTCTTTCAGGATCTTGACAGTTTTGAAGTATGGGTAATTATTTTTCAAATTCTCTCAGTTTGTTTTTTCTGATATTTTCTCATGTTGGACTGTGGTTATACATTTTGGCCATTGTACTGCAGGAATGATGTGTTTTTATGAGTGCATGATATCATGGGGTTCATGATGAAGCTATGTCTTTTACTGATGATATTGTTTGATCACTTGGTTAAGATGTCTTCTGTGGGCTCCTTCTACTATAACATTACTATCTATCACTTTTTACTTAATGAATATTTTGGGGGAGATACTTTGATATGATGCAAATCCCATTCTCCTCAAATATTAACCAGTTATCTTTAGCATTCACCTATAGATCCCATTGGCAGAAATTATAACTGTGATATTTGCTTAATGTTGATTTTCTACTTGCCTCTTTCCTTACACATTTATTAATTGGAATTCTGTTCTAAAGAAAAGCTGTCCCCTGTCTCTTAATTGAGTATGGACTTTGGATATTTCTTTAAATCTACACGCTAATCCCATTATTATCATTCATTTTGATGCTCGGAGTGTTCCAGTTTGGACCATTAGGTTGGTTCTTGTGTTCTTTTGACAAGCCTTCATCTTTCTTTGAGCACTTCCTTATTTTCTGGAACTGTATTCATGTATTTTCCCTGCCTAGTGCTAGAATTAACCACTTTTCCAGGAAGCCCCAGTTCTATTTGTTGGTGAATAATATTTAAAAGCCAAGATAAAAGTAGCCATTTGGAGGCTATTTTTAATTTTAAAATTATATCATATATGAAAAAGTGAGGCTCACACTTAGCAAAAAAAAAGATACTTCCACTCTTGGGAACATCATGGGAACTGAAAGTGAGAGAATAGGATTTAACTCACACATTAAGACCTGTGTTCATTGAGTGGAATTGTCCACATTATTTTAAATTTTAATTCTTTTTAATATCTTGATTAGAATAATGGATGATTTTGTCTAAGTAAAGTTTGTATGATACAACTCCACCATAGTATGAATCATTGATAAGAAAAAGCTTTTCTCATCTTGGCATTGCATCTTGACTCTTGCTTGCAATTGAGAAAAATCCAATATTAATAAAAGAAAAAATAGACCTTAAAGCGTATTTTATTTAAATTTTCATATTTCCTTGTGAAGCATGGACCTCAGGGACAAATAGAACTGGGAATTCCTTTGAACACTTGCAGGGTTCCTGTTCTATCTAACATCACAGTCTCTTTCTGTGTTGGATGAAGTTTCCAAATTACTTTATTTTGTGAACTTGGCTTCTGGCACTCCCATGCCTCATGTAGCATAGCTTACTCATCAAAAAAGGACTGAATCTCTTTCCTCAGCCAAATCAACAAAATCATGAAGATGGACTATTTGGCATGGCTTGGACTACAGGCCTATCCCTGAACAAATCAACAATGATCAGACGATGTAAATCTATAATTAAGATCTGTCACTAGAATCATATGGTAGAAATGTGGCAGAAGTCTTTCCCCAAAGGGTGGAATTTGGTCTCAGAGAAGGAGTACTCAGAATAAAAACTAGAGTCTCTAGTCTTAGGCAATAATTTAAAAGAGAAATAAGAATTCATTTTGTGCGTGTGTGTGTGTGTGTGTGTGTGTGTGTGTGTGTGTATTAGGGACTATCCTGTGTAAATGAATTAGAATCTTGAAATCAAGAAAGCACAAGAAAGCATTATGTATCAAGAGGAGACTGTGAGCAAGAATATGGAGTGCTCCAGAGAAAATGAGTTCACAAGAATTTTGCACAAAATGCTTACAAGTTTGAACTTTATCCTGGAGTTGACAAAACCTTTTTATGTATTTGTTTTTGTCTTACTAGGACAGCAGCATTATCAGATTGCACTTTGCACTTTGTAACGCAATCAATTTGGCAGAGGTTATTGTATGGGTCACAGGTAGAAATTCCCGTTTGAGTAAGGAATGATAAGAGAACTTCACCTAGGGATAATAAAAAGGGGAAGAGAAAGTAAAATCAAGTCCTTCAAGCTTGTTTTAGTAGAAGGAAAATGGTAAGTCAAATTGGACAACTGTTTTTGTTTGGCCAAATGACTAAATAAGGATTGCGTTATTTACAAATAGTGTGATCATCCCTCCCAGTTTGCCTGAGACATCTGAGTTTACATGCATTGTCCCAGGTCTACATGTATTATTTAGTGACCCTTTTCGTTCTCAAGTGTGTCTTATTTTGGCAATTAGATTATTTCTACACAGTAAGATTGCAGAAGTAGAAATGGTTTTGAGGGAAAAAATAATAAATTCTTTTAGGGTATATCGAATTTGGCACGTTTGTGCTATACCCAATTGTAAAGGATCATGTTAATCTGATTAAATATTCCAGTATGTAGTAATTAACTTAACTATGTGGATTAGATCAGTTGTTAAGCATCCTGAATAAGAGATTTGGATCCAAAGTGGAAATGTTTGCTTTACTTTGTCTCATTTCTTCTGACTGCATTGATAACCCTCACCAACAATTTTGCAAATGTACAGAATTAGACATGAGGGATTGGGGTTTGAATATATACATCAATTAGCACCAACCAATTACATTTCTTGGGAAAGAAACCTCACAAACTAAAGTCCTGTGGTGGTGATCAGTAGCTGCTTTTACATATGAAATAAAGCATGTGCAGTAAACATATTTTCTAAATCAAAACCTTAGATATTTATCCTAGTAAAACTGTTTTGTGATGCTTCTCAATACAAAATGCAGAAAATGAAGTAGACTTCAGATAGTAAAATATTATAATTTCTAGGGGTTTAATGATTTATATAGACAAATCTGGGGGAAAAAGCACATTTTTTGCGAGTACAGTCACTGTAAGATTTTAGGATAATTTAGGAAATATTCCTTCCTTTTTTTTAAGTTTTTAATGTTTATTTTTGAGAGACAGAGAGAGAGAGACAGAGTGGGAGTGGGAGAGGGGCAGAGAGAGAGGGAAACATAGAATCCGAAGCAGGCTTCAGGCTTTGAGCTGTCAGCACAGAGCCCAATGTGGGGCTCAAACCCACTAGCCATGAGACCATGACCTGAACTGAAGTTGGATGCTTATTTGACTGAGCCACCCAGGCGCCCCAGAAATATTCCTTTCTTTATTATCTCATTTAATTAACATCTTTCATGGAAATGATACTGATGTTCTTAATTTTATTTATGCTTTCACATTCCATCCTGGACATCTTTCACAGAATATAAAATGTAGTGCATTAATTTTAAAAATTATATATTCCTGCCCCTGGATTGAGTTAAAAATATTTGCTTTGTCAGATTTCTTCCTATATCATGTATATACGTTTCTTGGGGGCAAAATAACAAATTAATCCAGAATAATATCTTGAAGAGAAATTCATTTCTCCTTCAAATGCATTACTCAGCTTCAGGATATATTCTTAAATTTCAAAACCTATTTACCTCACTGTACCTAACCATTTATAGTTTTATAAATGCTTCTGCTGTTTTCCAACACAGCATTTGCCAAAAACAAACAAACAAAAAAGAAATTGTTTTGTTTTACAAATCACCTAAGAATTTTTAAAATGCATGTATTTAAACATTCCCTCTAATTTTTGCCATGCTACAAATGACACTCTGAAAAATCACTTTGATTGTTTCAATGAAAAAATGATAGACACCCTGAAAAATCACATTAAATATTTACCTCAACCTCCAAATTATTGTGACTTAAATAGTGAAGAGACATGGGATATATTTAGTTTTAGTTATATAAAATAAAAATAGTAGCTTTTAAGTAGTTTTAATTTTATAAAGAATGACAACAATGTTCCCCATATGATTGATGGTGAATATCTTTGATATGGCACTGTAAGTTTAAGCTTCAAGAACCCATGGAGATGGGGAAATGTTAGTCAAAGGTACTAACTTCCAGTTATAAGATGAATAATTTAATGTATAGCATAGTGTTTACAGTTAATAATATTGTATACTTGAAAATTAAGAGAGTAGATATTAAATGTTCTCACCACAAAATAAAAAAACAAAATGGTAATGGTGTGAGGTAATAGATGTGATAACTAACTTTATTTTGGTAATCATTTTGCAATATATATGTATATAAAATCATCACATTGTAAACCATAAACTTACACAATGCTGTTTGTCAATTATATCTCAACATAGCTAGGAGAAAAAAAGAGGTGATTGAACACTCAAATTATAAATAATGTACATTTGCTCATTTTGTAAAGAAAGAAACCATGGAGAGAGGTTGAATTGATTTATTCTTTAAAAGGAATGAAATTTATAAGCTGAATGCATTGTGGTTCTGATAATTCTGATGAGTGGTAGTGAGCTGTTACACTGAGATAAAAAGGCATTTCAGAAAAGGAAGAATCAGAAGAGAAAGAAAAGGAATAAGAAAGTGGAGTGAGTTGGTTCACAGAAGGGAGGTAGTGAAAGCATCATATGAAAACACAGGACAGGAGGAAGGAAAAAAAAAAAACAACAGGACAGATTTGTGTCTGGGGAAGGGTAGAAAAAACAGAAAATATTACTGAAGTGTGGCTCCTCATGATAAAGTAGTGAAAAAATCTGCTTCTCTGAAATGAAGAGAGATACTGGTTACCTTTTTAACATGGACATTCTTGCTAAGATGGTTAGGTAAGAATTTCTAAATAGCTCAAGTTCCTCCAGGTAGATGATGAAATAATTGAAAACTACATTTTCCATAGAAACTAAGACACTTGCTATTATAAGAAAGGCCCATATATAGAATACTTCCCTTTTCCAAGGCAAGCCTAAGTAATACATTGTGACCCTTTTCATTATGGGGTCTGGACATGGTCTTACAACACTTGCAGTGTAGTGCTTCAGACAGCCACTGGTAACCAATGTTGGCACTTGACCAAAAATCTATTTCTCCTATCAGTTGAATCAGTATTTAAGCTTGTGCTAATCAAAGTAACATAATATAATCAAATCAAATAATATGGCTAGCAAGGCATCAAACAATACTGGGTTTGACTCCTGCCTACAATGATTGAATATTTGGATTAGAGCCTTCCCAAATTTTGATCTCCAACATTGTGGAACACAGAACCACTGGAAGAGATTTTGAAAAGCTGGAAAATTCTTAGGTTCAACATTTGGGTCTTTGAATGCTCTTTTCCTACTCTGAATCCACTTCCTAAAATGAGTATTATAGGCTGAATTGTGTTCCTTCCAAATTCATATATTGAAGCCCGTATCCCTATTATCTCAGAATATGACTGTATTTAGGTATAGAGACTTCAAAGTACAAAATTTAAATGGGATCATTAGAGTGGATCCTAATCTAGTGTGACTGGTGTCCTTACAAGAAGAGAATAAAGACAGACAATACAAACTGAGGGAAAACTATGCTGAGGAAGTAGAAAGAGGACAGAAATCTTAGGCCTCAGAAAATCTGACACCTTGGTTTTAGAATTCTAGCCTCCAGAATTGTGTTATTTTTTATGGCAACTCTAGTAAACTAACACTAAACTAACACTTTACACATTTCCTAATTCAACACACCATCAGAAAGGAGATGTTAACTGGTAGATCACCCCATTTTTAAATAGGTTTGTAGATTCTGCCTTTTTCCCCCCTACAACTACAGTTTTAGAGGTACAATTGTCATGAAATCAAGCCAAACATTTACCAAAAATTTTGTTTCTAACTGAATGAGACGTCTAGCAGATGTTTTTATTGTTGGAATCTCCTGTCAATACTATATTTTGTCATTTTGACGGTGGTATATTGTGAATTAGCAAAGCATGATATCTTTTATCTCATTGTATAGCATTTTTTTTACAAAAATAGAATTCCTACTTCTTTCCCTTTCATTTTATCCAAATTTTCCCAATGTACTTTAATTATCTTGCTCAAGATTTTCATTGAGTATACTTTCTTTTTATACAATACTAGAACTACTTCTTGCTAATGAATATCTTTATTTTGAATTAAGTATTACTCTTTGCTGCTTTTGGTTAGTTTTGAAATCTGCCAAAGCACCTATGATGTTATTTCCATAGTTTGTGTGATTTCATATTTAACATCCATAATATGTGCATTAGTATATAGACATCTGGTGGTATAATTGCTGTTTCTGTTCCTTTAATTATACTTTTAAATGAATTAATAAGAATGTTGTTTATCATTAGGTTTTACGATTTTTTTATAGCGTCTCCCTCCCACTGCCATGTCATTAGTGAAGTTCTATACAGTACAATTTTCATGCATGTATCTGGATATATTTCTCCCTTTAAAATAAGATCTACATATATTCTGATAAAAAATGTATTCTTTTGGGGAACCTGGGTGGCTCAGTCAGTTAAGCGTCAGACTCTTGGTTTTGGCTCAGGTCATGATCTCACAGTTCCTAAGTTCGTCTGCCTGAGATTCTCTCTCTCCTTCATTCTCTTCCTGTCTCTCTCCCTATCCTGTGCACTCTCTCAAAATAAATAAATAAATAAACTCAAAAAAATGTATTCTTTCTAATAACTTTCTCAATAACTTTGGGAAGGGGCAACCTTATCCTTATTTTACAGATAGAAAATGTGAAGATAATGAGCTTATGTCAAATAACGAAATTACCCTCTCAAAAAGTAGCACTAATATCACTTAAGAATGCTAAAGAAAAATAGTAAGTCAGCAAGGTACATGTGATTCAACTGGTCATATTTGTGAATCTGTAAAGGCTTTTTAAAATTATTAAACTCAATATGTTTAATGTCATTCACAAACAAGAATACCAGCATCTTCTAGTTTCTTTTCAAATGGGAAAAGTAACTTAACACCCAATGAGACACAGACCTGTGTGCATATTTATACATTCAGATACACGTGAACAACAAGTCTTAAATTCCATTATAATCACACACCACTCTGGTGGTAACATGTTTTGGTTTTGGAACCATGCACCATGCTTGTTTAGCTTTCAAAACTCAGATGCAGTATTATCTTTTTTTTTCTTTTTTTTTTTTTTTTTGAGTTGGGGAGGGATTGGGGGGGGGGGAGAAAGAGAGAGAGAGAGAGAGAGAGAGAGAATCTTAAGTAGGCTTCTCACCCTGCACAGAGCCTGAATCAGGGCTCCATCTCATGGCCATCAGTTCATGACCTGAGTCAAAATTAAGAGTTGGCTGCTCAACTGACTAAGCCACCCAGGCACCCCTGGTATCATCTTTTTATAAAGCATCTTCTGACTCTCCCTGAGCAGTGGTAACCACTTCTTTCTGTGTAAAGCTTTGTATTTTTGCACATCTGATAGCGTATTGCCTGCACTTATTTTCATGACTGCATTTTTTTCTCTAGATTTCTAAATTTCTTGAGTATAAGAATATATTCATATTTATGTCTTCAGTATTTTGCACTATGTTTAGCAAATAAGCACTCAGTAAATGCGTGTTAAATTAAAAAAAATAAATGTATGTGATGCAAAGTCTTTAGATATAAGAGCCATGTGAATATAGTTTTTTCAGGATTCAGACGACTTCAAATAGAATGTGTTTGCATTTTTGCTCAAAGACTGAAGTGTGTTAATGCTTCTTAACTGTTACGAGATGGAGCTGGACTATTATACATAAGACTAATGAGTATAAAACATATGGACCATATCTCATTTTTGTGCCCCAGTGCCTACTACAGTAGCAGTGAGTGCAAATGAGTAATGGATAGAAAGATGATTAATGTGTTTGTTTATTGTTGAGGAAACAAGAATACTTGCAGCTTTGACTGAGATAATATGGGGTCTTAATATATTTTGAAATTGCTAAAAGAGTATTAAATAGTAAATATAGAGTATGTATTCCATTGTTTTTTGTTTGTTTGTTTTTTAATCAAATCTCTGATTAGGTTGTAAGCTTGACTCTCTTCCCTCTTTCTTGGTACAATCAGTTACATATGGTGAATGAAAAAGAATGCACTTATTCAGATACTAATTATATTTTCCTGAAATAGCTAGAGTTTTTTGCCAGGATTCAGAGGGATGGTAGCGTCATAAATAAGTTCACGTAAGGGTAGTTTAACTGAGACATCTTCTGTACTTCTGATCGATGATGGTAATCTGGGTGGCTAATCAGTGTCTGTATCCTAGCTCAGTGTTCATGAGTGTTTCTTTTGCTTTGCCACAAGGTACCAGAGGATGACTTTTCCAGATAGAAGATAAATAGTTTTAAGTCAAGTATGTATAAAATGAAATTAAAAAGGACAGAGAAAACTTTGTCACTGTTTTAGCAAATTTGCATTTCATCATCATTTGTGTTTCACTTTCTATATATTTCTAACTAGCAATCTCTGTTTCTGCCGTCAGGAATCCATGGCATTACAAACTCAGATTTGTGTGAAATGATGAAATTTTGCTTCCTGAATTTTAAATGCAAAATCTGGCACGTTCATTTGCATATGGGGAAATTTATGGTTGGGGCCAACAGACATGTTTCTCTTCAATGATGTTAAAAAACATATTTAATTATGAACAAAGAAAGTAATATTTAAACAAGTCAAATTGCATTTTTTTACACAAATCAGTTGCCTTTTTGGTTATTTTCTTCTACTATTTTCTGACATTTATACTCTGTTTTAGTGAATTTTGTTTCCTTGCTAACTCATTGGCCATGAGCATTCTTCAATGTGTGGTTCTCTCAAAATTTGGAGCACCCCTACCTCTCTTCTCTCTACTGTTAAAGTTCTCTATGTTTTTTAATATTAAAAACTCATTTTCTTCTTCCTATAGCCTTCCAGTTCCACTTTTAACATTTCAGTTCCACTTAAATTTCTGAGCTCCCTTTCTCATACCTACTGTCTCTTTCATACTGCCTCTTAATTATTTTAAATAAATATATATCTCATGTCTCTATAATAGCAATAAGACTCTTAATGACAGAGCTATGTCTAATAGTTTTTATTTTTTCCTAGTTCACTAAACCAAGTGGTAAGCACAAAATTCAAATTCAATTCAAAATATTTTTAAACTGAAATAAATGAACTTAAAAATGCATTTTATACTAGAAAAACTATTATCAAAAGCTTTATGAAAACTGCTTTGACTGAGGTGAAATAAAACTGACATTGTAGTATAATAGGGGCTACTAAATTAGAAGGTGCCATAGTGATCACAGAAATTGTTTACCCTGATGAAGAGGTTAATACAGAGCACACTCTCTATTTTGGTTCTCTATTGCTAGTAATAAATCTCAAAACTTAAAATAACAAGAGCCATTTATTGTTTGTCATTGTTTTGTGGTTGGTCTGAGTGAGGAGATAGTAAAACCTTGGTTTGCGAGCATAATTCGTGCTGGAAACTGCTTGTAACCCAAAGCACTTGTATATCAAAGTGAATTTTCCCATAAAAAATAATGGAAACTCAGATGATTCATTCCATATCCCCAAAAATATTCATGTAAAAATGATTACAATACTGTAATATTATACAAAACAATAAAGAAAATACAAAATATAAAGAAAAATAAAGAAATTAACCTGCACTTACCTTTGAAAACCTCCATGGCTGGTGTGAGGGAGACAAGAAAGAGGAGGGTTATTGCATGGGATGACTTTCACTATCACTAATGGAATCACTGCTATCTATTGGTTCAATGGAATCTTTATCTGCACGGGGGTAATTTTATACTCTCTCACGGATGTTGACTACAGTACAGTATTAATAAACTCTTGTCATATACTATATTTAATGTAACTGGCAATAAAGCAGCAGAGGAAAGGGTCTATATCTGTAGGCAGCCTGACCCAGAATGAAGTAAAGCATTCCTAAGCTTACTCTTGTATGGAAAAGCAAAGGGCTGTCCACAGATGCTTTGAAGTGACAAAAAATACACTAGTGCCAGTTGTGGGCACCTTTCAACATTCTGAAAAATCACTGATTTTTGCCGGACACCTCAGCCTAAGACCGAGCATCTGAGCATGGGAGACGATCACCCACAATCCTTCAGTGAGAGAGAGAGACAAGAACCAATGGCTCAGTTGTGATCTTGTGACATTTGACATCACATACTGCTCATATTGCAAGACATCGCTCATTTATCAAGTTAAAATGTACTAGAAATGTTTGCTTATCTTGTGAAACACTTGCAAAACAAGTTACTGGCAATCCAAGGTTTTACTGTATTTGGGGGGATCTTCTGCTCTATGTTGCAATGGCCAGGGCTGCAATCACCTAAAAGCTGCTTTCAGCTGAGAGACATCCAGGATGGCTGACTTGTATGTCTGACAATTTAGTAATGTTTAGTAATGTTAGCCGGGAACTCTGTTGCGGCTATTAATCAAGGTGCTGTAGTTCTCATTTGAGTGGCCTCTTCCTATAGCTTCAGAGATAGTAGAGTCTCATACTCTGTTAGTAGAAGGGACTTCTCCCTGTAGCTTGGGTTTTTCACAGAAAGACAGTTGGATTCCAAATTGGAGTGTTACAAGTATGGAAAATGGAAACCACAAATCTCTTTAGGAATAGCTTCAGAAATTACATAGCATCACTCCCACCAGATTCTGTTGGTTAAAGCAGTTAAGTAATAAGGCCAGACAAGGAAAAATAAGGAAACATATAGGAGAAGTGGCAAAGAATTTGCTTTAATCTTTAATAAAAAAATCATCTCTGATTTTCAACAAAATCCTAAACATTCAACAAATGGCTATCTAGCACTATCTAGTTAGCTAATATTTTGAAGTTTGACTTTTCAACTATTAAAAGTTAATGTAAAGGATCAAGCAGGATTTTCTATCTTGCAATGTTAAATTGTACTTAGCTGGCTAAGACATTGTTTTTCATGAGAGATCTTTCAAAATGTAATATGCTTTATCAGATTTATTTAAAGCAAGTAAAATTACCTTTGTTCTAACACTTGTATTATCATTTATAAAACTATTTTTTTGTTCATCTTCACCTGTCCACTGAAGAAGATGAACATCTGAGATTTACAGATTGTGCATCCCAAATCGTGTTCCTAGACAACATGTCAATCATCAGCACATACCAAAAAGCTAGAATGGTTTCAGGTAATTGTCTATGTTTTTGTATCTAGTTTAGTGTATTTAGCTGACATCTTTTTTGTTTGTTGGTTTCCTGAGATTCTTAAGGAATCCACTAAGGTGGTTTAATGTTAAAAATTCTATGAGTTCCTGAAATGTAAGGATATAATCTTAGTATAGAAATCATGGAAAATGGAAAACACCATTGGAAGGTGTCAGTGCTGGACTGAGAACCTAACATTTAACTGGAGTTAATAGTACCAAGAAAATGGTAAGTTAATTGTGGTTCTTTGTAAAAAGACTGCCAGGGTGGCTGGGCTTAGAAGAATACTATTTTTCTATCAGAAACTACAGATCAAAAACTATGATTATCTTAAAACTTTCTTTCACACTGACCTTATGATCTAAATGTAGAATTTAGAGAGAAATATGTAAATAAGTAAATTATAATACTTACATAATTATAAGATATATTATTAGGGAAACTGAAAGCACATGATTAAAGCAGTTTGTCATTTGTACTACATTTTTATCATTTAGTTTTTTTTTTCTATTCTTTATTTTGAAATAAGTCCAGACTTATAAAAAGTTGCAAAAATAGTCATAGGGTTCTTGTACACCTGACAGTCTCCTCAAATGTTTAAGTTTTACGTAACCACCATATGATTATCTAAACCAGGAAGTTAATATTGATATAGTACTGTTAAATAATTTACTGGCCTAATTTAAATATCATTAATTGCCCTAATATCCAATCCAAGATCACAAACTGCATTTAGTTATGTCTATTTAGTCTCCTTTAATCTGAGACAGTTTCTCAAATTGAAGTAATTTTTATCTGTAATGAGAGAGTGAAAAAAGTTCCTGAAAGACTGTGATATTACTACTTTTAGAGCATTAATATCCTGTCATGTATTAAGATCTGAAAAAAACTTGTGAAATTGTGCCCAACTGCTTTTTCCCCCTGAAGATAGTTTCTTACAGATAGATAATATCTAAGGTAACTCAACCATTTCAAGGACATGAGTTTGGCCACTAGATGACAATAGCATCCTTTTCTATCTCGCAGAATTTCTTTTAGTCTTGCCCAGGTTTTCAGTTTAAGGTCTACCACCAAAGGCATCTTAATCAAAGCCTTTATAATATTCTAATACTATTTGGGCATGACACACTTTGTTAGAAGATACAACGTTATAATATCACTTTGTCTTATTAATTATCTGTTTACATATCTATTTTCCCTACTACACTGTGAAGTACTTAAGGAATCTTGTCATTTCTTGTTTATTCTTATGTTCATGGTACCCAATACTACTGCCAATATATAGTTGATTGTCAATACATGTTTAATAAATAAATATATTGTATAATATCTCCACTATACCGTTAAAACCAACTTTCAAACAAAATGAGCATTAATCCTTGCTAGTTACTTTATGTATACTCCATATTATTTATTGCTTTGTTTTTTACCAGAATTGAGATTTGTCTTTAAGTTTGTTCTTTACAGTTTTGTTCTTTACAGGAGTTCTCTGTTGGTCAATTGAACTGGAAAATAATATTTAGTAATTGCCTAGTCTTAATATTAAAGGGTCTTCTATATAACTAAAGCAATCTTCTTGGTCATCTTTCAGCCAATTTTGAGAATATGATCTAGGTAGACCAATTAAATATAAATAGAAGTATACTATGGGCTTCCTGTAGAGTTTTTCCTCTTTTCATATAAATGTTATCTTCTTCTCTTCCTTTATCTTTTCATTGAAATGAGAACATTATTAGTCCTTTATAATGAGCTGCTGCAGTAGGCATCTTATGATGATGGGAGGAACTCACAAGGGAGAGCGGTAGATGACAACAAGGCTATAGGCCCACTTTTATTGAGCTACTGAAATGACAATTGCCTATATCTGTAATGTTTGCATATAACTTAAATAAGGCGATGTCTGTGCCACTGTATCTGGGCTTTGTTACTTAAAGCTTGATTCATTCCAAATGTACAAAAAGTCCATAGGTAATGTGGAAGGAGAGCCTGTTACTTTTTATTAGCTGGACTTTAAATTCCATGAAGTAAGCACCATGTTTATCTTTATATTAACTTTCTAGAGACTAGTAGAGGGCCTCATACCTACTAGGGGCTTGAAAAATCTTGCTTAATAAATTTAGGAAGGAATGACTTCTGTAATTCCTAGATACAGCTTGTTTTAAATTGAAGTATTCTCGTTTTGACATAACAATTCTTACTAAAAAAAATTTTTAAGTAGATTTTCAGGAATTAATGAGAAACTCCAAAATTAATCAGAACTAATATTTGTTTTTTTCATTTTTTTCTGCACATGACCCTTAGGTTTGACACTTATTTTTTGATTTTTATGTATTCTTATTGAACTTTCCTCAGTAGATGTAATGAATCCTTCCATCAACTCTAAGGTAATAATGAGCTATACTTGATTTTGTGTCTGAATCCATGACTGTTGTAAAAGCCCAACTATCCCGGGTTTCTAAGTATTCCACTTTTTTAAGGGTGACTGAAGAAGTTTCTCCTGTTATCTTCTTTATAGAAAAGCTTGGTACCTGAGAGATTAATAAAAGAAGCAGAGATGGGAAGATCTCTGATAGACATTTACTTTGAGATGTTAGGAAAATAGAAGAAGCAGCAGAAAATAAATGCTAGGAGGAGTATTTATCAGTTAGTTTTTTTCTTATTCTTTCAATATACATTTATTATATGAAATGCACTTGACTTTTTCCAGTGTCAATAAGTCAGATAAGTCACAGGGCCTTTTAAGAGATTGGGCAATACAAAGCTCCCACTGGGTCAAGATTCACCCCTTCATCCCCAAAACAGAGAGCTAAGGTGCACATAACAATGGGAACTTAGAACCATCTCAATAGCCTTCTAGTTGTTATTCAATGTTAGTAAAATCAAACTCCAGAAAGATGTGGGGAGGCTAAGAAAATGAGGCAAATATAAACTAGGGGACAAAGCTGTTGTAAAAAATAAGAACACATGAGATATGAGGTCATGGAATAGGAGGTCACAAAGATAGTTCATGAATTGGTGGTGGACAGAAATAACATTTGAACTGCTTGATGGGACTTTTTATCTGATCACCTCTGAGTTTTAAAGGGTATTTAAACCATCTAGTTGCATTTAGAGTGAATGTAATATCTTTCCTTTCTCTTTTAAGATAAACAAATTGTATCAAAATAAAACATAATGAAGATCTTTCCCAGAACTTGTCATCCTGTTACTTAAACTTAATAATTTATTTTTTAATTAATAAACTTTAATTTTTAGAGCTGTTTCTGGTTTACAGAAAATAAAAACACAGAGTTCCCATATAACTTCTCATCCATACATGCACAGTTTCTCCTGTTACTAACATCTTACATTAGTGTGGTATATTTATTACAATTGATGTACCAGTATGGTACTTTATTAACTTTATTAACTAAAGTTCACCATTTATACTATGGTTCACTTTTTGCTTTGTACCTTCTATGAGTTTTGACAAATGCATAATGACATGTATTCACTATTACTTTATCATATGGGATAGTTTCATGCCCTGAAAATCTCTTGTACTCCGTCTGTTCATCCCTCTCCATCATTTCCTCCAAAACCCTGGCAACCACTGATTTTTTTGCTGTCCCTATAGTTTTGCCTTTCTTAGAATGTCATAGAGTTGGAACCATACAGTACATAGGCTTTTCAGATTGGCTTCTTTCACTTAGCAATATGTATTTAAGTTTCCCTCATGTCTTTTTTATGACTTGAAAGCTCTTTTTTTTTTTTCTGATGCTGAATTCTATTATATTGTCTGAATGTACCACAGTTTATCCATTTACCTACTGAAGGACATCTTTGATTGCTTCCAAGTTTATTCAATTATGAATAAAGTTAATATAAACATAGTGTGAAAGTTTTTGTGTCGACATATGTTTTGAACTCTTTTGGATAAATACTAAAGACTCTAATTGCTGGATCATGCAGTAAAAGTATATTTAGTTTTCTAAGAAACTGCCAAACTGTCTTCCAAGTGGCTGTACCATCTTGCATTCCCACCGGCACTGAATGAGAGTTTCTGTTGTTCTAAAGTCTGGCCAGCATTTGGTGCTGCCAGTATTTTGGATTTTAGCCATTCTAATAGATGTGGAGTGTTATCTCATTGTTGTTTTAATTCACAATTCCCTGATGCCGTATGATGTAGAATGTCTAAACATATGTTTGTTTTCCATCTATTTGCCTTCTTTGATGGGAGATCTGTTCAGAACTTTTGACCACTTCTTCTTTGGGTTGTTTGCCTTCTTATTTTTGAGTTTTAAGAGATCTTTATGTATTTTGGGTACCAGTGCTTTATCAACTGAGTATCTGCAAATATTTTCTCCCAGGCTGTGTTTTGTCTTTTTGCTCTCTTAACAATAATTTCTTTTTAAGAAAACACAGTGGAAAACTAGCAATACAACAATTTTAAGGTGTATTTATACTTTGTTGAGATTATCTGCAGCAATAACACATTATGTGATTATAGTTATTTAGATAACTAAAGAAATTTAATAAATAATATAAATAATCCCCAACTATTTCTGGGAAAATTATCTTCCATTATTTGAAATGATTTCTGAAAAAAAATGTGTTTAGTGGTAATGTTGGCTATTGGTGTTTTTGATTAATGGAGGTAGAGGAAATAAGATGCTTTTAGGTTTTATTAGAATATAATGTTGCCACAATTGACAAATACTTTATAACTATGAGCTCTTGTTTCTAAATATGCACACAGTAAGCAGAGGCTTGCAACTTTCCCATAGTCAGTATTACAGGTGAGAGTGGATTTCATGAACTATTTATTGATAAACGGCCTATAAATTATTTAAAAAATAAGAAATCTAACAATGTAAAAAAAGTTAACTTAATTTATACTAACTACCTAAGTTGTAGGTTGATTTTTATCACATAACTGAGAAGACAGCTACATTAGGCAGGATTCCCAGTTACAAGCAAACTACCTCTGGCTGTTTTAAGCAAAACAAACAAACTTATTGTAACATGCTCATAGCTCAGTGTGGCAGAGATGGATAGCTATTGACACATTTTGTACTTCCTATTCTATTGAGTAGAGTTGTTACTGAGAAATTGCTGCAAGCTACGGACTATTCCTTCCTTCACCCATGAATCCATACATGTCTGGTGTCTGGCTCTCATTAAAAATGTGAACATAAGTGATTTGTATCACTTCCATGGAAAAGCTTAAAATTGGAGTAACTTCTTCCATCTCTCTCTCATTCTCTCTCTCTCTCTCTCTTTTAATTGGAGATACTGACAAGGTCCTAGGGGTCATAGAGCACCAAGAAAGAAACAATCTGAACCATCTACTGACCAGAACACCTTCGAAAGCAATTGAGTTGATAAGAAATGAACTTCTATGTTTTGAGTGATTTATTAAAGCAGCCATAAGTTACCTTATCTGATATATACATAGATTTTCTGGAATTCTAGATGATCAGGGTTGGAAAATTGGCAGCAATAATGGAAAAATGAAATGCAAACCACAGTTAAACCTCACCACTGAATCCACTGGGTAAAGACGTTTATGTTTTCCCAGCTGAACACTGGAAACTGTAACTTTGATTGGCATTGGCATTAGACACTGGGTACTGCTGCTGGCTGTGCTGCTGCTGGCACAAGATACTTAAACTTGCCGCAGTCTCTGCAGCTACCACTAGAATTTGTTTTCCAATACTATAAAATTAATTCCTGACTCAAAGTCACAAGTGAAGTTGGATTAGCTTCTGTCACATATAGGCGTTCAGGCTGCAATGTTAGGTGCTGGAAGGTACTAGAAAAATGAGTGTCTGCCCTTTTTGGCCCTTATAGTGGGAGGCAATCAAGTAGAGTCCTCTGCTAGAGAGTCATCTGTTTATTAGAAGACTTTTTACATACACACAAAACTGGCATTTAACATACTAATTTTGAGAAGTGTATTAGTTATCTATTACTGTATAACAAATTAACCCCAAATATGAATAATGAAAAGAATAAATATTTGGTATCTCACAGTTTCTATGAGTTAGGGATCCATGAAAAATATAGCTGAGTGGTTATATCTCACCATCTCTCATGAGAGCCCTGTTGGGGCTGTGGAATCTGTTGGCTTGTCAGCTGCTGGAAGTTCTTCTTATAAGATGGCTCACTCACATGGCCATTGGCAGGAAACATCATTTCTGTGTAATGGAGCTCTCTTCTTAGGACTACTGTGTGTTCTTATGACATAGCAGCTGACTTCCCCCATACTGAGTGATCCAAGAGACAGTAAGAGAGGCAGGTGCCATAATTTTCATCATGATTAAGCGTCATAAGTCATACACCATCACTTCTGTCATATTTTATAGGTCACACAGGCCACCGTGCATGGTGCAGTGTGGGAGAGGACTGTTCAATGGTGGAAATATCATGAGGTGGGATCATTAGGGATCACTTTGGAGAGTGGCCACTACGGAAATAGATTTATTTTGTTACTTTACCTCTCAATTTCCACTACAGAATTTTAATTATAGATCTGTATGTTTCAAATAAAAAGAGGTTACTTTATTGACCCAGATACTACCAAATACTGTTCTAGGTTTAATTCATTAATTGATATCTCTACCAATATCTGTGGTTCCAGTCCATTTTATACAGAGAAAAAACTGTTTTCGGCTCTCAGACATGACTGCTAATAGCATTATTGATAATTTCTATACCTTCATATTCGCAAGGCAGTATTAAGCAAATGGGATGGTAAAAATAAAGAGATGAGATGAGAAGAGAACTTGTCTGAATGATAGTTTAAACATATTACTTAGATACTGATGGCTGAGGGAGGAAAAATGTAAGAATATACTGAGAAGTCAAAAGAAATAATGAACATTCAGAACCTGGTATTACTTACTTTCCCTTGCCTAAGGGAAAGTATATATGTCAGGAAAGTGCCAGCAAAGAAAGAGTATGTGGTCCAAGCAGAGTGGACAAGAGAAAGTATAGAATGAATAAGGCATGATAGTGAATGAGGGATCAAGTCATGTGGCATTTTATAGGTAATTATAAATACATCAGACTTTAAGTGAAGATTTTAAAGGGATGTGAGTAAATTAGAAACATTTTCAAAATACTTTAGGGAATAAGGGTGAATGCAGAGAAATAGAATAAGAAGATAATGCAATAATAAAAACAAACCAAAAGTGGCTGCTTATCAAATATTAGATATATTGTGATGGTAGAGTTAACATAATTTGCTTCTGACTTGCATGTGAGGTACGAGAGAAGGACATAAATCACAACATCAAGATGTTTGGCTTGAGATTCTGATTTTAGAAAAAACTTTTTTTTAATAGCAGTAAGAATTGAGAGACTGGTTTTAAATCTGTTATGCTTTTAAGGTGCTAACCATCCAGGAAAAAGTTGGTTAGACAGTTTGATATACTAATGCTGGGCATTTTGAGGTTTACATGTTTTGGAAAATCAGAGAGGAGACTGGGAAAGAGTGTGATAAGATAGGAGAACTGAGACAGGGCAGTATTTTAAAAGCCAATTGTAGAAAATGAGTCAAGAGAATGGAATGATCAAACTGTACCAAAGGGTTGAGTATGGTGAGAACCGAACAGTGACTACTGGGTTTAGTAACGTCATTGCCTCTAGTGACCTTGATAATCTTTGTTTTAGATGAGTAGAGACTAATCCCACCAGAGTGAGATCAAAGAAAATGGAAGAGATGAATAAGAAGTAGCTACAAACTATGCTACAAAGGAGATTAAGAAAAAGAACAATGTCTGTAGAGGAATTTAGGGTCAAGGTTAAAGTGTTTTGTTTTGTTTTGTTTTGTTTTGTTTTGCTTTGTTTTGTTTTCATTTGTTTTGTTTCCTCAAGAGGAAGAACCCTAAGGGCATGTAAAAGTGTTTGGTGCCTAACAAATTTATAGTTGAGACTATTTATTCTTGCTTTGTTTTTCATAGAACAATAGTTTATACATAATTGAATTTTCATTTCAAAAAGCTGAGATAAAATAGACGATAAAGATTGATATTGTTGAAAAATCATAGGAAATCTTCAGCAGCTCTACTTCCTTAAGAAACTCAGAAATACACAATATTTGGGTAAACATTTTTTTGAAGTTTATGTATTTATTTTGGGAGAGAGTGTGTACATGCACACATGAGTGGGAGAGGGAAAGAGAGAGAGGGAGAGAGAAATTCCCAAGCAAGCTCCATGCCATTAGTGCAGAGCCCAATGTGGGGCTTGATTCCACAAACTGTGAGATCATGACCTGAGCCGAAATCCAGTATCAGACACTTAACTGATACACCCCAGTGCCCCAAACATTTTTAAAGACAAGTATTAAAGGTTTCAAAGTTTTATTCATGTCAAGCAAAAATGTTCTTTCAGAGACCAGTAATAAAGGGTGAAACAAATTCAGTTGGCTTCTGGCACAGAGTTTCTCAATCTGTGAGTGTTTTGAGTAAGTGGTTCACAAAATCTAGTATAAGAATTCCATTGTTTTCAGACCAATAAATGAGTGCATTGCACTTTAATGTGTAAGTAAAGACTTAAAGATATCATCCAGTTAGAAAGATTGGGAATCACAATTTAGGGCCATAAAATACACATATTTTCCCATTGGTGGGTGCCTGATTAATTTTTAAATTCATTCAACTGCACTCTTTGAGTTTCTATTTTGTGTAAAGTAATGTCCACAAATAAAAAATATATTAATTTCAAACAATTATAATATGCATGTTGTGGCTTAACATAGGCTTTTAAAATTGTTTGAATAGAGTTTTATTGGGATCTGATAACTATTTTCTGCAGGAGACAACTTAGTTTAGAGCCTATCTTGACTTACATAGCAATTACCTTTTCATTGGTTAGGAGAAATCAACAATGTACACACTTTCTCACCAGCATTATACTGGTTTTGGAGTCACTGGTGGCAGCAAGATATCCTGATCAGGAAAATTACAGTGTTTACTATGGAGGTAACTGGCAAAGTAAGGTAAAGACATTCTTTATCTGAAAAAAATACATTCATATCAGCTTTTGTCTCACCCAGTAGAATAATGAGAAATAGATTAATTCCCTTCTCTTTGTTTCCACAGCTTTATAACTGTCTACCTACATATAATACAAAGAAGATTACTTTGTGATTACATGGACGGTGATTCATGTTATTTGGGGGATTACATTATATTTTTACAATTATATCATATTACATTTTATTGTGAAAATTTACACAGTAGTATTATGGAATAATAAAGAATGATTATCTCTTAAAGAAAGAAACCAAATAAACATTGACCTAATTCCTTGAATATACTTTATAACAAATATTATGATTTATAGGGAGATTAGTAGTTCCTACATTTAATTTATTCTTTAACTCACTATAATCTGGACCCTTAGTATCCCACTACCTTAAATGGCTTTTAATAAAAAGTTGCCAATGACTTCTAAAATCCGTCTCTTTCTCTCTGTTTTTAGCTTCATTTTTAATGTCTAGGGAATCTGGCATTTTATACTTTACTACACAACTCTTCCTTCTCAGGAATCTGTCCTCTCCTGGCTTCTGTGACACTACCTCTTCAGATTCTCCTACATTTCTGAGTCCTCTCTCAGTTTTCTTTCTTTCTTTTTTTTTTTTAATTTATTAATTTAACTATTTGCTGTTTGTACTCTTTCTTATCCTGATCTTTAGATATTTTTATTCTAAAGGTGTTTGCATTCAGCAGATGTCTTTTATTTTCTTTTTTTCTTTTTTTTAAAACTCTACCAGTGTTTCTTAACTCTGACTTCATGTTATCATCACCTGGGGAGATTTTATAAAACTGAATTGTTAGGTCCCACCCACAGAGATGTCATTTCAAAATTTCTGGGGGTACATCCTGGGCATTTTTATTTATTTAAAAGTTCCCTGGGTAATTTTAAAGTGTAGCCAGATTTGAGAACCAGTGCTATTCACATTCTCCTGGTGTGATCTCATTCACTTGTTAGTGAACTACCTATTCTACACAGAAGATTTATAAATATGTATCAGCAGCTCTGGCTTCTCTCCTGAGCCACAGGCTTGTTATAGATAATTGCTCAGTTTGGATTCCTTCCTTCCTTCACTCATTGAATGTTTTTGAGTGTTACCAAGTGCTAGGCACTCTGCTAGACTTGGGGATTTAGAAGTGAGCTAGATATTGTTCCCCTCAGGGAATGTGAGGTTGTATGGCACAAAGACAAATAGACAACTAAGTAATATGTTGTCATAACCAAGACAGAGATAACAGGAGGAGAACATAGGATATACACATAACCCAGATTATGCAGACATTTAGAATTTTCAGATATTTGTATCTCAAGTATATACAAAAGTTAAAATATGTCTAAAATGGGAGTATATTTTCCAGCTATAAAACATATGGTGACATGGGGAAAGACAAGATTACTCAGAGGAATAGGGGCAAAGAAACTAAGATGTAGTTGGGGAAGTATACATACAGGCTTTTCCTGCAGAACTTTTTTCCCTTAATGATTTTGAAGTAAAATACCTCTGTTTATTTTTATATCCATACTTCACAGAACAAACATATCTTTCAGTTAAAGGGTCTTGGTCAAAGTTTATATAAGAAAAATGTGTATGTTTGCCCTCAAAAGCACAATGCTATGTGGGAAGTTTCCAGTTATATTCCAAAACACAGTTGGTAGAATGTCAGGCTCATGTGTATCTATTTTAAAAACCACACTGAATCTCAACAATGGAAATATGTATAGCTTCACTGTACAGGTCCTGAGAGAGGCATCACCCTCTCATATCCAATCTGTGACATTCTCTGTCACTATGTACTTTGTCATTGTCCTGAATGTGTTTCAACTGTTTCTTTCATATTTAGCTTTCATTTTTGGTTAGAGTTGTATAATGAGTCTGAAAATTTTATTTAAAAAAGGTACAAGAAAATTCATACAGAAGGTAGCAAGAGACATGGCAAAAGGGATGAAAATGGAAACAGTACAGTGCCACACAAAGAAAATTACTAACAGGAATATGAACAAAGCTGCATTTTGCAATTCTTTCATGCTAGAGCATCGATACCACTGCCCTGAAGTCCTATGAAGCCATCGTGCTGTAGAGTTCTTTCAGATGCACCCAAAAACTATGGAGACTCTCCGTTCCTCTAAGTCTGATAATTTGTCTGAAATTGTACCCTTATCAATTATCTATTCATTATCATAGGCTTTTTGTTCTTTTGAGGGAGGGGGTATGCATGTACATTAGGTGGAGGAGCAGAGGGAGAAAATCTTAAGTAGGCTCCATGCTCTGCAGGGGGCCCCATCTGAGGCTCCATCTCAGTCATGATCCTGAGATCATGACCTGAGTCAAAATCAGGAGTTGTACGCTCAAATGACTGAGCCACCCTGGCTTCCCTCATAACCTTTTTTAAACAACTTTATTGCTTTATAACTCACATATCATGCAATTAACCCACCTATGGTGTACAATTAAGTTGTTACTATATATGTAGAACTGTACAACCATTCACCACAATCAATTTTAGAACATGTTCATTACCCCAAAAAGAAAACCATACCACTTAACCCTCAGCACCTAAGCCCTTCTCCCTTCAACCCTAGGCAACCACTAATTTACTTTTAGTTTCTATAGATTTGTTTGTTCTAGATATTTCATATAAATGGAATCATATAATATGTGGTCCTTTGTGATTGGCTTCTTTCACTTAGCATAATGTTCTCAAGTTTCATGTAGTCACATGCATCTATATACATTTCTTTTTTACATAAAAAATTTGGCTTTTTTTAGTGATCTCATAACTATTTCAGTAATATCAATTTCCATGATAATCAAATTAATTTAATTTATTGTGGTAAAATACACATAACATTTAAACCTTTTAAAGTGTGCAGTTCAGTGGCATTAAGTACATTCATGGTGTTGTGTACCCATCACCGCTATCTAGTTCCAGAACTTTTTCATCACCCAAACGAAAACCCATTACATAGCTACCCCAATTCCCTTCCTCTAGAGTCCCTAAGAATTACTGATCTGCCTTCTGTCTATGAATTTGTCTATTCTGGATATTTCATATAAGTGGAATCATATAACATGGAGTCTTTTTTTTTTTTAATCTGACTTTACGTGTAGTTAAGGACATTATTCTAAAGCCAGATCCTGTGACACTGTACTGCATTGTTATTTGTGAATGGGCAAAAGAGGATCTGTAGAAAACTTTCCATTGCACAAATTGGCTTTTAGCAGTAAAACAAATGCTTATTGAGACTGTATGTGCCAGTATCAGATTTAAGTACTTTACATAATATGTTTTCTATCTTTATTGAGGCATAATTGACAAACAGAAATGTATATATTTAAGTGGTACGACTGGATGTTTTAATACATGTATACGTGGTGAAGCAATCCCCACAACCAATCTAATTAACATATCTGTTACCTCACATGGTTACCATCTTCTTTGTGTGTATGTGTGGTAAAACACTAAACATCTACCTTCTTAGTGAATTCACAAGTATGCAATTAAAGTATTGTTAGCTGTATTCACACTGATGCACATTAGATATCCAGAATTTATTAATCTTGCGTAATGGATACAAAGGATAACTCTGTGTCCTTTGACCAACTTTTCCCCATTTCCCCAACTCCTGGCAACCACACTTCTACTATTTGCTCCAATGAGTTTGACTATTTTAGATTGCACATATAAGAGAGATTGTACAGTATTTTTCTTTCTGTGTCTGGTTTATTTCATTTATCATAATATCCTATAGATTCAATCATCACAAAAGTCAGGATTTCTTTTTTTTAAAGGCTGAATAATATTAGTATTGTCCCTAAGTATACCATGTTTATTTTATCCATTCATCAGTTGATAAATATTTGAATTGTTTATACCTTTTGGCCATTATGGTTGTTTCTGTTATAAATTCCTATGTGTAGCCCACTGATTTTTGACAAAGGTATCAAGACCATTCAATGGGGAAAGAATAGTCATTTCAACAAATGATGACGGCACAACTATATATCCACTTTCAAAAGAATAAACTTAGACCTGTTCTTCACACAATATATAAAAATATTAACTCAAAATGGATAAAAGATCTGAACTAACAGCTAAAACTAGCAAACTCTTAGGTATAAATCTTCATAATCTTGGATGAGACAAATATTTCATAAATATAACATCAAAAACACAAGCAACAAAAGAAAATATAGGTAATCCAGACTACTAAATCAAAATTAAAAACTTTCTGGCTCAAAGGACATCACCAAAAAAATGGAAAGGTAACCCACCGTAGGGGAGAAAATATTTTGCAAACCATTCAATTGATAATGCTTAGTACCCATAACGTATAAACAATTCTTATAATTCAGCAATAAAGAGACAAATAACTCCAAAATTAGCAAAATACTTAAATAGACATGTTTCCAAAAAAGATACACAAATAGCCAATAAGCGACGTGAAAAGATGCTCAACATCGTTAGTCATCAGAGAAATTAATATCTTACAGTGAGATAATTCTTTACACCCATTAGGATGGCTAGATAAAAAAAGAAAAAGGAAATTAACAAATTTTAACAGGCTATGGAGAAATTAGAATCCTCATATACTGCTGATGGGAATGTAAAATGGTACAACCACTGTGGAAAACAATTTGATAATTTCTCAAAATGTTAAAGATTGGGTTAATTACACTTTTAGGAATTGCTACCAATATATCCAAGATAATTGAAAACATATGTTCATATAAAAATCAGCACTATAAATTTTTGCAATCAGTGACAAACTGTGCCTGCTTCAAACCTACTTGGTTCTCCCTCCTCAACTTTTTGCAAACTTCAATTCTCTTTCTCACTTTAGGCTAAAATTTTGTTTTGCAGAATCATTTTGCTTTTGTATTCAGCATTTTAAATGTATTTTTTCTAACAAAAATTATATTCATTTATTTGTGTTTTTACCTTTCTATATTATAAATACTAATACTTATGGCCTAAGAGGCAAACAGTGAATGTTACTACATAAAAGTTAACTGCTTGTTAGCAAACATATTGATTGCTTAGCAATGAAATGGAGATATTTTCAGCATTGTGCACCCCAACATTATCAGTTGTTATAAATCTAAGCTTTTAAATATGTTTTATTTACATTTTTTGGAAGTTGGTTAGGAGTTGTAGCTTGATAACACTTGATAATTTTTCCCATTGGGAAATGGGGTCCCAGTTGGCATTTTCATATATTGTCTAATTTGAGGGAAAGGATTATAGATATTACCTGGAGAAAGCAATATCTTTACTTGATCATGCTCAGATAACAGAGCTCCATGACGGTAGCCTGTTGAAAGAATATACAGGCAGGTTTTAGATCATAATGATCTGTGTTCACCATGATAAAAAATGTTGTATAAAGAGAGCTCTGTGATATCTTCAAATAATCTTAGTGATATGAATTTATTTAAACTTAGAAAGTTTGTTCTGCTCTCAATGTTGAAACAGGGTCAAAGGGGCAACACTGCAGGTAATGGAACTGCTTAAAAGGCTGCAGCAGTGATACATGCCAAAAAAAAAAAAAAAATTCTGAGAAACTTACAGAAACAAAGAAAAAGGATAGAAAGAAAGTGGTGGATTTTAGGGCCGTTAAGGACATAGATTCAAATGTATAGGAGACCAACAAAGGACAATGGTAAACATAAAATATTGTGCCCAAACTGGGATAATTTTCAAAGTGAAAGAGGCCACTATTGTTAATTATATTGGGCAAACACACAAGTATACCTTTGTTTTCACTTTACTTTGGCATTCTGTAGCCTAAGCTCAATGTGGTCCAAAGTACAGATATAGCAACTGGAGTGTAGACAAGGAAAGATCCAGAGTAGCACTCTGGTAGAGTAGTTCTGGCTTGAGGAGCCAGTGAAATCCCCAGTTTTCTATTCTCTTTTCTCAGTTTTCTCATATCCCTTGCTCCAAGCCATCCTGTGGTACCAGCTCTGTCAGCAGGGGTCCTGAGGAACCAAAATTCTGAGGGAGGGAATCTTCCTTTCTGATCAGTGGAACTGTGGCCCCAAGAGGGTGTGGTGAACCCCTATTAATGTTTTTCTTCTCTGCCCTTCTGCTGCTTGGTCCCAAATGCAAATGAAGTCACAGAAAGGCTCAGTAGAGGAGGTACTAAAGCTATATCTTTCTGATTGGAATAATGAAAAGAGGAGTCCTAGAAACAGAAAGTACTGGATAGATTTCAGAGAAGGGGTTGCCTGGAGAAAACAAACCCCACAAAGTTGTGTATGAAGTCCTAGACTCACTTCTGGGCTTCACATGCAAAGCCCTGATCTCAGTAGAATATCAAAAGACTTGGAGAACCAGAAAAACAGGCCATCAACTCAACTCATAAGTAGAGCTGATGTGGAGGAGACCCAAATAGTCCCTCAAGACTGAAGTGATATTGGAACCACAGTCCACAAAAAATGTTTGGAACTTGTGACCTGAGAACGTTTTTATTTCAAGAGGAAAGAGAAATTCTAGTTAAAAGATAAAATAGGAACTCAGTTCTGCAAAGTACTAGATCAGAGACAAGCCTGAGATAAGCATACAAATCAATTTAGTTAACTGAATTAGTTGCCCTCTTTGGGGACCAAAAAAAAGAGATTTATACTTATATCCACCATCCAAAATGAACCAGCAATTGTAGCACTGTTAGAAACATGTTTAAATAGGAATAAAACAAAACAACACATCAAACCTAATCTGTTAATATTTTTATTAGATGTTTGGAATGCTACTTTATGAAATACAATTAAAAATTAAAATCTCAGAACATCAATGCATTTTAAATTATAGGTCAGAGGCACCTGGGTGGCATAGTCAGTTAAGCATCTGACTCCTGGTCTCAGCTCAGGTCATCATCTCACAGGTTGTGAGTTCAAGCCCCACACTGGGCTCTGCGCTGATGTTGCTAAGCCTGCTTGGGATATTGTCTCTCCTTCTCTCTGCCCCTCCCCAGCTTGTGCGCTCTCTCTCTCTCTCTCTCTCTCTCAAAATAAATAAATATTTTTACAAAATTAAGGGTCAGATTAACCATATTGAGCACTTAATTCTAGAGGTTTGTGCTTTTGTATAGAAAACATACATGAAAAGGTATAAAATATGTTCACAAATAGATACATACTTTTAAAAAATATATCTTTGCTTTTGAATTGTATTTTATTCTTTAAGTGAAAGTTAATGGTTACTAATTAATGGTGATCAATTTTCCCTTTTTTTCTAGGAAAATATTTTACAAAACACTAGATAATAATTTGTGAACTGAATGATTTCCCAAGGAGAATAGTTATTTATTCATGAGTAATAAAACACACAAATTATTTCTGGCATACTAGAATAGAGCTTAATTTTGAACTTCAGGTAGAGACTAATAATTTTTCCTTATGAATCTAATTATAAGTGTCATTTCAAAAGCTATTTTTACTTCTGCTTCAGCTTAGTGACATTTTAAATTTCTAATAATTGGAGTATATTTAAAGATTCCAAAGGTAAACAAGATATAGGTTTAACCTTTCTTGTTTTATAAATTAAGAATACATTTTTCCTGATCCCTTTCCTCACATTTACCAAAGACAAAAAGGGAACACAATGATAATCAGTGAGGAATTAAATAAAATTGTCTTATTCTGGTGCCACATTTGGTGAGGTATATTTTAATACTGCTTTAGTTTCTTTAACTGAAGGTTTTGGGGTTTTTTTTAATTTATTTTGACACAGAGAGAGAGAGAGATTTCATCCTCACACAAATGGAGCAGGGGCAGAGAGAAAGATCTCAAACAGACTCTCAGATCAGCACAGAGCTAGACACTGGGCTCGAACCCATGAACTATGAGATCATGACCTGAGCCAAAATCAAGAGTCAGATGTTTAACAGACTGAGCCATCCAGGAGTCCCTTAACTGAAGTTTTTTAACTTAACCAAATTTACTATTTTTTGTGTGTACATTGATGATATCATTTAAAAAAAAACACCTCTTTATACTTTAAAACGCTTAAATTTGTACAACTGTTATATTCGAAACATAACTGTATCTGTAGATATGTCTTTTCCCACTACTAATCATTCACTAATCAGTCTCTCTGCTTAATTTTAGTCTTGAAAGTAGTTTGCCAATTTTATTTGTCTTTTCAAAATCTTTGTTTATTCTTTGTTCAACTTAATGTGTGATTTTTACCTTATTATTTGTTCCCCACCATCTTTTAATAGATTATTTTCTCACTTTTGCTTTTTGAATCCTATATCTCCCTTCTGGCTTCACTTTTTCTTATTATGGAAGGGGTGATTTGTGACTCTGTCTCATAATGTTTATTTTACATGTACTCTATTATAATGATAATTTTACAGTACATATAATTTTGTTATTACAGTTCTATTCTCTTAGTAATGTTCTCATGGTATCTACCTTTATTTTCCGGAGATTTGGGGTGTTTTCTTTCATTTTTCACATTCAGCAGTTTCTCTAAGATGTGTTTAAATGTTGAAAAAAAATCTGCTCTACATTCTGTTGATTTTTCACTTAGTGAAAATTTTCAACATGTGAAATTTTCCCTGGTGAATTCTGAGAAATGAACACACACCACATAAACACTGTCATCTCATCAAGTATCACTTGTCTCTGCTTCTTCATTAGAATATGTTGGAACTTTATGCTCCATTTTCTATGTTTCTTAGTTTCTCTTTATTATCATTCATTATTTAACTTTTCTGTAATGGATTTTTTTAAAGATTTTATCTCTAAGTAATCTCAACACCCAATGGGGGTCTCAAACGCACAACCCTGCTATCAAGAATCACATGCTGTACCGACTGAGTCAGGCAGTCATCTCTCTGCAATGCAGTTTTATAGATTTTATCCATTATATTGCAATCAGTTAATTCTTCTTCAGCTATTCCCAGTTGTTAAATTCTCTTTTAGTTGTATCAAGTCTATCCCATACATTGGCATTTTTACTGTAAATGCCAGTAAAAATTTCCAGAGTTTTAATAAAAATTTGCTTTCTTTTTAGTTTCATAACTGCCCTTTAGGGATTCTCTTTCCCTCTCTCTCTCTCTTTGTGCCCCTTCCCGCACACTCCCCCACTCAAAATAAATAAATAAACTTAAAAAACCCACAATATAACTATCAAAATCAGAAAACTAACTTTAAAACATTACTACATGTAATCTTCAAACCCCACTAAAATTTTGTCAATTATCCCTGTAAGGTCACTTATAACAAAAGGATTTAGGCTATTAGATTACAAGGCTATTTAGATATCGTCTTTATAGTCATCAGAAATGGTTTCTTGGTCTTACTTTGGCCTTTGACTTTGGCCTTTGGACTTTGAACTTTGAAAATACAGATCAGCTATTTTGAGGAATGCCCCTCCATTTGGTTTACCTCATACTTTCTTATAACTAGATTTACATTGTGTTTCACCACCAAAAATATAGAAAGTGATGTGTGTTCTTGTTGCAGGTTCAGGTCATCATTAGGATTAATGTGGATTACTGTGATCCTTTCATGAACAGCCATGGCTTGTGGCTTTCTCCGTTGTGAAAGTATTCTTTTGTGCTTTGTAATTATTCTGCGTTCTGTGGAAAGGTGCTTTGGAATAACTCATTACTAATCAAACTCTCAATTTATTCATTTATTTATCTCTGTGTTGGATGCATGCATCCCCATTTTATTCAGTGCATAATCTATTTTTATATTTTATTTTTTAAGTGTTTATTTATTTTGAGAGAGAGAGAGAGCGCGCCCATGTGTGCAAGCGGGGGAGGGGCAGACACGGGGGGGGGGGGGCGGGGGGGGCGGGGGGGAGGGGGGGGAGAAGCCCAAGCAGGCTCTACACTGTCAGCACAGAGCCCCAAGTGGGGCTTGAATTTAGGGACTGTGAGATTATGACCTGAGCTGAAATCAAGAGTTAGATGCTTAATTCAAAGAGCCAGGCAGGCTCCCCATGATGATCTATTTTTTAATTTTTATTTTTATACCTACATTGTTCAGAGTTGGCCAGTGATGGAGAACCTCTTCAGACTGGCTGCTTTGTCCTTTTGACAGGTCTCCATTCTTGTTTAAGCACTTCCAGGGTCATCTTGTAATCTTTCTGCTCTTCCCCTGGATTCAGCCATTTCTCTAGGGAGCCTTCATTCCTTTTATCAAGTAATGACATTTATAATCCAGCATGTGGGTGCTATGTTGTTCATTGCTATTGGATGTCACATTTACATGAGCTCTTGTCCTTTAACCTAAAATACCCATCTGCACACTGCCTCCTTCTTATGTCACATCTTCATCATCCTCCCTCCTTTCACTTTTAGGCAGTGTTTCCTTTTCCCATTTTCTGCAAACCACTGTCATCATGCTTTTATTCTCAGTAGTCCACTTCATAACTTAAATCAGCCTCTAGTTCCATGTTCATGTTGCAGCACTTACCATTATCACATTGTTTTTGAACAATGCATAAAATGCAAAAACCATCGCTGAAAGAATTATTATTGTTGCTAAAATTATGTGCTATTCAAGACATCTCAAAATACCAAAAATAAATATATTCTTAGAGATATGAGAAATTTGAAACACTAAAACTTCAAATTAATCTATTTCTAGGATTAATAAAACTTTAACATTTTTAAATAATATTTCATAAATGGAGCAAAATAAAAATTGTTTTATATTATACATCACATAAATGTTAATAAGATTTGATATTAGTTACTTTTTGTAACTTTTACAAAACTATGTTGGGAAAACTCTAATTATGATTAGCTAAAGTGCAAAATTTAACAAGTTTAATATCAATAAAATTTACTCTCATACTAAATTATAGGTGAATAAAATGGGTAACTTCTATTCATGATAAAGAAAACCTTTTGTAGTGCCTTGAAAGGCTTCAATAGAAAGTCAATCATGGGACAGTTCAAGAAAAAAAATATACAAACAATGCATTATAAATTGACAAAAATCCAAGTGCCCAAACAGATGATCTTACCTGTACAAAATAGATGACTTTATCTGGATTTTAAAGCACTTCGATTTATAACTACTTGGTGAGAATACTCAAGCGCATTTGTATTTCCCTTGTCTAAAAGACTGATCACATGCTGGCAAGGGCTAAATACTGCCTGGTTCACAGATTTAGTGTACAAATATTTGCCTGGAAGCAAGCTGTATAACTGTGCTTCATTATAGCTGGTAATTGGATAGCTGGCAAAGAATAGATAACCCTGCAAGAAAAAGAAGCACAAAAAACTCAGGCTCTTAATCAACATGCCCTAATCCCAAGATGCAAATTTATAACAAACTTTGGTGCTTTATTTCTAGACTAGCAAGTTAAGAATGAGTTAATTTCAACAAATATTTGTTGAGCACCTACTATGTCACTGTGTTAGGTGCTGGAATGACAAAATTGAGTTAAGACACTGTTGCCCTCAAGCACTGAACTTACCTTTTAGTGAGTTTTGTGCTCAAGTCAGATACAGAGACAGTACATTCCGTTGTCAGCTTTGAAAGGCTGTGATAAAGATATTTTCAGGACATCTTTTCATTGATTATGAAGTCTCTCAGATAATACCCATCCTGAGACTAAGGCACTTACATACACAAATTATTTTGTGTGAAGTTTTGTCTCTTTGGTCATCAGACAAAAAGCTTTTATGTCTTAGATAAACAACTGCTCATGCAACTTGTCCATAAAGTAGATGGGTGAATTTAGGCACTAGTGCTATGTCTAAAATGTGAATATGTGATAGTTTCAGTTCAGTTGTAGTTATTTGCTTTAAAATGTCTTCTCGTTTTTGAACTGTTGCAGTAGATAATCATAAGCATCTGGTCAGTCTTGATGTGGCAGGTTACATGGCCCATACCTGCCTGGCCGTTAACATTAAATCAGAGCCTCACTCAGCTGACTTTCAGATGTGAAGTCCAAGGCTCAGTGTCCCTAGTATCCTGAGGCAATTAGATATCACAAGCTCAGACACAACTGCTTTTTCTCTTGCCCAGAGAGGACAACTGGGCTCCTTTTCAACCATCTGGATGTCGCATATCTTGCCTGGAGTAATGAAATCCAGTTATTCTTTCCTCTCCTCTTTGACTAGGGAGCTTTCCTAATAAGCTCTCTGGAGGATTGGGAGACAATCTTCTGTAAGCACTTTTAATCTGCATTTTTTATTATTAACATATTTGAAATGTATATGTTTCAAGTGTGTCTGTATTTCCTCTTCATTGCTGTTTGTACAGGTCTTTCGTTTGCTTTTATCATTTAGAGCTTTAGTATGTTTCTTACTGTTTTGTGTAAAATTTAACATTTTTATAATTTTATCGAAGCATATTTTACATATCCTATTACATGTACAAGTCAATGTTTTTTTTAAAAAATAAACTTACTAGGGCACCTGGGTGGCTCAGTTAGTTAAGCATCCGACTTTGGCTCAAGTCATGATCTCGCCGTTCATGAGTTCAAGCCCCACACCAGGCTCTGTGCTGATAGCTCCGAGCCTGGAGCCTGCTTCAGATTTTGTGTCTCCCTTCCTCTCTGCCCCTCCCCGCTCACTCTCTGTCTCTGTCTCTGTCTCCCTCAAAAATAAATAAACATTTTAAAAAATTTAAAAAAATAAAAACAAACTTACCAAGTTATACAAACATCACCAGAAAACAGTATTTGAACACTTTTATCACTCCATTAAGATTCCTAATGTCCATTAACTGTTAACCTCATCTGGCCACTCATTACTCCCTACTCTAGACAACCTACTAGTTACTGCTATATCCCCTACTAATTACTAGTACACTAATCTACTTTCTGCCTATAGATTTGCCTTTTTTTGATATTTAATATATGTTAGAATCATGAAATATGTTGTATCTTTTATCTGGCTCTTTTTACTTAGCATGTATCATTAGCTCATTCCCATTCTTTTTTTACAACCGAATAGTATTCCTTTGTACTGGTATATCTATGAATTCACCTGCTGATGGGCATCTAGGTTGTTCTCATTTTGACTTATGAATAATGCTGTTAAGAACATTCATGAGCAGGTCCTTGTGTGTGGATATGTCAGATTTAGCATATTTTGAAATTTTATTGATATCATCACTTTGATATCACTTGATATCAAAAGGCAAGTATGTTTATTTATTCATATGGCTTTTGGTATCATAAAATGAAATATAGGAAATGGAATTACTGATACTTTGTTTGCTTTTCAGATCTCTCCTTTAGGTTTAATTATAAACTGGAATTTGAGCATTTGCTTTTTATTTTTCACATTCTCCTTCACTTCTCATAATTTTCATTATTGTACCCTTCCACTGTCTTCTGGGAAACTTTATCTGTTTTCTATTACTGTGTCTGTTAATGCCAAAAATTCTTTTCCTTTCTGTTTTCAATGTCCCCAAAATGAATCTTTTCCCATTAATCATTTTGGTTTACTTTATGTTTTTTTATTATTTCATTTAGGTCTTTTTAATAACTCTACTTTCAACTCATCTTTCCATTTCCTTATACTCTCATTTACTATTACTTTCCATTTTATTTAGCTTATCAAGTAGCTATTGTCTCAGATTTTTATTTTATTTTATTTTTTGTATTTGTGCTTTCTGAGATTCTAGCCCTTCACTTATTCGACTACTCATGCCTCAATTTTCTTATCTATAATATGAGATTAATAATAATGGTACTACTACTACTAATAATGCTTACTGGTTGGGTTCATAGTCAAGAATAATGACAATTTGCTTTCCATAGAGACTGATGAATAGAATGGAGCCTCATATAAAGTAAATGCTCATAGGAGAATAATCTAGGCAAATGCCAAGGTTTTGCCTTAGAGAATCATGCTTTATCTAAACATGGGCCTAAAATAACAAGTAGTAAAAGAGTGATTTCACCTCAGCCAGAATTTCAGATCTTACTAGGAAGGAGGGTAACTCTTTGAATATCAGGTATACCTGGACTATATTAGGCTCTTGGGATATTTTAAATAATTTAATATCAGTTCATTGTAATGCAATTCATGTGACAGTCTTTTCCCTCACTGAGGAAACAAGTTCAAAAAGATCAAGAAACTGTCTAAAAGCCACACAGCTATAAGAATATATGTATGGAACTGTTTATATAACCCAAATGTGTTAAAACATATAACCCATGTACTCTTCACTATATCACACTAACATTTATTACAATAGTTGAGGTAAAATTTATCATTAGTCAACCAGCTGACATAATCTTGAGGTTTTATTTTCTCATTTTTTTACGTTTTCTTTAGTTGAAAACAGATGTTGTAGGCTTCATTATGCCTTCAAAATGTGTAAAAGCACAGGATAGTGCCCTGCCCATGCTCTGCCTCTTGCATGCCAACCCAAAACCTTTCCACGGCATGCTCCAGTGACCGGTGCATCCCTTGAGAATATTCTCTGATGGAGAGATGCTTCTACAGAGCAGTTCCATGGAAGTAGTTTCCCTGGGAGCAGCCTTCAGCCATTGAATTTCTTCCCTTCAAGTGTGAAAACAGTGAAGGGTGCTCTATAATCTCTTGAAGATCCTCTGGGGGCTTGGGTCCCAGTTACAGAGTAATGATTTACTCAATATTAATTAACATTGGCTTTCTTCCTATCCGTGTTTCACCTTCCAACTATCCCACTGGTGATTCCTGGGATCAGATCCTCTCCCAAATAAACTATGTGTGCTCAAATCCATGTCTCAGGTTGGTTTCTGAGAGGATTCAAGCTAAGACAAGGTGACCCATTGGGAAAATATAAATTGTTTCAAAATTTATATAAATTTCTGGATGATGTGTAATTAATTATTCAGATAATTAAATTATCTTTGATGTATGATCTTTTATGTTTGAATGGAATCAAGATAATTGATTTATTAGAAGAAAAAACAAATCAGTGTTTCCTTGTCAGTGTTTTTGTTTTTTAAAATCACATCACATAAAACTGTATAAAGCTGATAATGCTGTCAACTAATTAGGCATTTGATTTCAGGTCATCAAACATGTAAATAATAAGGTATGGTTTTCAAACTATGCAGAATATTTCACATTATATCTAAATATCTATTATAAATACCTTATCTATTAATATTAATTCCATTTAATGAATATTACTAGAAGAAATTTGCAACATAACATTATATTATATCATATTAACTTAACAGCTATTTTAGTATTATTAGTATAATTTTATTGCTAGATATTAAAAGAATGTATATACCTCTGTACTAAACATAGTTTTTTTCTGCAGTGAATATTCTGAGTTTTTTCCTAATATGGAAATGGTAAATATCCCTTAGGTGTAAGATATCATACATTTAAATATGTAAAGGATATAATTTGACTCCAGGAGTCAGAGTCAAACATTTGTCTAATTGTGTTTTTACATATTTTGGCAGTAAAAATCACTCTGATCACCCTGAGGTTGTTAGAAATATAGAAATTATTAGCACACACCAGACACAAAAATGGAATAAACTAGGATTGCACTCTTTACTGTTTATCCTTAGAAGTTTGCATTTCTAGAGAAACATCCTGCTGCTGTAGTTACATTTTTCAGAGCTTGCTCAAATTCCATGAGGACTTCTTTTGGATCGCTTGCCACAAAGATTACATTCTCTTTGGAGTTCAGATACCATACATCAAAAAACTGGAGCTTTTGCAAGTTTTCTCTCAACAGGGGAAATATATGCCCTACAAACTAAAGACAAAGTCAAAAGAGCAGTAAACAACTTTCTAGTGCTCTTCTCCTCCTTTCCTGTATCGAAGAATATGACTACACTCTGCCCTCCTTCTAGCATGCTTCATATTTCACACTAAATCACTGTGGCACAAATATTGTAAATATGTAATTACAATAGGCCAATTATTATTGTTTGTTTGTTTTTTCTTGGTTCATGGTTTGCTTAAATATAAGCAAGAAAGAGAAGCAAGAAACACTCGTTTCTGGAACAAATACTTTCTAAATTTAATTATTGCATGTTTCAAAGTTTACTAAAATTAACCTTTCTGGAATAATATAATGCAAGACTATAGCAGAAGCAAATCATGTCCATTTTCTTTAGTTTATTGTGCTCTAACCACTTATGTTTTATTTTACTTCTTCTCGAAAATAGGGAATATCTAAGTTCTGGAACTGTCTTAAAACCATCCAAGTCATTATTCAATCTACCCGATTTTGTGAGGATTGTAGTGATTATTTCCAATATAACTATTTTTACCAATTTCATTCACTTCTAATTGCAATTTTCTGTTTTTATCTGCTTTTTCATTTTGCACATATAGATTTATAACTCATATCTCTTTCTTAAGCAAGACTTTTTATTACACGATGTTCTCCTTTATCCTGTTTATTGCTTTTAATCTTAAATTCCATCTTGTCTAACATCAAAATTACCACTCTTGCTTATCTTCTGTTTGAATAAGCCTATTATCTATTTGTTAATTTCTTAATTTTAAAGTTTTATTTATTATTTATTTTGAGAGAGAGAGAGAGACAGACAGACAGACAAACAAAAACATGTGAGCAGGGAAAGGGCAGAGAGAGAGAGAGAGAGAGGGAGATAGAGATTCCTAAGCAGGCTCTGGGCTGTCATCACAGAGCCAATGTGGAGGTCAAACTCACAAACCGTGAGATCATGACTTTAGACAAAACTCAAGAGTTAGACGCTGAACTGAATGAGCTTCTCCATTCCAGAAGAACCAGGTGCTTCTCCATTTCTTAATTTAAAATTTTAATTGTCACCCTGCTTAGGATGTGTTTATTGTAAGCAGCATAGGGACTATTTTTCAACTTCAGTCTGATAGTTTCTTTATTTTGATGGAAAGATTTTAGCCTGTTAATATTATATGTAATGAATGATATACTCAGTTTTATTCACTATATTTTCACGTTTATCACTTATTTTACTTTATTGGTTCCTCATTTTCACTTAATTTATCTTTGTTTCTCTGATCAAGTGTTCTTTTTCTTGATAATACAGAATTTCTACTGCTGATTTCCATCTATTAATGATTACATTTTCTTTCCCTGATCTTCTAATCAAACACTATGTTCCAATCATTTCTCCATGAAAGATGTTCAAATTCCTATTTCTCTGAACACAAATAAGATAGATCTTTCCAATATTCTTATTTATAGTGCTCTAATCCCCTCTTTTGTTTTTTACCATTTCCATTCTCCATTCTGGAGTTGTAGTTATTTTATTTCTCTCTCTGTCTTCACTCACTCTCAATTTTTTGCTGTGTTGGAGACAGTCTAATTCTACCTGGAATTTCCCTTACAATAGCTCCCTTCTATCTCAAAACAATTTTTTTAAACTTTTATATTCCCTATTTCTATAAAATCTATCCTTATTCATAAATATGTATCACAAGATTCTTTTATCACTTATTTTTCATTCCTCTTCCTCATTTTGAAGTCTTTATTATTTTTCCTATGATGTTTGCTTAAGATCTTTTTTCAAATACTTTTCTCAAGTTTGGAATATTATGTTGATATATATACTCAGAATTTTTCATGTTCTCAAATATCTTTCTACATTTCCTTTCCAGGAAAATTGTTTATTCTGTCTAGAAGTTTGTGATATTTTCGATCTAATAGTTTCATTAGAATTTGCATTGTTATATGTCTGTTCTGGAACTCAAGGAAGCTTTCAGTCTATAAACCAATGTTTCTTTGGTCGATAATTTTACTTCTATTATTTGTTTAATTATTGCCTCAGCTTCATTAGTCTTTTTTTTCTTTTCATTCGTTTTTCTGAAGCTACTGTGTATTAAGTCCCCTGAATCTCTCTCTATTTTAATCTGTAGTCTCTATTTTTATCTTACATTTTCTCTCTCTCTCTCTCTCTCTCTCTCTCTCTCTCTCTTTGTTGTTGGTTTTCAGTTTTTTTACACTGTGCTTTGAAATACTTGTTACATTGGCTCTTCTGGGTTGCTAACCCATGTCTCACCAGTGACTATCTGCTTCTTAAATGTATTTAGCAAGATTTCAAGTGGAAAAATAATTGGTTCACTAATCATCAAATCCCTTGTGTGTGTGTATGTGAGAGAGAGAGAGAGAGAGAGAGAGAGAAAGAGAGAGAGAGCATGTGCTGAACTTGAATATCCTTAAACTTTCTTATTTGCATAGCCAGGGCTTCAGCAGTTCTATTTCATTGGGTGTATATTATTGTTCTGCCTTCCCTGATGTGGCTGCTTGAGTCTCTTGGAAAAGCTATTCTTTTGTTACTGTTTTGACTTCTCTGACTCTGGTCTAGTTATTGAAGTATTAAGACAAAAAAATTTCACAGATGGAAAAGGGGTAAGGGACCTCAATCCCAGGGAATTCATGTTGTATAAACAAGGAGGCTGTCAGTTACTTGATTAAGCACTTGGGGAAAGTCTTGGCTCCCTGAACTCATCAAAGTCTGACCTTCTGGGAACAGTTTGAGCTAACTTGCTCATGTGGAAACTCCTGGTGAGTCCTCTAATCTCTGCCAAGATTGTCTTTGTTGTTGTTGTTGTTTTAATGTTTTTATTATTTATTTTTGAGAGAGAGAGTGAGAGACAGACAGACAGAGCACGAGCAGGGAAGGTGCAGAGACAGAGGGAGACACAGATTCTGAAGCAGGATCCAGGCTCTGAGCTGTCAGTACAGAACCTGACGCGGGGCCCGAACTCACGAACCGCAAGATCATGACCAGAGTGGAAATCAGACACTTAACCAGCTAAGCCACCCAGGTGCCCCTTTGATTTCTTTTAATGTTTATTTATTTTTGAGAGAGAGAGAGAAAGTTGAATGCTTAACCAAATGAGTCACCCAGGTGCCCCTAGATAAAGAGTTTCAAAGCCACTAAAAAAAGATGGACAGACAGTACCCGTTATGAGGGCTGTTGCTGCATGTTACCTTCTTTGTCACATGTTCTAGGAACTGTTGTAACCATAGATTTAGAAAGAACTTTCATAGTAAAGCCAATCATCAATAAAACAGGAATCTATAAAACATTCACAGTGTTCTCTAAGTCTCTAAAATCCAAGTCCAAAGAGAATAAAATACATTTTCATAAAGTTATGGTGAGTCCAGAATATGTACATGACTAATTTTACAGCTTTATATCTAGTTTTTTTTTGTAGTTACAAACACTATTATACTTCTCATTTATAATATGGAAATAAAATGTAGATTTTGGAGTGTATTATTTTTCAGGTTCTAGGGGCCTTATATACATCATCTTATATAATGTCAACTTCATAGTACACTTACTATGTGGCTCTGTTTTACAGATGTAAAACAGAAGCTTGTAGAAGTTACATGCTAGCCCTAAGTTTACCAATAGCTAGTGGTAGAGCTGAGCATATCCACTCAATAGAAAGAAAAGTGACAGTGGTAGATGAGAGGCCTTATCAGAACACCATTTGACTTCTGAAGGAAAGATGTGATGTAAGTTAAGAGTTACTAAAATTACATGTGCCTTTTCAACCTTACACGGATAAAAGCAACTTCTATTATTTCAAATGCCAACCTGCTTTTGGAGACACATACTTTCTGGAACAGGATTGCTTAATGAAGTACTTGGCTACTCCATTTGTGACAAGTGCATTTGAAAATGTTGTGAAATAGCCACAGATTATGGACCTCATCACACACATGGCTATTAATGCAATGAGACATGACAGAGCATGAAATGTGCAATATCCATTCACATTGAAGGCTAAGTGCCATCAGTGCATCTATGTGTGAATTAATGCTGTATAACACACTCCTGGCCATGGAATGTCACACAGTGATAGTGATTGGGATTATAAAATGCCTTAATCAAATATTAGTTGGAAAGAACAAGTATATGCTGTCACATTGATGACAAGGTTTAAAAGTGTTGAGCTAAATAAATTATGCTGCACTATAGTCACAGCCTGTTAATCCCATCAGTTGTGTAGTTATTTTGAATTACTTTATTTGGACTACATTTTGATTCTAAAGTCTTCTGTATGAATCATAGGACATGAAAAAATAAATTAAAGCCAGCAGTATATCTTTTTAATTCCAATTCCAGAAATATAAGCACATGTAAAAATATAAATTGGATCATATTCACTTTTATGTATTTAGGGGCAGAGCTCCATTATAATTTTCTTCATTCACTCTCATTATTTGTAATTTCTGTCTTTATTAGCTACTGCCCCACAATCTATGTATAAGCACTTCAGAAACTTATGCTTAAATTTATCTCCTTAGATCCTACAGGCCTCTTTTTTCTGCTCTTAATAGGAAACATCCTCAAATACAGTTTCCATTGACTGTCACCACTTTCCCACCTCCCATTTCATCCTCAACTGAAAACAACCATCTGTCTACCTACTATTCTTACTCCCATCTCAAACTCCAATCATTAAACTGAAACTGTTTTAACTGAAGTCAACAATCATTTCTCAGTTAATTATTATAAGCACTTCTTTTCAATTCTGATTCTCGTTTGACACCTCTTGTGTTTGACAAGTTTGATTACTCCCTTCCTGAAAATCTCTCCTCCCTGGTTTTCATTACACTATTGATGCTAGGTCCCATTCAATTTCTTTGGTTATTTCTTCTCACCCTTCTTTCCTTCCTCTTCATACCCTAAATATTCTGTTTTCCAAGATTCTGGTTTTGTGCCCCCACCTTTTTTTTGTTTTGTTTTTTTAATCTCACTGTGTACTCACCCTGGGAAATTTTTTTCCATACCCTGGGTTTCCAGGATTTCAAACTTGAAATCTAGCTTACCTCCACCTATGAGATCTCCAAAGTCAATATGGCCCAAAAAATTATTGTCTTCCCACTTATCAATCACTCTATTTTTCTATAATCCCCATCTTGGTGATTGATTTCACCATTAAGACATTTATCTGGGCCTAATATCTAAGGGTTATCTTGGGTTTCCCACTTTCTCCACCTCCTTCACCACAAAGGTGTCTCTACTGACTACCTAAGTAGAAGTATTCCTTCTCAAAGTAATAGAAACACTAGTGGATTTTTGCTTACACTCATCAATTCATGATTTTTACTAGCCCTGGATGTCATGACTTGGGTCTTTATACCCAAGGAAATATTTTTGCAGTAGGTCATTTTTCTTTCAATGTTTTAATATATTTTAAATTTTTGGTTAGAGTCAGTACATTAAATAAATCTATTACTCTAAATTTCTAAAGTAGGCCTTTCATATAGTATCACTAAGTTCTTTATTTTAATTCATTTCTTGATTGATTATATTTTTTCAAGTATATACTTTCAAGACTGACTCAGTATTTATCAATATCTGATATTCTACCCAGTTTGAGAGTGTTATTTTGTGTGTGTGTGTGTGTGTGTGTGTGTATTTGGTTTTACACAATTTTATTACATGTGTAGGTTAGTTTATCCACCAATGCAATCATAATACAGAACAGTTCCATCATGAAAAGGATCTATACTTATTTACACACACATACCTCTTACCCTTTTCTATCTTCCTGTTCCTAAGCCCTAGCAACCATTGATCGATTTTTCATTTCTGTAAATTTTATCATTTCAAGTATATTCTATAAATTGAATCATACACTATGTAAACTTTTGTGGGTTTTTTTGCTCAGAATAATTCCTTGATATTCATCCAAATTGTCTTATTTATCAATAATTTATTACTTTTTATTGTTGAATCATATTTCATGATATAAATATATGATATGTATTTTTATAATCAGAAGCTTTAAGATACATCAGATTTTCTGAGTTAATTATTATTATTATGGCTTGTTATACTATGGAAGAAAATTACCAAGACATAAAATAGAAATGTCTATCATATAAAATTAATTTTTAAATTAAAAGTAGTGTGTTTATAAGGAAATATGGGGCTGTTACAGTTAAAATACTAGTTTTCAAACCAATTTAACAATTCTTCCCCCAAATCAGTATGAGCCCAATATAAACACAAAGATAAATCTCATTTCTTAATTTTTTCGTAATAGTGAAATTCAGGTAAGAAACTGTGTTATTTTTCTAATTCTAAATAATAAGTTGTCCAAACTTGGCATTTTGAAAAAACATTCATTTATTATCACACAGTTCTGTTAGGCAGAAGTTCAAGTAGCTCACTTGGGTTCTCTGTTGCAAGTGTTAGAAGAATGAAATCAACATATCTGCTAGGCTGGGCTTTTATCTGGAGGCCCAGGTGAAGAATCCACTTCTCAGCTCACTCAGGTTGTTGGCAGGATTCATTTCCTTGTCGTTGTAGAACTGAGATCCCATTTCCTTGATAGCTGTCACATGTTCCCCTCTCTCTCTTTCCCAAAGCACCTCCATCTTATCTCTCAGGGCCCTTTCTATCTTTGAAGTAGCAGTTGCTTGTTGAGTGCTTCTCACTCTTTGAGTCTCTCTGACTTCCTCTTCTGCTATCAGATTGACAAAATTTTGCTTTTAAAGGGACCCCAATTCCAGTTCTGTTTAGTGGCGCTAACTGACAATGGGGCTAGCAGATACCTTATACTGGGTGAGACTGTTAACCAATTTTGCTTTGGTAGGCCTGAGCCCCTGAGACATCTGTTGGGCTGTAAGGAGTGACTCTCACTTGTGAACTTATAAAATAGATCTGAGCTTCAGGACAATCAGCTGCATCTGATATGAAAGACAAGGCAATCTTTAAAAATCCTCAGACATTTTCTGGAAAAAAAAAGGAAGTTGGACAAGAAGATACTCTTGGAGTTCTGTAACAGGGCTACATGGGAAGGACAGTTGTGAGAGGCAACTGAATTAGCCATTGCCCATGCCCTTCAGAATGCATCCCAGATATGTGTCAAGCACAAAATGGATAAGTGTACTGGGAAAGGAGGACAACTCCCAGAAATGCAACAGTTAAACAGTAAGACTCCTGAGCAGCTATAGCAAAAGGCATATGCTTAATTATTTTACTTAAGAAGTGGGATATTGACTCTGTTTTTCATAATGTAGAAAAGTTTCAATCTCTTTCTAGTCTGAGATTCTCCACTAATCAAAAAGGAAGCAGGGTAGGATTCCTGTTGTCCCCACTGTGGGAGAAAAGTCAGAAGCAGCTGGGTGAGGAACATAGACGTATGATGAATCTGCAGGGTGAAGCACAGAGGTAGAAAAGTCATGTCTGGATAAAAAGCAATGGGCAATACATCTTACATCTTAGAATACATGCAGAGTGAATGAATCTTTCTGAAAATACAAGTAATAAATAGCCTGACTCTATTTGGGGCAAGCATTTAGATGGAGCTAAGAATTTTTCATTAAATATAAGGATCGTAATGCATTGTTTACTTCACTTCCCCAGGAGAGAAAAATGTTAGGCTGAAAAAAAGAAATCCAGAGTATCTAGACAATATAAATGAGAAATTAAGATTTAGTAAACAGAGAAATTCTTTAAGTTCACCTTGCTAAAAGTTTTAAGCAATTCCTAAGAGGAGGACATTGAAGATAGAAGAACACAAGAATTCTAGTTTTTAACCTACGGTTTTCAAAAACTGATTTTTTAAAATTATCCATATAACGACTATAGCTTGTGTTAGTCATTCTCAACTACACTAAAGCATCTATGTATGTCTTTGCATAAAACAAAGGTAATAAAGAGTCCAAGCCATTCTGGAACAACATTTGTGCCATTTATCTCCACCATGATCCAGTGTGGAAGGAAGCATTTGAGACCACTGAAATTTGTTTCTACCCTTTTTTGACAATTTCAGAAGAGACAATCAGGATACCTTATAATTTACTTCATATCCTTGTTTGCTTCAGTCACCAAGAAAGGAAGACCATTTGTGTCCACACACAGGCTCCAGAAAAAACACAGAAATCATACCTATGGTTTTCAATATGAAGGATTGTTAACTAGCTATGAAGTTGTTAATGAGATAACTGAAAAGGTTAGAAGAGAGAAGAAAGGTAGCAATTATAAAAACAGTTATTAACCTTAGAGCTGAGGGAACAAAGAGAAGGGGATGGAATTGCTCTTGGTAATTTATTATTATTTTTTTAATGTTTATTTATTTTTGAGACAGAGAGAGAGAGAGAGAGAGAGAGAGAGAGAGAGAGAGAACATGAGCAGGGGAGGGGCAGAGAGAGAGGGAAATACAGAATCCAAAGCAGGCTCCAGGCTCTGAGCTGTCAGTGCAGAGCCTGACGCGGGGCTCGAACTCATGAGCTGTGAGATCATGACCTGAGTCGAAGTCAGATGCTTAACCACATGAGCCACTCATGCACCCCTCTCTTGGTAATTTAAATCAATTTCCTCATCTCTAAAATGAGACTACTGGACTAAATTGTGTCTAATGTCCTATGGCTAATATTCTCCACAGTCTGTGCTTTAAAATTCTGTGATTCTATAAATCATGCTCAGTTAACCCTTAGGTTAATTGACAAAATAACCCTTAGGTTAATTGACAAAATAGCTAGGATTCTGTTGATATTTCAGTTAAAAGAATAACACTGGCATATTAGGATAATGCTGTCTGATGTTTAAAATAAAGCCCAAATTATAATGGCCCAAATATCATTGAATCTTATTTCTTGTTCACTTAAAAGCCATGAAAAGATGACCCTGATTATTGGGAGATTCTCCTCTACTCAGTGACTTAAGGACTCAAGGACCATTCCATGGATGGGTCCCCTATTCCACCAATCATTATGCTCATCTACATCAAAATGGAAGGAGAAAAAATGCATAGGGTTTACACATGGGAAGTTTTTATGGTCATGCTTTGAAGTGGTGCCCATTTTCTATTCACATTCTATACTGTCAAGCCCAGCTGAAAGTATGATAGGAAATTTAAACTTGCTATGTCCCCAGTAGGAAAAGAAACATGTTTGTTAACCAGCTAGCAATCTCTGCTACAGCTAGCTTTATGAAAAAAATCCAAAGAAACAACATTTTGAGGTCTAAAATTTCCAAGTTAAGCTGTGTAATTAACCCACTTTTTCCCCAAAACATATCCAAATTACTTTATTTTTAATAAATTGATTATTATCCTTCTTAATAATTTTCCTTAGAAGTCAATATTTAAGGGGCTTCTGGATGGCTCAGTTGGTTAAGTGTCTGACTTCAGCTCAGGTCATAATCTCACAGTTGGTGAGTTGAGCCCTGCATCGGGCTCCATGTTAACAGCTCAGAGCCTGGATCCTGCTTCCAATTCTGTGTCTCCCTCTCTCTGCCTCTCCTCTGATCATACTCTCTCTCAAAAATAAATAAACATTAAAAAATAAAAAAAGAAGTCAATATTTAAAAAAATAAAATACTACATAGTACTAATTAATTTTGTCTTTTATTCAAAAGCAAAATGACTTTTTTAGTACTGAGTTACCACAATATGCTGAAATATTCTATTTATATAATCATCTCTCCCACTGCAATTTAAACCATTCTGTGCAGGAACTAAATAAATTATCTCAAATGAAAATGAAGTAAATGTTTTAAATCTTCTCATGTATACATTTTATTGAATAGGTTTAAGATTGTTATAAGAGGTTTTTTTGTTGTCTTTTGTTTTTTTGTGTTTGTTTTTTGTTGTTGTTTTTGGGAGCAGCATGAACTTAGTTTGTCTTAGAAGCTACCAGGGAAGAAAAACAGGACTCTGAATACACTTGTAGAAAATGTGTTCTTTCCCTAACCAAAGCCTGAGCCCAGTGCCAGAATTAATATAAAACACCTGCCCTCAGTCTCATACCCCCCCCAATGTAATGGTTAGTTTTATATGTCAGCTTGACTGAGCTAAAGGATACCAAGATAGCTACCCTCACAGATCTGTGAGGATCTGTGTGGGTTTTTCTGGAAGAGATTAGCATTTGAATTGGTGAACTAAGTAAAGTAGATGGCCCTCCCCAGTATGGGTGTGTGTCACCCAACTCTCTGAGGGTCTGAATAGAATAAAAAGGTAAGGAGAGGGCAAATTCTCTCTGTGTTTGAGCAGAGACATCCATACCCTCCTTCCCTGGGACTCTGGGGCTCCATGTTCTCAGGTTTTGGGACACAGATTGGAATTTATGCCATAGGCTCTCCTGGTTCTCAGGCCTTCAGACAGACTCAGACTGAATTACAGCTCTTGGTTCTCAAGTTCATAGACTGCAGGCTATGAGACTTCTTGGTCTCCATGATTGCATAACCCAAGTCTCACAATAAGTTTATATATATACAGCTTATAAATTCTGTGTCTTTGGGGAGCCCTCACTAATATATCTATCCTTGGTATGAAGAAGTGTTAGCTCCCAAGAGTTACAAATGGCTTCACTAAAACTTATTTCATTAACAGAAATGAAGAATCAACATACTTAGTAGGTTTGTTGCTTCCCAAATAGGGCTCCAAAAGTAAACCCACTACCTGTTTCTAAGACCTCACCTTTACCCCCATTGTGTAGGGTCAAAAGAAGATCTGGAGTTATACTTTTTATGAAAGTGAATTAATGAGATGCTAGACATTATCAGCCAGCAGGCTCTGACCCTTGAAAAGAGGTGTAGACCATGGATTTGTCCTAAGGATGACAGTGTGGAGCAGCCGTGGCAGGCTGAGATGGTGGAGGCAGAGTGCAGAGGCTTGAAGGATGGTTTTAGTTGAAGAGCATTATGGACTTGAGCAAAAAACCATTTTCTGCCTCAATTTCTTCATCTGTAAAATGAGAAGTTTGGACTAAATGAATTCTAAGGTACTTAGAGAGTTCTAAACTCTCTAATAAGCATACTAGTTAAGAGCTTTTGCTCTGGAGAAAGTTCTGGAGCTGAATATGGACTCTGGCTCTGTAAGCATGGGTGAGTGATTTAATGGCTCTAAATCTTAACGTCCTCATTAACAAAATGGAGATACTAATACCACTTTCCTGATAGATTAGCATAGTGCCTCACCTATAAAAATAGCCAAATGAAAGGTAGTTATTAAAATTTCTATTCCTGGATATCAGGCTCTCCAAAAGGAATACTCTTTCAAATACCTCATTTGTGTAAAATCTGAAAATCAATAGGATCGTTATGAGAGTTAAGAGATAATGCATATGAAATGATTCTGTATAAAATAAAGAATTGACACTGTTATTAATTGCAGTGTATTTATCCTCCAAGAAATTGACCTTACTTAGTAACTATGAATTTAATCATCACTTTCTTCTCACCCTGTATATATGCTATATGTGACAGGGAGGGTTTCATAAAGATCCAATCTAACAGTTTGATTCAAAACAGTTAAATAATTTTTTTTCTTTACTGGAATTAGAGGCAAGGACCAATTGGGGGATACAAATGATTTACAGTCTTTCATTCATATGGATGAATGTTTATATGCTAAAATATATAGTTTTGAAATAATGAGAATCAGTGAAAAATAGGAAAAATTGAGTGGGCCTTTTAGGATAAGTAACACTTCCATAATTCTAAATTTTAGCAATGCTATAATGGAATGGGGTGAGGAAAGGGAGCGGTGGTGGCATTTGGGTGTTGGGGGAACCCATGACTACAAGGAAGAGAAGAAAAGTGCAAGATACATTGAAGGAAACTTCTAAAAGTAATTGTCAGGCTGGAAATTGAAGTATTAAATTAAATGAAATCAAGTTCCCAAACTCATGATTATGAAAAATAAGTGGAGTTTTAGGGAAAGGCTTTGTGGAAAAGGTAAAAATGAGACTGGTAGACCAGTGCTGCACAGATAAATGGGCAGGGGAAAATAAGTTTATGTCCATGTGACTTCCTAGAATTAAATATGTGCTTCAGCAAAGCTTTATCTCTGAAATACTAAACGTACAACTTTTAGTTTTCCTATTGTCACATCGCAATAAATATTCACCAAACAGGAAATTAAAAAGAAAGATTCTGTGTGAATTGAAATGTACTTTCAAATCTCTGTTTTTGATACCCAAATATACCTAATTTTGTTGAAGGTACCAGGTACTCTGAAGTTAGATTTCACAGGAAGTTGAGATTCTCCTTTCTTTCTTGAGCTCAGTGAAATTCTTCAGCAGTGTAAATCCCTTTGAAGTCAGGTCGATATGCCAATGTTGAATCAAATTTTGTGAACTTCAAAGCTCACTCTGTTGTGGAGGATATCCTGGTGAGGCTAGATATTGCAAAAAGAAATGAGACTATGACTTGAACATTTTAACTAACTTGGTTTCTAAAGTACTATTTCAGGTTTCTTATTCTGTGAATATTCATATTTTTCATATACTTAAATATTTAATACTACAGTATTATTACCATATTCCAAAATTTTACTTTATGCTTATTTGATCCAGAGAAGTCTGATGAACTTACTTTAGATTGGAATTTTATTTTACTTTTATCTTACATGAAGGAGTTTGGGGAAGAGCAAAGAATTTAGTAGTTTAGAAGCTTCATGAAGACTTCAGCTATGTGTCCTTAAGTAAAGTGCATTCAAAAATTAATTTTAAAAATCTATATCACAAAATTTTTATAAGAATATATAATAATGTGTGTATAAATGCTTACCATTCAATTATAGTAAATTTAAAACATTTTAGTAAAGTTAGTTTCCTTTTTTTCCCCATGAAAGACTAAAAATTTTCAGGACCACAAATGTTCAGATTAAAGTGTTTAATTAATCACTCCAAGTGGTTAATATATGGTCAATATCTCCCATTGTTATAATGAGATACTGCTATATTAAAATACTATTATAGAGTCTTCTTCAAACAAGTCAAAAGCAATTACAAAAAAGTGACTTTAAGCCTTCCAATACCACTTGAGAGCAAACACTTCCTATTTAATTAAATGACCAGATCCATTCTTTATCAAATACATATTAAGAGTAAATTCTGTTTTAGGCACTATTTTCAAAAAAAAAAAAAAGAAAGAAAGAAACAGCTCTTCCTGTGCTGGTTAGCTATGGTGGATGTGAAGATCCTGAATCCTGAGGCTGAGGTGGCCCAAGCTCAGGCAGTACTGACAGTCAACATCTGTGTGGTCTGAGGGTCAGGATTTGCTGAGGACCAACTTGGAGCCTAAGTGAGCCGTGAAGATGCTTATTTCTGGTACCAGAGACATTAAATTTACTAAATATGGTAATGTGATGTTTCATGAAATACAAATTCAACACCCAACAGCTGCCTTACAAGGCAAAGTAGCAACAGCCCAGGATGACATAACTGGTGATGACACCACTTCCAATGACCTAATCATTGACAAGTTGCTGAAACAGGCCCTCTGCATTTCTGAAGGTCTTTATCCCAGAATAACAGAAGGATTTGAAGCTGCAAAGGAAAGGCACTTCAGTTTTTAGAACAAGCCAAAGTAAACAAAGAAATGGACAGGGAAACATTTATAGATGTGGCTAGAACATCTCCTCGTACTAAAGTGCATGCTGACCTTGCTAATGTCTTAACAGAGGCTGTAGTGGACTCCATTTTCACCATTAAAAAACAAGATGAACCAATTGATCTCTCTGTTGTTGAGATCATGGAGATGAAACATAATTTTGAAACTGATACAAGCTTAATCAGAGGTCTTGTTTGAACCTTGGGGCATGGCATCCTGATGTGAAAAAAAAAAAAGATGCATATGTCCTTACATGCAATGTGTCATTAGAATATGAAAAAATGGAAGTAAATTCTGGCTTTATTTTACAAGAGTGCACAAGAGAGAAAGAAATTTGTAAATACTGAAAGAAAACTCATTGAAGATAGAGTTAAAAAATAATAGAACTGAAAAAGAAAGTCTGCGGTGATTCAGATAAAAGATTTGTTGTTAACCAAAAGGGAATTGACCTCATTTCCTTAGATGCTCTAACAAAAGAAGGCATAGTAGCTCTCTGTAGAGCTAAAAGAAGAAATATGGAAAGGCTGACCCTTGCTTGCAGTGGAATTCTTTTGATGACCTAAATACTGATTGTTTGGGACATGCAGGACTTGTCTATGAGTATGCATTGGGAGAAGAGAAATTCACCTTTATTGATCAATGTAACCATCCTCACTCTGTCATTTTAGTGGTCAATGGACCAAATAAGCAAAATTCACTCAAATCAAAGATGCAATAAGAGATGGCTTGACCGCTGTTAAAAATGCTACTGATTATGGCTATGTAGTTCCAGGTGCTGGTACAGTGGACATGGCATTGGTAGAAAATATAAGCCTAGTGTATAAGGCAGCACCCAGCTTCTTCACTCCAGCACTTTGATTGCCAGCAACATTCTCCTGGTTGATATCATGTGAGGTGGAATGTCTTCTCTAAAAGATGAATTGAAGATTCCCTTGTGTCTTTTGAATCATGAAGACTCTACAGAGTGATCCTAAGAATAAAGCTATGCAATTTTTGTCCAAGCTTCATATGATTTTCAAGGGAATTTTCTTTTCTCATATGAAAAAAAGAGAGAACACTGACGCTCAAATTCGGAAGTTTTGAAAATACAATTACAGAATTTTTTTAAATTGCACTGCAGTGTCCACACATTAAGCAGTCCAATTTTACCCAATGAACAGGATAATTTGCTTTAGCTTCAGTGATATAAAAGTACCATATTAGATAAGTATAAGTTATCTACCTTGTTATTAAATGTTCCTTGAAAAACATAAATAAATAGAGAGAGAGATAAATAATAAATAAGCAAGCAAACAAATACCTCTGTCCTTGTGGAGCTTATATTTTATAACATTTATGTGTGTAAATATATATTACATATATGTTATATATTTTTAATATGTAAAATTATGTATAAGGATAAATATAAAATCGTTTTATTTATTATAATTTATTTTAAGTAAATTATATAACAGTAGGAATTCTTATAGAAGAAAAAAAAAACAACACAGAGCAGGATTAGGTGTTTCAGCACGGAAGGAGTCCCTTGAATGGAGGTTGAATTCTACACAAAGCTGAAAGAGCAAGCATTATGAATTACTGGGGAGAGTAAAGCAGAGGCAGTGACAGTGGGAAGGATCTAAGGCAGGAAGGGGTCATTTCAAGTGTTTGACCAGCATGGTTTTTTGGAAGCAAGGAGGAGACTAACAGGAAATGAAAAGGTGGGGATAATTATGTAGGGCCAATAAAGCTATTTCAGAATTTTCAATTACATCGTGAGTAAATTAGCAAGAGACACAGGTAGGATTTGTGGGGAAGATGCAATTGTTTTGGTTCATAGTTTGAAAGGACAGCTCTGACTGCAATGTTGAGAATAAACATCAGAAGGACAGGGGTGGAGCAGGACGACAGTGAGAGGCTACTGCAGTCATCAGAGGGAAGGGTAAAAGGGGCTCCTCTGGGAGTGCCCTCAGTGTAGGAGGGGGAAAGTGGTCAGGTGCTGATCATACTCTTAAAGTGGAATCAACAGGGTTTACTGTGGGGTTATGCATGGCGCATAAGATGAAGTGAGGAGTCACAGATGACCTGTAAATTTTTCTTCCATGATGAAAAGGACTAAGTATATTTAAAAGACAGACATCTGGGGCGCATCTGGATAGCGCAGTCAGTTGAACGGATGACTTTTTTTTAATGTTTATTTATTTTAGGGGGAGGAGAGGCAGACACAGAGAAAGGGACAGAAGATCAAAAGAGGGTTCTGAGCTCACAGCAGTGAGCCCCATGCAGGGCTTGAACTCATGAACTGTGAGATCATGACCTGAGCCAATATCTGGCACTTAACTGACTGAGCCACCCAGGTGCCCCTAGCACCTGACTCCCCCAAGTGTCTGATTCTTGATATGGGCTCAAGTCTTGATATCTTGGTGGGATCAAGCCCCCACCCCCACACAGTACACTTGGGATTTTCTCTCTCCCTCTCTCTGCCCCTCCCCTACTCCCACACACACTTTGTGTCTCTCAAAAACAAACAAAAAAACAAACAAACAAAAAAGACAGACATATTGGTGGTAATTTAGGTAGGCAACCATCGTGATTCTTATAATTTGGTCTGGCCCAGGTCACAGCGTTGCATTTCTGGGATCATAGAGTATGAGTTAACCTACAACAAGAAGCTTAGGGGGACCAATATTTTCATACATATCTTGGCACAAGTATAATTTCTGATACCTCAAATTGAATGAAACCCTGCCAAGCAAATTCAAAGAAAATATTATCCCCCAAGTTTTTAGTCTTAATAGCTGGTTTTTAATAAAATGGATAGGTTTTAGAGAAAGAATTAAATGTATTGGAAAAGATGAATTGCCAGAACCAGTGGAGTTTTAATTATTTAGATAATTAAAGTTGTCTTTTGAAAGGTATTGTATGGAATGAGTAAAATAAAATATCAAAAACAATTACTTTTAGAGGCAGTTAACACTAAAACCAGAATCTTACAAATTACCCAGAGCAATTTAGTTTATAGTGGGTGAAAGAGTGGTTAAAGTGTTTTTGCAACTAAATAGATTTTGGTTAAAACACAAATATCCAATATACTTAGCTATTTTTAGCTTCCTTCTCTTCTCAACAAATGAGATGATAATAATCACCTTATAGAATTGGTATATGATGATATATGCAAATACTTGCAATAAAATTGCCTGTAATTATGTATAAAATATATACAATTTACTTAGCACAGTATTTAAATGTCTAGAATGTAGGCACCCACATAGCCAGCATTCTTTTTCCTTAAAAAATTAAATTCTCATTTTCTTTTGGAAGAGAACCTCCTTGCCATTGAATAGGATCTATTGAGACTATAGTCTGGAATGGTGTCAATTAGGGCTGCTAAACTGTTATAAAAAAAAAACATAAACACAAAAATATGGATAGTTCCAATATAGTAGAATTGTATTTGTCATTTACATATGAGTTAAGGATAGGTGTTACAGGATGTGGGAAGCTCTCCTCTGGATAGGGATTTGGAGATTTATGATAGATCTCATTTGATGACTTTACCAACCCCTAAAGCTTGTTGGACCTCTGTATTCAGTCAGCAGAAGGGTAGAACATGGAGGAATTTTGTCTACTTCTTAAAAGACTACGGCTTTTGGGGTGGCTCAGTCAGTTAATCATCCAACTCTTTGATTTCAGTTCAGGGCATGATTTTGAGGCTTGTGGGTTCGAGCCCCCTGTGGGACTCCGTGCTGACAGTGTAGAACCTACTTGGGATTCTCTCTCTCTCCCTCTCTCTCTGCCTCACACCCACTCTCTCTCAAAATAAATACATAAACTTAAAAAAAAAAAGAGAGATTAGAGCTTTTTGTGTATAGTCCATTAACAAAAATTTGTCCTATGGCCATACCTAACAGAAAAGGGAAGCTGAAAAATAGACTCCTCAGCTTAAGCTATTTCTCAGCTCTAATTTTATATACTGTAAAAATGAAAAAGGAATTTTGGTGGATGACTAGCCATGTTATCCAGTCATTGAACTATACCCTAGGTCAAATGTAGCACCTGAACGAGTATTAACCAAATATACATTATCTTCTTTTTAACTATATGTTTTTAGAGTTGTTTTCTTAGTGGTTGATCTATGAATTATAGAATATATCTAAATTTATCAAAATCTACCTCATATTTATACATACAATTTCAGTGAGATATAGACAATTTGTTTCACTATAGTTCCCTTCACTTCCTTTGTGCTATTATTGTCAAATATGTTACATCTATATATGTTACTAATCCAACAATATAGTGTTATAATCATGGCTTTATATAATTTTAAGTCTCCTGAAGGAACTAAGATAAAAAAAGAAAAACATATTTATAACTGTTTTTTTTTTTTTTTAAATTTACCTTCTCATTTACCATTTCTGGTATTCTTCATCTTTTACTGTGGAGTAGAGTTAATATCTGATGTCAATTCTTTGCTACACAAGAGCTTACTCCTCCCTCCCCTAATTTGTGCTGTTATTGTCAAAGAAGATATGTGCCTATATGCTATAGGGCTAACAATTTGATTTCATAGATATTGTTTATGGTGTTATTTTTAAAAATCAATAAAGACTAGAAAGGAGAAGAAATATGTAGTCACACTGTCATTTTGCTACAAAATTACCTTTATGGCAAAATTTATATCAATTAGAATAACTGTCTGGTGATGCTTGCCTTTAGCCTGAATAACTTCCTTTAGTGTTTCTTGTAAGGCATGTCCACTAGCAACAAATTCTCTGTTTATTTCACTCTTGCCTTCATTTTGAGATAGTTTTGCTGTGTATAAGATTCTTAATTGACAGCTCTTTTTTTATTTTTTTATTTTTATTTATTTATTTTTTTAATTTTTTTTTTCAACGTTTATTTATTTTTGGGACAGAGAGAGACAGAGCATGAATGGGGGAGGGGCAGAGAGAGAGGGAGACACAGAATCGGAAACAGGCTCCAGGTTCTGAGCCATCAGCCCAGAGCCTGATGCGGGGCTCGAACTCACGGACCGCGAGATCGTGACCTAGCTGAAGTCGGACGCTTAACCGACTGTGCCACCCAGGCGCCCCAACAGCTCTTTTTTTTAAAGAACCTTGAATAGGTTATCCCACCACCTTCTGGCCTCTATTGTTTCTGATGAGAAATCAATGGTTGATCTTATAGGTATTCTCTTGTATATGATGAGTTGTTTCCTCTTGCTGCTTTTAAGATTTTCTCTTTGTCATTAGCTTTCAACATTTTGACTATGTTTATGACTAGTTATGGATCTTCTAAAATTTATCCTACTTGGGATCTTTTGAGTTTCATGAATGTAAAAATCACTGTTTTTAATCATATGTGATGTTTTCTGCCATTATTTCTTTGAACAATTTTTATGCTTTTTTCTCTTCCTTCTTCTGGTACTCACATTAGGCATGTTTTGATACTTTCAACGATGTCCTAAATGTCTCTGATGTACCATTAATTTTCCTGCATTCTTTTTTTTTTCTTTCAATTCTCTGTTATATATGTTCTGATCATCTATCTTCAAGTTTGTTTATTCTTTCTTTTGCCAGCTCATGTCTGCCCTTTTAGAGAATTTTTCATTTCCACTGTAATTTCCAATTAGTCTATCATACCTAATATATCTAAGAGTACTAATATTTCTAGGGAAAAAAATCTTAACACTCTTTCACCTAGTAATAAAATTTCATTCGAATCCAGGTTTTTCACCATTACAATCTAGGTAGGCAAAAATTAACAATAATCTGTATCATGATCTCACCTTCTATCATTTTCAACCATCAAAAATACTGCAGTGTGGTGCAGTGGTAAAAAAGTGAGATAAACCTTCAGAAATAGTAAGTTAAAACGTTAAAGCTACTGCTTACATGATAAATCAGAAAACTGCAAAGCCGGTTCAAAACTCAGTTCTTCAGATGGTGATAATGTGTACCTTCAATTCTTCAAAATATTATAACTTCATACATACTAAAACTTTATAAACCATAAAAATACACACAAATATTTAATTTTATTAAAATTAGTAGAATAAAATATTTGTGTAATAAAATTCCACAGTGCAACAAATAATACATGTAATATTATGTAGCATATTTTATGTAACATTTGACATACTTATCAAATTAAGATAAAGTGCAAACTTATATGAACTGATGGTTAAATATACCTACTCAGTTGGCAGTGTTACTCAGAAGGATAATGATATTTATTGCAAGGTAAAAATTTATCTGGGCTACTAAGAGAAATAAATGTCATAAGGTCAGTGATTCAGAGGAGTATATTCAGAGGTCAAAAGTCATCATGGAGATACAGCAAACATTAAGAAAGAGAGACTACAGAAGTTGTCATTTTAGTTGCCCAAAAGTGAGGGTCTTAAGAACAGGGGATACATTGTGACCAGATTAAGCTTAGGATAAACTGTGTATACCCTGAGATGGCATTCCTCCATCAAGTTAATATTAAAATAAGAAAAAAGCCCATGTAAAACTTTAAATTAGACATTCCTGCACACTCCTCCTTTAAATGAGATAGTTTGCCAGTAATATTGCAAAATAAGCTAAGTATATTTTAATATGCCTGTGCTCTCTGGAGAAATGCTGGTGAAGTGTATATGAAGGGTCAAAGACCAGGCAATGATCGAATAGAAAATAACTATAAAATAAAACTCGAGACCTGAAGTGGGAGTGAAAATAACAGTTATGACTATAACTTTCCCAAGTGAGATTCACTGTAATTCAAAATGATGAATTAACACTTCAGTAAAAAGTGCTTTCAACAAATGGCCACTATAAAATGGGGATGTTGGGGAACATCGAGTATTTGAATACAATTTTGGAAATATAATATTTATTCTCAGAATACTTTTACTAAAAGAGTTTACCTCTCTCTTATCCATCCATTTGTCAATTTAACAAATATTTATTAATTTGTACTCTATTAAGTTATGGCGATACAAAGAAGACAGCCCACTCTTTACACTCAACTCATGTGTAAACACTTGCCCAGTAAAAAGACATTTAGAAACAAATATAATTCCACAAGAACCCACTGTATATTATACATTACTATTTTTGGTGGATTTGAATCAAAAGTTAGCCTTAATGCATGAGTATTTTCTATCAAAATTTTGAATCCTTATAACACTCAAAATTTCGGGATACTATTTTATTCGTTGACATTCATTCACCCAATCATATTTGTATAACACAATCTTTTTTTTCTTTCCTTTTTTATTCTTTAAAAAAAGAAAAAAGTATGAAAATATGCCAAAATTTTAATGCCACAGCAAAGAAATTTAAGTGATGGAAGTTGTATCAACTGTTTATAAGTAAACATTTTATATAATTATTCCTTTTTTTAAGTCTTCTACTCCATGTGGCTCATTTCCTTGAAATGAAAAACATATATTTTTTGCATGTATTTGTCTCTACAGACATGCATCTTCATAAACAAGTTTTATTCAGTAAAATATTTTGTACCTCTAAAACTTTCCTTATTTTACTAGATTGTAAATCTGTGAAAGCACAACGCTTTTTAATTCCACGGATTGTCAATTAATTGCCTGCTGAGATTCTGCCCTTGTAGCCAGCTGAACCACCACTGCTCTGAAAATTGAATGGAGCTATTTGCTCCGGTTGTAAGTTATACCCCTATGCCAGATAAACCACAAATGATTAATTCTTAAGTTATACAAGAAAGGTTTTGCATTTCTTTTGTGGAATTGATTTTCACTGTTGGCTACTGAGAATATTATTACAAAGCGCCATTTATAATGTTTTTTAATATAATGCGGTGAATTTACCTTCCTAGTCTCAGGGACCTGAAATTTGAAGTTTATTGAGCAGCTCTTGTCATTGTTTTTTAACAAAAGATTATATTATTTGAGAAAAAAAATGGTAGTCATTGCTTTCAGATTACTGTGTGACTAGGAAAAAACACATTTTGGAAAGTGATAGGATGTATTTATTAAGAACAGCAGCCTCTCTTTAAATCCACTATTTTTACCTTACATGTTAGTTAAAGCAATGTGCATACTTCAACAGATTGACTCATTGCAGAAGCAGACAGCTATTGTCAGATACACACAGTATTTGAGCCGTAGGCCCTTTCTTGCCAGCAGACTATAACTCCTTAGGCATTAAGTGTGACGGCAACACCTGCTTCTTTCTTCATAATTGTCCTTTCCTTAATAATGTATTCATTTGCAATATTGCACCATATAACACTTTGTGCCCAGTAAAACATGGAGTTGACGAAAAAAAATATAATGATGATGGAGTTTTGTGCTACTATAAACCGTTTAATAGAGTATGAAAGTGAGGTGAATCTCAGTTCTGATTTTTATTGCACAGATTACTTAACTCATGACATGATTTCAAAGGTTTAGAGGCAATAAACCTGACCTTGTCTTAAGTGTGCAAAAATACATAAGCAGCACATATTCATACTTATAGCCAAGGGCATAGGAGGCAAAGACACTACAACTCATTTCCATGTCTTGCTTAAATAATTATCTGTTAACCAATTTAGATCATACAACCAATAAAAGTGAACACAAAGACAATCCCTCAGTGTGTGGAGTTACTAGATTGAAACTGAGAGAGAAAAAAACCAGTGCCCTTAGCCTTTCATGTATTCAAACAGAAAACTGAAGAACACACTCCTAAGAAGGAGTCTTCCTATTTCATAAAGTCAGCCAGGATTTGTATTCACTCTGTGTTAGGTGCTGTAAAAAGCAAGGAGATAGAGTTCATTTATCCAGACATCCAGTTACCCATTTTTAAATTAATTTAAACCAGACATTGATGTTCTTAAGATCCCATGTGAACAAAGCAGAAAAATCCCTGCCCTCAACTTGCTTATAAGATTAAGCAGAGGATGAACAGGAGCCAAATTTTAAAAGGCCTATCATGCTGAATTGAGGGGATTAGAGTTTATAAAGAAGTTGATGAACAGTCATTGTAGGCTTTCAAGCAAGGAGTAACATAATTAGATTTTCTTTAGAGAAAGATAAAACTTTGTACCTGTCCTGTAGATGATAACAGGTCATTAAACTATTTTAAAGAAGACATTACCATAATCACATTTGCATTGAAATAAAACAACTTACTGAAAAGTGATTTGGAGAATGGGAGAAAAGCAAAATTGGAAGATGAGGAGGGATTATATTTATACTGTTAGAGTATCAAAGAACCCAACAGCATAGTAAATTGGGGGTTTGAGAGAAATTATTTGATTCATATAGTATTTTTTTAAATTTTTTTTTAACGTTTTATTTATTTTTGAGACAGAGAGAGACAGAGCATGAACGGGGGAGGGGCAGAGAGAGAGGGAGACACAGAATCTGAAGCAGGCTCCAGGCTCTGAGCCACCAGCCCAGAGCCTGACGCGGGGCTCAAACTCACGGACCACGAGATCGTGACCTGAGCTGAAGTCGGATGCTTAACCGACTGCGCCACCCAGGCGCCCCTGATTTGTATAGTATTAAGGAGGTATTAACAACACGGATTAGGAACTGATAGCATCTATAATATGGTAAGGAGGTAGGCCAGGGCAATATGATGGGGGTGGGAGAAGCTTGGGAATTAATGACAAGATAATTTTATACATGGTATCTCTCTCACATTGCAAACAATGTTACAGATCTTTCTTGACTTATGATAGGGTTACATCCTGATAAACCCATCCTAAACTGAGAATATCTTAAGTTGAGAAAGCATTTAATTCACCTAACTATATCATAGCCTACCTTAAACATGTTTGGAACGCTAACATTAGCCAATAACTCGACAAAATCATGTAACACAAACCTACTTGATAGTACAATGTTGAATATCTCATGTAATTTATTGGATATTGAACAGAAAATGAAGAGTAGAATAATTGTATGGGTAATGAATGGTTGTAAGTATATTGGTTGTTTACCATCGTGATTGTGCCATTGCCCACCAGAGAGTATCTTACTACATATCCCTAGCTTGGAAAAAGATCAAAATTCAGAATTTGAAGTATCGTTCTACTGAATGAATATTGGTTTTGTGCCATCATAAAGTCAAAAAATTCTAAGTTGAACCATTGTACATCGGGAAACATCTGTAATTCTAAATGTAAGGGTTAAATTGTACTGTAGGGCTAACACTTAGCTTGAAAGATAACTTTGTTCTGACACTGAAGGTCAAAAGATAACAACCTTGCTTTTACTCTTGTAAATCATACTTCATACTCTTGTGAATCAGGCTTTACCAATGAAGGAAACAAAACCTCAAAAAAGAGCATCAGAGACAAGGTCAAGGAGATCCACTGGTTGCAACTTGGCAGAAAGTCTAAAATAATCACCTCATTCGATAACTGTTTCTGACTCATCTGGCAACTATTTCTAACTCATCTAGAAACTGTTTCTCTGTTCTGTTCCCAGATAATGATAAAACGATGTGATCGCCTTTAAAAACTCTGTACCCCGGCTGTTCAGAGCCACACTCTTGTTAGCAGTGTTGGTCCCGATCGGTCGGCCACACTCTTTTCAAGAGTGTTGGTCCCTATCGGTCGGCCTTGCCTCTTAGCGTCACCGGCAATGAGTGAGCGGAGGTCCAGGTTCGAACCTGCAATAAACGACCCTTGCCGCTTGGCTTTGACTTATGACTCTGGTGGTCTTTTGTGGGAGGTTTCGAAACTTCGGGCATTACACTAAACATCTGTAATTGAAACAGCTACCACTTTTCACTGGCCCCTTTGCAACAGATTACTGAAAATAATGACCTTTGCTACCTCCAGTTCCTCCTTTTCCATCCTATCTAACACCATCTAATCAAACTTTCACAACAAACCATTACTAAAACTATACTTATTAACATAATTAATGATTTCCAAGCTGCTAAATTCAGTGGTCAAGTCTCTCTTCATTTTGCTTGGCCAATGAGTAGCATTTAACATAGCAGACCATTGCTTCTGTTTCAAAAGTATTTCTTCGTTTGGCTTCCAGGGATCTATATTCTCTAAGTTTTCTCCTGTCTCACTTCCTTTCTCACTCTTTCTCATTTCCTTTATTGGTTTCTTCTCTTTCCACCTCCTAATGTTAGTGCTGCTCAAGGCTCTGTTCTTTGTCCTTTTCTCACTTTATATTTACATTATTGATTACTTCCTCTGGGCTCATGGATTTAAGTATCATCTACATGGTACTTATTACCAATTAATATTTCCAATCCAAATGCCTTTTTGAACCCGAGACACATATTCAACTGCTTACTTAATATCTCTACGTGGATGTTTAACAGCCTTTTTTAATTCAAAATTTTCAGAATGTAATTCCTGCTCTTTCCCCTTCCCAACCACCCACTATCACTTCAGTCTGTTTCAATTACAGCTTTCCTTCATCTTAGTTGATGTCATTGAAATTCTCAGTGGCCCAGACCAAAAAATTGAAGCCATTCTTAAATCCATTCTAGTTCTCATACTTCACAGGTCATCAGGAATCCTGTCAGTTCTGCCTTCAAAATGTTTCTAGAATCCTAGAATATATCTCACCCTTTCCACTGCTACATTTGTAGTGGAAAGATCTTTATCCCTCATCTGCATTGTTGCAGTTGCACCCTACCTGGAATCCTTGCTTTCACTCTGCCTCTGTAAAATCTCCTCTTTAAAAAAAAGGCAAAGTGAACCTTTATTTTTTTAATTTTTATTTTTTTTCAAAGTGAACCTTTGATATAAGTAAGTCAGTTATGTAATTCCTCTGGCCAAAAATCTTCAGCAGTTCCTTATTCCACTCAAAGTCAAAGACTTACATAGCAAGCAAAGCTCTAAAAAAATATGGTATTCCTAGGAACCCTCTGCCTTCATCTTCTACAATTCTTTCCCGTGTTGAGTCAGTTTCAGCAACACATATATTTGCTATTCCCTGAAAATATAGATCTACTTCTGTCTTAGAGACTTTGCTCTAATTGTTTCTTCCTGAAATCTTCTCCCTATAGATACCTTCTTAGCTAGCATCCTTACCTTGTTTATGGCCTTGTTCAGATTTTATCTTCTCAATGAAGCCCATCTTGACAACCATAAAGCAACCTGCCTGACAAGAAGCAGAGGGGAGAGAAGAAAGGCCAGGAGTGTAAGATGCCAAAAAAACTTTACCAAGAGATCTTTTTTTTTTTTTTTTTTAATTAGTAAGGAATTGAGAGTGAGAAAAACACCAGATCATACAAGAGCTAAATGGATCAGTTGGGTTTAATAGAAAGACCTTGCTTGTGATCTTACCAAGAATAGTTGATTTGGATTGACAGAGGAGAAAGCCAGAGTATATAGGATACTTTGCCGTGGGATATATATAATCAGTTAATGTAAAACAACCTGAAATACCCCAAAATTCACAGACTAGCTTGTCTCCACCTATTCCACTCCCATTTTCTCTTCAGGAAAGGATGGTGAAATCCTTCTTCCTTATTCATATCATGAGCATAATAATACCTGACTGATACCTGATTGTAGAATCTTATGTGGAGTCTTAATTTGGAAGCCACTCCTCTTCTACCAGACTGTTGTGCTATTATATTTTGCAGGAGGAAAACAGACTCTGGGCCAAATAAGGTAACTAAAAGCAAAATAAGCCTGCCATCCTTTGAAAAGTCTACTTAAATTTCCATTGTTTGAAATGATAGCAAGGTGATGTCTTTGAAGACCAAATATGTCATTTTATAGATTGATAAACCAACAGAATATATTCCAACGTGCCATTTTTTGAGGCATTCATGCATATGTTCAAAATATGGATGATCTAACCAATGTGGGAGTGACAGTTCTTTTAATAAAAGGTACAAAAAGTCAGTAGCTGGACCCAGCAGGTCCCTTAGCTTTGGGTTCAGCCTGCTGTTTCTTCAAAATGAGGGACCATCTCTAATTGTTATACCTTTGTGGACTGTTTTTTTTGTTTGTTTGTTTGTTTGTTTCCTCTCTCTCTCTATTGACAATGTTATGTTGAAATAGTGTTGCAGAATGCTCTGGAAGTATTACTCATATGTTTCTTATGGAAAAAACACATAGGGAAAGCAAAAGTCACACTGGAAAAACAACCTCTAAGAGTTTATATTACAGCATCCATTGTTAATATATCCACAACCTGTCTTTTTAATGTAATACCCTTGAAATTTTAATTCCCAAATTTACCTGTCCATTTAAAATTTAATTTTTTCCTACTTCTTATACCAGAGAATGCCCCAAATAAAGATGTTTGATGAGGATACTCAGTAATCAATGTTCACTATGTCTTAATAAACCTGGTTTTGCAAGGTCAATGATAGGGCTTAAGATTTGAACACTTGCACCAAGTTGTTTTAAATACAAGACATCAGAAATCCAATAATTTAGCTCTTTATTTCATTAAAAGTATACCCTTAATTAATAATAGCGTGAAGTATTTAACTGCCTGCCTATTACCAAGTAAAACAAAAAAAGGGACTGACTTTAGAACACTTTTAAAGAAATATAACCACCTGAGTACAAGTTAACAACTTCCAATTTATCAGCCATCTGGCTGCAACATCTGTTGCCAGTAGATTGCCAGCGTTCATTTGCAAGGTCTGGATTACCAGGTGGGGTAAAGAAGAATTTCCTCAGTAGAAGAGGATCATTCCTTGGGCAAGAGTATACATATAACAGTGCCTCTCCTGATTAGAAGCTCATAATTTATTGCTACATTTAATTATTTTCTGTTCGGAGCAATGATCTGTCCTATTGCTCTTGTCCCAGTTTGGGTTAGAAGACCAGCTTTGACCTGCACCAAGTGAATTGATATGCCATTGCTGAATCACTTATCAATACACAACATTTGAGCTCTGCAAACTCTTGAGCAGTACTGTAAAAGGAGACATTGGGTATGCAGAAATGAATACCGGTTCATTCTGTTAGGGATAGAGACAATAATCAAAGTACAAGGCAGACTGTAGAAGAAGGAAAGTGGAAATGAGCTGGGCCAGAGCATTGCTTTGATATGGAGCCTGTTTTTTTTTTTTTGTTTGTTTGGTTGGTTTTTTTTGTTTTGTTTTTTTTGTTTGTTTGTTTTTTCCGTTAAAGTAACAAATACAGAAAGCAATTTAGTAGGACAGTGCCTTGAATGTGACACAGATATAGAGTTTAAAATGTTAAGTGATAGGACATAGGGAAAGAAGCTAAGAATTACCATAATAATCCAAGGTAGAGCCGTGCCTGTCATCCTGGAATCTGGATGTTGGATTCTTAACCTGTATTTCTGCCTTTCGTCATTATTTCTCTGCCAAACGATGACTTCTTTTTCTCCATATGTTTACCTAACACTTGGCTAGAGAGCTCTGCACATTTTCCCACTTACCTCTGGTTGAGGCCAGGGGAAACTACCACCTTTCTAGGGCTTCTTTATGTTTTATTTCATTTTAATCTTTAAAATACCTGTTACCAACATTAAGGTACAATTTTTTTTCCACTCTTTCTCTTGTAAGTTAAATCCTCCTTGTTAGAACTTCTCATGTTCTCTACCTCAGTTCTCAATCCTAAATAAATTCCCAGCACTTGACCTAGTTTCCCTCACCCCTGTTTACAATAACTGATGTTTGTCCCAGAAAAATTTCTCTTTGTCTACAGCCCACTTGACTTTTAATTTGAACGGTTGCCTAGAATATTCAGCTTCAGATGGATCCTTGGTCAGCTACAGTTTTCAGTATCTTAGCTGATGTTCCTCACTCCAGCATTAACTTTCTGATCCCCATATCTGGTTCATTTTTGTATGCTGTTGGGCTGCCCCAGGTTTTACTCCACACTGTGTTACCGTCCATGTCCTTACCATGAAAATGTCTTGTCTATGATCCTATAAAAGGAATTTTTTATTAAGAATAAACTCTTAAATCATAACTTAGCCATTGTAGTGTAGAGCTTTCCTCAGGCATGCCTCTATTTTCTTCTTACCCCCAAGATCAGCTCTTGCATAGCTATTTTCACAAAGCTCCATTTAGGTTCCCAACATATTTAATTTAATGATTTTGCTCTTTCAAGGATAATAAACTTAAATTACTTTAGAAAGGTTACATACTTATGTGAAGCCCTGATACATAAGTTGATGAATGAAGAATGTGTATTTCTTCTGTATATTCAAATACAATAACAGCAAAATGTCCCTCTAACAACCACATAGTAATTTCTCTCAACTAAAATGTCCCCTGAGTACAAGCAGAAAATCAGGAAAAATAGTTTTCAAAATCTATTTAAAAGTATTGTCAAACTACCAAGGCAGCAAGACACTGTGGATCCAAGATTCTGAGGAAAGAAAAACACAGGAGCTGAGTGAGGTATTGACACCATTTTTCACCTGTGGAGTGTGCTGTTTCATAGTGCAGCTGCAAAGATGAGAAGTTAAGAACTTAATCAGTTTCACTGGGCCCAGTGGACAAAAGTTGGAATTTAGGGCTTGACAAGGAGAAGAGGCTCTGATAAAGATACCAGGCCTTTGGCTAAAACCCTGCAGGCAGTAGCCTAGGAATAAGGAGACCATACTTTAAGTGTTTATTCCCTGATTGGATCTATGTGATCCAATCCCAGCCTATTTGTTTTTCAGGAAAAAAAGATAAATACCTTTGGAGGAAGTAACATCATCTAAATAATCAAATTTTCTTTTCACTATTTCAACTATAATGTCCATTATTCAACTAAAAAGAAAATAGTAATGAGGCATAAAAGAAAGCAAAAGACTGACCAAATAGCAATAGAAAAAAGAAGAGAAAATGAAAATAGACCTAAAGGGATTCAGATATTAAAATAATCAGGTAATGACTTCTAAAAATGTGTGGTTCATAAAATGAAAAATAGCAAATAATTAGAAAACATAAGAAATAAGTACATGAAAACACTAAAGTTAAGAAACACAATAACCAAAATAAAGAATTAAACAGAGTTCAACAGCAGATGAGAGATACTAGAAGAAAAAAATTGTTGAACTGTAATATAGGTCAGAAGAAAATTACCTGACTGAAACAGAGAGATAAAATGATGGACATCTACAAAGGAGTTAGATATATTAAGAATATGCTGGAAAAAAAATGAAAACAACAACAACAACAACAACAACAACAAAACACTTACATAATTGGAGTTGAAGGAAGAAAGAAAAGATTAAGGAGAGAAGACCCAATATTTGAAGTGATAATGGCTGAGATATTTTCCAAACTGTCCAGTCACAGATTCATGAAACTATATGGGCCTCAACTAGAAAAAACAAAACAAAACAAAACAGTCTACTCATATAAATTGTAAAAGTCTGAAAACAAAATATAAAGGGAAAAATCTTAAAAGCATGTATGAATAAAGGCATACTGGTTTCAAAGACTGACAACTGACTTCTTAACACAAACAGTGGACAATAGCTATTTTTGTGGGTTAACTTTAAAAAAATGTATTAATACTGTATCTATGAAACCTCAGATCTTCTGACTCTAAAAACAAATATTATTTCTACCAAGACATTATGCCTTAAAATTCATTCATCTGTAATCTCTGGTGAAAACATTTATTTAACCCCAATTTTCTCATTTATGACCTTATACATCTTAAATAAATATTGTTAAGTCCCTGTATTATATTTCTTAGTAGACACTGTAAAGGGAAAGCTTTAAGTGGTGGGTGCACTAACATTTGTGAAATGTCTATGGTGAAATTTATTATTTGTTAGTTACTGATTTTTCTGTTAATAGTATCTAATAGAAAAAGTTTGAATTTTGGAGCTGAGAAAATGGAAAATTAACGCCTTGAGGTTTTTGTCTATGTGTATGATTCAAGGCATTCTATTTTTTATTTAGGAGTTTTAGCTTCCTTGTCTTAAAATGGAAATTTCTTAGAAGATAAAATGTAGGTATAATTTAAAAAAGTTTTATTCTCCCTATGAAATGTAAAGCAATATTCCATTAACAAAATAGTTGCTTTGTTTATAAAATTCTACTTCTATTACTTGCCTAAATTTGGACTGAAATTGTTTTGTTTATTGGTTTCTCTGTCATATATAAACAATGCATTTTATTGTAAAATGTGCACAATACACAAAGAAGAAAATGAGGACAATTTTCCCTTATTTTACCTTAATTTTACCACACATGCAAACAATTCTATATTTTTCTGCATATGTTCATACATATTAATATATATATAGATATGTCTATGACATGTACATACTAATATACATATATAGATATGTCTATACATTGTATATATGTGTGTGTATATATATAAAATTGTATACACTTAATTCTGGTTGATCCAATAAAATATGTCTTTATATTAAATTTTCCATCTTGTGATTTCTCCTACAATTATTTTTCCTAGGTGAATATTGAGAAGACTAGTTTTCAACGTGAACATACAGGTCTATTCTCAGGGCCAATTTCTATACTGTACCAATTCTAAAATATTTGTTGCTTTCAGATTAATGTATCCATATAATACTGCATTGTAATGCTGTCTCTATACAAAACTAGACTATCCTATAATAAATTTCCTAACCATTTTTAATCTAAGTTTCTTCATTTATGAAATTAGGATTAGTAATACCTATCTTTCTATGTTATTGTGTGTGTTATATATAGACTACATAAATTACTGAAATCTTTAGTACTCATTTATTAAGTATCTATATTGTTATTGTTGTTCCTTGTGGGACATTTTTTCTGTTGTACTCCAATGGAAAACAGTGTGATGCATAGCGACATTTCCAAGAATTCCCTCTTAACGCACTTGTGTTTCAGCTCAAGGCTCAGCTAGACCCTGTGCTGGTGTCCCACCCACTAAAATAGATTTAATTAAACAAACACAAACTATCAACAGAAAAGAACAAGTGTTGGCAAAGATGTGGAGTAATTGGAACCCTTATGCTTTGCTGTTGACAATGTAAAATGGTGCAGTCACTGTTTAAAACACTTTGCTCCTCAAAAAGTGAAACAGCAGTTCCAAATCTAGGTATATACTGAAGAAGATTGAAAAACTTGTGTTTACGTAAAAACTTGTACATGAATGCTCATAGAAACATTATTCATTATAGACAAAAGTGGAAACAATCCCAGTGTTCATCAGCAGATGAACGGTTAAACAAAAATTAGTATATCAATATAATAGAATGTTACTCAGCCATATAAAGGAATGATGTGCTAATACATGCTACAATACGGATGATCCTTGAAAACATTATTTTAAATGAAAGAATTCAGACACAAAAGGCCATATATTATATGATTCTATTAATGTTAAATGTACAGATTATGTAAATCCATAGGACCAGAAAATAGATTAGTGGTTGCCAGGGGCTGGGGGTGTGGAGAAGAAATTGAGAGTGACTGTTAACAAGTCAGGGGTTTCTTTGGGAGTGATAAAATATTCTGGAACTAAATGCACATCTCTAGGAATATACTAAAATCACTAAATTGTACATGTCAAAGCCTGACTTTTATATGTAAATAGTTGTAGCTTTTTGTTTTTTAAAAAGAAAGAGTTAAGGCTGAAAAACAGGAGATTGTTCAATAATAAAATCTTTATGGCCACACTAAGGAGTGGGAATTTATTCTGTTGGTATTAAGTTCTCCATAAAGCATTTTAAGCAGGAAGGTAACAAAGTTTCATATTTAGCTAGAGTGCATTATCATTACTTAGGAGATCTAGAACAAGATGTACAGGTAATTGGGATAGAGAACAACATAGGAAATAGCAGGGACCCACATAAAATATAGACGAATTAGGAATTAGAAGGTCGATTTGAGTAAAAAATGGATAAACCAATGGTTTATAAATCAACTGTGTTGAGTAGGTGATATGTCACTAATTCACAATAAATGATTATAAATAATTCAGTGTTTTTTGAATTATGTAGAGTAATTCACATTTGATAAAATTAGCAGATGACAAAATGTCAAATTTTAAAAATATGTTTTAACAGGTGGTTCTCAATTGAAACACAATAAATGATCAATATGTATTTATCATAGATAATTATAAAAAGATATTTTCTTCAATGTTAGCAAACAAACAGGTATCACATTTCAAAGAATTACAGAGGAGCCACTATTTACTTTAAATTAGTTCTCATAAATATTTAAATGATACCTGATTCTGAATTCTGTGAAGCCAGGGACCATGTATGTTTGACTTGGAATGCACTTCCAGTACCCAGTCATGAGCCTGGTGCACCAAAGGTGTTTTATTTATGTGTGTTGAATTAAAAATAATATATATAACATATTAAATATGTATATACAAATGTTAAGCTGAAGTTCTAATAACTAACATTTATCTAGCACTGTCTACGGCTTGGGTGTTGCAAGAAGGACACTGAAAACATGATCTCATTTATTTCCTTCAAATATACCATGACATTTACTGGGAATATAATTAATATTCATTTTACAATGAGGTAATAGAAGCCTCAAGAAATGAGGTAACATGGGCAGTGTCACACTGCTAATGAGTAGGGAATCCTGGAAAAGACTTTGGGGCCAGGACTGAGATTTGGGTAGGACAAGTGAGGCAGAGTTGTTCAAATTCAGGGCAAGTTTCTGTCTTCATTTAAAAGTTTGATATTTTAAGGGTGCCTGGGTAGCTCAGTCGGTTAAGCGTCCGACTTCAGCTCAGGTCATGATCTCACAGTCAGTGTGTTTGAATCTCACATAGGGCCCTGTGCTGACAGCTCAAAGCCTGGAGCCTGCTTCAGATTCTGTGTCTCCCTCTCTCTCTCTGCTCCTCTCCCATTCACGCTCTGTCTCTCTCTGTCTCTCAAAGATGAATAAGTGTTAAAAAAAAAAAAATTTTTTTAAGTTTGGTATTTTGTTCACTGTAGGCTTTAGGGCCTTAATTTCTATTTTTAAAATGTTACAGTATATGGCATTATTTTGATTACATGACTTTTGACACCTTCTTAAATGTTGTGCCTGAGGTAAGTGCTTTGTTCCCCTAATCCTTGTCACAGCCCTGCCCTGGTCTGGAATATTTAAGTGTTCTCAGTGAGTAACCATTAAAATATTAGGTAGACATGGGCACTGAGGTAGCTCAATTGGTTGAGCATCTAACTTCGCCTCAGGTCATGATCTCACAGTTCATGAGTTCAAGCCCCACATCAGGCTTGCTGTTGTCAGAGTAGAGTCCATTGGGATCCTCTTTCCCTCTCTCTCTGCCCTTCCCCTGCTTGAGAGCGTGCTATCTTTCTCTCTCAAAAATAAATGTTAAAAAAAATTAGTTAGACAGATCTCATGGATCATTTAGACAGCCAGGAGAGTTTAACTGATTAGAAAATTGAGATTTTTAAGGAGGTCTTGTATTGGAAGAGAGTCAGGAGCAGAATATTTCACATAAAGTCATCACATCTTGCCCACATTTTCACCTCCAAAACTGCACCCAATGAAAGTACACTTTAGTTTGCAAGATATTTTCTCTTAGAATGTGTGTGTTTGCTATATGATGATCATTATTTTTAAGGTAAAACATTTATAAATGCAAGAAATTGCCACCATTATATTCCAAAACTTATTTTCTATTTTGCTACTTTTAATGTAAAATTCAGTTTTCTGTAACCCTTTTATATTGATTTTGTTTAGCCTTAGGCTTATAGGAGATTTATTTCTACCAACAGAGACCTTCCCAAATAGCTTGAGAGTATATATATATATTATTTTGTCATAGCACAAATATATATTTTCTTGTAATAGCAAACTCCTAAAATGTTCAGAATGTTACAGACAAACTTGATCTCTAGTTTAGCTGGCATGCATCTTTCCTTCTTAGACTTCTGGTGGGTGACTATATGCCCTTTGAACAAAAAAACTTTCATTAAATGATAGAGATAAGAGCAGAAAAATTGTGTAAATGTAAGCAAATTGTATGAAAATGTATTTGCAGTAATCTAATTACTACTCTGGATGAATGTATCAATTGGTAAATTATTATGATCACAACTTCCATTTATCTTTAACAAAACGGTAATATTACCAAGCTCAATTTCAGCTGGTATATTTATTTAATCCATTATTCTGACTTCTAGAAAGTAAATTATTTGAGAATCATTGCTTATTTGGGGCTGTATCCATACAAATAAATCAGTCTGATAAAATCTTTTGAAACTAAGGTTTGAACTCAACAGACCAATACAAATGTGTGTGTGTGAGAGAGACAGAGAGACAGAGAGACAGAGAGAGAGAATGGACTACTCTGATACCTTCATCCCTTTTATTTCTGTTCACTTTCACTGCTGGTAGGGAGGAGGTCTTCATAACAATAACTTATTATGTTCTTCTGTAGGGGTTTTATGTATCATGAATGTTCTTCTCTAATTGTAAGAATCTACCACAATCTTACAAAGATGGAGCCAGGAACAATGTTATCAAACTAGGAAGTAAGGGGCTATGGGTCCTGTTAATCAGAAGGAGGTCAAATGCTATGTGAGAGGCATAGGCTTAGAAAAGGAAAGAAGGAGGGAAACAGATGATCCAGCCATCATACTCCATTCTCTTGGCTTCAGTAACTGACTCCAGGCTAGGCACATAATTGACATTAACCCATTATAAGCTTCGCAAAATGTTAATATGGGGATCATAGGATGGAGGGTCCTTTCCGCCCCTTTAGGATCATAGGAGTATATACGGTTAACATATATTCCAAATTTCCAAGGAATTATCCACCTGGTTTACACTTTTCTTAGCATAATTATAATAGTATCTTTTTCATCTCAAAGGTATTTTGGTTTGGATAATAATTAGTATAGTTATTCTTGCTCAAAGGGTTAAGTAAACTTGGAGCTGATGGTGTCCATCTCTCCTGATCAAATGAACACAACTACGGGCAGAATAAAATCAGTCTCTGAAAGATTACCAGGCAGAGAGATATGGAAACCAGAATTGCAAGGTTATCTACAACCTCTGAATTGACTTATGTTTCAGGCTTTAACAACCTCTGGTTTGAGCCAATTACCTGAGCAAATAAATTCCCTTTAGTCCTTAAACTGGCCACTTACAACCAGAAAGATAATACATTATTTATTCCCCACCCCCATTTTTGATTTGGATCAAGTCACCTTAGCTAGTTTTCCATATTGTGCAACTCCTGTGTCAAATTTCATATTACACTGTATTGCCACTATGTTTACTTATCTTACTCGCCTGATAGACTATGAACTCCTTTAAATAGATTATGTCGTATTTGTCTTTTTATTTTTACCTCCTAATAAAGAATATTTAAAACTATGTAAGTGATCAGTAAATATTGTTGAAGAAGTACAAAAATCAATGAGTGAATGAGTGGATGAATGAATTGTTGATGTGTTCAATAGGGGACCAACAAAACATAATGTCCAATTGTTTCCATGATCGATTGGTCCGATGATGGAAACTTAGCATCTGCATAAGATCCATATGTGTCTAGATCCTGAAAGCTCAAAGACTACATTTGAGCAATGGTAATTTCTCTCCTCTGCTTCTTGACCAAATCCACTAGTGTAGTACTTCCACCATCTTATGAAGAAATTTTCTATGGGTTCTCTCCATTTATCTATACCTTTTGCAAGGAGAGGCACTGAAACTTTTGTTCTAGACTATCCTTTCAAGGATGTTGCAGACTAGACATCCTTAGAAAATAGGATCTGTCTTTTTCTGGAGCAGAGGGCAGGTTTGTTTAATAACCAGTATAAGAATAATCTCTCCCTACAGCGCAAAGGTTAGACATATTTGCTTATATTCCCTTAATTTAAATAAACTAAAATGAAATATTAAAGAATGTGTGTATTAGTTTGGGCTGCCATAACAAAATACCACACATTGGGTGCCCTAAATAATAGATATTTATTTTGTAACAGTTCTGGAGGCTACTAGTCCATGATCAAGGTGCAAGTAAGTTTGGTTTCTGGTGATAGCTCTCCTCCTGGTTTGTAGATGGCCATCTTCTCACTGGGACTGCACATGGTTTTACTTCTGTATACACTGGGAGGGAAATCTAGTATCTCCCTCTACTTTTGAGGACACTTCATTTAACTTTAGTTACTCCCCTGAAGGTTCTGTCTCCAAATAGAGTCACATTGGGGGTTAGTGCTTCAACATATGACTCTGGGGGAGGGGACACAATTCAGTCCATAACACTGGGGTTCCCTAAACTTGGAATTCCTTAGATGATGCAAACCTACTGTTTGTGTAGTGTCTACTTGGGGTCCTCTCTACGGCTTGTGTGGGATACATGAGATAAAGGGGACCTGCATACATGTAAAGTTCGTGCCACTTTCTGCTTGCTATGCAATGAGTAGTAATATCCTTTGTCCTCTTGATCAATGAATTCTGTGTCTTCTGCCAGCATCCATGAAACTAACTCAGGTCCATTATAGTTATTGACTCACTTCACTTCAAAGTCCCTCCCACTCATATCTAAAAGTCCCCGGGAAAGTCTCCTGAATGCTCAGAAACAAGCCCTCACATCCCCACCTACTGCTAAGATTTTCAAGATTTTCGGTTGTGTGGTGATGCTCACTACTGCTATCAGTAGTAAAACCCTACTCTGCTACATGCATAGGGCCACCTCTGCTTCTGCAACCACCGAATATCTCACTATCTTTATAGCAACATTGACACCTGTGGCCCACTGAACTGACTCGATTTGTGTCCCAGGCATTGATCACACATTAATTGCTGTTTTATACACCTGACAGAAAAGATTGTTATGGGAAAAGAGGTAAAATCCAATTTTTAACTTTTAAGCTCCTCTCTCTTTAGGATTCAAATGCCTGTCAACATAGGTATGAGTCAAATCAATGCAACAGGTTATATGAAGATCTTCTCTCCTACATTTTAATTATTGTTGTTGGTAGAAGCTTATATTTCAGAATCTCTCTTACTTTAGGATTTTTTCACTGTGGGAACTTTAATTCTTGCGAGAATTAGATACCTGCTGTCCTCACCAGTGCCTCAATACATCTGCATTCTGGTGTTGATCAAAGTTTTGACTCATGCATGGACTTCCTGCTGACAAATACAACATATCTACAATTAGATGTAATTGTCAAAAAATGTGGCAATAGCAAGTGCTGTTGAGCACTGAAGAAATATTTCAATACATTTTTAACTGTAACTTAAAGGTTTTTCATTTTAATTAGAAGAGTGTTTTATTTTTTTTCCATTCATTTAACCAATGAGGCATTTTAAAATTATTTTAGATAGAATTAAGATATTGGCTAAATTTTGTGTTTTCCTATCACAGTTTGAGAGAGGATTTATTTACTCTTTGGATTTTTATTCTTTTCATAAATATAAGTATTTTCTGTGTGCCTACTAAGCATTAGGCATTATTCTAAACCTGTTTTGAGTTTCTCCTGATTCATTTTCATTACAAATTTAAATATTAATACTCTGAATGCTATCTGAATTATATGCAATAAAGTTTAATTATTTGTGGTTGATGTCTTTATGCAGAACTGACAACCATATCATGCCATATGTTTTTGAAATATTCAAATGCAATTAGGCACCATGGTAGCTATGACACGTCACTTTGAAGTATACAAGTTTTTAGAAAACAATAAAGCTCCAATTTACACTATTTTAAATATTGTTTTCATTTTAATGACCCAAGTTAGTATTTTTTTGTCCATAAATAATTTTTTTAATTATTTTTTTAAATTTACATCCAAATTAATAAGCATATAGCACAACAATGATTTCAGGAGTAGATTCCTTAATGCCCCTTACCCTTTTAGCCCATCCACCCTCCCACAACCCCTCCAGTAACCCTCTGTTTGTTCTCCATATTTGAGAGTCTCCTATGTTTTGTCCCTCTCCCTGTTTCTGTATTATTTTTGTTTCCCTTCCCTTATGTTCTTCTGTTTTTATCTTAAAGTCCTCATATGATTTAAGTCATATGATTTTTGTCTTTCTCTGAATGATTAATTTCGCTTAGCATAATACCCCCCAGGTCCATCCACGTAGTTGCAAATGTCAAGATTTCATTCTTTTTGATTGCCAAGTAATACTCCACTGTGTGTGTGTGTGTGTGTGTGTGTGTGTGTGTGTGTGTGTGTATACCACATCTTCTTTATCCAATCATCCCTTGAAGGGCATTTGGGCTCTTTCCATACTTTGGCTATTGTTGATAGTGCTGCTATAAACATGGGGGTGCATGTGTCCCTTCAAAACAGCACACCTGTATCCCTTGGATAAATGCCTAGTAGCACAATTACTGGGTTGTAGGGTAGTTTTATTTTTAGTTTTTTGAGGAACCTCCATACTGTTTTCCAGAGTGACTGCACCAGCTTGCAGTCCCACCAGCAGTGCAAAGGAGATCCTCTTTCTTCGCATCCTCACCAATGTCTGTTGTTGCTTGAGTTGTTAATGTTAGCCATTCTGACCGGTGTAAGGTGGTATCTCATTGTAGTTTTGATTTGTATTTCCCTGATGATGAGTGATGTTGAGCATTTTTTCATGTGTCAGTTGGCCATCTGGATGTCTTCTTTGGTGAAGTGTCAATTCATGTCTTTTCCCCATTTCTTCACTGGATTCTTTGTTTTTTGGGTGTTGAGTTTGATAAGTTCTTTATAGATTTTGGATACTAACCCTTTATCTGATATGTCATTTGCAGATATCTTCTCCCATTCTGTTGGTTGCCTTTTAGTTTTGTTGATTGTTTCCTTCACTGTGCAGAAGCTTTTTATTTTGATGAGGTCCCAATAGTTCATTTTTGCTTTTGTTTCCCTTGCCTTCGGAGACGTGTTGAGTAAGAAGTTGCTGCAGCCAAGATCAAAGAGGTTTTTGCCTGCTTTCTCCTTGAGGATTCTGATGGTTTCCTATCTCATATTCAGGTCTTTCATCCAGTTTGAGTTTATTTTTGTGTATGATATAAGGAAGTGGTCCAGGTTCATTCTTATGCATGTCGCTGTCCAGTTTTCCCAACACCTCTTGCTGAAGAGACTGTCTTTATTCCATTGGATATTCGTTCCTGCTTTGCCAAAGATTAGTTGGCCATACATTTGTGGGTCCATTTCTGAGTTTTGTATTCTGTTCCATTGATCTGAGTGTCTGTTCTTGTGCCAGAACCATACTGTCTTGATGATTACAGCTTTGTAGTATAGCTTGAAGTCTGGGATTGTGATGCCTCCTGCTCTGGTTTTCTTTTTCAAGATTGCTTTGGCTATTCGGGGTCTTTTCTGGTTCCGTACAAATTGTAGGATTATTTGTTCTAGCTCTGTGAAGAATGCTGGTGTTATTTTGATAGGGATTACATTGAATATGTAGATTGCTTTGGGTAGTATCAACATTTTAACAATATTTGTTCTTCCTCTCCAGGAGCATGGAATAATCTTTTTCCATTTTTTTGTGTCTTCTTCAATTTCTTTCATAAGCTTTCTATAGTTTTCAGCATATAGATTTTTCACCCCTTTGGTTAGATTTATTCCTAGGTATTTTATGGTTTTTGTGCAACTGTAAATGGGATCGATTCCTTGATTTTTATTTCTGTTGCTTCATTGTTGGTGTATAGGAATGCAACTGATTTCTGTGCATTGATTTTATATCCTACCACTTTGCTGAATTCAGGAATCAGTTCTAGAAGTTTTTTGTGGAATCTTTTGGGTTTTCCATATAGAGTATCATGTCATCTGAGAAGGGTGAAAGTTTGACCTCCTCCTGGCCGATTTGGATGCCTTTTATGTCTTTGTGTTGCCTGATTGCACAGGCTAAGACTTCCAATACTATGTTGAATAACAGTGGGGAGAGTGGACATCCCTGTCTTCCTGACCTTCCTCCCGTCAGTTTGTCCCCATTGAGAATGATATTAGCATTGGGTCGCTAATATATGGCTTTTATCATCTCGAGGTATGATCCTTCTATCCCTACTTTCTTGAGGGTTTTTATCAAGAAAGGATGCTGTATTTTGTCAAATGCTTTCTCTGCATCTATTGAGAGGATCCTATGGTTCTTGTCCTATTGTTTATTGATGTGATGAATCACGTTAATTGTTTTGTGGATATTGAACCAGCCCTGCATCCCAGGTATAAATCCCACTTGGTCGTGGTGAATAATTTTTTTAATGTATTCTTGGATAATGTCTTGTTAAGGATTTTTGCATCCATGTTCATCAGGGAAATTGGTCCATAGTTCTCCTTTTTAGTGGGGTCTCTGTCTGGTTTTGGAATCAAGGTAATGCTGGCTTCATAGAAAGAGTTTGGAAGTTTTCCTTTTGTTTCTATTTTTTTGAACAGTTTCAAGAGAGTAGGTGTTAACTCTTCCTTAAATGTTTGGTAGAATTCCCTGGAAAGCCATCTGACCCTGGACTCTTGTTTTTTGGCAGATTTTTGTTTAGTAATTCAATTTCCTTACTGGATATGGGTCTGTTAAAATTTTCTGTTTCTTCCTGTTTCAGTTTTGGTAGTGTATATGTTTCCAGGAATTTGTCCATTTCTTCCAGATTGCCCATTTTATTGGTATATAACTACTCATAATATTCACTTATTATTGTTTTTATTCCTGCTGTGTTGGTTGTGATTTCTCCTCTTTCATTCTTGATTTTTTTTATTTGGGTCCTTTCATTTCTCTTTTTGATCAAACTGGCTAGTTGTTTATCTATTTTGTTAATTTTTTCAAGGAACCAGCTTCTAGTTTCTGTTCGTCTGTTCTATTGTTTGTTTTTTGTTTGTTTGTTTTTTGTTTGTTTGTTTCAATAGCATTAATTTCTGCTCTAATCTTTATTACTTCCTATCTTCTGCTGGTTTGGTGTTTTATTTGCTGTTCTTTTTCCAGCTCTTCAAGGCATAAGGGTATGTTGTGTATCTGAGATCTTTCTTCCTTCTTTAGGAAGGCCTGAATTGCTATATGCTTTCCTCTTATGACTGCCTTTCCTGCATCCCAGAGGTTTTGGGTTGTGGTGTTATCATTTTCATTGGCTTCCATGAACTTTTTAATTTCCTCTTTAACTTCTGGGTTAACCCATTCATTCCTTAGTAGGATGTTCTTTAGTCTCCTAGTATTTGTTACCTTTCCAAATTTTTTCTTGTGGTTTATTTTGAGTTTCATAGCATTGTGGCCTGAAAATATGCAAGGTATGATCTCGTTCTTTTTGTAGTTACTTAGGGCTGATTTGTGTCCCAGTATGTGGTCTATTCTGGAGAATGATCCATGTGCACCGGAGAAGAATGGATATTCCGCTGCTTCAGGATGAAATGTTCTGAATATATCTGTTAAGTCCATGTGGTCCAGTGTGTCATTCAAAGCCATTGTTTCTTTGTTGATTTTTTGATTGGGTGATCTGTCCATTGCTGTTAATGGGGTGTTGATGTCTCCTACTATTATGGTATTACCATCAATGAGTTTCTTTATGTTTGTGATTAATTGATTTATGTATTTGGATGTTACCACATTTGGCACATAAATGTTTACAATTTTTAAGTCTTCTTGGTGGATAAGACCCCTTGATTTTGATATAATGCCCTTCTGCATGTCTTGATACAGTCTTTATTTTAAAGTCTAGATTGTCTGATATAACTATGGCTATTCTGGCTTTCTTTTGTTGACCATTATCATGATAGATTGTTCTCCATCCCTTACTTTCAATTTGTAAGTGTCTTTAGGTCTAAAGTGGGTCTCTTGTAAACAGCATATAGATGGGTCTTACTTTCTTATCCATTCTGTTACCTTATGTCTTTTGATTGAAGCATTTATTCCATTGACATTTAGAGTGAGTACTGAAAGATATGAGTTTATTGCCATTATGTTTCTTTCCATCTTTTCTCCCCTCAGAGAGCCCCCTTAAAATTTCTTGCAGGGCTGTTTTAGTGGTCACAAACTCCTTTAATTTTTGTTTGTCTGGGAAACTTTTTATCTCTCCTTCTACTTTGAATGACAGCCTTGCTGGATAAAGAATTCTTGGCTGCATATTTTTCTGATTCAGCACAATGAATATATCCTGCCACTCCTTTCTGGCCTGCCAAGTTTCTGTGGATAGGTCTGCTGCAAACCTGATCTTTCTTCTCTTGTAGGTTAGGGACTTTTTTTTCCCTTGCTGCTTTCATGATTCTCTCCTTGCCTGAGTGTTTTGTGAATTTGACTATGATGTGCCTTGTTGATGGTTGGTTTTTGTTGAATCTAATGGGGGTCCTCTGTGCTAAGTGGATTTTGATGTTTGTGTCTTTCCCCAGGTTAGGGAAGTTTTCTGCTATGATTTGCTCACATAACCCTTCTACCCCTATTTTTCTCTTTTCCTCTTCTGGAACCCCTGTGTTTCTGATGTTACTTTTTAATGAGTCACTGATTTCTCTAATTCTTAAATTGTACTCTTTTGCCTTAATCACCCTCTTTTTTTCTGCTTCATTATTCTCCATAAGTTTGTCCTCTATATCGCTGATTCTCTGTTCTGCCTCATCCATCCTTGTCGCTGCAGTATCCATTCGAGATTGCAGCATGGTTATTGCATTTTTTATTTCATCCTGACTGCCTTTTACTTCTTTTATCTCTGCAGAAAGAGATTCTAATCTATTTGCAACTCCAGCTAGTATTCTCATTATCGTGATTTTAAATTGTGGTTCAGACATCATGCTTGTATCTGTGTTGGTTAAGTCCCTGGCTGTCGTTTGGTCCTGCTCTTTCTTTTGTGGTTAATTCCTTTGTTTTATCATTTAGAATGGAGAAAAGGAATTAATGAGGTAGAAAAAATTAAAATTAAAAAAAATTAAAATTAAACAAGTACTAAAATTTAAAAATTAAAGACAAACACACACACACATACAAAAATCAAATAAATGATGCTAGATCCTAGTTGTGTTTTGGTCTGGGTGTTGAAGGTGGGTTGATTGATTAGAGAAAAAATGGGAAAAAAAGAAAAAAAAGGAAATCATTTGAAAACTTGAAAATGAATACACTAAAGTAGACCAAAATGAAACGGTGGAAGTAAAATAGAATTTGAAAAACATGTACACAAAATTTAAAAATACAGTAGAAAAAATTAAAAATATTTTTAATACAAATGGAAAATAATGAATATTTTTCTTTCTGTATTCAAGAAAAAGAAAAGAAAAAGAGACAAAGAAAAAAGAATGAAAGACAATTGAATGGTTGGACCAGCTAACAGACTGAAATATGACTGAAATTACTTTGTTTTCCCCTAGAAGTCAAACTATGAACTGCTTTATAGTCCATAGACTAAGCAGGTGAAGAGCGAGGTTGACCCAATTGGTCAGGCCTTAGTGTAATGGCTCCATTCTCCACTAGATGGCACTGTTAGCCTACTGGGGTGGATTGTTGTGGCACTCGTAGTTGCATATGTGCATGCGTGAGAGCAATGAAAATGGCATCACCCACCTACCCAGTCTCTAGTATAGGAACTGTGTTCTCCCCAATCATCAATCGTGCACCTGTCCTTCGTCTTCAGCTTCTGTCCACTCCCCACTTCCACACTGTCCATGACCACAAGCCCCAGGCAGCTCCTCCCTCCTGAGTTTTGTCTCAGATGCGGCTGCCTTCCCTGGCCCCCCACTTCTGAGGGACTGCAGCTTTGACAAGCTCCACCCCTCTGCAGAGGGTCTCACTGAGCAATGGCCAGGTGCTGCCTGCACCCAGGACTGCTTGTAGGACCGTGCTGCTACTGATGCCCAGAGACTGCTGCCAGGTACCAGCCCACCGCAGAAAACATTCATGAGACAGTGTAGCAGCAGCTCCTCAGGGGTTACGGAAAATCACAACACAATTCTGGCAACAGGCTTCACCCCTAATGACCTTGCTCCAGCATCAGTGAATATGGCTGTTCTCTGGGGTCTGCTGGGACCAGTTGGCCTCACAGCCTCTACCAAATGTCCTTCCAGCAGGGGAACTGCCTCTCCCTGTGTGGCCTGAAGAACCACGGACTCCACTCTACTCCTGGCGATTCTCCCTTCCCACCAGAGCACTGCCATGTATTGTGCTGTGGAGTTTTAGACTCTGTACTCCCCCCTCTGTTTACAGTCTTAATGGAACTTAAACGCTCTTCTTTCTCCTTTCTCTTTTCTCCCTTTTTAGTTTAGTCCCTGAAGCTTTTTCCAATTTTCCACTTTCTCCCCAGCTGCTTTTGGGGAGGAGTGCTTTTCCTGTATTCTCCCTCTCCATCTGCATCCTTTCTCCACTCACAAAAGCGGCTCCCTGACCTCCACAGCTTCTCTCTCCCCAAGTTCACCCCTCCATGCTGAGTACCTGCTGAATTCTGTGGTTCAGGTTGTGCGAATTGTTATGTTAATCCTCATATCAGTTTTCTAGGTGTATAGGATGATTTAGTGTTGGTCTGGCTGTATTTCATGGACACGAGACACACAAAAAACTTCCATGCTGTTCTGCCATCTTCTCCATAAACCCCAAGTTAGTATTTTTTATTGGGAGAATATCTAATATCCAAATAGACTTTCTACAATTGTTGACAAAAACCATCTTTGAGTTTTACTTTCGATGTATTTTTTTTTTCTTTTTTTAAGGAAATGTTGAATGTACTATCTAATTAAGTAGAGGAAAAAATAATAATTACATTGCCCATATGTTAAACTCTGATACATATTTTATATGATGTAAAATAGCCTAATATGCTCAAAACATGCACTTATTGACCTAAAGAATCTAGAAATATGATCAATACGTAACAAAGTTTTAAAGAAAATACTAAAAATTGAACACACAATTTACATTCTCTTTCAATTCTCTTAACTGTCTACATGGTTCTCTTGACAGAAGCACTTTTCAACAATCAGCACTGAAAAGCTTAGCCCAGGTAGTGGATATATAGATTGAAGCACCTGTTTCTCTGGAACTGCCCTGAATAATCTAGTTTGGGGCGCAATTCCTCTTGAGATACATGTGATAGAAGATTAAACGTTATTAACTCTTCCTACACTCCAGTTAATCTATATAGGCCCTATCTTTCTTTATCCTTAAACTTTGTTTAGAGCCTCATGCATGCAGGATGACTATAACATACATTCAGGAGTCTGATTTTGTGTTCTGGGTTAAAAATCACTATTTCACACCTCTGTGCACATTCTCCCATTCATGTCAATCCAAACAGAGGGAACTTTTCACCAATTCCTTTCCTTGAAACCACTCTATAAGAACTAGGCAGTTAATATTACTTGGTAATTTTCCCTAAAAACCCAGGCAGAAAATAGAAGCCCTAAATAGTATTGGCTTTACTTCTCTACTCTATTTATGGAAATGCATCTAATATATCAGGATTTTATATATCAAGTTAAGCTTGGCCTTGGAGACCAATATAAAAGTAATTTTTCAGTCATATAGTATATGAATCAACAAGGACTCTCTTTGACCACTGATCATTAGAGACTTGGTTTCTTCCCCTCCTAGCCTCCCTCTTTTCTTTTAACTCTTGAGTTTACATATTATTAAATCATCAGTGCTATTGTCTTGAGTGTTCTTAATAAAGTCTACACATTCTGTTATTGTTTAGCCTATTTTACTTGGGTAAGACATTTTTATTTATTTTGAGAAAGAGAGAGAGAGAGAGAGAGAGAGAGAGAGAGCAGGGGAGGGGCAGGCAGAGAGAGAGAGAGAGAGAGAGAGAGAGAGAGAGAGAGAGAGAGAATCCCAAGCATCAAACAGAGTGAACCTCCGTTCAGCACAGAACCTTATCATGAGATCATGACCTGAGCTGAAATCAAGAATCAGACACTTAACCAACTGAGCCACCCAGGTGCCACAGGTAGGACATTTTCTGAAAACACTCAGAATATTCATTGTAGGTATTAGTATAAGATAATTTTACAGATCAAAATCCTAACAAGTAAAAAGAAAATTAGGTAATTGCAATCAAACTGGTTTATAATAATCTGCTTCAGTTTTTCTTTCCTGTTTTTGTCTTACCATGTCACTTGCTCCCCATATCCTTTGGCTTCTGAATCTAATGTGTATTCTTTCTGAAGTATTTAGCCTGCCCATGATCTTTTTCTCTAAGCACTAAACACTGTCCTCTCTAACTGCTATTCTTGCCTCTATTCACATAATCCTGCTCTCTCTGCTTCATATCCCATATTCTCTTTCTTTTCTGAAGTGTATTATAATCTGCCTGCTTCTTCTATTCCCTATCAGTGTCTGTTCACTGGTATTTACTTCCTGAAATGTCATCTTTTCTTCTTCCCTACTACTTGTTGTATTTCATCTTTGCCTACTTGCTTTTCAATTGCAATTCTTTCTTGTTTCCCTTGTTTTTCTCCTTCTTTGCTCCTTTACCTTCTGTTGCTCTCTACTCGTTTTTGTACTTGCTTTGCCTCTAATTTCTGCAACTAATTATTCATGTTTTTAGTGCTGTGTAACCAACCAGCCCAAAACTCAGTCATGCAACAACCAGCATGATTTTTTCTTACTTATGGCTCTGCTTCAGCTTATGGGCACAGTTCAGGTCTGCTCCACCTGATTCCATCTGGCCATGGACTAGTAGGATAAATTAAGCATATCCTTCTCATCATGATTCTACAGAAAAGAAGAAGTCAAGTCAAAATCTCCGGTAACAGCATATTCACTCACACTCCACAGGCCAAAGCAGTAGGCCAGGGATCTATAGTTCACTCCCCCAAAGGAAGGGAATTATCATTTAACAACAATCCAACACTTCACACTATCCTTTCTTTCTCTTGTATTGCTCATTATCTGTCCATCTGATCTAGTTGATTTTTCATTTTTTTCTTTTTTTTAAAATGTTTTTAACGTTTTATTTATTTTTGAGACAGGGAGAGACAGAGCATGAACAGGGGAGGGTCAGAGAGAGGGAGACACAGAATCTGAAACAGGCTCCAGGCTCTGAGCTGTCAGCACAGAGCCCGACGTGGGGCTCGAACTCACAGACCGCGAGATCATGACCTGAGCCAAAGTCGGCTGCTTAACCGACTGAGCCACCCAGGCGCCCCTAGTTGATTTTTCAGCATCAATGCTCAAACAGTGCTATTGACTCAGGTCCCTACCCCATCCAGCTTCCTCCAGCCCTGCCAAGTTTTGCCTTTGCAAATGTTCTTGTTTGTAATTGGTTTCTTTTTTTTTAATATGAAATTTATTGTCAAATTGGTTTCCATACAATACCCAGTGCTCATCACAACAGGTGCCCCCTCAATGCCCATCACCCACCATCCCCTCGCTCCCACTCCCCATCAACCCTCAGTTTGTTTTCAGTTTAAGAGTCTCTTATGTTTTGGCTCCCTCCTCTCTAACCTTTTTTTTTTTTGTTTTTTCTTCCCCTCCCCCATGGTCTTCTGTTAAGTTTCTCAGGATCCACATAAGAGTGAAAACATATGGTATCTGTCTTTCTCTGTATGACTTATTTCACTTAGCATTACACTCTCCAGTTCCATCCACGTTGCTACAAAAGGCCATATTTCATTCTTTCTCGTTGCCAAGTAGTATTCCATTGTATATATAAACCACAATTTCTTTATCCATTCATCAATTGATGGACATTTAGGCTTTTCCATAATTTGGCTATTGTTGAGAGTGCTGCTATAAACATTGGGGTACAAGTGCCCCTATGCATCAGTACTCCTGTATCCCTTGGGTAAATTCCTAGCAGTGCTATTGCTGGGTCATAGGGTAGATCTATTTTTAATTTTTTGAGGAACCTCCACACTGTTTTCCAGAGTGGCTGCACCAACAGGCACATGAAAAGATGCTCAACATCACTCCTCATCAGGGAAATACAAATCCAAACCACACTCAGATACCGCCTCATGCCAGTTGGAGATCAATTGGTTTCTATGTAACTAACTTGACAATGAGAACTTCATTAGCTAATGTAATTCAAAGAATAGTTAACAGCCAAGGAAAGGGTGCAATTGATCTGTGAGAACAAGGGGATCCAGTAACTCAATGCTGCCAGAAATGTATCTGTTTCTCTTCTTTGCTTCTTTTGGTGAGTTTCATTCTTTCTCACAGCTTACTGGCTTAGATCACATAATTGGGAACATGGGAAATACCAGATTTCACGTTTTGTATTTTCTTACCCTAGATAGGATCTGCATTTTTCCCCTCCATTCCAGTTTAAACAAATCAGAAAGCCTTGTTGAAACAGGTGGCCACTTCTAAACCTAGCTACCATGTGCAGTGTGTAAGGACAAGACAGCTTCCGTGTGGATAAAGAGGGATTCTCTTGTGAGAAAAGGAGGAGATGTGTGCACGAATCTCTCAACATCTTTCACATTCCTTATAGTATTTTTCTCCCCATTTTATCTGATATATAAGTATAGTGCCAGCTCTGATTCTAGCACAGCTGTTCTTGGCTTGGTAATGAATGTTGTTTACCCATGGCGGATGCTGCTGTAGATAAGCATAATTGGGTTAACAAAAATCCATCATCAGTGCATAGTTTGTGTGTGTGTGTGTGTGTGTGTGTGTGTGTATACACTTATCTATATGATAGATACAATCTATGGTATATAAAAAGCCATTATTAAATAACTTTGAAGATAATACTATAGAATAAGTTACCAAAATACAGTACTAATTTTTAAGAGAATATAAAATTTTATATGAGGTCTGAGATGTCATGCAAGTCTCCTTGACAGGAGAGCTGCTCTATTCAATAAAAACTGAATGATGTTCCTTCTGTAAATATAGATATCACACTTTAGGGAGAAAATATAAATCACACCATCAACTCTAGAACAGCATGACCCTAAAACTGTGAGTCTATCTCATTTGTTATATTGCACGTGTGAGAATTATATATTAATCTGACTACTATTACCAGTGATAACCTCAATAATAGGTGCCTGAAAAGGGGGAATGGCAAGTACTTTGAATGAGCTACAGAAAGCCTGTTAAGTGGTAAAGTATGCCTAAAATACACCAAGGGAAAAATATAATCCTCAAAAAACCAGAGGAGTTCCTTATAGGCAGTAAAATAAAATCCTCTGTGGCCACTTTTGCTTTATGTTATAACCTGAATGTTATGAATAAATGTAACACCAAGTTGAAATAATTTCCCATCTGGTGGCTGACCGTACTGTCTTTTCCTTTTGTTGTAAGTGCAGCTTATGACTATTCTGAAACTATTTTCAGACAGGTTGCAAAGGAGAGTCTTACTTAACCAAACTTGAAAGAGCTACACTAAATATACCCTGAGTGTTATACTGTTGTCAAAAAACTCAAGAAAATTAGACATCATTAAAGCTACTAGCTGTATATGTGTGTATTTCTACTCATATTTACTAGCTTACATATTTGATTATATTGGGAAAATGTGAATGATTACCCTGTAGCAGTGTCTTAAGGAATCCTCAAATGATAAAATTAAAAAAAAAAGCACTCACAAATTAATTTCTAAGGTGAAATATTTCATTGGTTGATGTCCAGGTGTCATTATGTGTATTTATTTAATAATGTGATTTAATATTTATTTAATACATACTATTATTTGTGCAGTGTTGTGCAGAAGAGGACTTAAAAGTGGTTTAATTTCTAGCTCAGAAAGCTTCACACTTTTCATATGAATATTAGGTTAGTATCAAGTTTTTTTTATACAAAGCAGACCATGTGCTATCATACAATAAGTCTTTATACACAGACCATAAAGATTAGGAGCAGCTGAAGATCACAACTAATTGGGAACATCAGAGAAAGCTTCTTGGAGGAAATGTTTAAAAGGAAGATTCAAGAATGGTTAGTACTTTGATAAATAGGTATGAAAACAAAATAATTACAAGAGATTTATCTGACATATAATTACTACCTAATAAATGCTAATTCAGTCTTAATTCAGGTTTTTGGACAACATAAGTAAAAACATGGAGTTAGTAAAGAGAAACCAAGTTCGAGAAGTGGTCAGTAGCACAAATTTTTTGGATCACAGCGTTCATGTAAGAAAAATCTCAAGTATTAGACTGGAGATAAGTGAGAAGTCACAGTGTCGAAAGCCTCAGAGAAATCATAATTTGTTAAATATACAGAAGAGAACTTTGAAGTTTTCTGGGGAAGAAAAAAATGGTCATAGTTATAATTTAAGAAGATAAACTGACCATAGTCTGTACAGTGGATTCTGGAGGAGGAATATGGAGTCAGAAAGATCAATTAAGAAGCTTTTGCAATAGTCCTTTTGATAGACGGGGTGTTCACAAATATGCTTCTCTCTCTCTCCTCTGAACACATGGTAAGATTGCACTTCTTGTTCAGCTGAAGTTATAGCTGCCACGTGACTCTTCAATAAAAATTATGTGAGTAGAAAATTTTAGAATCAGGACATATTTTGCCACTTCTCATTACCTCTGCCATTTTACAATGACTGCCCTACCAGTATCAATTCTGGTGTAAAGATGACATTCATGCAAAATAGTGCCCTCCAGTTGGCAAATGACATGTGGTATCAGTGAGAAATGTCTTTAAAAAATTAAACCACTGAGATTTGAAGGTTGTTTTTTTTTAGTCCTCCACAACTTGGACTATACTGACTGGTTTAATGGAAGATAATTAGAATTTGGACTAGCATTGAGTTAAGCAAAGAGAAATGTAAAAACATTACTTTGTAGGCATGACATTGCTTAGACTGTTTTGAATCGAGCCTCTGGAATTCTCTTTTTCTCTAATTTTACAACACCTCTCTCTAAGGCCTTCCCAGGTTTCCATTAGATATCATTTTACATAATACCATGTAATACTTGGAAACTTACAATCATGTAACATTTAGAAAAGACATGAAAACCATAAAAATCAAAGAAAACTCGGAACAATTGAAAAGCATGATTTTTTAAAAAAGATTTTAATTCCAATATACTTAACATGCAGTGTTATATTAGTTTCAGATGTACAATACAGTGTGATTCAACACTTCCCATACTCCTCAGTGCTCGTTAAGTGTACTCTAATCTTCTTCACCTATTTCACCCGTCCCCTCACCCAAAGGGTCTGTTTTTGGTCTCTTTTTTCCCCCTTTGTTCACTGATTTGTTTCTTAAATTCCACATACGAGTAAAATCATATGGTATTTGTTTTTCTCTGCTTGTTTCACTTAACATTCTACTCTTTAGACCCATAAAGGTTTTTGCAAATGACAAGATTTCATTCAAAAAGCATGATTTTTAAGGATTACATTTTTCCTAAAACTTTTCTGACCACCTACTATTAATTTTATATTTTTATTTAAATGTTATTCCTTACAGAAATTTTCTACTGAAATATGTTTGGCATACACTATTATGTTAATTTAGGTGTTGACTTGATACATTTATATATTGGATATCATTGCCATTGCAGCAATAGTTAGCACTTCTATCACATCACATAATTGCAATTTCTTTTTTGTGGTTGGAATAACTAAGATCTAGTCTTTTCACAAGTTCGAATATTGTAATACCATATTGTCATTTATATTCACTATTCTTTGCATTAGATCTCTAGGTTTTATTTACTATGAGTTGCAAGTTTGTACCCTTAAACAACATCTCTCTTATTCCCCCACACCCCCCAATCCTGTGAACCATTATTTTGCCCTCTCTTTCTACAAGCTGGGTTTTTTTAGATTTCATATGTAAGTGATACCATACAGTATTTGTCTCTCTCTGTTTGACCCATCTCACTCAGTATAATGTCCTCAGGCTATATCCATGTTGTCACAAATGGTAGGATTTCCTTCTTTTTCATGACCGAATAATGTTCCATTGTGTATATATGCCACCTCTTTATCCATTCATCTGTCAACAGGCATTTAGGTTGTTTTCATATCTTGGCTATTGTGAGTAATGCTACAATAAATGTAGGAGTCCAGAAATCTCTCTGATATCCTGTTTTTAATTTTGTTTGGGTATATACCCGGAGGTGGAATTAATGGATCATATGGTAGTTCTGTTTTTAGTTTTATTGAGAATGCTCCATACTGTTTTCTATAGTGCTGAACCAATTTACACTCCCACCATCAGTGTGTGTAGTTCCCTTTCTTCATATCCTTGCCAGTACTTATGATCTCTTGTCCTCTTGATGATAGTCATTAGAACATGTGTGAAGGGATATCTTGTTGTGGCTCTGATTTGCATTTCCCTGATGATTAGCAGTGTTGAACATCTTTTCATGTACCTGTTGGCCATTTGGATGTATTTCTTAGAAAAGTGTCTATTGAGTCTCTTTAGTCATTTTTAATGTATTGCTTTTTAATAAGTGGATTAGGGTACCAGCCTAACCAGTATTAGCTGGAGTCTTAATAGAAATGCAAATTCCTGAGCCCCAGTACAGCTGTAATATGATCTCTGGTGGTAGAGCCTGAGAATCTGTACTCTACATTAAAATCTCAGAGAGCTGTAATGCCACACTAAATTTTAAGGACCACCACTAGTGTGTTTTTTGTTTTTGTTTTTGTTTATAACTTATTGTCAAATTGGTTTCCATACAACACCCAGTGCTCATCCCAATAGGTGCCCTCCTCAATGCCCATCACCCACCACCAGTGTCAACATGACCTCCCTCTTTAAACTTTTAACGTTTTTCCTTGGTTTTTCTTTCTTCAATTATTACAACCATGAACATGGTCTACCTAATTGCTAGTAATTTGTGTATATTGTATTTTTCAGTGTGTATGCTCCCAGGAGTCATGAACTATCTTTACATCTTTTATTCTCAATAGAGTATGGTAGTTGTCTCACAGTAGAAATTCAAAGAACAGTACTCTATATATGGGTCCTTGATCTTAGTCACAAAAATAGAGAAGCAGAGATTTCCGAAAGGATATTGGATATCTCATGGAAACCTGGGAAGGCCTGAGAGGCAGAGGGCTAGGGACAACACGCAGTCAACACCTCAAAGTTCCTCCAAAGAAACATTATGATCTTTGTCACTGCTGTGATCCCTGACATTTATGGCAGGGCATCTGCAACCTTCACCTCTGAAAAAACGGTGCTTTCAATAGTGTATTTGACAGACAGATTCTGGAAAAAAAAAACTACCAACTTTTTTCTTTGCTGCCCTCAACATTCAGGTCTTTCATGAATGACTATGAATAGAGGAACCTAGGTCATATGCCTGGATTCCTGGTAAGGGAGGCATATACCCTGGCAATGCAGGACTCATAATGTGGGAAAATTTCAAAATGAAGGTTATTTGCTGATTTAATCTGATAACATATTCCCAGAAATATCATAAGCCTGGGGTGTGATAGATATTTTTGAAGCATTATCTCTCTTTCACTTTTTGTGATATCCTTTATATTCAAATTTCTGCCTCCCCTTGCCTCTTTTCCTTAGCAACTATAAGCCCTTTGTCTGGGTCATCTATAAATGTGTTATGTAGCCCATTATTTGAGACTGTAGACTTCAATAACTTTTTCCTGTTGCTTGTTGGTTGTAGGTTTACCTTTTGACCTTATGTGATGTTTCATGTGATACCAAATCAGCCATTTGGCGAGAGGGTTAGTGACCTCATTGGCAGTATAAAATGGCCAAACATGTTCCCTGTAACTTCTAGTGAGCAGGATAAAAAAGGAACAAATGCATAAAATGGCAATGTTAACCATTTCTTTTAAGGAACATGGGAAGCCATCAGCATAAATAAAAGCCTTTTCTAGCATTAGGGTTTATGTATTCCTATTTTAATATATATTTTTGTTATGACATTAGTTGCTAGAGTAATTGTCCACTTTCTAGTCACTAAAATAAGGAGAGGGACAAACCCTAGATGAAATTTTCTGTGATAAGATATATTAAATGGAAATGATTAAATAATTGATAATTCAATATTGGTAGAATGAAATATCAAAGAAGGAGATGACAGTCTCTAATGAAATAATGATACCTAATGAGATATCTAGCTACTCATCTTCACTTTCTAGATGAAATACATATTTTAAACTATTACTGTCATAATTTTCCAGCAGCTTGTTCTTCATTCTATTTATGGCTATTTTCTCTCACTTAACCTGAATATGCAACTATTACAGTTCAGATCAATTTCAGGTGAACTTTCATCCCACATGTGCATATCTAAGACACTTCTATCCTCTTTCCATCCCATCATGCACCAACTAACCTATACCCTCCATGGACCCATCTCTCATGAACTTATGACCTCTCTTCTATCCCAATTTGTTCTTCTAACTATATAATATAAAGATGCTTAGGTTTATTTTATATTCCCATCTCATCTCTTTCTCAAAATTTAAATTCCAAGTATATAGTCTTTTTTTATTTCTCCTTAGTGCTTGTTCTTCACACAAAATGTGGTATAAATGTGTGACTAAATGGGCATGAATCCAAGACCTTTCCCCTCAGCATTTTACTGATATCGGAAATTTTACTTCTGACAAATTTTTAGTTCTATCTTAAATATTAACTTCTCCAGTTAGCCTCTCTTAGCATAGTTTCCTGTACTGGAAGGGGTAATACAATAATCCAAACGCACCTTATTATGAATAAGTTTGATTGGCAACTTTATCTCATGTCAAAAGCCTAAGTTTTGATAGAACACGGCAATGTGGGTAAGTGGCTCTGAATATAAGGGGCACAAAAGCCCCATGTGGAGACAGAGGAGGCACTTTCTATATAAGGAGCGTTCAGGGATTTGGTTGAAAAGAGACATTATGAGACTTGTCTTGAAGGTGCATTTCATTTTAATTGGCTTGTTTGTGTACAGAGGATGGTTTGGGACAAGGTCTGCTAGAGACTTTAAGGAGTTCAAGTTCCTTCAAAGCCAACCTTGGTATGGCTGTTGTAAAGGCAAATGCTGAGGAGTTAGGTACTGGTTCTGGTCCATCCAGGTTTTTCATTTAGTCAGCAAATATATAATTGGTATCAAATATTGTTTTAGGTGTTGATCCAGTAAAAAAATGAAACAGTATTTTTTTTTAACATTTATTCATTTTTGAGAGACAGAGAGAGACAGAGCATGAGTGGGGAAGGGCCAGAGAGAGAGGGAGACAAAGAATCCAAAGCAGGCTCCAGGCTCCAAGCTCTCAGCACAGAGCCCAAGGTGGGGCTCGAACTCACAAACATGAGATCATGACCTGAGCCGAAGTCAGACACTTAACAAACTGAGCCACCCAGGCACCCCAATGAAACAGTATTTCTAATCAATCCATAGAACTGAATTTTAGCTCTTGTGACATGGTTATCATATCTCTTTCAAAGCCATGTGGAATGTTTCTTTCCTTATAACATTTCTGAAAATTAATATAGTCATTCAGTCTCCCTTTTCATGAGAGGTGTATTAGATAATAAAATAATATTGAAACAATAAATCTTCCCAGTAAAAATCAAGCCCAACAGCTACTCCATCATGATGAACTGCTCTTCTCCTCATCAGAAGCACTGCCCTTGGGAGAAATAGGAAATAATCCCATATTTTCTGGGGTTCTGATGTGTCCTTCTAGGGATGGGGTTCACAGGTAAATGGTGAGGAGTGAATTTAAAGCACAGAAACGATTAGTAAGAAAATGTTTCCATAAATAGAAATACCAAAAATACAGATAAGGCTGATTGTGGGCCATCTTCACATAAAAAACTTATGAAATCCTCTTAACGTGTCACAGACTCATTTTTACATCAAGAGCACCTCAGACTTCCCCATTCTAAGATGTACAAAGAGCAAACCACTACTTTGGGGCAGATGGTCACAGTTTGGTTAAATTTTTCCTAAGAAACACATGAGTTTGTTTTGAACAAAGTACTGGTTTAAAAGCAAAAGACAAATTATCCTCAAAGACAATTTGTGTCTTTATTAGACCAAATATTTACCAAGAGGATAAACTCTGCATGACCAGCAAAAGAGTCTCCCTTCACTAATCCCCCGATTTTACTTTCGAGAAAATAAGTTTATTATCTGTGACCATGTTAGAAAAAGTAACTTAAATTTCAAAATATAGTATTCATAAAAAGAAGTTTAATGTGTAACATTTCAAAGAACAGGGACACCTGGGTAGCTCAGCTGGTTGAGCATAGGACTTTTTTTTTTTTTTAACATTTATTTATTTTTGAGAGAGAGGCAGAGTGCAAGCAGGGGAGGGGCACAGAGAGATGGAGACACAGAATCCTAAACAAGCTCCAGGCTCTGAGCTGTCAGCACAGAGCCCGATGCAGAGCTTGAACTCACGGACTGCAAGATCATGACCTGAGCCGAACTCGGACGCTTAACCAACTGAGCCAACCAGGTGTCCCAATGGATAAAATATTTTAAAGAACAAATAATTATAGTAGAAAAATGAAATTATTACCACCACCTTAGTAACTCAAAATAACACATATTTATTATCTCATAGTTTCTGTGGGTCAGGAGTCTGGGCAAAACACCTGAGTTCTTTCCTTTAGGACCTTTGCTTCAGGTCTCACAAGGTTGCAACAAGGTGTCAGCCAGGGCTGCAGTCTCACCTCAAGGTTCTGTTGAGGAAGGATCCACTTCTAAGCACCTGTTGTTATTGTTGGTAGAATTCAATTCCTTGCATTTAAAATGAGTGAGTGTCTCATTTTCTTCCTGGCTGTTGGATAGAAGCTTCCTTTATTTCCTTGGCATGTGGGTCTCTCTATAGAACAGCTCAAAACATAACAGCTTCCTTCATCAGATCCAGCAAGAGAGTCCACTAGCACGATGGACTATAATCTTATGTAATATAATCTTATGTAATTATGCAAGTGTTATCCCATTACCTCTTCAGTATCCTATTGATTAGAAATAACTTATAAGATTGGCCCACACTACAGAAGAGGGAATTATGCAAGATGTGATACAAGGAGGTATAATTGGGGGTTATCCTAGAGCCTGTCCACCTATATGACTCCTAATTATTCATGTCCCCTCCGTCTGAACAATACATTCACCTTCTCTCAAAGTCTCCAAGTATCTCAATCCATCACAACATCTGCTCAAAGTCAAGATTATCACCATCTGAATCAGATACAAATGTGGATGAAGCTTCTTGGGTGTGGTTCCTCTTGATCTATAGATGTGTAAAATTGAAAGACAAGTTTTTTTCCCCTCCACACAGAGGAAAATGGCCACAGCTGTTCCTGTTAAAAAATGTGGACATGAAAGATACAAAGGAGTCATTGGTCTATAATCATTTTGAAATACAGCTGGACAAAAGTGGGATATTCCTTAATTAGGTTTTAAAGGTTTTTTAAATGGGAATAATTCTCCCTGTCATGGTTTCATCCTCTGAATCATTTTTTTTTTCCATAAAGAGTAACGTTCATTTGCAACTGAGTGGTTTCATCAATCTACCTTTGACAATAGAATTTTAGGGTCCAGCAGACTCTTTTCATCATGTATTCTGTCTTTCTTTTTCAGTCCAAATTTTCAGTCTTGTTGTTGTTGCTGTTGTTTTGTTTTGTTTTGGGTTGAAATAACTTTCTCAAAAACTTTGTGGATCGTCTGTGGATTTCACTCCATTAGACAAGAGCTCTTAGAGGTCAGCCCTTCTCTACCTTGACCTGCTGCTAAGAGGGCTGAGAAACAATGGGATTATTTTTCCTACAGTCCCTCTTGATGGATTGAGAAGCTCCATTTATCTCTTTTATCTCTTTAATGGGTCCTCTGTGTAACTGAATACTCTGATCTTTTGAGCTTTCTAAGATTTTCACAAAACATATAGTCACTTCCTTGGCTTTTTCTCTCAACTAGGGCTGATCTCAATTCTGCTTTCCTTATTAATGTTTGGAAACTATTTCTTGACTTTAAGCTCATTTGCTGTATGGGTAAGCTGAGAATTTTCAAAATAGTCAAGCCATGTTTCCTTTGTGTTAAACAGTTATTCCCTCAATTTATGTCTTCCCTTTCACAGTTTCTGTTAAGTAGGAAGAAACCACTTTGCTTGGAAATCTTAGCTGGATAATCAAGTCCATCACTTACATGTTCTAATTTCCACATGACTACAAGATAGAATTTTGGGAAGTTTTCTGCCATACATGACCAGGATCTCTCCTTCCTTGAGTTTCAATAACAAGTTCCTCACTCTCTTTTGAGCCCTCACCAGCAATGTCCTTAAAGTGCAGATCTCTGTTAACCATCTGTTAGGCACTTTAGGCTGACTCTCTCACCGATGCAATTGAAGTTAGAAACATGGAAGTGAGGGCCACCTGCTAATGCAGCAACTTGTGCCCGCTGTTCCTACTCATGCTTTCACCCAGATGTACCATTTCCATCTTGTAATGAATTGTTTTGGGGCTCATTCTACTCTATGACTTGATGTGTCCAATAAAACAAGTTCACAAATAATCAGCTCTGCACACATTTTCACATAGTGCTCTATGTTCAAACATTCTGTATCTACAAGAATCACATGACATAGAGTATGTGTTTATCTACAAGTACATACTTCTCGGGGCACCTGGGTGGTTCAGTTGGTTAAGTGTCTGACTTTGGCTCAGGTCATGATCTTGCGTGTCAGGCTCTGTGCTGACAACTCAGAGACTGGAGCCTGCTCCATATTCTGTGTCTCCTTTTCTCTCTGCCCTTCTCCTGCTCATGCTCTGCCTCTCTCTCTCAAAAATAAATAAACATTAAAAAAAACAAAGTACATACTTCTTTAATGAATACACCTAAGAGTCTGTGTGTGATTCTCCCACTGGGGCATGTTTTCATGCTTCCCCCTGCATCATTTGCTACCACTGACACCTTCAGTGTCATGGAGCCTGACAAACTGTAGGGTCCATGTGGCAGGGATGTTTGCACTGCCATGTGGACCTGCTGCAGAAACCTTTCTTGATTCAGGCCCCATGTAGAGCTGGAAGTCTTCCACTAGCTAGCCAGTGTGTCAGTCAGATTTATTATTCCTAGGTGTAACCCAAAGAGGTCTAGCAGTTGCTGTTCTTCCTTTTTTTGTGGTAGGGGATGAAATATGCAGCGATGTGGTTTTGACTCTGCAGGAAATGTGCTGGCATGCTCTTGACTACCTGATGTCTAAAAATGAACCAAAGTCATAGGTCCCTGAATTTTCATAGGGTTTGCCTCTCACTGTCTGGAGCACACATATCTTCCCAAGGTTTCTATCATATCAGCCACCTCTAATTCTTTGTAGTCACCATGATGTCATCAATTAGTATGTAATAGATTAATATTAGTTATTAACGTTATTAGTATTCAGTAAGCTGCCCAGGCCGTTAAGATCTTTTCAGACTACACTATAACAGAGGGTGGTAGATTTAACATGACTTTGGACAAAACTGTAAATGAGAGTCTTCCATCCCATACAGGTGCAAACTCTTTCTGATTCTCTTATCTAATTATAATCTAAAAGGAATACATTTGCAAAATATCTGTGTATGATTTATTAATCTGCCTTAGAGATGATAGCTCATCTGTCAGTCTAGCTGCAGCTGAGAAGTCCTGGGATACTCTATAGTCGTTCTCCAAGATCTCTATTTTCTGCAGAGACTAAACTGGGGATGTAAATGATAGAGAAATGAAAGGACCCACCACCCGTACATACTTTAGGTCCTTAATGGTGGCACTAACTTCCTCCATTCCTTTAGGGATGCAATATTGTTTTTAATTTACCATCTTGGTCAAGGGTTGGGGCAGTTTCAGAGATTTCTACTTAGCCTTCCCCATTTATGATAGTTCTTACCCCATAGGCCAAGGGCCCAATATGGAGATTCCTCCAACTGCCAAGTATATCAAATCAAATTATAGTTTGGGACTGAAGACATTACCAATAGTTGGATCTCTGGACCTAAGGAGTCCTCTATAAGCTAAGTTTCAGCAAGAAGTGCACTTAATAATTTTTCTCCTAAGCCTTAACTTTAATGTGCAGGGGGAGTTGTGAAGACACTTTGAGGCTGTGGGTAGCAATGCCAACTCAATCCCTGGAAAGTTCTGACCATTTTCCTTTACCCAATGTTCAGTCATTTCAGTAACGTCTACATGTTTTTAAGGAAAGAACTGGAGGAATCATTAAAGCTTATACCTGCCACAGTGATGCAGGATACTTCCTCCTAGGAATCTGACTACCATTTTAGTCAATGGGATCTGAAGCTAAAATTTGGCTAATATTTAGGAATTGAGCAAGAGATAATAATTTGGGGTAACAACTACCTTTAGTATCCTGATTCCTCACTCTTATTCTTTTTTCCGGTTATACATATTCCTCAGCTGCTTTGTAGACTGTACCATGTGGCCCCATAATATACTAAGTCTATGCAGTTTCTTGCAGGTCAGGGGCCCTTGGTTGTTCCTCTGACCTTACAGATTGCTAAGAGTAATTGTGGTTTCTGACTTCTAGAGGTTATGCATCAAAACCTGGCCTCTATTACTTTGGGGCCACATATCTCCATTGGTACTAATATAACCAGGTCTGTGGTCACTACTTCTCTTTTCATCTCTAGCCTGTAGAAGAGAGCCATCACTTTTTATTGCTGCTGGTGTGCCTTTCACCAGCCCATTTCCGATGACCTTGGAAGATGGCGTGTCCTCCGGGCATAATCCTTTAGAATATGATCCTCTAATAGATCTACTTACCCTGCATAATATATCTAATATATCCATTCCAGATTTTAGGATACTGGGTTTTCCTCATCAGAATACTGATGTTAGTGTAATAGATTGCCTTGGTTGGAGTATCTAGAAATCTGTGGCTATAACATAACTATAAGATTCTGTGTTTCTTGCTCAGCTACAACAACTCTTCCACTGCAGGAGACAATTACCTTTTGTAAGCTGTAAGGCCCCCCTCTCTCTTATACTTCTCTGTCTTTCATACTGGGTTTCTTATTATCCTTCTGTGGGTCATCAATGCTACTTACTAAGCTAGGACACTATTATTATAAGCATTGTTCCTTACCATAGTTTTAGAATGCTTGACTATGATAAACTGGCACAGATGCTTATCTCCACTGGGATATTTTCAGAGGTCATTATTTCAGTGAAATATTTACAATTGGGACCCAATCTTATGTGAGGCACTAGGACAAGAATGGGTTTTTTGTTCTCAGGATAGCTGCCCATTGCAAGTTTTGCTTATCTCCTAAAAATTTGGCCTTCAAAAATTCCTTTACATTTGATCCAGCTCAGTCATTGAAGATTTCTTTAATGGATCGTTTTTTCTGAATCTCTTGTCTGTTATACATTTGGGAACTAAATCTCATGGGCATGGTTACATTTATGGGAATGTAAAGATATATTTCCCCTTTATTCTTGCCTTCTTTATTTTTCTCTTCCTTGTTATGACAAAGAGTGACAAGTGAGATGTCTTGTTAGGTTAATAATGCATTGATAATAGGCTATACTAGAGGGTCTTTATAAGCATGAAAACATTTTTCATGCTTTTTGAATACTAGAAGACTTAAGCTTCCTCATTCTTGTCCTTCCAGAATTTATGACTCTTAGTGAGGAGGTATATACAACTGATAACCTTATGATATCTGTAAATATCATAGTATATTTCCTTTTTGATAACTAAAAAAGATACAGATATATTTTTCTAGATAATATTATTGTAATAATATATTTTGTAGTTTATAAGTACCCATACTTTGATTTGTAAAAGTTTATGTGAAATCAAAAATAATTTCTTGTGTTAGTTTTCTATTGATGCATAATTAACTATCCCAAAATTTAATGGCTAGAAACAGCAAGCATTATTTTTATTGTCTCCATCAATTGGGAATGTTGACATGGCTTATCAGGATACCTGTAGCTCAGGGTCTCTCATTAGGTATCAGTCACTGTCAGTTGGTTTGCTTTGATGGGAGACTAGGGGAGGACGTGCTTCCAATGCCATGTGGATGTTGGCAGGATTCAGTGTCTCATGAGCACCAAATTCTAGTGTGAGAGCCTCAGGTTATAGAACTGTGAACCTCTGTTTCTCACTGTTGCCCAGAGCCTCTCTCAATAAGCCTGCTACACCAGTTTCTCTCCAGAGGACCTCAGAACAGAGAGGTTGGCTCTCTTAAGAGTGAATGAATCTGGGGTACCTGGGTGGCTTAGTCGGTAAAGTGTGACTTTGGCTCAAGTCATGATCTCATGGTTCGTGAATTTGGGCCCTGCATCAGGCCCATTTGGGATCCTCTGCTGTCAGCACAGAGCCCATTTGGGATCCTCTGTCCCTCTCTCTGCACCTCCCCAGCTCATTCTCTCTCTCAAAATAAATAAACTTAAAAAAAAAAGAGCGAATGCATATAAGAATAGGTGGGGATGAGCACCCAAAATGGAAGCCACAGTTTCCATAATCTAATCTCTGATGTGCCATCCCATTACTTCTGCTGTGTTCTAGACATTATAAGAGTCAATACATCTGTCCCACACTCAGGGGAGGGGATAACACAGGAGATAACATCAAGTGGTGGAGATTATTTGGGGTCATTTAGAGGCTGCTTACCACATTTCTCCTCGAACAATTTTGGTATAATTTCTCTTATATTTTGATGGTGATGTACTGCATAATACAAAGCACATTATAATCACTTAAGACTTTCTGGGTTTTTCCATCATTTATACTGCTTGCTAGCAGTGTGATTTTTGACAGATTAATCTTGGGGTACCTCATTTCCTTCTGGAAACTATGGCATAATAATGTGTCTTTCCCATACCATACCACAGGTCACAGTTATAATTTTGTCTCAGAATGGTCCTTAGTATGGATTCAATATCTACATTTGTTAAAATAAAATACAAAAGATGGCTATTAATAATGCTTTTTTTTGCATGAAGTAATTATTCTCTGCATAGATACCAGTCCTGTGACCTTGCAAATAAGAGTTGTCTTTTTTTTTTCTTTAAACTCAAGTGCAACTGAAACTTTATTAGTAAATATACACAATAGGAGGTTTTAAAAAAATTATTTACCATTTCAGTGGGAACTAACATCATACTTAGATGAAGTGAGAAATTGGTTCTGGCTGGTTTCCGCTCTTGGCTTTACTGAATTATAAAACAAGTAGAGTGCGTCAGGCAGGCCCAGCTCTCATGGCTCTCCCACGACAACCCATCCCCCTTGCAATATTAGGGACCACTGACAGGAGACTATGTGAGACCTCTCAAGGTCTCTTCTTTTATTTGTAACATGACGGGGTGGACTAGGTGATTGGAGAGATCCCAGTGAGGGCTTGTTGATTTCCTGGAAAGCTATTATAGGCTGCACCTATTTTCACAGAAGCCATTTTCCAAAGCCGATCCCTATAAAGAGAAATGCTTAGCTTATACTACTGACTGCGCATAAGGATTTTCCTTAGTCTATTTCAGGAATTACTTTACATTGATATGTTATTAGACGTTTCAGCAATGATAAACAAATTTCATGGAGTATTCTGTGTATATTATTAAATTTATTCTTTCACATGGTAAAAATAATTGAAACCATCTGCATAATCTGGAAGAAAAGTGCCAGGATTTATGAATATATTTTCATTAGCTTTTAATGTATTTTCTTATTGTTTTATGCTATATTTTTATATTCTATAATAAATTTCATTAATAATTGTGTGGGGTACAAAACATATTATATGTTAGGTCAAAATACATATTGGTTTTCTCCATATTTTTAAATGTTACTTTATTTCATTTAAATGAAAATGTATTTTCATTTAGGCAAAAATCTAGTTATAAAGGTCTTTTTGTTTTATAGTAGAAATGGTAGTAGAAATAAGATTTTTGTAATGCATTCTCCATTTGGGTTTTTTGTGATTTTGTAAATGCTGCTGCCATTCCTTTAGAAATGTGATCCTGAAGTATCTTTGACAATGTCCTGTGGGGCAAATATAGAGAATAATATAATCTGACACTTAAATAACCATAAATGACTAAATAAATGTCCAAGTCACTAGGGGAAAGAGAAGGTCATAGAATCTGTATTTCAGCTGGCAGAGCAAGAATAAATTTTGCCCTGGAGAATTCAGCTGTGTTCAAGAAGGCAGAGCATTACCTATGTTAACATATTGACAGAGGACAAAGAAAGGTTTAATGAACTCAATAGTTAACCTTAGAAGTTTAAAAGAATCTACAACTAGAGAAGTATCATCAAATCCATTATCTCTTGACAGAAAGGGTTATTCATTTGTGCAACAAATATGGAGCACCGACTATGTGACATGCTTTCATGGGGTTTGCAATCTAACTGAAGAAATTAAAATTAATAAAATTATTAAACAGGTAATTGTGTAATTATAGAGATAGATATATGCATAGCATTATGTGCCATGAAGACATTTAAGAGGGAATGTGAATCAGTCTTTGGAGGTCAGGAAAGGTGACCTAAAGAAGTGACTCTAGTTGACAGCTGATAGTTGAGGTCACTTACTGGCTAATAAAGAAGGGAGGAGAGGGAGGAGAAAGGACGTGGACAGAGAGAATAATAGGGCCGTGGCCTTATGGTAACTCTTGCATGTATTGCTATTTAGTAGCAACAGAAACCTAGTGCTGTTGGAGAGGGGGAGGAAAGAAAATAAAAATAGACATACCCATTTGTATTAAGATCTTTAGAGGGCCTAAACTCTGAAGATATTATAATATCTGATTTTCTCAAATATTTCACCAAATACAGCGATTCATAAACAAGAGTTATAAAAATGTAATTCTCTCTAAGAGGCTAGATAGGTATAATTTTTTAAATATGAGGATCTTTGAAAATGTATTTTTGGTGCCACTGCTTTAGGGTTTCCTGAGAACAAGCTACCTAGTGGGAATGCCAACACTGAGTAGGGCTCTGCTCTGATCATGCAGAGCACTGTAGACAATGTTAAATATTTTGGTGTTTGCTGTAATAAAAGGGGAACTCCAAATATATACATCAATTAATCACAAACATAAAGAAACTCATTTGATATTAATACCATAATAGTAGGAGACTTCAACACCCCACTCACAGCAATGGGCGGATCATCTAAACAGAAAATCAACAAGGAAACAATGGCTTTGAATGACACACTGGACCAAATGGACTTAGTAGATATATTCAGAACATTTCATCCTAAAGCAGTGGAAAACACGTTCTTCTCCAGTGCATATGGAACATTCTCCAGAATAGATCACATACTGGGACACAAATCAGTCCTTAACAAGTACAGAAAGATCAAGATCATACCATGCATATTTTCAGAACACAACACTACGAAACTTGAAATCAACCACAAGAAAAAGTTTGGAAAGATAACAAATACCTGGAGACTAAAGAACATCCTACTGAAGAATGAATGGGCTAACCAAGAAGTTAAAGAGGAAATTAAAAAGTACATGGAACCAATGAAAATGATGACTCCACAGTCCAAAATATCTGGGACGCAGCAAGAGCAGTCATAAGAGGGAAGCATATAGCAATCCAGGCCTTCCTAAAGAAGGAAGAAAGGTCTCAGATATACAACCTAACCTTACACCTTAAAGAGCTGGGAAAAGAACAGCAAATAAAACCCAAAACTAGCAGAAGACATGACATAATAAAGATTAGAGCAGAAATCAATGCTATTGAAACCAAAAAAAACAGTAGAACAGACCAATGAAACCAGAAGCTGGTTCTTTGAAAGAATTAACAAAATTGATAAGCCCCTAGCCAGTTTGATCAAAAAGCAAAAGGAAGAACCCAAATAAATAAAATCAAGAATGAAAGAGGAGCAATCACAACCAACAGAATACAACAACCAGGGAGAAATACAAACAATAACAAAAGAATATTGTGAGTAATTACACACCATAAAATGGGCAATCTGGAAGAAACGGACAAATTCCTAGAAACACATAAACTACCGAAACTGAAACACAAAGAAATAGAAAATTTGAACAGACCTATAAACAGTAAAGGAATTGAATTTGTAATAAAAAATTTTCTAAAAAACAAGAGTCCAGGGCTGGATGGCTTTCCAGGGGAATTCTACCAAACATTTAGAGAAGAGTCAACACCTATTGTTTTGAAGCTGTTTCAAATAATAAAAATGGAAGGAAAACTTCCAAAGTCTTTCTATGAAGCCAGAATTAATTGGTTTAATTGGATTAATTTAATCAAAACTGGTTTGATTCCAAACCAGACAAAGATCCCACTACAAAGGAGAACTACAGACCAATTTCCCTGATGAACATGGATGCAAAAATCCTCAACAAGATACTAGCCACCAGATCCAAGAATACATTAAAAGAATTATTCACCACAACTAAGTGAGATTTATACCTGGGATTCAGGGCTGGTTCAATATCCACAAAACAATCAATGTGATACATCACATCAATAGAAGAAAGGACAAGAATCACATGATTCTCTCAATAGATGCAAAGAAAACATTTGACAAAGTACAGCATCCTTTCTTGATAAAAACCCTCAAGAAAGTAGCGATAGAAGTATCATACCTCAAGATCATAAAGCTGTATATGAAAGACCCACAGCTAATATCATCCTTAATGGGGAAAACCTGAGGACTTTCCCCCTAAGGTCAGGAACACGACAGAGATGTCCACTGTTGCCACTGTTATTCAACATAGTATTGGAAGTTAGCCTCAGCAATCAGACAGAACAAAGGAATAAAAGGCCTCCAAATGGGCCATGAGGAGTTCAAACTTTCACTCATTGCAGACGACATGATACTCTATATGGAAAACCCAAAAGATTCCACCAAAAAACTGCTAGAACTCATCCATGAATTTAGCAAAGTTACAGGATACAAAATCAATGCACAGAAATCAGTTGCATTCCTATACACCAGTAATGAAGCAACCAAAAGAGAAATTGAGGAATCAATCCCATTTACAATTGCACCAAAAACCATAAAATACTTAGGAATAAATCTGACCAAAAAGGTGAAAAATCTATACACTGAAACTGTAGAAAGCTTATGAAAGAAATTGAAGAAGACACAAAAAAAAAAAAAAATGGAAAAAGATTCCATGCTCCTGGATAGGAAGAAATAGTATTGCTAAAATGTCAATACTACCCAAATCAATCTACATATTCAACGCAATCCTTATCAAAATAACGCCAGCGTCCTTCACAGAGCTAGAACGAACAATACTAAAATTTGTATGGAACCAGAAAAGACCCCGAATAGCCAAAGCAATCTTGAAAAAGAAAACTGAAGCTGGAGACATCACAATCCCGGACTTCATGCTGTATTGCAAAGCTGTAATCATCAAGACACTATGGTACTAGCACAAGAACAGACACTCAGATCAATGGAACAGAATATAAAACCCAGAAATGGACCCACAAATGTATGGCCAACTAATCTTTGACATAGCGGGAAAGAATATCCAATGTAATAAACACAGTTTCTTCAGCAAGTGGTGCTGTGAAAACTGGACAGTGACATGCAGAAGAATGAACCTGGACCACTTTCTTACACCATACACAAAAATAAACTCAAACTGGATGAAAGACCTAAATGTAAGACAGGAAGCCATCAAAATCCTTGAGGAGAAAGCAGGCGAAAACCTCTTTGATCTTGGCTGCAGCAACTTCTTACTCTACACGTCTCCGGAGGCAAGGGAAACAAAAGCAGAAATGAACTACTGGGACCTCATCAAAATAAAAATCTTCTGCACAGCAAAGGAAACAATCAGCAACACTAAAAGTCAACCAACAGAATGGGAGAAGATATTTGCAAATGACATATCAGATAAAGGGTTAGTATCCAAAATCTACATAGAACTTATCAATCTCAATACCCAAAAAACAAAGAATCCAGTGAAGAAATGGGGAAAAGACATGAATTAACACTTCTCCAAAGAAGACTCCAGATGGCCAACCAACACATGAAAAAATGCTCAACATCACTCATCATCAGGGAAATACAAATCAAAACCACAATGAGATACCACCTTACACCTGTCAGAATGGCTAACATTAACGACTCAGACAACAACAGATGTTGGCAAGGATGCAGAGAAAGAGGATCTCTTTTGCAGTGCTGGTGGGAATGCAAACTAGTGCAGCCACTCTGGGAAATAGTATGGAAGTTCCTCAAAATATTAAAAATAGAACTACCCTGTGACCCAGTAATTGCACCACCAGGTATTTATACAAGGGATACAGGTGTGCTGTTTTTAAGGGACACATGCACCCCAATGTTTAGCAGCACTATTGACAACTGTCAAAGTATGGAAAGAGCCCAAATGTCCATTGACTCATGAATGGATACAGAAGATGTGCTATATACAATGGAGTATTACTTGGTATTACTCTGCAATCAGAAGGAATGAAATCTTGCCATTTGCAACTATGTGGATGGAACTGGAGGTTATTATGCTAAGCGAAATTAGTCAGTCAGAGGAAGAAAAATATCATATGATTTCACTCATATGAGGAATTTAAGATATAAAACAGATGAACATAAGGGAAGGGAAGCAAAAATACTATAAAACATAAAAGACGCTTAAGTATGGAGAACAAACAGAAGGTAACTGGAGGGGTTGTGGGAGGAAGGATGGGCTAAATAGGTAAGGAACATTAAGGAATCTACTCCTGAAGTTATTGTTGCACTATGTGCTAACTAACTTGGATGTCAGTCAAAAAATAAATTAATCTAAAAAAAAAAAAAAAAGAAAAAGAAAAAGAAAAGGTGAGCAACTCTGGCTGCAGAGGGCCAAATTGTTTGGAGAGAGGAGGGATTGTGGCACGTCCTGATCCGAAGCCATGCAGTAAGATATTCCAAAGCTATTACATTGAAAAGAAGCAATGTGAGAGAAAAGAGGATTGACTGATGCATCATTAGAAGTTAAAATTAACATTAGGACATTGTATCTTCTAATTTCCTTGCTTACATGGATTCTATTCATTAAGTTTTTGAACACTGGAGAAAACTCAAAGGGTTTCTTTTGTGGGGTGAGTGCTGTGATTACAGGTCTGTGTGCAATTTTGAAGCAGCCTTGAGGAATCCAAGTTGAAATATTTGAAAGTTGCATGCAGAGGTCTAGAATCAGAGGACGGCTCTGGGCCAGGAATACTGTTTTAAGGGCCATCGAACTGAAGATAAGGCAACGCCTAGAGGAATTATTGTGTTCACTCTTCAAGTAGCTGAAGAGGAATTTGAAAAAGAGACCAAGAAGGATTAGCCAGGAGTGTATGAGTATAATCAGTACAGGGTAATAAAAGATAAGCCTTGAATAAAGGAGAAATATAAGGAAACCAAACCCAGAGTGTCAATTCAGTCTTCAAAGAGACAAACAAACAAACAAACAATAAATAAATAAATAACAAGGAGAACCCATAGAGAATTTCCAGAGAATGCTAAATCTCTGGAAATACAAATCAGTGTGCATAAATGTCTGTGAGTTTGCCTTTTATGTTCTGGTTTGTTAAAAGAGATTTAATAGGTAAAACCTTTAAAAGCCCTGTTCGATACAATAACTAATTATGATTGCATATTATGACATGGGATTGAGGGGGGCAGAGGGGAAGACAGGGGAGCAGACAGTGGATGGGAGGGAGGCGAATAAGGAGAGCGAGAGGGATAAAAAGGGAGGGAGACAAACCTTTTTTGTTTTGTTTTCATGGAGCTTATATTCATTCTAGCAACAATAAATCAGCCAATGTTTTAGGAAGGAAAATGTTGTATTATATCAGATGCTGGGGAAAATCTTTTGATACAGTAACATTTGAGCCCTGAATGAGGTGAAGGTTGAGCCCTTGGAGTATCTGCTTGCAGAGGGAAAGGTAGATGAATGTACTTTGGAGGGGGAAGTGCTTGGCATGTCTGAAAAACTGCAAATGAGGCCAAACAACCTAAAAAGGAGTAGCCACAGGGATACCTGGTGGCCTTTTAATTTACGAAAACGATAATGGTTTGGTTTTATTTTGAGTGAAATAAAATGACTTAGAAGTGCCTGAGTAGAAACATTACATGACTTCTGTTTTTAAAGGAATATGAGAGTCATTTTGGCTTCTGTGGAGAGAACAGGTGTAGGGGAGCAGAGTTTGAAACAGGAAGGAAAGTTGAGACACTTTCAGAGTAGTCTAGGATACTGAATATCACTGTTAGACTAAGGCGTTAGCAGTAAAGGTAGTGAAAGGGATAGTAGACAATAAATGTAGACACATTTGTTAAATAATTTTATTGAATGTAAGAATGGAGGATTGGGGAGGTAGATGGAGAAGAACGTGAGGTCAGAAGTGTGTGTGTGTGTGTGTGTGTGTGTGTGTGTGTGTGTGTGTGTGTGTTTCATTCAGGAGTGTGTTAGCATATGCTGTGTATGGATGGGAATAATCCAGAGGAATAAAAAAAGCAAAGTGAAAAATATTGCTGGAATTATATACGTAAGCAGTGAGCCTTTTAAAAAGTACTTTTGCTTAAGATTTATTTAATACGTTAGTTGTTTATATTTTAGATGGACACAGTACGTACATGTGCTTAAAGTGTGTGGTATCTATATGACTTGCTGTTGGGCTATGCAAAAACTTTCAACATCAGAATTAACATTTTGAGATAGAATAAGTGATGTGGTGAAGCAAGCTTTGATTGGATGCTCTGTATTTCTGTAGTAACTATTAAAATACAGAGTGGAATGTTCTACCTCTAACTAAGGGTAAAGAGTCCACAAAATATTATTGACGTCAAAATCACTTTTGCATTCTTTTATTCACTGTGACTTTCAAGAGCAAAGATCCTGAAACAAAAATCCTGATAGCTGGTGTATTTAAATGAACAGCAGGGGTATGGAAACAATCTGCTTAAGTTCTACACACAAATCCCAGGAAAAACTCAAAAGGAAGTCTGACTTTGTTATGTCACACTACAATTCATTCCTAATCAACATCCATACTATATTTTTTCTTGTTCAATAATAATAAACTTTCAGAAAAGATATATTTTATTCTATTTCTCACTTTTTCCTGATTAGCAATATCATTTGATACATACACACATATTACCAAACTACCACTTTGTAAGTGAAAGCTTTACTTTCTGCAGGAAAACAGCATGTGCAGTGATTGTGCAACGTAAACAAAATGCTGTCGTGGGCCCAGGACGCAGTGCATCAACTGTCACACTGATCGGTCAGATGGTTTCAGATGTTTAAGAGTCAAAAAATAAGAAGGGGACAGCAACAGCCCTGTAAGTATAGCAATTATGTTATTTAGATAGAGATAATGTAATTGAAGAATATTGAAGTACATTTGAATGAACATCAGTGCAAACATGGACAATGTGAGTTATAATATGGTAAATACATTCATTCATGTGCAGAATAATGTGTACTGCTCTCCTCAAAATCTGAACAGGTTAAAAAAATGATTCAGAAAAAAATATATGGGTAACAAAAATTAATTCCTACTCTGCTTCCAGATTTCCAATATAAATTACCTTTTAGGGTTTATTGTATTCATTAATTTCTCTAACTCTGTTATTAAATTTACCATCATTATGATGCCAGCCTGCCTGGGGGACTATGGAAAGAAATCCTCCAATCCAAGATTAAATTTAATTCTACAAATATCTATCAGCTTCTATCTGCACTAACTCTAATTTCACACAGACTACTACCAATGGCTGTCACATAAATATATGCTAGAAAATATTTTTTAAAAGTGTCATATTGCATGTAAATTCAGTTTATTGTGTTTCAGTAAGTTACTTTATATTCTCTTTGATTTTATGGCCTTGGAGTCATTCTTAATTACTGTCTCACACCTAATATGATAGGAAATTCTGTTAACCCTCTATTCAAAATATAAAATGATCATTTCCCACCAATTCTTCTGATTCCATGCTCACCCAAGCCACCATCATCTCTGACCTGGACAACTGGAATCGCCTCTTGGAAAGTCATGTCTTTCTGATGATCTGTTCAATAGAGCTAACAAAATGATATGGTGTAAATAGAAATTAAATCATATCATTCTGCTCATGACTCTCTAGTGGCTCTCTTTCTTACCTCAAATACAACCTGAAGTCCCCCTTGTAAGGACCTTACAAACAAATCTCCTTATCATTCTTTGCATCTCTGACTTTATCATCTACCCATTTCCTACTTGGTTATTCTCTCCCAGACATGTCATCTTGTGGTTTTGTGTATTGTATGCTGTTTGGCTGCATCTCTTACCTCTACCCACCAGAGGTCAGCAGTACACCCTGCCCCAGTTAAGGAAACAAAAAATGTCTCCAGACATTGTCAAATGTTCCTTAGGGGGTAAAGTCACAACTCCCTTTGTTAAGAACCACTGATTTAGAAACCTAGGATTCATAGTCACCATGTCCTTGAATTCATTTTCATTTTCAGGTACTTTATATAATTTATAACTGACTGGCTACCCACTTTCCCAACAAAGTCTTGGATGTTCTGTAAACAATACATTTTCTTTTCGAGGAAAGATATAAAAGTAAAACTTGGCTACACTACATATCATGTAATAGACAAGTTGTGTTCTCTTTAAAATACTACAGAAACCCATGTATAATAAAAAATTATTACTGCACCTTTACCATCACAATGGAACTATTTTCTGAACACTGAAAATGTGCTTCCAAAGAGAAATCATAATTATTAAAAAAAAAGGTCTCTACTTAATTTTTCTCACATAAACATTTTTATATAAAGTATATCAGACATTGTTATATTTTAAAAAACGCTCCAATAAAACAGCAAGCATTTATTTAAATGCATAAAAAACAATAAACATCTATTTGGTTCACAAGTTTACAACTCAGCTGGGAGGTTCTGCTGACCAGAGAAAGATGGGTTCCGCTAACATCAGGGAGCAAGCTTTTGTTCGCATCTGCATCTGTGGTCAACCACAAGTCAGCTAGGCAGTTTTGCTGATGTTGGCTAGACTATCACACATGGTTAAGCCATGGCTGGGTTAACTAAAGCAAGTTGTCTCCACTGCACAGAGTGCCTGATTTTCTAAAAGGTTGACTTGGGCTTGTTCTCATGGCAAAGGCTGAGTTCCAAAAGAGAATGAAATCCCACAGCGCCTTTTGAGGCTCAGGTTCAGAAATGTCATGCCATAACCTCTGTGGTGTCCTGTTGGTCAGGAGAAATCACAAGGACAGCTCAGATTCAGGGCTTAGCAAGGAGGGCTCCTCTTAGTGGTGGGAGGAGTCAAAGTCCCTTTACAAAAGGAAAAGGATATCTGGAAACCAGTGATGATATCATTACCATGCACCACATGAATATTTTTTTTTAATGTTTGAAAATTCCCACCTACATTCTCCTTTCTTCAGGTCCTTAGGGTTTCAAATTTAAGGGCAGTATAAATCCGGTTTGTTCAAGCAGGTAAACACTGGACTTCCTGCTTAATTGGACATTTGGTGGCATACTCAGCATAGTAGAGTTCAATGGCCAAAAGAAGTAGGACTTCAACTTTGCTTGGAAGTCATCAGTGATCTTCTCAGATATTTATACTCCTGTAAAAGGCATATTTTACAAAGTAAATTTGAACATTAATGTCTACTTTGAATAACAAATGTTTATTCAAAAACAATTATCAATGTAACACAAAAAGAGAAAATCTAAAATCACTCCCAAGAAAATAATTTTAATTACTTTTCATAACTTAATGTTTGCTTTTTGAGGGATTATAAGCCTCTTCAAACATCTGGCATTTGTGTTTATGCAGAGAATTCTTATTTGGGCGTTACTTAATTAGAATCAAACAATTCCATTTTTTCATTAGCGCTTAGAAAATAATAATCTGTGCCAACTGAGTACAGAGTCAAAACACTTTAAACATTAACTTGTAAATATTTGCAACCATAGTAATTTTTTCCTTAAAGATATAAAATTTCAAAGGAGTCCTTTATTTTCATACAAAAAATAATAATTTAATTTTTCTCTATTTAAATTTTATATAAAATTTGAAAGGTGAATGCTATGGATTAGAAGGAGAGTTTATGATCTTGTCCTTAATTCATGTATTTCATACTATAGATACAGTAGTGACTTCTCTCTTAACTAGCAACATATCCTGAAAATATGACTAAGCTTTGACAAAATTGCATTTACTTCATTCTTCACTATAAATGTATCATATATAAAACATGTGGTATACAAATGCAATAATATTATAAAAATCCATACAAATATGTTAGAAAAGTACATTGAGGACTTTAACAAATTTGGAAAAAAGTGCTAAAACATGTCACTAATTACCTTCTTTTTATTTTTCTATCCATTTTGATTTTTCCCCAATAAAGTTGTTTTATTTCATAATCAGAAATAAATAACAAACAGATCATTTAACAAACTAAACAAAATCAGCAGATGCTCTTTTCACTTGATATATGATTACTCATTTTGGCACATGAGATCTGTCATATTTATACACATGAACAAGTGTTTCCTAGTTCTCAATTATAACAATAATAATAACACAAAGAACAACTATAGCAGCTAATGTGTATTGACTGCATTCTACTTATCTAATACTATTCTAAGCAGTTTACATGTATCTGCTCATTTAATTCTCACAACAATATAAGGTACAATTATTATTCCCATTTTATAGATGAGAAAACTGAGATAAGAGAGATAATTTAACTTACCCAAGGTCACAACCAGGAGTGGTGAGAAAAGAAAAGTACTTCTGAACTAATCAGTGTTTTTTCTAATGCCTTTTTGGTTGCTATGTGCATATTTTGGAAAATATCTCTAAGGAAGACACATTACTGTACACTATATGATTTTCTTGGACCTGTTCATTAAAGTTTGACAGAAACACTAATAGAAGTCCCTTTATTTGAATTCAGAGCACCTGCAATATGAATCTCAGACAAACATTAGAAAGGATTTTAGTGTATATTAAATGTTTGTGCTAATTAATACATTATATTTAAGAATAAAGTAATTTTAATGTGACTTTATGCCTATATTACATTATTAAATAATACTGTATGGATATGAATATAGACACAGATATAGATATAGATATATAGTCTTTTGGGATAACAGGTTATGCAAACAAAACTGTTTTTATGACCAGTTTAGTACCTAGAAATTAAGCAAAACTAATACAATTAAGTAAATTAAGTAAAGTAAATAAAAACAGATATGTATTATGCTGTATAATTTACTTGTTTAATTATTTCAACACTTTGATAGGTATTGTATTAGTTATCCATTGATGCTTAACAAATGACCCTAAAATTTAGCACTTGAAACAATATATATTACATCATAGTTTCTATAGATCAGGAATCTGGGCACAGTTCACAGTTTAGCTATCTGCCTCTCAGTGAGGATCTCTCACAGAGCTGTAATGTAGATGTGGAACATGGCTACAGTCATCTCAAGGCTCAGCTAGAGGAGAACTGGCTTTGATCATTGACAGGTCTCAGGTCTTTGCTGGCTGTGGAACATCAGCTTCTTGCTATGCTGCCTCTTCTCAGGCAGTTCACCATGGAGCACTATTTGCTTTACTCAGAGTGAGCAAGGAAGACAAGAAGAGAGTAAAAAAGAACACTAAGCTAGAAGCCACAGTCACTTTAAGAATATTTTCAGAAGTGAAATCCTATTACTTTTTTCATATTTTCTCCTTTGAAGCAAGTCACTAGATCCAACCAAGGAGCTTCTCAAGAGGGTGAATGGAAGGAGGCAGAATCATTAGGGGCAGTTTCAGATGCTGCTCATTATAGGGCATTTTCTACACAGGTGAAGAAAGTGATTCTTATTTAAATACTGAGAAACGGGTAGAGCTGAGATTTATGCACAAGTCTGACTCCATAACGATGACTACATGATATTATCCCAATTATTGATTATATCTAGAGATGATAAGAGAGATGCAAAACTTACCATAATAAAAGATAGAATAAAATTAATATATTAAGAGCAGTGTAAATAGAATGTTTTTAGGTTTCTATGACAATATACAGGATCTGGCATAGTCAACTGAAAGAGGAGGAAAACTCGAGCCTAGTTTGAGGTCAACTTGGAATGTGATTTTAAGCAAAAGTGGAAAATGGCTGCATTAGAGATACACTCAGTGGAGGCCTCAAAGAAAATCTTCTCATCAGGTGCAGCTGCATGCAAGGTATCTACTTTGTATGGAGGGAACAGTGGTGCATTGTGAGAATTGCTGGTCAGGGGTCTATGAACAGAAGGATTAGAAAACCTGAAACAAGGAGATCTGCTATGTGTGTGTATGAATACATATATGGGAGTAGGCATGGATGTACAGATTTTTGAGTTAAATGTTAATGCCACCAGAAAGCAATCACGATGGAGGGAACAATGAACAAAGCCACCCCAGAAATGGCATGGAGGATAAATGCATGGAATGATCACAGTGGTGGAGAAAAAAAGCCACCTATGATGCCAACAGCATAGATTTATACTTACCAAAGCTAATGTTGTTACTACTGCCATCAAATGTACAACCTGACAATCTCAGAGACAAATTCTGAGCCCCTGATTTGGTTTTATTCCTCCAGGAGTGCATCCTGCTACCTGGTGGCAAGTTGACCATATTGGGTTTCCTTTATCCCAGAGGACTAGCAGTTAGTTCTGCCCAGGATAGAAATATATTACAGATACAGGATTTTCTTCTTCACTCACATAGTCTCAGCCAGCAACACTATCCCAGAGCTTATGAATTGCCTGACACACAGGTATTGAATCACACACAGCCTAGCGGCTGACAAAAAGACCCACTTCACAGTGAAAAGGTATGAGGATGGGCTAATATCATGGGATCTGCTGATAACATCCCATGCTGCACCAGCCATAGGGGGTAGGCCTCAGAGAATTGGCTTGCCTTATGAAAGGCAAGCTGAAGTTCCAGCTCAGGAGCAAAATACCCTGCAACTGTTTGTTGTCATCCTTCAGGACACAGCATATGCACCAAACCAGAGACCTCTATATGGCTCTATGTCCCCCAAAAGAAGGACATATGAGTTAAGGAACAAGAAGTAGAGGTAGGAGTGTCCTACATATCATTGTCCCTGAAGTTTCAGGTGAAGACTTCTAAGCTCTATCAGGTTAGAAGTCATGGTCACCACAGGGGCACATTTTTTTTAATGTTTATATATTTATTTTGAGAGACAGAGAGAGCATGAGCTGGGGAGGGACAGAAAGGGAGTGAGACACAGAATCTGAAGCAGGCTCCAGGCTCTGAGCTGCCAGCACAGAGCCCAAGAAGGGCGCAAACCATGAAATCATGGACACTTAACTTACTGAGCCACCCAGGCACCCCATACAGGGGCACATTCTTGAGGGGGGACACAGATAGGATCCCATTGAAATACAAGCTCAGGCTGCTGCCAATATCATTTGGATTCCTTGTGTTCTGGAAAAGAAGATTCATAGATCAGCAGAAGGAATTGACCCTGGTGAAGAGTTGGCCTTAGAACCAGCCATCCATACCTTTACCTGAGACTCTTCTAATGAGCTTTGTTTGGGGGCTGCCCATCCTCCTGGTGAAAACTTTCTTATAGCTACACTGTAATCTGAATCTCTCTATGGCTTTCATCTTTCACTATATTTTTAAATAGTCATGAGATCTGCACTATAGTCTGAGTCTCTTCCTGCTTATTCCTGCCTCCTTTCCCCTTTATTCTTTAAGGTGATTTCTTCAGTAATCATGCAAGTCCAATTCTGTCTTGGAATCTTCTTCTAGAGGGCCTGAATACACATAGTTGGATAGGTAAGTTGAGGTTGAACTGGGATGAAAACCTAGCTTTATCTTAGTTAAATCCCATGCTTTTATCATCAAATCATAGTGTTAATTGCTAACTTACTTTTCCTGAAATGAACAGCTGATTATGTTCATTCATATACCTCCCAATATAACAGGTAGTCAAGATCAGCCAAAATTCTGAAACACATACACAAGTACACACACAACTTATGGAACAACGTAAATATTATAAATGAATTTTTCAAATTATTTGAGCACTTCAAAGGTCTTAAAATTTTAAAATATCATTATCAGAGAATATGGCAATTTATGTATAGTGCAATGCTCCTGTCCAAACTTAATTTTGGAAGAAATAATTTAAATGAGCTTTGTGATAAAAGTATTTAGTGCAAGTATACTCATTGATCACAAGAATACTTCTTTTTTTTTAATTAAAAGAATTTTTTTTTCAGAGAAAGATAGTGCACAAGCAAGGGAGAGTTGCAGAGGGAGAGAGAATCTTAAGCAGACTCCATGCTCAGTGCAGACCCCAATGTGGGGCTCAATCCCATGACCCTGGGATCATGACTTGAAATCAAGAGTAGGACACTCAACTGACTGAGCCACCCAGGTGCCCTGATCACAAGAATACTTCTAATCTCTTCACATTATTCACAAAAATAAATTCCAAGTTGTCTAAATTAAGAAAATGTATACAAACAAAAGTATAAGGTATTAGAAGGACATTTAATAAAATATTTTGTGTGTTTAAATCTCTGCCTGGCGACCCAGCAGCTCTTAGAAGATGGGCAAGTTCTTTCATCCTTTTGTGTCTCAGTTTCTTCGTGTATAAAATGAGATTACAAATCAATTCTTTAGTATACGTTGTATCAAGGATTAAAGGAGTTAATGCATATACAATTACTGAACATAATAAGCAATGAATATATTTTAACTCAATATTATTTTAAAAGGTCCAGAAATTTAGTATTTAATTATACTCTATTCAAATTAAAATTTCTGTGTCACAGAAAAAAATCACAAAAACATTAAAAGATAAGTAACAGAGTTTCCAAATGCCTATAAAAAAAGCCTGACAAAAAAAAATACACAAATAATAATAGTGGTCTCCTTATTTCAAGGAGAGTGAGAAAAAGCCCTTGATTGGTGGGTTTTTTTTTTCCAAGACAACATCCATCCTATTTCTATGTTTTTCTTTCCCTTAAAAATTTAATTTATTTTGAAAAAGTAATATACACATAAGACAATAAATAGAAAAAGTATACAGTTTTAAAAATTGACAGGCACAAGATATATCCAACTTTTCCAATATTGAATATATCCAAATTATGTGTGTGTGTGTGTGTGTGTGTGTGTGTGTGCGCGCGCGCGTGTGCGCGCCTTGAAAATCTTTCCCTATCAGAAATTGCTGGGTTGGGGTGCCTGGGTGGCTCAGTCGGTTGAGCATCTGATATCAGCTCAGGTCATGATCTCACAGTTCGTGGGTTCGAGCCCTGCATCAGGCTCTGTGCTGACCTCTTGCTCAGAGCCTGGAGCCTACTTCAGATTCTGTGTCTCCTTCTCTCTCTGCCCCCCTCCCCTGCTCATGCTTTGTTTCACTCTGTTTCTCAAAAATAAATACATGTAATAAAAAAAAATTAAAAAAAAGAAATTGCTGGGTTGAAGGACATATACATTCTTAGTTTAAGAGTTATATTCAAGATGACTCAATGGATATTACACATATCTCTGCTCCAGTCAGTCAGTGCTTGTTACTTTTCTCTGTTTATGAATGAAATAGAGCACTTTTTAAATCTGTTTATGACATAGATTCCTGATTCCTGCGTCTAAACACTGCACATTCTTCAGGTAAAATACTTCCATTCTTTAGAAGGTTACGCTGTTGAACACAAAAGCATCACAGATGTTAGACAAATATATCAAACTTCAATTAATTATTCATATAATTAAAGAGAATTGCAATACATGTCATCATGAAAACTTTACTCCCTACTTTAGTATAGGGAGTTCATTTTTGTGGTATATACTTTTCAGCCTTAAAGTCCAAGAGAATATCCTTAAAGTGTGATATACCCAGGTCTTAGAACATACGTAAAGATAGCAATAGGCATCCTAAGTCCATTGTCTTTCCAGACCTCCCTATGTCAGTTCCAGAAATGCTTTGTTTATTCCCTAGTCTTCTGCTATATAAAAAATTAATTAATTAAGGACATGCTCACATCATATATTTCCCAAAGACAAATGTTAACTCAGAGACAGTATAATCTAAATCCCTAAACAGAAATAGGAAATATCTTTTTAATATTTGTAAACTCATTTTTTATAGTGTGAGTAGCATTGGATATTTCTTTATGTAGCTCAGTTATTTTTTTTCTTTCCCATTAATTAGACCTTTGTAAATTATAGATACCTAAAGGAAACATACAGTCCTTATCTATCTATCTATCTATCATCTATCATCCATAATCTACTTCTCTATTGAATTTCATTTGTGTTTATAAAATTGGGAAATTCAAATGATGGGTATGATTAAAGATGACAAGATACAATCTTCATAAATGTCATTGAGATTGTTTATGTCTCAGTTTTTTTTTTTTTTTTCTTTTGCTGTTGCTTTTCCTGCTCAGCTTATTCTTAGGCTCCCTTCTTTATCAGGGCTATAGGGTCATTGAAATTCCCAAACCTGTATCATCTTTACAGGTCAGAATCTTAAATGAGAAATAACAAAGCAAAACAAAAAACTTCAGGAATAATAAGGGAGAAAGGTCAGTATTGTGTTTTCATACAGCTCCAGAAAAGTTCTTAAGAATATCCCTTATTATTTCTACTTGGATTGCATTGATTTATGAACCAATTGCTATGTCTGAGGCCTTGACTTCTTAGATTAGGTAATTCTATTTTTTATGCCTCTGAGGCAGGAAAAGGGAGGCCAGCCCCACCAAATGGTGGAATTGGGGTAAGCTTTGAGATGAGGCAGCTTTCAAAAGGACTTACTGCTAGGCAGACCAAAAATCCCCATCTACTTAGTTAGCTTTTTTGAAACTTCACTTTTGCTTTCAGATCTTGTCCTTATATAAGTGCCAGAAAGAAGAAAACTTCAAATCCATTATTGATTCAAATTAATTTGTAATAACTGGTTTCTTTGTTACAAAGACCCCAGCTTCTTTAAATTACTGCTTGTAAATATTTGGTAATTAGTCAAAGGTCTGCAGTTTCTGATGGTGGGAAGAGAATGCAGTCATTTTTCCATTTGTAGTTATGTATATATTTTTGCTTCTTGTGATACATACACAAACATGTACAAATGTGCCTATTAAAAAAAACACACAGGGCGCCTGGGTGGCTCAGTCAGTTGGGCGTCCGATTTCAGCTCAGGTCATGAGCCCACAGTTCGTGGATTCAAGCCCTGTGTCGGGCTCTGTACTGACAGCTCAGAGCCTGGAGCCTGCTTCCGATTCTGTGTCTCCCTCTATCTGCCCCTCCCCTTCTTGCTGTTTCTCTCTCTCTCAAAAATAAATAAACATCAAAAAATAAAAAATAAAAAATAAAGGAAGCACACACATACATACATACCAGGTATAAATGGATTTGGGGTATTTTCACAAATTGTATTTATATACATGCATATCTGAGTACATATGTGAAATAATTCATAAAATATGAACAGATTAATCTGATCTGGATTTAATTTAGGGATTATTTTAAGTCTTACACATATTTATTTTTTAAGACAAAATAAAATATAGACTTACCAAATCATGCTGTATTAGAGCTTCTTTAAATTACACTGTTAATCTTAGAAAAAAGTATGATTATTCCTCTCTAATATAGGTTTTGTAGAGCATTCTGGAAAATACATTCAGGTTATACTCTTTTATAAATTTTCTCTGCTACTTTATAACAAAGCCTTCGATTAGTTTAAAATAATATAGATAGATTTGCAAAAGTTTCTCCAGGTTTATTTTTTTTTACTCCCAAAGGAAATCATGTTTTTAAATGTTTAATAAAGATTTTTAAATGTGTAGTCACAAATGTTATTTCTGAAGCCTGAATTTAATTTCTGCCTGATTTGAAAAATTGTGTTTTTTATGCAAAGGCACATCAAGAGAAAAAACTATGCAAATATAAGACAGAAATTACTGTAGATGCAAGCAATATAGCAGAAAATGTGGTTTCTCAGTAATTGAAAAGGCAAAATAGCACATGCTAAAAAAAGAAAGCATCATATAACAAATTCATAACAGGTACAAATACAGTGACCTTGATATAATCCTCACCTTGTAATCAGTTTTGACTTCTGGTTTTCTTGCCTTGAAGTACATGCATAATTTGAATTGTAATATGGATGTACATAAATACATTTGGTGACAAAACCTAGTGTAACTATAAAAATACATTTAAATTGTGTTGGATGATGTTCCAAATGGATCTAAAACAGCAAAAACTGAAAAAGTTAAAACATATCTACAAAGAATTAGTGAGGATGCTTCAACTGCTTACCTATATAATAATGCAATTTTAAACTTAAATGTAAATAAATTTTCCATTATTAAGATCTATCAAAAGACCTGTTGACTAACACATATTATAAATAAAAGACATTCTTACTGTGAGTTAAACCTAATGTTATTGTTTTTCAATTTATGAATTTAACATTTAAAATATCAGTGTGAACACCCATAGCAGGTACTAAGTAAATATTAGCTTCTGTTTCTTATGGGGGAAAAAAAATCCTTTTTAAAGATTGTGTTTTAAAGAATGCTAGTCATCTAGAAAAACAGAAATAGTATTGTTGGTGACATTAAGGCAAAGAATTATAATAATACAATTGTGAATGTCTATGTTTAGTAGACTTTCTTACAACAAAAGAAATTTTTGTTGACAGACAGGGTGATTACTATGATCCTAAAACTTTATGATTCTTTGAGGACTCTTAAAATATAGGATAGGAACTGATGTATCTGTTAATTTCATGAATTTTGCTTTTGACTATATTTAAATTGCATCATTATAAGTAAATAGAGTACATTTAGCCTTTGGTATTTTTTGAAAAATATATCAATTATTTATATGAATGTGTGGCTTTATAAATATCCCTAGAATTCTGTATTGCTGGATGTTTATTGAACTATCTATTGATTACGGTGAAGCAACAAAGCAGAGTGACTAATAGCATAAAATTTAAAGTCAGGAAGGCAAAATTTAACCAGTTTGGTAAACTTGAATGAATTACATAATCTCTGATCAGGGTATTTGGGCAAATTCTTAATCTATCTGTGGTTCAGTTTCTCATCAGGAAATGAAAATAGTGAATAACACTACCATACAGGAATATTATCACAGGATGAAGTGAGATAATATGCACAGGGTTCTTAGCACAGTGTTTGCATGTACTAAGTGCCCCAACATGGTTAGCTGTTACCAGACCGCAAAACTAAATATCAAGTCATGTATCAGTTGTTAAGGATTCAGGGTAGATAAGATTCATAAATATCCAAATTTCTAATCCCTAGCTGGAGTGTCTGTCCTCATTTTAATTTATTAGAGAATGTGAACACAATTCATTTTGAGTATATTTGACATAAATTTACAAAGAAAAACATGACCTGTGGCAGCATGTCATGGGCACATGTAGAGGCAGATGGGCCCCAACCCAAGGTTTGGTTTGGATGTTGAGACTGATGAAGCAACACATACCAAAAAGGTATAAAACATTTTATACTGGATGTCTCAGGGGAGAGCAGGGAAGTCTTCACAAGTTGGCCCTAAATGATTTGAGCCAGCAAAAAAAGGAAATTGGTCTGGGTTTTCATCATGGTTGGGAGGTGGGTCAGGTGAGAGAGTTTAAGCACAGCTGGAATTTAAGTACCTAACCCTCACCATGCTGAGGGAGGGGATACCTAGACTTTCTTCCCAGTGTCCAGATGTGAGACACAAGGGGAACAGAGAGAGGCGAGGCTTAAAAACTGTCAGCAGTGATATATCAGGAAAAAAAATGTAGTCAGGCTTCTCATTATATAGGAAAAAAAAAGAATGTGAATTTCTTTGGTACTCCTTTATATTCATCTTAAGAATTAAAGTCATAGAATGCACTGATCAACTTAAGTAATATTCCTGGCAGTCCCAGGGAAGTTTTAGTGCTGGTCAACCTTCTGCAATTGTCTTCCTGCTCTCCTTTCTTATTACTTATTATCCCTTCCTTCCTTCCTTCCTTCCTTCCTTCCTTCCTTCCTTCCTTCCTCTCCATTCGTTCGTTCGTTCCTTCCTTCTCTCCTTTCTCCCTTCCTTTGGTCATTCTTCTTTTTATTATTTTTTCTGTTGCTCCTTTTGTTACAAATAAATTTACTTTTTTCATAGTGATGTAGTAGAAATGATAGTAAAATATTTGTTTAGGGAGTTCATATTAAACATGCTTGATCAGTTGTGAAGTAAGCACTAAGGAAATTTTTTTTTCTTTTTTTTTTTTTTTTTTTTTTTTTTTTGCTGCTGCTACCTTATGTCTTGTCATCTTATTTAGAATAGTCTTTGGTGGGTTGAAGGAATATAATTTATTGATGACACTCATTTCTTGTACTTATTTTTTTTATTGAAGATAAAACTTGAAATGGCATCGTCTAGCACTGTAAAAAATATCTGCAATATGAAAAGGTGTTTATCTTTGGTGACAGTCATCTTGTTCTATACCTAACAAATTTTATGAGAACAAATTCTGACTATTGTTATATTATTCTGATTCTCATTTTCAGTTTTATATCATAAGGAGCCTTTAGGCATATTCTTCATAGATTATTTTTAATTTTAATGTTTTAATACATGAAAAAGTTGTTGGTGGCTATATTATAGGAATATTTTCCTCTTCCGTAATAAAACATAAATATATTATGCAAACTAGTTTATATTCTGTCAGTTCAATTCAACAAACAATTTTTTAATGCATATTTTGGGGTCACTGTAATTTCATAAGAGTAGAGAGAGTAAGACAGAGTGGGAGAGAGAGAGAGAGAGATCATATTTGTTATTGCACCTAAAGTAATTATTAATACATTGGGAAATCCAATATTTACGCAGATTTAAAAAATTTAGAAAAGAAATGGCATAGTACAAACCATGAGCTGACTAAAAATGTTAATGACAAAGTTATGCTGTTTATAAACGGTTTTATATTTCTTGACTGAGCTATTTTTTTCACTCCATCTAATAAAGCAATAGTTGTGTTTAAGATGTTCAGTTATTGTTTCTCATAGTGGATTAATGAATAATAAAGATGGTAATCATGAACAGTGAGTAAAATGAAGAATGACTATTAGCTAATTATAATGAAAGAGGGTTAATTAAAGATTTGAAGGTTAATAAAAGATAGACAGGGTCAAGAAAGGAATAGGTTTGAGTGTTTTCCCAGAGTAATCATCATAAACAAAGTCGTAACTGCATAGGAGAGATGACCTTGATATATAAGAATAGATAGTGAAAATTAAAGTAGAAAGTTAAAGTAGAAGACATTGCTGTAAAATAGTGGATTTTGAAGTTGACTTCCAAAACAAGGCACCGGACTATGAGAACCTCAGTTTTAGTGAAGGAATTTGAATACAATCTTCTAAACAGTGAAGAATTAATATAAATAATTAAACAAAGGAAATCCATAATCAAAATAGTATCTGATGAATATTCTTACTTATTATATGGATAATATTAGGACAGTTGGAATTGTGAAGAAAACAGTGAAAATTGAACAATGTTGCAAGTTGCCATGTCTAGAACACAGACTCCTGAAATTCTGTAATAGAAAGTTTAGTGAGACAAACTATGGTCCTGTTCTGTTGCTGTTCTCAAAGCTGCAATAGATCCTAATTATTAACCTTCTCTTTATCCATTCTAGATTGCTTTCTAGCTGGCACCTGTGCTGCTCTGGATAGCTTATCTGGTGTCATAAATTTGAGCGCTATGCCTGCAGGGTCTGAGATTCTTCAGTTGTCCTTTACTATCAAAATTGGCCAAGGAATATCAAAATGAGCTCAAAACAGCACTATGGTACAAAAAAATATTGCTTTTTGTGCCCATTATATAATAGCAACTGACCAAGATAGCCTTAACATTTCCATCAGCTTGACTAAATTTTAGACAGGTTTCTTTCTGGCTGTAACCTTCAATCTCGCTTTTCTTATAACATTTAATTTAGAAAACTTGCAATTACATTTTCTTTCTCTGCCCATTTGAAATATATGTAGCTATTCTCCCAACTTCTTGCCAATATTGTAATATTGTAAACTATGCCTTTGTAAAGAACCTGAGAAAAATCTCTTTGAAATATAAACATCAGAAGATATGGCATCCTTATCTCCCAGTGTCTGTGGGAGTGTAGGAGCATAACTTCAATAGGTGCCAATTAGTAAATACAACTGGTCTAATCACAGATAAAAACATTTGCAAACTCAAGAATAACTCAGTGTGCTAGGCACATCCCATTGATCCATTTCTCCCCTGCAAAGTCCTCTAGTACTTTTCCACTAGCTCATTCCAGTGCTTAAAATTTCTCCTGCCTTTCATTTTAGTGGAGTTTAGAGAGTTCACTCTCTCTCTTTCCCATCATAATATTAAAGTCTTTCTTGCCTCTGTAATATGAGCACTGAATACTACCTACTGATTTTAGCGGGGAATACCATTGTGACATTTACAAATGCAATGTCAGTGAAGTGGAAGGTGAAAACCTGACCAGTGTGGTTCAAGAGAGAAGAGGGTGAAATAAGTAGAGATATAGACAAGAGAAATTCTTTGTAGATTTTGTGTGTATGTATATGTGAAAAGAAATAAGGTAATGGGCTAGTAACTGGAGGAGAAAATGGGGTCAGGACTGAGTCTTTTACAGATAATAACCACATGCTTGAATGTTGATTATAATAATCAGAAGAAAAGAATAAACGTTGATGATTCAGGACCATGTGGGCACAGTTTCAGAAACAAAGCCCTTGCAAATATAATAGAGGATGGATCCAGAGTGAAGTAAGGATATGGTCCTAGGTAAGATGAAAGACAGTTAATTCGTGGTAATAGAATGGAGGTAGGATACACATACAGATAGGCAGATGTGTGAAAATCATATTGCCTGTGTTCTCTTCTAAATAATTCTGGTCTTCTAGTGAACTAGGAACTGAAAATGAGCATGGTAGGTGGTATGGGACATTTGAAGAGAGATAGGATATTTGAAATAATCAAGGAGAATAGGAGTGTGAATAAAATGAGGAAATAGGATAGGACTGCCAGGCAGTCTTGAGGAACAATCTGAGATTAGACCACCATGTATTCAAAGTCAGAGAAGTCAGCATGTTTGTATTTTTCCCTCATAGGCAGAGTTAACTATATAAGCATAAGTGTAGGGAAATGGTAATTAACACATATTGGGTTTCTGTCAAGTGAGTACAAAGTGGGGTCAGGAGCACTGGAGTTGAGGATAGGTGTTTCAGTGTATGAGGGAAACAGAATGAACAAAAATTAGTACAATATAAAAATTGGTAGATCACTGGAATATAGATCCTGGTAAAGTTGAAGAATTGTTGGAGTTAGGCTACAAGAAAGTGTAAAAATGGAAACATAGGAGATGGTACCTTATGTATCAAATACTTAAAACTGATATGTTGAAGGGGTAGTAGTTATCGGTAGTCATGAGGTCTAGCATATGGGCATTGGAATGAATGAGTACGGAAAGGTGAGAAAAGGTTGAATGGAAGAGTTTAAGTATCTGAGAAGACAGTGTTAAGTGATTATCTATGCAGTTATCAAAATAACCAAGGACTTTTATAGAATACTACCAGAGACAGGTCATTGGTGACTGAATAAAGAGTTAATGAGGACTAGAGTCCAATGATGTGAATAAATAGCTTTGGTAGGGATATATTTGTCAAAATACTTTTCTAAATCTTTAGTAATTACTCCTGTGAAAAACTTTTAGAGGTTTTAGGAACTTTATCACCTAATTAAAATATTCTAATAATTTATACTAAACTTATAAAAATGTCTTTGTATATTTTGGAAATTTGGATGGTTTTTGTGTGTTTTGGTTCTTATGCTTTTCATATTCTTTTTAAGAAACAATCATTATATTTATAATAAAAATTATGAGTTTTTGAAGTTATGGTAAAAGTATTTAACCTAAAGATTAAACTTTTAACATTTTAAATATATCATTTAAAAGAGAATTAGGAACTTTTAATTGTTAACATATCTCAGGAAAATAATCTATCCATGATGTACATTATAGTTCAAATTAATAATTATATTTATCATGAATTTCATCAGTTTTAAAGAAAATTACATATTGCCATCATCCATAAGTAAATTATCATTTTTCTACAACTGTCATTATATTTCTATCCAGAAATTACATCAGAGTATATGCAAGTAGGAAGATCAGTTTGTAAAATTAAAGAGTCAATAGCTTGTGTAATACAATTATGGATGTAATTTAGGAACATCATAGTTTAGGCAAAAATATACAATATATACATAGAAAATAAATTTAGAAATAAGTTTGTGAATTGAGAAGCCTAGCTTATGAACTAGAGAATTTGAAGGTTTCTAAGTGGATCAATAATGTCAAACATTTCAAAATCCTAGGTAATTATTAAAAATACTGTCACCTGATTCCATTTCCAGAGGTTATGGTTTAATCAGAATATATGTGTGTGTGTGTATATATATATTTACTTAGTTTCTTCTAATGTGTAGTCCTGGTTGAGAACCATTCCAGTAAGCAGTCAAGGTTTCAAAGAGAAAAGATTTATGTGCAAACTTCTCTGTAGTCCTATGCCTACCTTTATATCATTCTAAGAATCCTAGAAATCCCTCAATTAGTGGTTGCTATTCCTCAAAATTAACAAATGCAGATGAAAGTGAATACTTAAGGCAAGGGAGTGATATTTTTAATCATTTAAGAAAATAAAGAATGCCTGAAAGAATTTTTTTCCCAAAAACTTTTTCTGAAGGGTCTAAAATTTATAAATCATAGAAATAGTAGGATGCTGCTAGGAGTAAATGTATAGATTGATATCTAAAATGTCTTAATGCTAAGTCACTTAGAAGTGAACTACAGGAAAGAAAGAAAAAGACCACTGAACCTGTAGCCAGAAGGGGATAACCTGGGCTGATTTTCCACCTTATTAGTCTTACTCATTGCAATATAATTTAGTATGGCCTGAACTAAGCAGAAGTAGAGGTTAGCCTTAGGGTAAAGAAAATGCAATTACTTGCTGTTGTGATTATTCTTTTTAAAATCCTCCAGCCATCCTACCTCATTCTCCAATCTATGTTTGCCCTTCTATGGTTTGCTCTGTGCCTGGGAAAGTTGGCCTCTGTGGAATACACAATCTGGGCTCTCCTGCCTGCCAGCTTCTGGGATTTTGAAAGAACAAGATTTGCAGAGTTGGCGACAGTGTTTTCTGTGGGACAGTTATGAAGAAAGACCTTTTGGAATAGGCACAAAGCCTGAAGTTATTTGGTCCAATGTGAATACATACCAGAGGGAGCTGTCAGTGATTAGGTAGCTATTTTATAGCTGTCAGTCAGGATCTTTCTTTAATCAACTTGGTGCTTGATCAAAGACTCATGTACAGAATGACCATTGCGACAGGGATGGTAGAGGCAAAGTATGCATTTGAAAACCTCAACTTCCTCTCATCCAGGCTAATATAGCTACTAGATCTGCTGCATGCTTAGCCTTCAGAGGTCAGTGAAATAGCATTACTCCTGGAGAGGACCAGAAAGCTAAAGCCAAGATAGTCATATTGGGCCTCTTCAAGAAGGGGATAGTCACTTTATAGATACGTATTTAAAAAATCCTGTCTGCAACAATCCTGTCAATAATATCATGTGTTTACAAATTGTCCTATTCATAGTCATGGTGCTCTATGCAAGTTCATTTTAGACCAAAAGACTCAGTTTAAGGCCCATGGACTTCAGTTGTCTTAACATGTACTCCATTGCTGGAAGAGACTGAAATGATAACATGATAGAATGGCTTATTAGATGTTTAATAGTGATCCTGTATGAGATCAGAATATTGTATCTCCTTTTAATCAATAGTCAACATACAGTGCTGAGTTGTTGTTTTTCCATACACCAAACATACATATTCTGGGAGCTCCTCCTTTTATTATTATACTTAAAAATTCTTTGTGGAATGGTTGTTTCTCCTCTCTACAAACTGGAGCTTGGTTGGTTTGGGTGTCCTTGTTCTCAGAGAATAGCACATCAGTGATGACACAGCTATTTAGAAGCTGAGATTGTCCACAAGTCAAGAACATCTCCTATCTTTAAACCAACCATCATAAAAAGGAATTATTATGCAAAGTTGGGTGATTTATTTCAATTATCTAGAGTAAATTGAGTGGATACTCCCCACTGAAGGCAATAAGAACTATGTCTAGAACTCTGAGGCTTCAGTAGGGCCCTGCTTAATATTTCATGTTTAACAAACTCATTGGAAGACTGTGACTACTTCATAAAGACAGGATCTCTAAAGACCTTTGGGTAATCTTTCTGGTAAAATCCTAGCTGGTGAGGTGCTTGTTCAGGAACCCTGGACGTATATGGAAGAAGGAGCTTATAATTCTCATCCTAACCTCAAATACGTTACAGAAACTTGGAATATGGCAACTATGCACATTTTATGTTGGTGTGGAAACGTGACTGGATTGGTATTATCTGTGATGACATAGTTGCTGAAGGGTTTTCGGCCTTCTCCGTGTTCTGAAAAGAAATAATTCAGATGAAAGGAAAAAAGAAGTGATGCCAAGTTATAAAAATGGTAAGCTGAGTTGGGTATTTCATGTTTACCCTCTGACGTGTTCATCCTTCTCTGCTCTACTATGTGCCCAGGAAAGTTGCAACCTATAGATTTTGCCATCTATGTTCTCTAGCTTACTGTTAACCTTTAAGAGATACTAACCTTGGGGCGCCTGGGTGGCTCAGTTAGTTAAGCATCTGACTTTGGCTCAGGTCATGATCTCACTGTTAGTGAGTTAGAGCCCTGCATCAGGTTCTGTGCTGACAGCTCAGAGCCTGGAGCCTGCTTGGGATTCTGTGTCTCCCTCTCTCTCTGCCCCTCCCCTGCTCGTGTTGTGTCTCTGCCTCTCAAAAATAAATAAACATTGAAATAAAAAAAAGAGATACTAACTTTGACACTTCTCATGACTTCTCCTACATTTGGTACCTGAGTTCTCAACGTAATATATATTAATTTCCTCATTAAAGAGTTAGAACTAAAGAGACATCTTTGGCAGTGTTTTAGTAAGGGCCTGTTAGAAAACAGAAAACAAAGTCTTTAGAATTTTGAGACAGGTCCTTCAATATGTGTTTTGTTCCATTTAAATACATGTTTTTAAGAATGAAGCAACAAAGGAGAAGGAAAAATGAAAGATTTAAGGAAGACATGTTAGATAGGTCCAGGGGAATCATGTGCTATGGTTATAACCAAGATACATTCCCAGCTCACTTAAAAAAGGAAGCATCGATAAAAGGGACTATTAATAGAAGTGTTGGCAGTGTTTGGTAAAATATGTCTTATTAAGGTGAAAGACATATTTTAGTGTAATGATTCTTGAGATCTTGATGGTCACTAGGAAAAATGAAAACAGATAATGGGAACCTTAAATTTCGGTTAAGAAGATTGACCTCAATGTTACAGATAATGAATATTTAATTTAAGTTGTTGAACAGGGAAATGAAAAGGTATTCTGAGGGCTATTCATCTGGTGACATTTTGTAGGCAGAATGAATAGAAAGGGTAACCGGGTAGATAAGCTAGCAGACTGTGGAATTTGGCAGCATATAGTACAGCACAGTGGAAAGGACTCTGAACTAGAACCTGATAAATGAAGATAAGAGGGTCTGTGTGGAACACTTCATAAGATGGTTGCAACCATTAAATAGAATACTGTGTGAAAATGCTTTGACAATTGTAAAATGTTGCGCAGTATGTTACTGTTTACCCTCTATTAAGTTTGATATCTGGTGGCACTGGAGTAGCATGGTGGCAATAAAAGTAGATAAGAAGGTATGGATTGGAATGTTTCCAAGTAGGAATAATTGATAAAACATAGTGACATTGAATATGGAGATAACAAAGAAGAAGTGAATGCTGTTACCATGTTTGGATCAATGCCTGAGGCAATAACGTGCTAAAAGAAATGTAAATGGAGGAAAGAGGCTGACTTTGCTGAAAATGTTCCTTTCAGTTTAGAAATACAGCACTCAATGTAGACATGCAAAATTTTAACTAAAGGAATAGGTTTAGCCCAGTTATATCTAGAGAACGTAGAGGCATTTTGATTAATACTTATTGAGAATCTATGATATACAAGATATTGTGGTACATGATTGTATGAGTTATCTCTTGCCATAATTCTCTAAAACCAACCACCTCAAAATTCAGGGGTTTAGAACAGTCATTCATTTAGCTCCTAAATCTGTAGATTGTCTGAGTAGCTCTTTTAATATGGGTGGGGCTCACTCATATATTTGCAATTGGCTACAGAGCAACCTCTGTTGACCTTGACTGGACTCTCATATTTCTAGCAATTAAATGGTTGTTGCCTAGTCTAAGGTGGCCGTAGCCAGGACAACTGGGGAGACACATCTTTGCTCCATGTGATTCACCCTTCAGCAGCCTAGTCTGGGCATGTCCTTATGGCAAAGCTGCATGGACAAAATCAATCAAGTAGAAAGTCATGCAGCCTCTTGAGACCTAGGCTTAGAACTGGCACAGTGAGTCCTATATTTTATTGGCCAAAGTATATTAAAGATCAGTCCAAAGTCAAAGGGAGGGAAATAAACCCTGTCTCATCAATAAGAAGCATTAAATCACATGAAAATGGTGTAAATAGAGGGGAGACTGAAGAAATTAGACCGTTAATGAAATAAATCTGCCACAGTGATGTTATTTATTAATTAATTAATTAATTTACAGAAAATATTCTTTGAGTGTCTACTCTAGGTACTAGGATAAAGCAATAAACAGAAGAGAAAAGATCTTTGCTTAATAGAGTTTATATGTTAGTAATTAAACTCAGTAAAAAAATAAACAACAAAATGTCAGTAATAAATGCTGTAAGATATACAACAGATTAGTATGACAGAAAGTGAGTGAGTGGTATGTTAGATCAGATGGTTTTCTGAGGCGCTGGTATTTGAACGAATGCAAGAATTAAAAGAAGAAGACTTTTGAAGATAAGGAGAAAGAACTTTGAAGAACCCATGAAAGAACTGCAAGAACCCATGCAGAGGCCATAACGTATTAAAGATACTGGCTTATTTGAAGATTGGAAAGTGAGATTACAGTATTAAGCAAGAAACAGAAGATGTTAAGCTTTGAAGTTATTGTTTAGTTAGGGTCTCAGATTTTATTCTGATGAAAGGAGACACCGTGAAGAGTTTGATGCACAGAAGTATCTTTCAGTTATTGTACATTAATGATATCATTCTGGATTTCTGGTTTCCAGTTGGCACGTAAGGATCTCGGAAGTAAACAGCTGAGAAAACTGAGAAAAACAATTAAACAAACAAATAAAAACTCTTCTTAGATTTTGGAAAAAATTGAGGTCACAGGGAAAACCACTGCTCCTCAAACTAGAGAGACAGGCAGGTAGGCGTAGAAATTCACAAATTGTCAGGGTTGAGAGCCACAGGCAGAGGCCTGTGTGGGAACCAGTCCTGAAGTAGGAAAACCTGATCTACAATTGAATTTCTGGGGTGTCAGTGCAGACAAGTCTCAGAGTCGGGAATTATAGGAGCCCAGTTATTAGGGAAAGGCAAGCACACTCTTGAGTTTTATCTCCTGGATTTCTACTATAGTCTCATGCTCTGGCAGGGGGAGAGGGAAACTAGCTGATTTGAACCCCCGAGAGCTTTCTGTTCTTGTTAACAAGAAATGCCCTAAAGAGAAACTATGTTAACAGAGCCTACGTTATTGGAGTTTAATTAGAGCTGAACTGACCTGAGGGAAGCTCCAGCTGGATCCAGATTTCCAAGTGGAGGAAAAGAAATACACAACTCAAGCTTCTCTGACCATTCTGTCCCACCTAAAGGGACAAAAATCTGAGGAGCACTTGTGAAATTTACAGTCTAGGGATATAGACTCTCTAAAATACAGAGACCTAATCACAGGCTATGGAAAACTTCCCATCTAATACCTTACTACCACAGTATCAAATGCCTATTTAGTGCAGTTTATTTTACCCAATACCTAATGTCTGATTTCCAACAAAAAAATTATAAGACATACTAAGAGGCAAAAATCAACAGTTTGAGGTAACAAAGCAAGCATCAGAACTAGTCATATCCAGCAGACATTTTGGAATTATCGATCAAGATTTTAAAATATGATTAACAGGTTAAGGTATATAATGGACAAAGTAGACAACATGCAATAATAGATAAATATTATAAGCAGAAAGATAGAATATAAGAAGGAATCCATCAAAAGAAATACTAAAAGTTAAAAAGAAATGTAACAGAAATGAAGAAAGCCTTTTAGTGGGCTCATTGGTAAGTTGAATATAGCTGAGGAAAGAATGTCTGAGATTGAGGATAGGTAGAGAGAAACTTTCAAAACTGAAAAGCAAACAGAACACAGAGTAGGGGAAAAAAGGAACAACATAGATTTGAAGGTGATCCAGCTGTGACATCTGTCACCCATTGATCACCAAGATTGATTTGGCTGATCTGGCTGGCCGGGTGGGCATCCCCTTCCTCCCTCACTACCTCATATGTGTCCCTTCCAAAAGCTGCATGCTTCATCAAAGAGGATCACCCTCCCTGGTAGAGGAAGACTCTTTTTCGGCAAGAGTATATGAGGAGCTGCGTTCTTCTACTAGAACCTCCAAATAAGCTCCCAAGCTCCATTTGTAGGAGAATGTAGGTTAGCCAAGCTTCCAAGACTCCAGAAACATCCAAATGAGGTGCTGCATGTGGCAGTCTGCCATTCTTAAAAAAAGAAAAAAAAATACAAAAAACAAAAAACACAAGAATTGTGGGACAACCACAAACAAAAAAAATGTAACATATGTATAATGGGAATACCAGAAGGAGAAAAAGAGAGAAAGGAATAGAAGAAATATTTGAAAGAAAAACAATTTAGAATCTCCCCAAAATTAATGTCAGACACCAAATTCCAGATAAAAGAAGCTCAGAGTGTACCAAGCAGGACACCTGTGAAAAAACAACAACACCTAGGCATATCATATTTAAACTCCAGAAAACCAAAGGTAAAGAAAAACTCTTGAAAGAAGGCAAAGGAAAAAAAGAAATATACTACCTATAGAGGACCTAAGATAGGAACTACATCCAGCTTCTCTTCAAAGCCATGCCTGCAAGAAGAGAGTAGAATAGAATATTTTAAAAAGTGAGAGAAAAAAAATCACCAATATAGAATTCTGTACCCTATGAAATTATCCTTCAGAAATGAAGGAAAAAAAAAACTTTCTCAGGCAAAGAAAAATTGAGGGTATTTATCACCAGGAAAGCTGATTTATAAGAGATATTAAAATAATTTCTTCAGAGAGAAATAAAATGATATGGGTCAGAAACTCAGACCCACATAAAGAAAAGAAGACCCACATAAAGAAGAAGTATCAGAAAATAAATGAAAATAAAATAAAACTTTTATTTTTTATTATTCTTCATTGATCCAGTGATACAGTTTGCTATAAATAAAAATAGCAATGATATATTTGGATATGTGTTGTTTTTAATTTTTAAAATATTTATTTATTTTTGAGAGAGAGAGAGAGACAGAAAACAAGCAGGGGAGAGGCAGAGAGAGAGGGAGACACAGAATCTGAAGCAGGCTCCAGGGTCCAAGCTGTTAGCCCGGAGCCAGACGTGGAGCTCGAACCCCCAAATCATGAGATCCTGACCTGAGCTGAAGTCAGACGCTTAACCGACTGAGCCACCCAGACACCCCGGATATGTATTATGTGTATATATGAGAGAAATGAACAACAGCAATGATAAATGGTACTGGAGGGATAAATTAGAAATGCTTTGTTATTATAAGGTACTTGCACTACCTGTGAAGTGGTATAATGTTATTTGAAAGTAGACTTGGATTATTTGCAAATATATATTGAAAGCTCTAGGGTAAACACCAAAAAAAAAAAGTGTTTTTTTTTTTTTAAAGTAGAGTTGATATACTAACACAGGAGAGAAAATGGAGTCATATGAAAGATTCCATTAAAACCACAAAAGGCAGGAAAAGAATGGACGACAAAAATAAGACCAAAGAACAAGGGTAACAAATAGAAAACAGTTACAACACAGTGGGTAGATATTAATCCAACAGCATCAATTATCACTTTAAATGTCAATTGACTGAACACAAATTAACAGACTGAATTTGTCAGAGTAGATTAAAAAACCAAGATCCAATTGTATGCTGTTTATAAGAAAACCACTTTAAAAATAAAAATACATAGATTAAAAGTAAGGGAATGGAGAAAGATATACCATATTAATGCTAATAGAAAGCTGGAGTGGTTATATTAATTTCAGAGACAACAAACTTCTGAGCAAGGAAAATGATTTGGGGTAAATAAGGGTATTAAATAATGATAAAGGACTCAATTCTCTAAGAATACATAACAATCTTTAACGTGTATGTGCTAAACAACAGTAAGTCAAACCATGTGAGGTAAAATTTATAGAACTTTAAGAAGAAATAGATAAATCCACTATTATAGACGGAGAATTCAACACCCCTCTATCAGAAATGAACAAATGCATTAAGCAGAAAATCAGCAAGGCCATAGTTGAAAGCAGCAACATTAATCAACTGAATATAAAGGCATTTATGAACTACTTCATCCAACAACAGTAGAATACTTGTTTTTCTCAAGCTCACATCAAATATTCGCCGATAGAAGCACCTGTATGGTTCAGTCAATTAAGCATTTGACTCTTGATTTCAGATCAGGTCATGATCTCATGGTTCATGAATTCAAACTCCACACTGGGTTCCACACTGACAGTAAGAAGCCTCCTTGGGATTCTCTCTCTCTTCCTCACTCTCTGCCCCTCCCCTGCTCGTGCTCTCTCTCTCTCTAAAAATAAATAAACTTCAAAAAAAATTCACTGATAGACCACATACTGTCTAATAAAAGAAACCTTAATTTAAAATAATATAAACCATATAATATGTGCTCTTGGACCACAATGGAATAAAAAAATAATTAACAGAAAAATACCTGGAAAACCCAAAATATTTAGAAATTAAACATATGCTTCTAAGTAATGCATGGGTCAATAAGGAATCTTAAGATAAATTTAAAAACATTTTGAACTAAATGTAAATTAAAATACAGTTTATCAAAATCTGTGGGGTTCAGCAAAAGCAGTGCATAGAGAGGAGTTTATAGCATTGAACGTATGTACATGAAGAAAGATCTAAAAACAGTAAGCTACTATCATAAGACTCTAGGAAAACAACAAATTTAATCCAAAGAAAGAATAAAAAAAGAAAGAAGAAAAATTAGAGCAGAATTCAATTAAATTGAAAACAGGGAGTCAATAGAGAAAAATCAATGAAAACAAAAGTTGTTTTTTTGAAAAGATTAATAAAATCAATAAGCCTTTAGACAGGCTAACTAATACAGAGAACACAAATTACTAGTATCAGAAATGAAAGAGGGATATCACTACAGAGCCCATGGACATTAAAAGGATAATAAAGAGGTGCTATGTACAAATCGAGGACCAATTCTTTGAAAGACACAATCTCTCAAAACTCACAGAAGAAATAGACAATCTGAATGAGTCCAAGTCTATTAAAGAAAGCAAAACAAAATAATCACCTTCAAAAACAGAAAGTACGAGGCTCAAAAGGAGTCACAGGTGAATTCTACCATTCAAAGAAGAAATATGACCAATTATCCATAATCTCTTACATAAGATAGAAGCAGAGTACGTAGTTCATAACTCATTCTATGAAGCCAGTGTTATCCTAATATTAAACCTCAAAAAGACATCATAAGAAAACTAGAAAATAATATCTCTCATAAACATGGATGCAAAATCCTCAGCAAAATATTAGCAAGTTCAATCCAACAATATATTTAAAAATTAGACATCACAACCAAGTGAGATTTATTCCAGTTATGAAAGTTGGTTTAATATTTAAAAATCAATTAATTTAATTCATTATATCAATAGCCTAAAGGAGAAAAAATTTGCATGATCTTATCAATAGGTGCAGAAAAGCATTTAAGAAAATCTCAAACCTATTCATGATAAGATCTCTCAGCAAGCTAGGAATAGAGGGGGATTTTCTCAACTTGGTAAAGAACATCTACAAACACCTCAGTTAACATCATACCTTAAATAGGGAGAAACTAGAAGCCATTCCACTAATATCAGGAATAAGGAAAGGATCTCCCCTTTCAACATTCCTTTACAACATTGTACTGGAAGACTTGGTTAATGCAATAAGACAGGAAAAAAGAAGCAAAAGCTATACAAAGTGGGGAGACACAAAACTATCTTCACAGATGACACGTGTGCCTATGTAGAAAATCTGCATGAATAAGCAACAATAAAAATCCTAAAACTGGTAAGTGATTATATTATGTTGTAGAATACAAGGTCAATATAGTCAATCACTTTCCTATATACCATCAATGAACAATTGAAATTTAAAATCTAAAACACAGTACAATTTATATTAGCATCCTCAAAAATAAAATACAGGGTATGCCTAACCAACTGAGCCTGGGTGACTTATTTAAGTGTTTGACTCTTGATTTTGGCTCAGGTCATGATCTCACAGTTCATGGGATTGAGCCCCATGTCAGGCTCCATGTTGACAGTGCCAAGCCTATTTAGGATTATCTCTCTCTTTCTCTCTGTCCCTCCCCCGCTCATGTTTTCTCCCTCAAAATGAATAAACTTAGCAAAATGAAATAAAATAAGATACAATACAATACAATGCACTGCAATGCAATACTTAGGTGTAAATCTAACAAAATATGTACAAGATCTCTGTGAGAAAAGCTACAAAACTCTGATGAACTAAATAAAAGAACTAAGTAAATGAGAGATATTTCATGTTCACAGTAAGAAGACTCAATATTGTCAAGATGTCAGTTCTTCCCAACTTGATCTATAGATTCAATGTAATCCCAATCAAAATCTAAGCAAGTTATTTTGTGAATATGACCAAACTGATTCTAAAGTTTATATGGAGAGGCAAAAAGCCAGGAATAGTCAACACAATATTGAAAGAGAAAAAATAAAGTTAGAGGACTGATGCCACCCAACCTCAAGACTTACTTTTAAACTGTAGTATCCAGGCAGTGTGGTATTGGTGGAAGAATAGACAAATAGAATAATTGAACAGAACAGAGAATCCAGATATAGACCACATAAAAATACTCAACTGATCTTTGACAAAGGAGAAAACATACACAAGACACAAGACAACACGATGTAGAAAAAGTCTTTTCAACAAGTGGCTCGGATCAACCAGACATCCACATACAGAAAAAAAAAAAAAAAGAAGAAGAAGAAGTGGAAGGGAAAGGGAAAGGGAAAGGGGAAGGGGAAGGGAAAAGAGAAGGGGAAGGAGGAGGAGAAGGAGAAGAAGAAAAGGAGAAGGAGAAGGAGGGGAAGAATCTAGACATAGAGCTTGCACCCTTTGCAAAAATTAATCCAAAACTGATCATAGACCTACATGCAAAATGCAAAGCTACAAAAATCCTAAAAATAACTTAGGATAAAATCTAGTTGACCTTGAGTTTGCTGTGCTTTTAGATACAGCACCAAAGGCAAAATCTGTCAAAGAAAGAATGAAAAAATTAGGCCTCATTAAATTAAATCTTCTGTTCTTGGAAAAATGACATCAAGAGAATGAAAAGAAGCTTATGAAAGTAATTGAAGAAGATATAAAGAAATGGAAAGACATTCCCTGCTCATGGATTTGAAGAATAAATATTGTCAAAATGTCAATACTACCCAAAGCTATCTACACATTCAATGCAATCCCAATCAAAATTGCACCAGCATTCTTCTCAAAACTAGAACAAGCAATCCTAAAATTCATATGGAACCACAAAAGGCCCCGAATAGCCAAAGGAATTTTGAAGAAGACCAAAGCAGGAGGCATCACAATCCCAGACTTTAGCCTCTACTACAAAGCTGTCATCATCAAGACAGCATGGTATTGGCACAAAAACAGACACATAGACCAATGGAATAGAATAGAAACCCCAGAACTAGACCCACAAACGTATGGCCAACTCATCTTTGACAAAGCATTAAAGAACATCCAATGGAAAAAAGACAGTCTCTTCAACAAATGGTGCTGGGAGAACTGGACAGCAACATGCAGAAGGTTGAAACTAGACCACTTTCTCACACCATTCACAAAAATAAACTCAAAATGGATAAAGGACCTGGATGTGAGACAGGAAACCATCAAAACCCTAGAGGAGAAAGCAGGAAAAGACCTCTCTGACCTCAGCTGTAGCAATTTCTTACTTGACACATCCCCAAAGGCAAGGGAATTAAAAGCAAAAATGAATTACTGGGACCTTATGAAGATCAAAAGCTTCTGCACAGCAAAGGAAACAACCAACAAAACTAAAAGGCAACCAACGGAATGGGAAAAGATATTTGCAAATGACATATCGGACAAAGGGCTAGTATCCAAAATCTATAAAGAGCTCACCAAACTCCACACCTGAAAAACAAATAACCCAGTGAAGAAATGGGCAGAAAACATGAATAGACACTTCTCTAAAGAAGACATCTGGATGGCCAACAGGCACATGAAAAGATGCTCAACGTCGCTCCTTATCAGGGAAATACAAATCAAAACCACACTCAGATATCACCTCACGCCAGTCAGAGTGGCCAAAATGAACAAATCAGAAGATTATAGATGCTGCAGAGGATGTGGAGAAACGGGAACCCTCTTGCACTGTTGGTGGGAATGCAAATTGGTGCAGCCACTCTGGAAAACAGTGTGGAAGTTCCTTAGAAAATTAAAAATAGACCTACCCTATGACCCAGAAATAGCGCTGCTAGGAATTTATCCAAGGGATACAGGAGTACTGATGCATAGGGGCACTTGTACCCCAATGTTTATAGCAGCACTCTCAACAATAGCCAAATTATGGAAAGAGCCTAAATGTCCATCAACTGATGAATGGATAAAGAAATTGTGGTTTATATACACAATGGAGTACTAAATGGCAATGAGAAAGAATGAAATATGGCCCTTTGTAGCAATGTGGATGGAACTGGAGAGTGTGATGCTAAGTGAAATAAGCCATACAGAGAAAGACAGATACCATATGTTTTCACTCATGTGGATCCTGAGAAACTGAACGGAGACCCATGGGGGAGGGGAAGGAAAAAAAAAGAGGTTAGAGTGGGAGACAGCCAAAGCATAAGAGACTCTTAAAAACTGAGAACAAGCTGAGGGTTGATGGGGGGTGGGAGGGAGGGGAGGGTGGATGATGGGTATTAAGGAGGGCACCTTTTGGGATGAGCACTGGGTGTTGTATGGAAACCAATTTGACAATAAATTTCATATATTGAAAAAAAAATTTGACAGCTACATTAGAATCACAAAAAAAAAAGAGAATGAAAAGATAGGCCACAGACTGAGAGAAAATATTTACAAAAGAAATATTTAATAAAAGACTTATTCAAATTTCTTAAAGACCTCTTAAAACTTAACAGTAATAAAATGAACAACTCAATTTATATTTTAATGTTTATTTATTTATTTTGAGAGAGGGAGAGAGAAAGAAAGAGAGAGTCAGTGGGGGAATGGCAGAGAGAGAGGGAGAAAGAGAATCCCAACCAGGCTGTGCACTGTCAGCACAGAGCCAGACATGGAGCTCAATCTTGCAAACCATGAGATTATGACTCCAGCCAAAATTAGAAATTGGATGCTTAACGATGGAGTCACCCAGTCACTCCACAGCCTAATTTAAAAATAGGCAAATGGCCTGAACAGAGACATCACCAAGAATACTTACAAATAACAAATAAGCATGTGAAAATATGTTCAACATCTTTTGATCTCATTAAGTAATTGCAAATTAAAAAACAAGAAGATAACATTATTGTAGGTTATTAGATAACCTATTACAATTGCTAAATTCCAAAATACTGACAACACCAAAACTTGACAATAATATGGGATAACGGGAATGTTCATTCATTGATGGTGAGAATGAAAAATGGTACAGCCAGTTTGGAAGACAGTATGGCAGCTTCTTAAGCATACTCTTACCATAACATACAGCAGTCACCTCCTTGGTATTTATCCAAATGGATCGATGATTTGTGTCCATACAAAAACCTGCACATGAGTGTTTATAGCAGCTTAATTCATAATTTAAAAAACTTGGAAGCAACCAGATGTCCTTCAGCAAAGAGATGGATAAATAAACTTTGGAGCATCCAAGTAATGAAATGTTATTCAGTAATGAAAAAAAAATGAGCTATGAAGCCATGAAAAGACATGGAAGAAACTTAGATGGATATTTTAGAAAGCTAATCTTAAAAGGCTACATACTATAGGATTTCAACTATATGACATGGTGGAAAGGCAAAACTATGGAGACAGTAAAAAGATCAGTGGTTGTCACAGGTTTGGGGGGATGAATTAACTGGCTACTGAGAATTTTTAGGTAAGACTATTTTTGTATTATACTGTAAATGTATATCATTACACATTTGTCAAAACTGATAGTACAATACCAAAAGTGAACCCTAATGTAAACTATGACCTTTGGGTGACAATGATGTATCAATGTAGTTTCATAGATTGTAACAAATGTCCCACTCATGTGGGATGTGGGTGGGGAGATGCTGTGTGTGAGAGGAGCAGGGAATATGTGGGAATGTGCTGTACTTCTAGTTTTGCAGTGAATCTGAAAATGTTCTAAAAAATATAATCTATTTTAAAAACATTCTGAATGCTGTATGAATAATGGATGTAAAGTAGTCATAGATGATAAATCCTACTATCTTTGAATACATGAGACAGATACAGAGATATACATAAATAAAATAATTAAAAATCAAATTAATATAAATGCTGAACCAGGACACATGTAGGATGCTGAGTGAAGCCAGAGGAGAGAGGAATTCATTTTGACAGGAGCTTCAATGAAGACTTCATAGCGATAATAGCACTTTCACTAGACATAGAATAATGAATAGAAATTCAATATGATGAAAAGGATGTATGAGATATTCAAAGCATGAGGAGACAGTAATAGATAAAGGATTGACGTTTAAAAATGCATTTTGTGTCCAGGTGTTATTTAGAATTTGTAAACAAATTCTGAACGTATATAAGCATGTAAGTAATGTTTTATTTGTGGCAGAAATGGTAAATTGTCAAGCACAAACTTAGCATTTTGTTTTTAGACTTTTTTGTTGTCCAACTTTGTGGTTCATTTTTAAAGTGCTATTATTTTTTTCCTAGCTACAGTGTTACAATTGTTCATCCATAAAAATTTCAAGGAAATATCCAGCTAGTTACAATTACCAAACTATACATAACTGTAATATAGACCAAAGAATAAATGCTAAAAGTGACAATAACATGTCTGTGCATGAGGATGATATAATACAAGTGTAATACAAAAAGATCATACTTAAGACATCGAGAGCAAGAGAAATCATGATTTCAGTGATTTGGCATACTCTATAAAGAGACCCAAAATATCTCAAAGGAAATTGAAATGTGTATTTTCTAATAGGAACATTCTGTTAAATCAGGATTGCTTTGTCTATTTATATATTTTGAGTTTACTTTTCCCCCTTCCTTCCTTCCTTCCTTCCTTCCTTCCTTCCTTCCTTCCTTCCTTCATTCCTTCCTTCCTTCCTTTCTTTTTCCCTCCTTCTTCCCACTGCTCTTCCCCTCCTCCTTCTTCCATTACTAGAAATCTCCTACCCTTAAGTACACTTGTTTAAACAGCATTCTATTCTCATTAGTATTTGACAATCATCAGAGTTCAAATGTTATGATTACCTTTATTGTTTCATAAATTCCTGTTCTAGTAGAATAATTCCTCCCAATATTCTTCAGTAAACACTGAAGTTTAACAGAATCAGAAAATTTAACACTAAGTTTAAAACTCAAAGAATATATATCTTGGTATCCATGTGAATGGAATCACAACATTTTTTTTTTGTATATCTGTGCAAATATCCCTTTCTCTGATAACTAATGATTTTGCTAAATTTTCTACATGTTTGCTGGCAATTTATTACTTCTTTTGTAAAGTGCCTTCTCAAATATTTTACCTATTTTCAAATACACTTTTCTGAGTTTTTGCCATTGATTCACAGAATTTTTTGTTTATTTTGGATATAAATCTTGTGTTAGGTATAAGTACTGTGAATATGTTCTCCAAATCTATGGTCTAGTTTTTTTTTATTTTTTATTTAAAAAAATTTTTTTTAACGTTTATTTATTTTTGAGACAGAGAGAGACACAGCATGAACGGGGGAGAGTCAGAGAGAGGGAGACACAGAACCTGAAACAGGCTCCAGGCTCTGAGCTGTCAGCACAGAGCCCGACACAGGGCTCAAACTCACAGACTGGGAGATCATGACCTGAGCTGAAGTCAGCCGCTTAACCGACTGAGCCACCCAGGCGCCCCTCTATGGTCTAGTTTTAATAGCATTCAGCTTATCAAATACTTGTTTGTTGTGTAGTTGTTCTTTCCCTAGCCATAGGTATTTGTTCTCACCTGTCCAAACTGATCAGTACTTGGCTAAATACTTGTGGGGGTCTCTATAGATCTCTGGAGTTCTCTTTCTCTGCAGCTCTCTTCTCCATTAGTCTGTCATGCTAACTCTGGTCTACTCTAGCTGCTTTGGTCTCCTCAGACACTTAGTTCCATCTTCATTCAAGGAGTTCACTGGGCTAGGAATAGATTCCTCCTCCATGTGCGGTGGCCTGGAAAATCAAGGCAGTGAGCTGGGGCAATTACAGGCTTCATTGAGATTGCTTCTCTCAGGGATCACTGATGCTTTGATGCTTGATGTTGAAAATCAGTGTTTTATATATTTTGCTACTGCTTTTAGTTGTTTTAGATGGGAAATAAATCTAGTCCCTGTTTTTTCTGCTTGGCCCAAAGCAGGAGCAAAAGAACCAGAAATCTCTCTCTCTCATCTATTTCTTTCCCTCATTGTGTGTGTGTATTTATCATACACATACACGTAAAAATATGTAAAAATACATATGTGTATAATATACATGCACATGTATATATATTTTTTATACATACACATCTTCATCACATGTATTTCTTGCCTTACACATGCTAAAGGTAAAGATATAGACTTTGGGGACGTTCGTTCTTGTACTAGGAATGGGAGAATGGAGAAAAACTATCTTGAATTGGGTCCTCATGTATTTGCTATTTCTAATACATAGAATTATTTCAGCATTGGAGCTAAGAGTGCCCAGAGGAACTCATCACATGGATGGGGAAGGATTTTAGCATGCCTCCTTGTCCAGGGTCACCCAGATGTCTCAGAAAGGCCTTCTGGAACATTTTATTTGCTATTTTTGCATTTTTTCCAGTTAATAAATCTTATACACAAACAGCAGACACTTACTTTTCGTAGAGATAAATTAGTTATGTATTTTCTTTTATCCTATAGGTCTCTACTGACTTGCATTTCAAATTTGTCATCCAAATCTTGCATTCCATCCAGTCATATTTCCTAGGATCCTTCTACATTAATTCTCTGCCACACAGAACTGAGCCTTTGGCTAATGCTTCTCCAGTTACTGAATCACGCTTATTTTTTAACCCTTAGAACCTAAGTGTGGCCTACTCCTTGAAGCCTGCCTTGATTAATTCGTATGTGATCCCTATAATACCTTGGAGATACTTGTTTTATAAATAAAAATTAATACATAAAATTTTAATAGAACTATGGACAAACAAAAAACATTTCTTATCAAACAGTATGTAGACTTATAGTAGGAAGAAATATGTCTTTTTTTAAAGTTGATTTGACAAGCCTATATTCATATGGAACTGAATCAACAAAATTGATTTGTTCTAGAAAGTGAGGATCAGGCTCACTGACACATCATGGTAGAAGTGTGAGAAAAAGAGGATATTCAGAGGAACACTGACCTTCTTTCAAATTCTACATTTGAAGGAGATTAGATGTGGCTAGGGAAGGTTTTAAAGTTGGCCACATTGGGGTGTGTCATCATAAACTACACTTGCATATTCTGATGATGTGACAAGTTCTTTCTTATTGTTTATACTCACAAAGGCAGGAAATATGTAAGATATTTGTTGAAATTCTTTTAGACAACTATAGCTATTGAAATAAATTTTTTTGGAGAGGAAGAAAAAGTCTGATTTCTGGTTGAAGATACCTGGGTTCGGTTCTCATTCTGGCAAGATATATCTGTGTTGTAATATAAAAATATTGGTCATGTCTACATGTCTATTGGTGACAAGCCTATATCTATAATTGAAGGAGATGCCAAATTGAAGGAAATATTTTTCTTTAAGACCCAATTAATACAACATTTCCCTTAAATAGCTAGCTGTTGAAAGGAAGGGCTTGTTGAAATAAAAAAAGGGAGGTTGGGAAGGTGACCTTTCTTGATTTAGGGAAATACCAGAGGCTGTGTGTGTGTGTGTGTGTGTGCGCGCATGTGTGTGTGGTAGTGGTGGTGGTGATGTTACCCAAATTTTATAGAAATTAGCTTTTTCCCTTTTGAAGTTAATTGGCAACTATTGTTTCTATTATCTTCAAAGTGTTAGCAATTAAGAGATCTAAACTTGAAGTAGATAGGTGGATGATAGGTATAGATATAAGTAATATAGTATATATATATATAGAGAGAGAGAGAGACAGAGAGAGAGAGAGAGATAAATATACATCAGGAAGAAAAAATTGGCTATAAACTCAACAAAATCAGACCTTTCCAGACAAACTGGACAATAGTCACATTGTGGATAATAGTAAAAATTATAGGGACTAGTATTTTCTTTGAATACCCAGTCTCACTGAAGAAATAAAATATCTTGTCTTTCACTCTTTTTGTCTTGATAAATTTATGCATTCACAGCTGCCACCATAGATCCAAACACTAGATATCGCTATGTTTGTTAATGTTTTTACCTTTTTTTCCTTTTTTTAATATTACTTTTCTTCTTACCGTTTGAACACACTTGCTTTGAGCAGTGATTTTTTTTTTCTGAAGCAGCATGTTCTTTTGCACTGCATTCAAGGTCACAGTCTCTCTACCCTTGCCTGCTGTACACAGGCAGAGCAATAAAACAGGTAATACTCTTACTCAATTGAGGTGCGGATCTCATTTCTGCTGAACATCTGTGCAGTATGAATCTTCATATTATACCCTAAACACCAATTTTTTGGTAATATTATCGACTTTGCCTCTTTGCATTTTTATTTACATTGATATGACTCAACTGGGATATGCTGTTGTTGGAGCATGCATAATTTTAATGACATAAAATGTAGGAAAAACCATACTACTATTAGGAAAATGTCAGTTTTAAGCAATACAATTTCTAATAAGAAACAACTTAGAGAGGCATTAAATATTAGAGAATAAGATGCTTCACTATTTAGAGAATGATACTTAGGGAAAAATTGGATCATCATGTCATAAATGAAAATAGATCATTTTCTGTGATAATACTGGAACTGTGATTCCTTTTCAGTTTTTATTCCATCCTACCCAAAGATTTAATTTACTGCAATGTCGATTTCTAAAATAGACAAATTAGAAGTATATAAATCAAAGGCAATGAACATAAATGGTTATAAAAAGAAGCAAGCTTAGCAGTATGCATACTATAATGTTCAGATTGATAAATATTTAATTTTTTGAATTTGAGCTTTTCTATAATCAAGCATAGAACATTTAGATAAACATGAGAGTGGAACACCTCTAATTCATTTGTGTTTTCTTTCCTGATGATGAGTTTGAGTAAACATATTTGTAGTAGGTTCAGGGAAACATAAATGAAATAGTTAAATGTGTCAAATTTCCAGAATATTTGGTGCTTTATTAAATCCCACTGCCCCACTTACTGGATAATCTACTGATTCCTTGATTATTTATCTAGGAGTACAAAAAAAGTGTACCAGGGTCTCAGTCTAAAGCCACTGTTCTTGTGATACTAGGTATACAACCTATTTATGGTCCATAAAGAAAAAATAATTTTCTTAGATCTCTTGTTCAATAATATTTTTTTTGTTTGAATACACACACATAAAATCAGAAAAAAGAGAAGTTCTATTTTAAGGGAATTTCACTCAAACAAAGATAGAACGCCACTTTAAATTCACTGATACTTTTCCTTTAAGATAGCACTTTGTGTAACTCTTTGCAAACCCTTTCAGAATGCATTGGTGTCCCTCTCTGCTCCCAACAATTCCTAATGGTAGTTTTACATAAACCTTATGACAATTAGACATTGTATGTTCTCCTTCATTCACAAATTGTGAGCTCCTTACAGAAGTGGACAGAATACTTGGTACCTAGCAGCAACCAAACTTGATACGTGCTTTCACAATAAGTCACCTGGATCCATGTTACACAATGGAGAGAGATATGAAAACTTCATAATGACAGTATGATGATGACATCACTGTGCTGTTTTTAGTTTAGCATCTGCAGCTTGACTGAGCTGTGTAAGACTTTGACAGAGAAAAGCACTAAAGATAATTATAAAATTAGAAACAAAATTCCTATGAGAAAAGCCTAATGTAATTAGCAACTGTGTTTTAGTGGGGATAACTACAAATGTGTGTGAGGGCAAGGTACTTAATAATAATCAAATCTGTGAACGTGAAGTAAGCCCTTAGAGACAATGCCACATGTTTCCATTATATATTTTCTTGGACCCTTGTGAGAAACAAATCAGTGTTAAATAACAATTATCCAGGATAGTTATTTTCATCGATCAAATTAAGCCGTTGTTTGTTAGATTCCCATTTAATTTAAGCTATAAATCTATAGATCGTAGTATATCTTATGCTATTCAACTTATGTCTTAATTTAAAAAGACTATCTTTTGCCTCTCTTTGAAACAAAGCTTATGGGATGCAAAATGATCTCTTTTTTTCCTATCATAAGAGCTTCTGATTATCATTGTTCCATGAACTGCTTTTTATGGTTACAACTTAAAAGCTATTTAAAATATATCCATACAAGGAAAGAAGAACCTTAACTGTTTCTGTCAAAGACATCGAGTAAGACAGTGAGATAGGCTACCTACTCATCAATTGGTATCCTCCTGAAAGTGTGGTGGTCAAAACAAGCAAACAAAATAATAGCAAAAATAATCAACCAAATAAATCCTAAGATTTACTGACACAGTATGTTAAAAATGAGAATTAAAGGAATATTCGCTATAGATTTTATTTGCCTTCACAAAAATAGCTAACTCAGTTGTGGTCACTGACATTTTTCAATGTTACAAGCTATTTTCCCATGCTGATGAAAGGGTTGGGATTTTCTGAGCAAAGATATTTGCAGATTTTATGGAATAATAAAATATCCCATAAATAGATTTTAAAGTACTTGATACAATTTTAGAGGCATATAAATACCAAGAGATGTAGTCTATTGGGAAGAGGAAAAATGCATGTGCATGTATGCACACCCTCACACTCTAGCAGCATCATTGGTCTTTTTGGGGGGGGCAGGGAGTGGAGCAAGCAGAAGAAGGGACAAAAGAGTAAGGGAAAATATAGACATGATCCTTGGAATCAGTTAGCACCTTTTCTGAGGAACAGAATTCACTACCATTTTTTTCCCCAAGTAACTAATGCACCACGAATTCTTCTGACAACTCGTCTGTATTGTAAATATTAAATAATTGAAGCTACTATTTAACATTTTTTTAAATGAGAACATGATTTTAAAGCTGCAAGCCATTATTATAAAATTCTCATTCACTCTGGTTTTTTAAATCTATTCTACTGACATTAATTTTATCTGAGACACATTGTCTATCATCTTTCCTCATGTTTTTTTTTTTTTTTAATGCAATTTACCAGAAATGACTCGTACCAATTGAGTGAAAATCTATGGCTTATTCTTGTATTTATGTAAATAATATTACAACATAGAAATGGCTGAAGTTTCTATCTAATGCCAAAAATACATATTTAAAGTGCAGAGAAAACCGCCCAAGGAGCAGGAGATTGGAAGGTACTTTGCCGAGCGTACTGTCAGAAGGGTGGCAGACAGGTCCTTTGAAGCTAATGTACTCAAATTTCCTGGGGCTGCTGCTGTCTTCCACAGGAGCAGCCTCTGAATGAGAAATATTTCTGTCTAATCCTGCTGAAGACAGATAAGTCTGCGAATTGAAACTGGAAAGTCCTGACAGCCAACGGCATTGGTTTTGTAATAGCAAAAGACTGATGCTGAAATATCAGAAATGGAATAGCATTCTCTGACAGCAAGAAGCTAACATGTTTGACAAGCAATTGGAACCATGATCATTTCTAGTCAAACAAGATGTCTGTTCATTCAAAGCATCAAATTTACCTTCCTTGTCAAAGTTCAAGATTCATTTCATTACTGACATATTTTTTTCCTTCCCCCTTATCAAGTTTAAAAACTTACAGAGGCACATGTGTTTGATATATTTTTACCAGGTAACAGCCTTTGCTATTTTCCTTCTAATGAGGATCATAATAAAAAGAACAGTGTTTTCCCACTGTGTTCAATCACATCACCACACTCATTTATAAAAGCTACTCCATTTAAACAAGTCTGCACATTTCAGATTTTAAAGAAGTTTTTATTCCAACATCTATCAAATTGGGACTCCTTTCAGATCCTTTCCCCTCCCTTCTATCTCAATCCATCCAGTTGTTACCCATTGGCTTTAAACACCTTTGTGATAGATTAGACTACCTGGATTGGCCTGATATAAATTGGAAAAGAAATGTCACCATTTTGAAATATGATACCAGAAAATTAACCAAACTACAGTGGTTGGGAAAAAGAGGAATGAACTTATCTACTATTCCCCTAGATATTCAATATAGATAATACTTAATTTACTGATTTGGGGTAACCCTCTTGGATATTTTTCTCCAAGTTTTAGAAGTCTGCTTAATAATTTATCAAAACCAAAGTAGCACTCTTTGGAGCAGAATTTTGTCAAGGTGGTGATAACCTGAGAAAACAAAAGAGCTGGTTATTTTACCAGCAAAATGAGTTTATTTAGAGATGGCAGAGAATTGAATTTCAGGACAAGCAAACTATGGCAAACCATAGGTAAATCTGGAGAACAGAGGATAGGAGCTTGCTTTTATGGAAGAAAGGAGGAAATTGGGAGAGGCTGTTACAGAGTTCAGGACGGTGACAGCTTCTCATTGGCCTGGTGTAGCAGTTTCTCATTGGTTGAGCTGTTGCTGGGCAAGGAGAAATTCTTCCTCTGGCTAAATTGTGTAAAGCAACCTTCCTCTTGTTTGAGATTGAGTAGTAGAAATGTGTGAGTGCACACCCTTTAGGACTTCCTGATCCCATTTTTAATGAGGTTTCCTTTATTCATTTTCATGATATAAAGGTTAGAGATTCTCTCCATGAGTTTTAAGAATAAATATTAAAAAATGCCAAATGGTAGCAAACTTCATTTTATATATTAAATCGTTTTTGCATATAGGGCATGCTTCTTTTAATATTATTATAATCAATGCCATTTTTCTGTTTTTAGTTTGTCAAATATCTCTCAAAAGCAATCTAAAACATCTTATCAAAACAGTTTAAAACATGTCCCAGTTAACTACACTCTTAATAGTTCTTAAAAATGAATTAAACTCTGATAAATCCAGTATGTTGTAGATGGTAATAAAAGTTATCAGCATACACACACATACTGGCAGAGTACAAATTTATAATATAATTTAAATCTAATTTAAATCTAATTTAAATAGGACTTTAACATAGTTTGCATGTTGTTTTGAATTGTGGCAGTTTGCTACATTATATAACAAAATGGAAACATGAACAATTGACTCAAAATTGTATCTTTTCCTAATTACTGATGTCAGTTCATTACATTCTATCATGGGCATAATTTGTATGATAAATCCTATTGCATAAAAGCAGGATTTCTAAAATGGTTTCATACCCTGGAACTTAGATAATTTACACTCAGCTTATACTCTTTATGACTTAGTGCTACTTGTCAACAGAGTTGCTAGGTTTATGGTTTGAGAAAAAAAATCAGGAAAGTTTTAAGTCACTATAAATTGGGTATATTTTAGAATATTGTTTAGTTCTAAATGCATGTATTCTATTGACAAAACTTGTGTTTTGATGGCAGCAAGTATAACTGAAAATCAAATCTCCACAGTTTTATTTGTTATCTGGCTCTCTATAAGTAGCAACTCTTCTGAATTTGATTTTCCCCATCTGCAAACTGCATGTGCTGAGAGTTTCATCTTGAGCCAAAACTAGTCACTACTGGGATTTCCATAGGTATGGAGAGTAGCATAAGGAAAAATATAGGACAAATTGTAGAAGAACATTAGACACCTGGACTTGTTTAGTTACAATTGTTACAACCAGAAAATGGTGGGTTTGACATCTTCGTTATTTTTACCCGGGTCTTCTTGTCTAGCTCCCTTACATGGTCCTGATCATTCTAGTGATTGGTTTTAAGAAAATAGGAAAGATCTGAGCCATATACAGATTGCTAAATCACTCTAAGCATAAAATGGCATAACTTTGGGACGAAGAGTCAGGTAAAAGATTCTTGAACTTTATTTCAACTATTTCAGTTATCACAAATTTGGTCAGCTCATTCAGGAAAAAATATTCAGATTTTTTTCCACTCCACAATTTTTTACTGCATGCCTGCTGGAAGCCAGGCAATGTGCTTGGTATTAAGATTAACACAATTGAATAAAATATAGGACATGATTTTTAATAAACCTGTCAATAATAGCTCTTGATTTAGCATTCTTTATAATGAGTACTTTATTTTCATTACTACTAGTACCAGTCACTACCTGTATATCAGGACCACAATTGCTACTGATATTATTTTAATAATAGGAATTACTTTAACAAAATTTTTATTGGGCCATTCTTCTTTGCTAAGGCCTCACAGCTCATGATTCACCTAAAGATTTGTCCATTGGTGTTTCTGGTTTGCTATGACCACTGATTCCCAATATTGTATCACCTGCTTGAGCTCCAGAGACATGTTTCAGGCTATGCACTGGTTACCATGTGGATGTACCACAGGCATCTTAGACATGTCCCAAGTTGGACAGATTATCCATCATGCTCTAGTTAGCCATATTCAATTCTGTCCCATAATTTTATCAAGTGTATTTTTAAATATATACATTTTACTATCTTCTTTTCATTCGTTTATATTTATGTAACTTCAGACTTTATCAAATTTACCTCAGCTATTACAATATTTTTTCATTTACTTCAATTATTCTGAAAAACTCAGTTTTCTAATCCCTATATGGCTAATTCTCTTTTGTGATCTTGTCTCCCAGGGTGCAATATGAGGTCTCCTCACTTGTAATCTTGCATCATCACACCATATCACCTACTAGCATTCTGATAGCATTATTTCTGACTAAGTGACCAGGACTTCCCTTCATTCCATAAAGATTTTAGTAGCTGGCTCTGTATTTATCTCTGATACCAAACTTGCCATAATTCTCAATTTCAATATCCAGGCACATCATTTTCTTTACTCGTTGTCCTAGTTACATAACCTGCTTGAGTTACTCAGTCCTATCTATAATGATGTCCTAAATTAGTCATTAAAATATTTGCACTGTTCCATAATCTCAGTTTCTGGCACACAGATTTTTATCCACTATCTCACCAGTGACCATCTTCCTCTCATACTCTGACTCCTTACTACTTCAGCAACTTCTCATCCAGGTGAGTACCAAAATGTTTACAGTGACCTATACCATCTAGCTCCTGCTTACTTCTGTGATGCTACCTACCTCCGTTCCCTCTGAACTTCACTTACTCTTTAAAATGTTTCCTCCCATGTTACCCTTTCAATGAGACCTTCCCTGACCATAGTTTTGGAAACTTCAGACTTACCAACAGCAGCACTCTATACTTCTCTTCTCTGCATGTTTTATGTCATATTTTATTTATTTATTTATTTATTTATTTATTTATTTATTTATGTCACATTTTATGTCATTGCCGTCTGATTAACTGTGTATTTTGCTTCTGGGTTTGTTATGCATTTCATCCCCAACTTCACTTCCTACCTCCCATTTAGAACACAAACTCTCTAAGGGCAGGGATTTTTGTTTTCTTTGCTTATGTCTAAAACAATGTCCATACACACTCACTTACCACTTATTTAATAAATACATTAATGAAATGAATGAACAGATGAGAATGCTGAAGAAAAAAGTAGAGCATTCTCTTAATTTGTGAAAATATCACACATTAATCTAAGAATTAAGATTGCTTTCCTTTCCCCTACTGGAGAATGAATTAGAGGTCCATGTTAATCCCAGGGTTTGGAAATAAGAAAGAAGCATGTAGCAGCACTGCTAAATTGACCTGAAGAGACTAAGAATTGAGTCGTAAGAAGCTACTGAGAGGACAATTTAACTACCACCACCCACCTTGCTTTGGAAGACATCTTAAATATTGATTATAGTACTGCATGTAAAATAGTGGATTTTCTTACTTTATTTTGGGTGTTTTAAAAAATGTAACTGCAGAAACTGGAGACTAGGTGTTAGATATTTTTAGGGGATGGATGCTTTTATCTATGGCTCAAAATGATCTTTTCTCCCTTTTGTTAATTAATAGAAGACTTACAGTTAGACTTGTAGTTCACCTTCTGCAAGTATATAGCACTTCAGAAGTCCATTTCATGTATATCTAATTCACATGGGATTAATTTAAGAACTAAAGCAATGACAATAGTAACACTTTTTAAATACACATAAACAGTTATTTAATCATTGAGCAAAATTGGGGGGGGGGGATCTCATGGTGACCATGAGTTCAGCCATCCTCCCTAGCGATAACACAAAAACTACATGATACAATGAATTCACTTCCCACTAATTACATAAATGTTCCAAGTGTTCAATATAATGAAGAAAGAAATAAGTAATGCTGGTATACTACAGGGGTAAGAAGGTCAGACTAAGCCACTGTGGGTTTCTAGGGAAGCATGGTACAGATTTCCGATTTTGAACATGAGGGGATACTTGTACCAGATTTCAGACTCTGTTTCTAAATTCTAAAATTTCAGATGCTCAGAAGAGCATCAAAAGTTTGATGACTCTAAGAGCTATGTTTAGCAATTAGCACAAACTCTGAGACATGTTTGGAGAATGGAAGATTGTCTCCAGTATGGGAGACAAACAGAGACATAAGGAATATGGCCACCTAGTACAAGAGAGCTTTGGGACTGATGAATAAGGAAAGGCCAAGTACAAAAAATAAATATGGGTCCACTCAATTTATATTATGTTCAAGACAACTTGGGTTCCTCATCTATCTTAAGTTTGGATTTATTAAACTCCTATTTGCCAGGAGACAGTTTATGAGCACATAAATTTAGGGGAGATTGGCAGAATCCCAACACTTTTTTCCAGTCTTATAATTGTATCTAGTTTGTATTTAAAAACATAACCTGTACGTTTTAATGAGGATAAATACATTTCAAAACAGCATTTTAAACAAACACAAGAATGTTTCAAATCCAAATGTTCCTAACAAAATTATATCTCCATACACAGTGACTGTGGAGCAGAATTTCAATCACCCATAGAAAGGATTTCAGTTCACTGCACTCCTCACTCTATCTTTCTGTCTCTCATGAACACCTCCATATGTTGAATTTTTTAAGATTTATTTTAATTTGGTGATAGACTATTAGTAGCTTAACTTGTGAAAAGATCACACATATCATGGTTGAAATCATCAAAGTGACAAAATACTACATTTGTTTAAAAAAACAGATTTTCCTCAAAAGCAGGGTGCAAATTAAAAGACCATTTGTTATAATCAGTGTAGCTTTTTCAGCCAATCTGATGCCTGAGCTTTTGCTGCTGACTGGAAACACTCGTGATGGATTCTGGGCATCTACCTCACTGTATGTCACTTTCTGATTTCTTTGGTTTTTCAATGTGTGGACAATATCATCACTTCAGAACCTATAACCTAGACTGTGACCCAATTATAGACAGTCAGAATCCAGACCTGTATTTGTAGGGCCCAGGGCAAGAGTGCCAATAAAGATCCTCATCCTATATTTCCAAATATTAAAAAGTTCTGATCTGACCTTGGCAAGTAGCTCTTTATAACATCTAAAAGAAGTCCAGGTTAAAATGCAGAATTTGACTCCTGTGTTTTCCTCACTAGTATGCTATTGCACGGAGGGAGCCAGTTCCCTACCCAAGTCTGCCACTCTTGTCTTCCAACTCCTCACTCCATCTTGATCTTGATGTACATATTTATACTCATGTGCATGTCTATGGCTACATTGTTTCTGCAGTCCAAGCTCTATCAATACCCATGCAAGTAACTACACCTTGTTTGGCTTTTATGCTTAGTGATTTGAACATGGGAAGTGGGCAGGTCCTGGAAGTAGGCTTGGGGTCATTTGGACAAGCAATTAAGGGAGCCTAGATACTTTGGACATGGCCTAAAGTGGGAGTATGGTATCCAGGTGAAAATTCCCTTGGCTCTTGAGACTCTTTTCTCTATGAGGAGTCAAATATTCAGAGCAGGGCCAGAGTGGGTTCCTCAGGCCTTTGTCCATGTGTCAGCATGCTACTCTTTAGGTCCATATATCTTAGAATTTCTGGTAGAGGTAAGGTAACAGCAGGATTGAAATTAAATTAAGTTATAAGACACTGAATTCTAATTTTTTATTAATTAGACTTTTATTGCTACTTATTATTATTACTGCTGCTATTACTATATTATAATTACTCGGTATAGTACTGAAATGTACATGTGTTTTTTTATCTATCTTTTTTAACAGCTTTATTGAGGTATAATTAATATAAGAAAGTCACATGTTTAATGTATATAATTTGATGAGTTTGGGCATATACATATATCCACGTTGTGCCAAAAAATCTTTAAGAAAATATACTTATTATCTATCATATATGGCATAGATATATAAGATGTATATCAATTTTGTAGCTCTTCATTACTATTCCCCTTTTAGCTTTCCCTTTCCCCAAATTCCTAAGATTCTTCTCTTGTAGAGATGCCACTGAGTGAGAGATATTTGTAGGACATTCATGAAATGTGACTGGTAGAGAAATTGAATTCACACGATTCGTTTAACTAGTAAAAAAAAAAAAAAAGCTATAATAGTTGCTGTAGGGACTTATAGATGTTTTTTTCCTGTACCAGAGCTGGATTTGGTTACTTCATATAAAAGAATATGTAGAGTTATTATATGACCTAATATTAAGGAAAAAAGAAATTCCTTTTGATCTCAATGGTTGAATTACTTCTCAAAAGTAACAGCTGTAAGAGATGTTTTGATGATAACAGAAAACTTAGAAATTTCACTAAAATTATGAAAAATCTAAAAATTAGATTCACAGAATCTAAATTTAGTTCTCTTGCCATTCACATTCACTTGTTAAATTCCTCATGACAGTAGAACACTAGTTTTGATTTAGCAAGATTACATGAAGTTATCGAAGTATTCTAAACAATTAACTTTTTCTTCCCAGAAGTGACTTATGGCTTTTGCTTTGTTCAAAGTTGGATCAGTGTGGTTTTACCCAGCATGTTACAGTGTTATGTAGCTCATGATTTGTTCACTCTGAGTAAATTCTCTAAGTTATAATATAATATCAAATTATATAATTGTAGTATATATAATTTTTCAGCTTTATTGAAATATAATTGACATACAGCACTATGTAAGTTTAACACATACAGCATAATGACCTGACTTTTATGTGCTGCAAAGTGATTAGCACAATAAGTTTATTTATCTCATATAGACACAAAAAACAACACAAGAGAAAATATGTAATTTTTATATAAAAAATAAGATGTTCCCCACATCAATATTCAAGGCAAAAACTATGCAGAATTCATTGTGTATGTGTATGTATCATAAAAGAGGAAAACACAAATGAGATAATCAAAGTGTAAAGATTGCAATCATTTGTTTTGGACATTTATTTGTGTCTCTACGGCCATACAGAGATACTTTTGGCCATCTTCGTTGTGGCAAACACAAGTTACAAAACTCTTCCTGTGTACCAGGCATACTTTGGATGTTATCAAGAGAAAATGTATTTTCACAGCATTGCAAGAATTAAATGACAATATCAATAAACAAGTATCAACCATGTAGACATTCCAGGTAGTAAATAAGAAAAACATGAAGACCAACTATTCTAAGACAAGAGGAAATGCCAATTATGCTTGACAGCTTTGTTTAATAGAAACAGCAAAACAGGGTGTTAGCTATAATTTTGATAATTCTTGGTACAAAAAGGGGAGAGAAGTACATACTCAGGGAGACAGGTTTGTATCTAGATTTCTCTCCTAATTAGTATCCCTTATCAAGATTCTCTGGATAAGTTGTAATGAAAATATGGAGTTAAGTGCTGTAAGGTTACAAAATTGTGGTCAGGATTGTAGAGCTGATATATGAGGTGTCAATAACCAAGTGTGGGTAGGAGAGAGGCCAGGAAGCCATGGGACTCTAAGACTACTATATTAAATGTGCTATCCACTCATTTATCACAGGGGTTCTCAACTCTGCCTGTATGTCACAAGTTACTGAGAACTAAAAAAAATTAAAAAATAAAATAATAAAAGTCAACATTTTAGTCCCACCCAGATCAATTTCATCAGACTCTTTAGACTTTTTTAGTAGTGGTTTCTGGGCAATTCTATTTGTGTTTTAAAACCCAAGGGGCGCCTGTGTCGCTCCGTTGGTTGAGCAGCTGACTTTGGCTCAGGTCATGATCTCACAGCTCATGGGTTTGTGCCCCGTGTTGGGCGCTGTGCTGACAGCTCAGAGCCTGGAGCCTGAGCTTCAGATTCTGTGTCTCCCTCTCTCTGCCCCTCCTCCACTCCTGCGCACGCGCGCGCTCTCTCTCTCTCTCTCTCTCAAAATTAAATGAACATTAAAAAAATAAAAATAAAAATACAACTTCCTGTAGCCAGTGTTGAAAACCATAGGTTTGGAATCATGATAAAACTGGGTGTAGGAGCCTTGACACTGAAAAAGGTGACTAAGTCTTCAAAAAAAAGTGCAAATGTTACTATGATATAGTTAATGAAATATTATATACCCGGTACCTGATAATTAAGTGGAATAAAAGCAGTATACAAAATGTTGCATATTCTATGATTATAGCCGTAAATATAAATACATACTAATTTAATTTCATATATAAAAAGGTGGACATTTATTTAATTAGTGGTAGGTGTATGGGATAAAGAAATTTTGTTTTATTTAATGTTACTATAATGGTACTTTAATAAATGTGTTTTTGAAAATAAAATTTAAGATGTTACTTTAAAAATGGTTTATCAGCATGAGGAACATCTGCATTTAGCTTTTTGTCATGGAACCAAAGTCATGGAAAGGAAGCAAAGTCATAGTTATTTCTGTAGGGAACAACCCCGTTTTCTCATATAAAGAAAACCTGATCAGATTTCCATTACTTCCTCTGGGAAATGCCAGTGTTATTGCTACATGTGCTCATCAGGCAAAGTCTGCTCTCCAATTCCTCTCTCCTCCCGCCCCCTGGGTGGAATTCTTCCTGTACTTGTACCTCTCATTGAAATCATGGCAGAATGCAACTTTATTTAATTAGCAAGTTTTTGACCAGCCATTTCTCCTCCTGTATTCTGGACATTTTTGAAGATGTTAAAGATATCAAGACTAAGATCAGTATCATAGGGTTATGAAAAGCATAGAATATGGACCAATATAAGCCTGGGTTCAAATGTTATTTCTATCTTAAATTGCAAACGTGGCAACAAACACCACTCACACTGTTTGACTTTCCTTACCCAGCATTACTCACTTCATTTGGTTAATGTCTGCCTCCTGATCACTAAAACATATGCTACATTTTGACAAGAACTTTTATTCTTTTGTTCATTTGTTATTCCTAGTGTCTAGAACATCTAGCTTATAATAGGCTCATAAAAGGTGCTTAATAATATTTATTAAATGAGGAAATTCAGAAACAGCTCACCAATGACATTCAGCAGCCTAATCACTTCCCTTTGTAGAGTTTTGCCTAAGGTCACAGAGTTGCGGTGACAGAATTTGAACACAAGGTTGCCTGAGTTCAAATTCTATGCAAGTCTTATTGGTTTTTAAGCAGCAAGACATGTTTGCATCTCAAGGCTTTTGCATTTGTCACTTCTTCAACTTGAAATGCTTTTCAGACAGATAACAGGATGTCTTTTTTTTTTCTTCTCACTCCCCTCAGCTCTTTACTCAAATGCCAGAAAATCAAGATCATCATGATTAAGACAGAGTGACTGGACAAGCTTTTTCTCTGAGAGGAGGCCATTGTAACAAAGAATGAGATTACTTGGCTTATTTTTAATAGGATTACTTTGCGTAAACTATCACAACGAGGCCAAAGCAGGGAATGGTAGGAACCATATCAGAAATTACTGAATTAATCCAGGAGAGAAATGACTGTGGCTTCAACAAGAATCATGCCATACATGTGAAGGGTTTAGAGCCTGCTTATATATTGATTATACAGCCAATGGGTTTTACTGTAAGAACAGGTATGGCATAAGATGGAAAATAAATCATGAGTGATTCTTGGGCTTTTGGCTTGAGGAACTGGAAGAATAGGTCATCACTCTCTTTGGTCCAGAAAAGTACAGAGGAATTGCTTTGGAGTGGAGGAAAGATGAGAAGTTCAGTTCTGCTCATGTTAAGTTTGAAATGCCTATAAAATATCCAAATGGTAATGGTGAGTAAGCAGTAGGATACACGAGTGTAGAGTTCAGATATTTAAATGTGGAAGACATCAGCATAGAGGGCAGATTTAAAAGGACTAAGTGAGGGCAAGGGTGGAGGGATGGGTGAAATAGGTGATGTGGATTAAAGAGTACACTTATCTTGATGAGCACTAAGGAATGTAAAGAATTGTTGAATCACTATATTTTACCCCGGAAACTAATATAACACTGTATGTTAACTATATTGGAATTAAAATTTTTTAAAACTTAATAAAACCTAAAGTAACCGAGTGATGTTACTGAAGGAGTGAATATAAATGGAGAAGAAAAGATGTATTAGAACTGAACATGGGGAATCAATGTTTGGACATTGAAGAGATGAGAAAAAGCCAGCAGGAAAACTCAGAATGGACCAGCTAGAGTAGAAGTAAAACCAGGAATATGAGATGTTTTGAAAGCCAAGTTCCAAGGAGGAGGGAATAATGAACTACATCACAAATGCCTATAAATCAGGAAAAAGTATAAATTGAGAACTGAGTATTGGATCACATTCTATGTCTTTCTACACAATGCTGAATTTTTCATACTGATATCCTTCATATATCTGGAAACATAGTCATTAAGAATGTCCTATATTTCATAATTTTTCTATCATGGGGACTAAAAACGTTCTCATGCTTTAGTTCAAAAGCTTCTGAGGAAGATGCCCACTTTCAGGTATATAAACTTTGGCCCAAGATCATTTCTCCATGGCTACTTCATACCATAATTTATAAAGGCTGAAGGAGAATTTTAAAAACAAAATTATAGATTTCTATTAGTAATAGTTTATTACTAATAAGAATTTATCATGTACATAGACATTTATTTTCTTATTCTCTCAGAAGAAATACTATAAATAAGGTAGTTTTATGTTAGTGCTTCTGTTAGGCATGTAAGTAATCCTTCTGAGTACACACATCTTTGAGACTGTACTGCACTTTAAATGCCTAAATAATTCTTGATGTCTCTCCCCTAGGATAAAAACAAAAACAAAAACAAAAAAACCCCACCTTATTATCAAGAAAACTTCTAACTTCTCTATTCCTTCTATTTAATTTAAACTTTCATTTTTAGGGGTACCTAGGTGGCTCAGTCGGTTAAGCGTCTGACTCTTGGTTTCAGCTCAGGTCATGATCTCATGGTTTGTGAGTTTGAGCCGTGCATTGGGCTTCATGCTGGCAGTGAAAAGTCTGCTTTGGATTCTCTCTCTCCCCCCCCCCCCTCTGCTCACCACCCCTCCCCTGCTGTGTGCTCATGCTCTCTCTCAAATACACTCTAATTTTTAATTTTTTTTAAATAAACTTACATTTTAGTTCAAAAAATCTGTAAAGGAGATATCGTTTCCCCTAAATTACAAACAAATTAACAAGCATATACCAAAATGCAAAAAACAAAAAACAAAAAAAACAAAAAACACCAAACTTTGTAAAGCTAAGCAACTTAACTAAAGCCGTATAGCTAATAAGTGTTAGTATGTAAATGTAGGTCTGTTTATAAAAAGTGTATGCTGGTCTCAGCCTTGACACATTTCTTATTTTGTTAACATACTTATTTTTTTTAATCTTGTTTGACTAAACTATGTGGTACACTATTCTAATGTTAACATGTACTATTGTCTCTCTTTGGCAAAACTTATTTCTTCATGTTTTTGGCTAATGTGGGATTGAGATCTAATGTCAGCCATGTACAGAGTCATAAGAGATTTTATGATATAGGGGAAAAGCGATTTTTGAATGAGACAGACCTGATTCAAATCTTGACAACTATTTCATAGCTGGATGTAATTAGGCACAATATTTAATCTCCACACCCCCAGTGCCCTCATCTGTCAAATGAGTATATTATTTTACCAGCATCATGAAGTTGGGTATTAAATGAAATAGCATGTAAAGTATCATAGGATAGTTCTTAACATACAAAGAGTGCCAAAAAAGCACCAATCTCAAGACCAGCCAAAAGGACAGGGAGAGGCTAGGGCTGTGTAAGGACTGGACACCTGACTAGAACTGAACGGCTTATTACGAGAGAAGAATTTAGAAGACTGAACGTTTAGGTTCTTAAAGAACTATCATTATCATCCAAGTGGTCTAAGTAAACTCCAGGGCCAGAGATGGAAGAGAAGATAAGTTGGATGACTATTGAGATCCTTGATACAGCATCAGTTCTTGGCAAAAGGCAGTTTGTGTGCTCATAGTAACACTGAAAACAAGGGTTAGTACCTTTGTGTACTGAGAGCTGGTAGCAATCAGGCACAGGATAGAGCTATAAACAAATCTCTCTGGTTATTCAGCAGGACTCCAGTCTTAGTATGTACATAGAGTAGAAATTGGTGCTTTATATTAAGAGGCAGTTATCTAAATTGGCCTTTGACTGTGGGAGGTTTGGAAAATCAGCTTTGCTTTCAGGATTGTATGAAATCCATTGGTCTATATTCACACTTGATCAAAAGGTAGCAAATTATTTCTAGCTCTCACTAACCTGTATATTACACTGGAATTTCTTGGCTCTGGATCTGAAATAGATTGGCCTAAAGTTACCAGATTAATTTTCTTCATAATGGGGCAAGCTAGAGGAAACAGGGAAAGGCCTAATAGCCATTCATCTTGGATTCCATCATTCATGTTCATAGACACATCAGAGAATTTCTTGATGAAGTATGGAATAAATTGCATATTATGAGGAAAGTTAAATTTCAGGAGCATGAATTGAAATATGCTGCTATAAACAAAATTATTTGATATACATGATTGACTGCATTAAAACTGAATTGCTTTTGGAAATTATAAGTCTCTTGGGTTTGTGTACTTTAATAGCAGAGAGTATGAGTGTCCTGATTTTCTGCTGATCATGAAAGATTCAAAATAGTGAAAGGATGCTGCAGACATTTTACTGATTTCATTTCTGCTTCCATGCACCAGAGTCAAGCTCGATGATTAATTTTTCCCTGTTCATGATAACTTCAATTAAAAATAAAGCTAAATATCTTGTATTATCAGCTAGAGATCATATATACGGCCAGGGACTATTAATGTAAGATTTTGCTCTCTGAAAAATTTAACTGCTTATAATTTTGAGTATTTTGTTTCTAGAATCACCAAGGTGTTTAGTGTTCATATTTCTTAGAATAAATTATATTAGGAGTTTCAATTAAACACAACAGACTGTGGGTATTATTTCTAAAATCAGATAAATTATATTTTCAGTTGATAGTTATTTTAATGATATAAAATTATTTTCAATAGACAACCATAATATGAAACTATTATGACTCCCAATTTATTAAAATGCATCATCCAGAGTAAAAGGCATCATCAGATATTTTAATTCCAAACAGATTAAAATTAATATCTTTGATTACTAGAAATAATTCTGAAGATCAGTGAGAATTTATTACAGTAGGATTCAGCAAATGAAATTAATTTGGTGCACTGTGCCATTTTAAGTAGGATAAGTTCAGCTACACTGAACATCTGAATAATGACAAAACCCACAAAAATAAACTAACATAATTGGGAGCTGAGATAAATACAAATTGAACACATACTGAGTTGTTGAAATGTGCAATAAAAAGCAAATTCTAGGGAGACCTGATTCTGGTAATAGAAATAGCTTGCATCACACTAATTTTTCCATAACGAAAAATTACAAACTATGGGGAAAAAATGTGTTTGATGGCAGTGGAGAGTAGGCAAATACAGTTAGAAACTGGGAAGGATCCAATCCATATAAAAGGAAAACATACTGGGTGATATTCACATTTTTGTAGCTTTCTTCCTGAGGGCATTGCCTTGTCTACAAGGAATTGGATAGCTAGAGCTTAAGCAGTAAAACACAATCTTTTTGGCTTGAAGTGTCAGAGGACAAACTTTGAGATTTTCTGGGTAGCTGGAAATTGAAAGATAGGGAATAAAGTAAGGAGGAAATCACACAAGTGGAGAGCCCAAAATCTGCACAAAAATGCATCCCGAATCCTTGAGTGACTTCTGAACTACACCTGAAAGAGAGAAGCTCCAAAGAACCTGGTGGAAAGAAACATTTGGGAGGCAGAAAATACTTAGGAGAGATACAATTTTTTTTCCATCAGAAGAAGCAGAGTTTGGAATTTGAGCTCCCTAGTTGAAAGAGCTTGGTGAACATCTTGAGCTGTCTAAAAATTGACACCATCAAAAATTAAAAGTAAACATTTATTAATTTAACTGCCTATTAAAATAAAAATTTGTACCTTGGAAAAAGATATCATAATTGAAAATGTCTAACATACTTTATTCACAGTGTTTGCTACAAGTAAAAGTTATTTGAAATGGAAAGAAATAGGAGACTTTTAATCATATTTAAGAGAAAAAAATCAAAAGAAACATACCTACAGATGGCTTAGATATTGGATTTGCAGACAAGAATTTTAAAGTAGCTGTTAATTGTGTTCAAGGTTTAAAGAAAAAAACGGAACCAATGGAGAAACTCAGAAAAGAATTGGAATGTGTGAAAAAAAATAGAAATTTGAAAACTGAAAAGTGCAATGTCTAAAATGAAAATGTCACTTTGAGGGGTTTACAGCAGATTGGAGATGACAGAAGACAGTGACAGCTTATTTGAAGTGATCAAATAAGCTCTGGGGTAATATCAAGTGGTATAATATCTGAGTAATTTGAGTCTCAGAAAGAAAAGAGAGAGAGAATAAGTGAGAAAAATATTGTGGAGAAAAGAAAAGCTGTAAAAATATCCTCAATTTGGTGAAAAGCATGAGCTGACAGCACCAAAGAAGCATGGAAACTCCAAAAACATAAGTGCAAAGAAAAGCACACTCGGACACATTTAGTCTAGCTGCTTAAAATTAAAGACATGGGAGGAGCGTCTGGGTGGCACAACTGGTTAAGTGACCAACTCTTGATTTTGGCTCAGGTCATCATCTCAGGGTTCGCGAGTTCAAGTGCCCATCAGCATGGAGCCCATGCTTGGGATTCTGTCCCCTCCCTCTCTCTCTGCCTCTGTCTTTGCCCCTCCCACATTCATGCACACCCCTGCTCGCTCGCTCTCTCTCTCTCTCTCTCTCACTTTGTCTCTCTCTCTCTCAAAATAAATAAATAAGCTTAAAAAAAAACAACTATATAGGAAAACACTTTGAAAGAAGGAGAAAAAGAACATATTCAAATAGGGGTACAATAACACAAATGAAAAGTGTTGGGAAATGCATACTTCAGCTCTTTTAATATAAGAAAAACTGACAGCTTAAAGCAAAAGTTATAACCTTGTATTGTTGGACTTACAACATTCATAGATGTGAAATATATGATAACAAAGGCATAAAATGGTGGGTAAAGAAGTGGAAATATACTACGACAGGGTTCTTACATTTTAATTGAAGTGATAAAATATTAACTATAAGGAAAATATGAAAGATAAGGATGGATATTTTAATTCTGAGAATTGCCACCAAATATTGTAAGAAGATTTACTTGAAACCTACTGGAGCGAAAAATGCAATGATAGAAATATATAATTAACTAAAAACTTCTGCTTATGAGAAGTTGTTAATAAAATGAAAATGCAATGCAAAGATGCAGAAAAACCATTTATAATACATATTTACTGAAACATATAAAACACTGCTAAAAATTAATAATAAACATAATATCTGGCACTTTCTTAAAAATTTAGCATGCACTTACCCAATGAGCTAGTAGTTCCACTTCAAAGTATTTACCCAAGAGAACTGAAAGCATATTTACACTAGAAATCTGGCATATGTATGTTTATAGCTTCATTCATAGTAGTTACACATTCTAGAATAATGCAAATTCCACCATAAGGAGATGGATAAACCAACTGTGGTATATTTATTCAGTAGAATACTATTTTAAAATAATAATGGGGCGCCTGGGTGGCACAGTCAGTTAAGCGTCAGACTTCAGCCAGGTCACGATCTCGCGGTCCGGGAGTTCGAGCCCCGCGTCGGGCACTGGGCTGATGGCTCAGAGCCTGGAGCCTGCTTCCGATTCTGTGTCTCCCTCTCTCTCTGCCCCTCCCCCGTTCATGCTCTGTCTCTCTCTGTCCCAAAAATAAATAAACGTTGAAAAAAAAATAATAATAACAATAATAATAATAATATACCACTAGTACAACATTGTGAATACATTGAAAAATTATGTTTAGCAAATTAAGGTAATCACAGAAGAGTTAATATCCTTTGACTCCATGTAAATGAAACTCAAAAAAGGTAAAATAAATCTTAAGCAAAAGTATTTGGAAAGTGAATGGATTTGGGAGTGGAAATAGGCTATATGGGGAAATATGAATTTTATGCGGTTATGTTAATTTTTTTTTCTTTGGATAAGAGTTTTGGTTACACAAGTATATATATTTAGTAAGACTCATTAAATTGTAAAGTTAAGATTCATTATTCACCATATGCAAATTTCCCCCTCAATAAATAAACAAATAAATAAGTAAATAAGTAAATATTGCAATTTTATTTGACTCCTTAAAGTTTTCTTCAAAGTTTTTTTTCTTGCTAATATTCCTGTTGGGTCAAATAATTTTTAAAGTTGTTTTTCATCATCTTAGAAGTAGATAGTCTCATACATTTTTATTTCATTATTATCACTTTCATTTATTATTTATAAAGCATGAATAATAAATGTTATAGTCTCCAAATAAAGTTCATACATCAAAGACCTTTGCAATTCAAAAATGAGAGATAAATTGAAACCAAAGAATGCCATCTTATAAATATAAGGAAACAAAAGATTGGTTTACATCTCTTTTCTTGGTTCTTTATCTTCTGCTTCTCTCCCTGTATTTTTTCCTATTATATTTTGGAAAAAAAATAGAAATTGCTATTTTAAAGGCCTTAAGAAGAAAATTCACAGATGACTTAAGAGATACACATAGTTCTGCAACCTGGAGGATTTCAAAGTCTATTTCAACAGAAAAATTAAAGACAGTGGATCCAACTGGCGGAAATCTTTACATTAATACACTAAAAGGTTGTAGTGGGAAATTCATTTTAACATTTGTTCTTCTATTTCCTCTAAATGGTGTGCTCTGTCTGTCTCTCTCCCTCTCTCACTGTATATATAAACTCACACACATATATATATGTGTATGTATATAATACATACACATATTATACACACACACACACACACACACACACACACACACACACACTGTTCACCCCTGAACAGCCCTAGGGTTAGGGATGTTGACCCTCATGCCATTAAATCCCTATGTATAACTTTTGACTCCCCACTGGAGGCCTTACTGATAACAGAAACATTAGATTAACACATATTTGTATGTTATATGTATATACTGTATTCTTACAATAAGGTAAGCTGGAGGAAAGAAAATGTTATTAAGAAAATCATAAGGAAGAGAAAACACATTTACAGTACTGTACTGTATTTACTTAAAATCCTCATATGAGTGGACCGGTGTACTTCAAAGCCATGTTGTTCAAGGGTCAAGGGTCGATATATACACTTACAGTTTCTATTCAATATTCTCTCAATTAATATTTTATTAGGTGGTTTCCATCTCCACAGTTTTCACTGAGTGAATTTGAATTTTAAATTTATTTAATATTTGCGAAGTTAGTTATTAAAATCTCTCTTCTCACATTTTTCATGTTTATAATGAGGATAATGATAGAAAATATAGTGTTACTATTTACACATTTCTAGAAGAGGGACTGACACATTACTCTATACCAGTTTTCCATTATTTTTCAGATTATTGAGTTTATCTTCAATTTTCAACAATATTGCTGTTTTTCAAGTAAGTTTGTTGCTTATGTGAACAGTTTATACTTTTTCTTATTGTTTGCAGCCTAGGAGCTTAAAAAGAAGGCTTTTAAACCAAATTCATGTTTATAACCATGGGAATGATTCAATCTATGTAACAGTAAACTTAAAAGAAAATTAAAGGAGTGGGGCAAAAAAAGAATTGCTTTGTTTGGTAGTGTGCTTTTAATCTAAGAAACAATGTTTTTTCTTTTTGTTATGAGTTCAAGAGAAAGAATAGAATAGAAACCAATAGGGTAAGATGAGAAAACATCATAACTTGGAGTTTCAATAATTTATTCATTATGCAAGTTCTTTAAGAAAAAAATAACTTAGTCAACATACGTGTACAGTAGATTAAAACTAGGTGAGACACTGATGGAGGTGACATAAGTAAATATGAGAGCTTATTTATTCTCTTTTTTTAAATTTACTTAAGTATCTCTATCTCACTTATTTCTACAAAGAGAGCAAAGAGCCTGTGGAAAATTTAGCCCAGAAGATACATTCTATAAATCATAAAGCATCCCTTGCAAGAACAGGCCCTTTGATTACCTGTGTCTCTAAGCCAGTTCTGGCATCAAAGCAGGTTTCCATTATATTTGAACACCTCAAGGCCAGATAATTCTCTTTTTGTTCTACATAGTTGTAAGCATGGTCTACATGCTTATCACCCTTGTGGGAAGAACTGTTCCTTTTCCTTTTTGTCTCCAAGTGATAACATCATTTTGTGCAGGTTGCATTTATTTTTTGAGCATCTACCATTAGGCATAGACCTGGGCATTAAGGATACATCAGTGAAAAAACATGGTCTCTTCCTTCACAAACGTCACATTTTGGGGGTAGCAGAAAGCAGACCTCCAAAAGGGTATGTGCACAATACTATGCTATGTGCTAATATAAACATATGTACCAGGTGCTATTGAGTACATAGGAAGTTCACATGATATGACATATTAGATAAAATGACATTCAAGAAATATTTATTAAATTTTATTTTTCCTCTAAGAGGGCAAGTGAACAAGTGGGCTGATTATTAGAAAATACGTATTTATTTTCAGATGAAGAGGAAAGGCGATTGGCATTAGATACATAGGAACAGCATGTGCTAGAGTCAAGAGAGTACAATGTATGCTTTGGAAACTGTATGTAAATCATTGAGTAAGTCAGGGACATACTAGCAGTTTGAGACAGAGAGATAGCCAGAGACCATAAGGCAAAATGTCTTGAATGTCATTCTAAAAAGTTCAAAAAGACACATAGGATACTAACTTTAATCAAGGAGTGACAAGATGGTAGAAAGACTACTCTGGCAGGTTTGTGCATATATCTGAAGCAGATAAGATGAAAAGCAGAAAGATTTCTAGTGTTATGGATAATACATTTTAATTCATAAGCTAAGATGGTATTATGATTATACAAAGAATGGGATATTTAGACCATTGAAAAAGCTTTGTGATAAAATGAAGGTATGAGATCAGGAAGAGGGAACAAGTTTCTGACTGATGAATACCCTGTGAAATTTTCATTTGCCAATGTTAAAAAACAACCACAGAGGTGAATACATGGGGAATAAGATGGTAATTCCAGGTAGTTCATTTATTCAACAGAAATTTATTGAGCATTTACTATGTGACAGAAACCTAACCCTCTAGGAGGATTCCTAATGGCAGAAATAGGCTAGATATATATTTGATGGTGGTAAGTGTAGTGACTAAAAGTAGGCAAGGGAGATCAGGAGTGTAATATAGGTTGCAGTTCTAGGTGATATTGTCAGGAGGCCTCACGATGAAGAAAATATTAGAGGAAAATCCTAGGGCAGGTAAAAGAACAAGATGGAGGCTATCTGAGCTGGTACTGAGAGGGAAAGTTCTAGGTTGACGGGGCGGCCACTTAAAGTCCCTGTTGTGGGACACCTGGGTGGCTCAGTCAATTAATTAAGCATCTAACTTCGGCCCAGGTCATGATCTTGTGGTTTGTGTGTTTGAGCCCCACGTTGGGCTCTGTGCTGACAGCTCCGAGCCTGGAGCCTGCTTTGGATTCTGTCTCCCTCTCTCTCTCTCTCTGCCCCTCCCCTGCTTGTGCTCTGTCTCTCTCTCAAAAATAAATAAACATTTTTAAAAAAGAGAAAAAGAATGATAAAGTCCCTGTTGTAATAAAATACCCTGGAAGTTGGTGTCCGCTCAGGGAGGCCAGTATGGCTGTTGTCAAATGAACAAGGCATAAAATATTAGGAAAAGAGAGTGTTTGAGAGGGTGGAGTTAATGGATCACTTAGAGTTTTGTGGGTCAATATTAGAACTTTATCGTGTAATGAGATGGGATGAAGAGTGATATGATCTACTTATGCTAACAAAGAAAAGAAAAGAAAAGAAAAGAAAAGAAAAGAAAAGAAAAGAAAAGAAAAGAAAAGATCTTTAGGGTTACCATGTTGAGAATAGAGAAGTAAATGCTGGAAGGAAAGAGATCCATTTTCATTGATTTACAATGATCTGGTCAAGTAATGATTATAGTTTAGGCCATAGTGATAGAAGTAGAGGTGATAAGAAATTGCCAGAGTCTGAAAAAAATGTAAAATCACAGGCACAGAACTTGGAATACAAAAGATAAAAATACTAAATGACTGTAAGATTTTACTTAAACAAGTAGTGGAATGAAACATCCAGGAACTGAGCTGGGGAAAACTGAAGAAGACATACTTTGATTTGAGAGTTCAATTTTGAACAATTTTGAACATATTAAACTTTAGATATCCCTAAGATGCATAGGGGAGGAAAAACTACATATGCCAATCAAGAATTTGCTGAATGTACCAGATGTGAAATGTGTACTGTGGAGACATTAATGTGTACATAGTCTCATGGTTAATTTTATGTGTGAATTTGACTGGATCACAGGGTACCCAGTTATTTGGTTAAACAATAGCTTTGAGTGTGTCTGTAACAGTGTTTCAGGATGATATTACCATTTGAATCAGTAGACTAAGTATGTGGGTGGGCTTTATCCAATCCACTGATGGACTGAATAGAACAAAAAAGTGGAGGAAGGGAGAATTTGCTTTTTTTCCCTTTACTGCAGGAACTGAGACTTCATTTTCTCCTGCCCTGGGACTGACTTATGCCAACAGTGTTTCCTGGTTCTCGGCCTCAGGACTCAGACCGGTATTCACACCATTGGCATTTGTGGGTCTCCAGCTTGTAGGTAGCAGCTTGAAACTTCTGTTTCCATAACCACATAAGGACTAAGCTCTATGTTTTGAAGTCTGGAAAGTAAGGAAGAGCCAGCAAAGGAATTGAGAAGTAATTGCCTAGATAGAAGAACAAACAGAAGTGTGTGGCATTTTAAAAGTCAAATGAAGAAAGTGATTCAAATGGGGAGTGGGGATAAGCAATTTCCAATGCTGTTAGTAACTCAAGATGAAGACTATGGGCTAGTTTTAGACATATTACACTTGATTTGTCTCCGGTTTTAGTTTAACATGAGTGGATTATGGAATACACACACACACACACACACACACACACACACACACACACACACATATATATATATGAATTATTTGTGGTATTTGAAGTCACAGACATGAGAAGAATTTCCCAAGAAGATAACTAATCATGATGTGAAATCAAGAAAAGGAATAAGTTAATCAAACTGATGCATTAAGAGGGAGAGAGAGCAAAATAGGAAAGTGGGGCTTGAAAAACATTCCCAGATATATTGTTGTGTTCCTTGGTCTTTTCTTAACTCAAGGATGGCCTCTCTGGTTTGGATGGCTTTTATTTCTTCTTTTGTAATTGCTCTGGTTTGGATTTCCAGTACTATGTTGCTAGAAGTGGTGAGAGTGGGCATTCTTGGCTCCTTCCCGTCCTTAGGAAAAGGTTTTAGTTTTTCACTGTTGAGTATGATGCTAGCTGTGGACTTGTCATATATGGCCTTTATTATGTTGAGGTACATTCCTTCCAGACTTAATTTGTTGAATATTTTATAATGAAAGAAGGTTTTATTTTGTCAAATTATTATTTTTTTTGTCTCCTGAAATGAATATATGATTTTTTATCTTTAATTCTCTTAATATGGTATATCGCATTTACAGATCTGTTTTATGTTGAACCATCCTTGCATCCCAGAGGTAATTCCACTTGATCATGGTTTATGATTCTTTTAACGTGCTATTGGATTTAGGCTGCTAGAATTTCATTGAGGATTTTTCTATGTTGATCAGGGATATTGGACTATAATTTTTTTTTTCTTACAGTGTCTTTATCTGGTTTTGGTATCAGAATAATGTTGGCCTCATAAAATAAGTTTACAAGTGTTTCCTCTTTGAATTTTTGGAAGAATTTGAAAAGGAATGTTATTAATTTTTTAAATACTTTGCACAATTCACCTGTGAAGCCACCTGGTTCTTCCCTTTCTATTGTCAGGAGGTTTTTGATTACAAATTTAATCTCCATACTAATTATTGGTCTGTTCATATTTTCTATTTCTTCATGATTTGGGCTTTCCAGCTATATCTCTTTTTTCATTATTGTTAGCATCTTTTCTAGGAAGAACAATAAAAATCTTTAATTTATCTCTGTATGCTTATTTAATATTAAATTACTTCAGAGAATATATAGGAACCTTCTAATTTTGTTTCCATCTACCTCACACCTTCACATTTAGTGTTATCATTTGACCTTTCTTTCTTTCTTTCTTTCTTTCTTTCTTTCTTTCTTTCTTTCTTTCTTTTCCTTCCTTCCTTCCTTCCTTCCTTCCTTCCTTCCTTCCTTCCTTCCTTTCTTTCTTTCTTTCTTTCTTTCTTTCTTTCTTTCTTTCTTTCTTTCTTTCTTTCTTTTCTGTTTCTTTCCCATCTGGAATTCTCATTCCTTGTGTGTTGGACTGTATCCTATTGTTCTACAAGTCTCTGAGATTCTGCTAGTTTTTCTTTAATCTTTTTCCTCTCTGTTCTTTGGATTGATTTCTATTAATGTTTTGTAAAATTGTGTTTCTTTTTTCTGTCATCTCCCCTTTAAATTTGACCTGTCTGCTGCATTTCTGTTCCACTTGTTTTACTTTTCAGCTGCAGCATTTCAGTTTTTAAGTTTTAAAATTCTGCTTATGAAATGTATTCATTAACATATTTTCATTTTATTCTTTGAACGTATATCTACTTAACTCTTTTGTGATAGCTCTTTTGAATTCTTTATTGGCCAAACCTAGTATCAAGCCCTCTCACGATGTATTGATATTGATTTCCTTTTTTCTGAGTGTGGTTTATACTTTAAGAAAGTAAACTGAGTTAAAACTGGACATTGTAGATAATATGTTGTTGTAAATCTGCCATCATGCTCTTCGGCAGAATTTCATTCTAGAAGACAGTTAAATTGCCCACATTCAAACTGTGAAATTTTTCTCACTTGCAGTGTTAATTTTATCTTTTCTTGTAGTTTCACACTGCTAGTTTTTTTTTAACCTGCCTTCCAAGGGCCTCTCTTGTACTTCTGTAATTTTGATATTTAGACAAGAATTTAGATAAAGATGATATTTACCGTCTCCGTAGATCTTATCCCTAGGGATCCCTCTGGTTTTCAGATGCTGTGCAAGCTTCGAAATCTGTTTTTGATGCTTCAAATATGTAAGTCTTTAGCTCTTCACTGCCTAAGCTGAATACGGCTGGAGAATGCACTCATTTTGAAAGAAGAGGATCCACACATCTTTTCCTATACACCTTTGTGTATCAGAAGTGGATTTCTCTTTGCTGTCTGCCTGCTTTTCTCTTAGGTTTCTTGGATTCTACACCACAGTACCAGTCAGGCAGTCAGGCAGAGTTTATATTCAAATCTTTGGGCCCCAGCTCTATAATTTCCTGGTGCCAAAATTCTTGCTTATACTCTCAGCCGAGTCTTGAGTCCTAGACTCTGTAATCCCTAGTAATTTTAGCAGGTAAGTCTGTGGCTTCTGAGACTTTTTCTACTGCCATGGCCTTGGGAGTTTGAAGGAGTGCCTACAGTTCAGAAGGTCATAAACTCATAATCTTTATCTCTTGCAATTGTAGTTTCATGAGATTAAATTCTTTAGCTTCTATTTGATTTTGGACTTTTCCCAGTGTTTTTAAATAGCTTTTACAAAATCAATTAAAAAATTTTTTTTAATCTATGGGAGAGATTATGTAACTACTTCGCTCCTCTGCATTACTGACAATTCTCCTGTAAACATAATTTAAATGACAACATATTATTAGTCAGAATAAAATAAAAATAAATTTCTTACTGTTGTCCATAAGATCCTGCACGATTTGGCATCATGATACATTCTCTTACTATTCTTTACTTCTCACTCTGCTCAAGACACTGTGGCTCACTCACTGACCTTTGGAGAATCAATGTTTACCAACTTTCATATTTGTTGTTTCCTTTATCTAGAATGAGACATTACCTCAAGGCTTCCAGGTGTCTGCTCAAAAATGATATTATCAGAGGGGCATTTCGTTTCCACAGATTCACACATTTTATTTTCTTCAGAGCAATTGTCATTTGTTGCCACATTAAGTATTTATTTTACTCTGTGTTGTCTGTCTTTGGCCCCTAGAATAGAAAGTCTAAGAGAGCATGGACTTTGTCTGTTTACATTGTCCAATGTCCTGGTTACATTCTATTGCCAATGACTAGAACAATGCCAGGCACTAATTTGTTACTCAAGAAATTCTTATTGATTGAATAAATAATTTGTTGAATTGATAAATGGTACACATTTAGCATACTTGATATCTTAGAGAGATATATTGTATGTATGGTATATTGTAGATATATATTTTCTCTTCTATATAATTTTAGGATTCATTTATAATATATGAAATAATTTACTTGTGGTTTTAATTCCTTGCTTATTAACTATTTTATTTTAGGACTGACTATTAAAATATTTCAAAGATTTTCCAGCATAACTGAAGTGATAACATTTTTATTTTACTCCAATCCTTTGTTGAAATGAAAGAAATTAATGGAATTTCCAGTGTTAACCATACATAGTTGCATTTTCGGTGGCTTTCTGTAATGTGGGAATCTTTGATTATACAACTTGATTTTATTTACTAATATTTTATTGATGATTTTTGAATCATTTTTAGTATATAAAATTATTCTATGTTTTTATGCTTTATTCTTAGCGCTATCAAATTCTGAAATTGGACTTACACAATCTTTATACACTGTGTTGGGAAGTTTTTATCTGCTTCTATACCTTACAATTTTGTTTAAATGTTGACATTTGTGCTTTCAAAATAGAACTTACTAATATAAAAGTCTTTGCTTAGTGATTTTTTCAATGAAATACTTCAGAAATATACAATATCAGAGATTAGAATGAGTATCTTTATATCTACCACCTAATAGTATATAAAACTTTACAGAAATTAATAAGAGCCCGTTTGGTAGCTCTATTTGATCTAATTCCTTTCCCTTCCCCCTCAGAGAAAAACTATTATGGGAATTTATGATCATTTCCATGCAAGTTGTTTTCCTTTACCCACAGCATATATCAATAACCAATATAAAAATGTTTATATGCATTAACATTTTGTATAGATAGCACCTGTGTTATATGTCCTTCTGCACTTGTTTTTTGCTTTATTTGATATATTTTTAAATTTCCAGAATGGAATATGCAGTTCTAAAACATGAGTTTTATCTACTCTGTAGCAATACATTGAATATACACATATCACAATGTATCTGTCACTTCTTTGTTCCTGAGCATTCCATTGTTTCTAGTTTTTCTACAAAGAAAATTACCCACTATGACCAATTGTTTAGATTCCTTTTGTGCAACTCTGCAAACAATTCTAAGGTTATTTGCCCAGAAGTGGAATTATTGAATTGTGATGTGTGAGCATATTCAATTCTTTCGCCAAATTCTCTTTAAGTGGTTCCAGTTTGTACTCCACACAATGGTATACATGAGTTCACATTGCCTCCTATAATATTGCCAACATTAGTTATTTCCACACATTTTCATTTTGCCAATCTCTTAGAGGTGAAATGAAATTCCTTGTGATTTTCAATTGTATTTTGCTGATTGCCTGTGAGACTGGGCTTTTTTTCCACACATTTTTTCACACATTTTTTTTCATGCATTTTTGTTGTTGTTGTTCATTGGCCATTCAAATGTCCTATATTGTGAATTACCTATTAACTCTTCTGCCCATTTTTCTGTTAAGTGTTACTTTTACATTTTGAACACTGATTGATATTTTGAAGTTTTATACATTGGCAAATATCTTTTTCTATTTTTAAATATTTTCTGTTTCACATTGCTTACAGGGACTTTTAAAAAAAGAAATATTGAAAAAGTTAACAGCTTTATTGAGTTATAATTTGCGTACCATACAACTTGAAGATTTTAATTAATATATACACTTGTGCAATCATCACCACAATCCACTTGTCTGAACATTTTATTGCCCACCCCAACTTTCCTTGTTCCTGTTTTTAGTGACTACCCTTTCTCATCGCTAAACTCAGACAACCACTAATTTGATTTCTATCTCTATATATTTGCATCTCCTAGAAACCTTTATTATATAATACATTCTCTTTGTGTCTGATTTCTTTAACTTAGCATATTGTGTTTCAGGTTTATCCATATGGTTGCAAGCATCAGCAGTTTATTCCATTTTGTATGGATATACTACATCATGTTTATGCATTCAGCAGTTAGTAGACATTTGGGTAGATTCTAGTTTTGAACTACTGGAAGTAAAGTTGCTATGAACACAAAAATCTTTGTGTGACCATGTGTTTTCATTTCTCTTGAGTAGATACTTAGAAGAATAATACTGGGTCATATGAAAAGTATATGTTTAACGTTTTAAGAAACTGTCAAACTATTTTCAAAATATTGAATCATTTCCATCGTCATTAATATTGTATGAGTCTCAGCTGTGCAAACAAGGTCATGGTCAGGATTTTAAATTTTGGAGATTATATTCAGTGTGTAGTGACTTATTATTAATGCATTTCACTAGTGACTGATGTTGAGCATTTATTGATATGCTTATTAGCTACATCTATGTATATGTATATATAAATTTGGTTAAATGTTTTGAAATATTTTGTCAAATATGTAGTACATTTTAATGTATACATTTTTCATTTAATATATTTCATTTAAAATATTTAATGTATATCAATTACTGTATCTTGGCACCTAATTAAACATATTGTCTTTTACTTTGAAATCCTTAATTTGACATTGATTTCTGTATCTGGTACAAGTCTTATACTAATTATTTCTTGTACAATCTTATATTAATTATTTCTGATATGGCTAACCAATTTCCCTAGTATCAGATTGGATTTTTCAATGTTTTTCCCAATGACTAGTGATGCCAGCTCTGATATAAATCAGATTTCTATACATATAGGCTTGTTTATAGGTTTCTAATTCCTCTATTCTCTCAATAACTTTGTCTTGGTATATGGAAAACTACTATATACCTACTCAATGTTGTTAAAAGTACATAACTGTATATTACATCTTCTATCATCAATCTATCTATATTAGAAAACTTCATATATCATAAAGCAAACCTCTCCATATATACATTTCAAAATTGTTATTCTGGGCTCCTGCTGTTCTATATAAATTAGAGCATTGGCTTTTAAATTTCCATGAAAAAGACTTTTGATATTTTAATCAGTTATAAAGAATGAATGATTTTTTTAAACTTTTTTTTATATGAAATTTATTGTCAAATTGGTTTCCATACAACACCCAGTGCTCATCCCAACAGGTGCCCTCCTCAATGCCCATCACCCATCCTCCTCTCCCTCCTACCCCCCATCAACCCTCAGTTTATTCTCAGTTTTGTAGAGTCTCTTATGGTTTGCCTCCCTCTCCCTCTAACTTTTTTTTTCCCTTTCCCCTCCCCCATGGTCTTCTGTTAAATTTCTCAGGATCCACATAAGAGTGAAAACATGGTATCTGTCTTTCTCTGTATGACTTATTTCACTTAGCACAACACTCTCCAGTTCCATCCACATTGCTACAAAAGGCCATATTTCATTATTTCTCATTGCCAAGTAGTATTCCATTGTATATATAAACCACAACTTCTTTATCCATTCATCAGTTGATGGAAATTTAGTCTCTTACCATAATTTGGCTATCGTTGAAAGTGCTGCTATAAGCATTGTGGTACAAGTGCCCCTATGCATCAGCACTACTGTATCCCTTGGGTAAGTTCCTAGCAGTGCTATTGCTGGGTCATAAAGTAGATCTATTTTTAATTTTTTAAGGAACATCCACACTGTTTTCCAGAGTGGCTACACCAGTTTGCATTCCCACTAACAGTGCAAGAGCGTTCCCATTTCTCCACATCCTTGCCAGCATCTATAGTCTCCTGATTTGTTCATTTTAGCCACCCTGACTGGCGTGAAGTGATATCTCAGTATGGTTTTGATTTGTATTTCCCTGATAAGGAGTGATGTTGAGCATCTTTTCATGTGCCTGCTGGTGAAATTTTGATTGGGATTGCATTGAATGTGTAGATTTCTTTGGGTAGTATTGACGTTTTAACAATATTTATTCTTCCAATCCATGAGCACAGAATGTTTTTCCATTTCTTTGTACCTTCTTCAGTTTCCTTCATAAGGTTTCTATAGTTTTCAGCATACCGATCTTTTACATCTTTGGTTAGGTTTATTCCTAGGTATTTTATGATTCTTGGTGCAATTGTGAATGGGATCAGTAGGAATGAATGAATTAAATGCATAGCTTGAATTAGGAGAACATTGTCATCTTTATAATATTTTGGTTTCCAAGTCGTGAATATGACTTTCTCAATGAGTTTGAATAATATTTTATTACATCCATAATGTTTTTGTACATTATATTGAGTTTAAGCCTAAATTCCTTTTGATTCTTGTTGCTATTGTAAATGGTATTCCTTATTTCCCCTACAGTCATACTATTTCAAGTGTTACATGTCAGTATATAAGAAAAGGCATTAACTTTTATATATAATATATTGATTTTACTATTGCTAACCTCACATTTTAGTTCTTATAAATTCCCAGTAAAAGCTTTTGTATTTTCAATGTAGACAAGTATATCTTCTGAAAATGATTGCTTTATTCCTTATATTCAGATACACACAAATTATTATTATTATTATTACTACTTTTTCTTTGTCTTTTTTTTAAGTTTACTTATTTATTTTGAGAGAGAGGAGAGAGAGAGAGCAGGAAAGGGGAAGAGAGAGATGGAAAGAGAGAATCCCCCAAACAGGCTCCTGCTGTCAGTGCAGGGTCCAATATGAGGCTCCATCCCTCAAACCATAAGATCATGGCCTGAGCCTCGTTTGCTGAACCCACTGAGCCACCCAGGCACACCTACTTTTCCCTTGTCTTAATGTATTACCTAAAGTTTTCAGAACAACCTTATTAAAAACAATGACTACTAACCTTCTCTTTCCTAGTATCTGACTTATAAGAATGACTCCCTAGTGTCTTAATTGGGAACAGTTTTATAATTGTCATTTCATGTCTTCCTACTGCTTCTTCCATTGTTCTCCTTCCTCTCACTTCTTCTCCTTCTCTACCTGTTTCTTCTCTTTTTCCTCCTTCTTATTCTTTGTTCTCTTCCTCCTCTTTTTTCACCCTCTTGCTCTTCATTTCAGAGTTTTTAGTCAATTTAAAACTTTTCATTGGGTATCATATAGAGAAATATGTGCATAATGGAAAAACTCAGTAAATTTTTATATTCTTAGACTATTTGGTGGCAATTTCATTAAATGTTTTTTCACTAGAGTTGTTCTTTTAATTTAGTTTTCAAAGTTGATGGGTATGAATTTTTACATAGTATCCCCTTAAAATTAAAACATTTAATTTTTCCATCTCTTTTTCCCCCAAATCTCTTCTGTCAGATATGTGTTTCCCTTTTGTGTCATTTTTATTTGGGTTTTCTTTCTGTTTGTCTCAATAATTTGCAATGTTTGGTGATTTTACTTTTCAAAGAAACTGGCTTTTTATTTCTATAAATAAGTCCCATTTAATTTTTTTTCAATTTTATTAACTACTATTTTTTAGTTACTAATATATCCATTCAATTCACTTTGGACTTATATTTTTTCTTATTTGTAATTTCTTTCTCCTTTTATTTCTCTGGTCATTTCTGGTTACAGTACATAGTTATTAGCCAGTATTTCTAGGATCTATGTCCCTGAAGGTTAACTGAAAATATAGCTAAGTAGAGAAGGACACTGGGTGGTTTTTTTTCCAAAATTTATTCACTAAATCATATATTCAAGGCATTTGGAGAATCTGTCAAATATATGGCACAAAAATACATGATCTTTGTCTTTGAAGATCATATTGCTTAGTGGAGAAGATTGATTTCTAAGAAAGAGATCATAATTTAAATGTCTATAAAAGAGGTTAATGATATGAGGAGGCTGTGAATGAGCATTACACATAAAGGTAACCTTTGTGCTTGAGTAAAGGGTTGGGTATTTTGGTCAGAACTGTGAAGAAATTTGAGGTAAGAACAGATTTTCTAGGTCCGGTTTAGATGGTAAATGGGAGGAGGAAGAAATGAATGATGAAGCTATATCTTAGTAAGAAGTGATTCACTTAATAAATAAATGTGGGGCTGGCAGAGAAAATAAAGCCAAAGGAAATGAAAGCACCTACAGAGAACACCACTTTCTGAAAATAAGCAGTGCAACTCTGAATATTGTATATCTTCTTGACTGTCCTGAATATTTCAGAAAGTAACACAATTATGTAGTCAAAATTCAGCAGCTATTACAATTCTCACATCCTAGCAAATCACACTAAGTGATAATAAAGCCACTATGGCTAAGTAATGCTTCTATGCATTGGGAAAAAAATGATCATATGTAGAGCTTAAGTGGAGAAAATATATCTGAATTTAGATGCTGAAGGCTTTCTTTATAGCAAAGACTGCTTCTAACATCAAAACCTGTCAGTGGGGGCACCTGGGTGGCTCAGTCGGGAGAGCGTCTGACTTCGGCTCAGGTCATGATCTTGCAGTATGTGAGTTCGAGCCCCGTGTCGGGCTCTGTGCTGACAGCTCTGAGCCTGGAGCCTGCTTCGGATTCTGGGTCTCCCTCTCTCTCTGCCCCTCCTCCTCATGCTCTGTGTCTCTCTCTCTCTGTCAAAAATAAATAAACATTAAAAAAAAAATTAAACCTGTCAGTGATTACCAGGGATTTTCTTCTCTGAAACAATTCTCTGTGTCTCAGTATCTCTCACTTCTCTCTCTCTCTCTCTCTCTCTCTCTCTCTTTCTCAAGCCCTCTCTCTGAATTTCACTGTCAGGGCCCCCATATTTGCAGTCTGGGATTTCATTTTCCTTTTTTTATTGTGATAGCAAGTCTTTTGGTATTTAGCAGTAGTTCCTTGTGCTAAAGAGTAGATATCTCTGCACTAGAGAATTCCAGATTCTCCTTTTTCTTTATATTATGAACAAAAGACAAGCTATCATATTCATTACTTTCTCAGACAATTGAAAATTAATTTCTGATATATTAAGTCAGTAGGAGAATCTAATAAATTCCATTATTAAAATTAGCAAATTGCTATGGGCTTTCCAATGATTTCATGTTACACTAATCACTATATTCATATTCAACCATATAGTATGGCTTCAGTTGTAAATATTCTTTAAATAATGAAGAATTTTACATACAATTGAGATAATATTGTAAAAAGAGAATATGTGTATTTTGTGAAAATCACAAAAATGTTATATAAAGGTACTTTTCCTTCTGAACTTAAAGATAGGTCCTTATTCTAATTCAGATTCCTATCATACGTCTTTATTGTGAAATGAGAATTCTTGGGGATGATTATTTTGTTTATATGTGTTTTTACTGAGTGCCTACTTTGTGCTGAAAAGTTGGCCAACCATGTTTAGAAGAATTAATTGTATTATCTCTTTTCTATAGTACAATTAACTAATTGTATTATCCCTTTTGCCTAAAAGGATATGTAGTTGTTTTAAAAGTTAAACAGAATAGAATGAATGAATTCCATCTATCTATCTATCTATCTATCTATATATATGTATAAATAGAGATATATAAAATGAGTGGGGGTTCATTTTGTAGTAGACACTGTGATGGGCATTCCTAATGGAATGAGATGTATTTCCTGCCGCCATGGGTGGTAAAGCTGTGTGTACATGTAAAGGGATTATAGAGAAATGGGTCTCTAACTGCATGGTGGAAGATATCAGTAGAGATTTCAGGAAGGGGTTGATATTTAAAATTGTGTAAAAGATGAGGGCTACTTTCTCCATATAAATAACATTACTGATACTGATACTGAACAGTGCTACTGATGTTACTTTGGCTTATTTAAAATAGGAGGTCTTGGGGCACCTGGATGGCTCAGTTGGTTAAGCTTCCGACGTTGGCTCAGGTCATGATCTTTGGGACCATGGGTTCAAGCCCCACGTCAGGCTCTGTGCTGACAGCTCAGAACCTGAAGCCTGCTTTGGATTCTGTGTCTCCCTCTCTCTCTGACTCTCTTTATCTCTCTCAAAAATAAATAAACATTAAAAAAAATTTACTGTTATTTATTTTTGAGAGACAGAGAGACAGAGTGAGAGTGGGATAGGGGCATAGAGCAAGACACAGAATCTGACGCAGGCTTCAGGCTCTGGGCTGTCAGCCCAGAGCCCGACATGGGGCTCAAACCCATGAACTGTGAAATCATGACCCGAGCCGAAGTTGGACGCTCAACCTACTGAGCCACCCAGGCACCCCTAAAAAATTTTTTTTTAAATAAAATAGTATGTCTTGACACTTGGTTTCCAAGAAACATCTAAATCCTTATCTTGGATACAGTTAAATGAATAATTTGTCCTTGATGAGCTTGAAGTTCTATCTGTAAATGAGAGGTCTAGACAAGTGAAACCACCATAGAAACGTAAGGGTGGAAGGTAATTAAAGATGGACACACTAATGCTTCAGTATCCATGTTGATACTTGGTAATGAGGAGACTGGAATGGCACGCCAGCACTAGTCATGAGACTACCCTGAAGACATGATGAACATGATGGACATACCAGATTCCTATTGAAACAGCCAAGATGCTGTAATTTCCTATAAACCCACTCAGCTTTTGAGCTTGCATTCTTGGAGGTATTGGCCTGATGCAGCCTCCTTTGCCCAGCAAAAGAATAAACTATCTTCTTTCTTTACACCTGAACTCTGTCTTCATGTTACTTATTTCAGCTCAGGAGCACATAGGTTGGTTTTTGTTAACATAAGGAAGAAGCTAAAACTTATTTCATCTTTACAGTTCAATTAGATCCTTTGAATTTTTTGGTGTGTGTTACATACTACCATGTCACCTTAATTCTCTATTTTAAACTCTCTTTATAACCACCTGCTTTCCAGAAATAGCTAGAACCTACTCTAAGAGCAGAGTGACCAAAAGCCCCAAATAAAGCTAGAATTAGTCTTAGTGGTTATGTAATAAATTCCCTGTTGGAATTTAGGGCAGTGTCAATCTTGACACTTGAAACTAGATAATTCTTTGCTGTAGGTGGGGCTGTCTTGTTCTTTGGAATATGTTTAGAAGTATCCCTGGCCTCTAACTGCAAGATGACCTCCCCAGTGGTGACAAGATTGTCTTAGGACATGTCAAATGTCCTCTGTAAACTGTAGGATTGCCAGTTAAAATGCATGATACTCTCTTAAATTTGAATTTCAGATAACCAAAAAAATACACTTGTTTTGTTTTTCCATTTAGGCATGTCCCCAATACTGCAGAGATCAGAGTTATACTAAAAAATGTTGTTTATCTGAAATTCAAATTTAACTCTATATTTTTATTTTAAATCTGGCAATTCTACTTGAGTTTGAGGGAAGCATGTGTGTGAAGGGGGGCACAGTTGCTCTGGTTGAGAACCACTAATCTAAGGTTATATTAAAAAATAAAATATAAATAAAGTGTTATAAGCATAATTTTGGCATTGCCATGTATTTAATGCATTTAGCTAAGTGGGTTATTGTTACTATTAATATATTATTTTGGTATGTTCACTTGTCTTCAATAATGGAAAAGAAAATATAATGTACCATCTAGTTTCATTATGGGGTCTCAGTTTTTGAGGAATTTAGTACTTTGATAGCTTTAAAGACAAGTGGCTCCATTGACTTCAGTTTTCTGCAGCATTCATTAAGCTGGAGGCAGGCTTTCTTCAGATATAAAAATGATGGATGGAATTCAGGACCTGAGAGTTATTCTCATGATACCACAGACATCAGGAATATGTGTTTGCCCTATGAGTAAAGCCTACACATTCTGCCACGTAAACCCCCAAGTGCATAGACATTGAACCATTTAATCTGCTCTGGGCCCATGTCGCCTAATCCTGCAGTTGATATAATCATCTTCAGACACTTACAGGTCTCTAGACGACACAGCTAAAGAAGATAAAAAGACAAGGTGAACTTGTGTTTGCCCTCTCATTAAATTTTGCAAGCTGCTATGTTTAAGTTTCTATTTTATGGACCACTTAGGCAACTATTAACCTTTAAAAATACATTAGCATTTTTATTCAGACTTTCAAGAAGACACAGATGAAAATAGAAATTAACGATAGTGGGGAGTTCTGACTTACAAATTGATATTCCAATGTTTGAATCATGTTTTTCCTCTACCATACAAAGAAAATATTCCAAATAACCCACCTATTCTAGTTCTCCTTTAAAACTAGCTATATCTTTTGTTGGTACAAATTATGGTATAATGGCAGTAAGCATTTCAAGGTTTATTGAAATACAGTGTTAGAGAAGAATTACTGATGTTCAATTACTTTAAATTGAAAGATGATGAAGACTTAAATGAGCAGAGAGAGACTCATTTAAACAATAAAACTAAATCTATTTGCTTTATAAGAGGATAATTAAATAAAATTTTATTAGAGCTTTTAAAATTCCATTTTAAAATTTGCATTGGCTAGAAATCGTCTTCTATAATGTGGATAATTTAGGCAGATAATGATTAAAAAACATAAAATACTATGATTTGTTTTACCATCATTAGTTATCAAAATGTTTCTTCTTTTGCTGGCAGGATGGAGAAAATATGGTATTTTTAATATTAGTCTTAGAGCATTTTAAAAGTGTTTTAAAAATACACAAACACTATCCTTAATATTCATAATATAAATTATTAATATTTAATAATATTATATAATCAATAACATTACATAATATTAATATATTACATATTAATATATTGTATTAATATTAATATAATTTTAATATATGATATAATTATATAATATTTATAATATTATTCTTAATAGGTGCATTTTTGGCCTCATGATTATTTACTTTATTTTTGCAAATTTGGAACCAATCTATTAGACTTTGGATACTAAAACAGTCAGCCATTCACAGCTTTGAAAAGGCCCTTATAAAACTTTGAAGTTTAGCATTAAGAATCTGTAATACACCAGGCTAACTAGACATGGAGCACGAATGACAACTGTTTTGCTGTGTATCCTTCTTACCCAGCACTTTCAGGCAAGTTATAAGGAGCATCTAATGCAACTTCAAATTTACAAATAAAATTCCTGGGGTGCCTGTGTGGCTCAGTTGGTTAAGCATCCAAATCTTGGTTTTGGCTCAGGTCATGGTCTCATGGTTGGTGAGTTTGAGCCCCACACAGGGCTCTGGGCTAGAGGCACGGAGACTGCTTGAGATTCTCTGTCCCCCTGTCTCTCTGTCCTTCCCTTGCTCATGCTCTCTCTCAGAATAAATAAACATGAAAAAAATTTTTAATGTTTAAAAATAAAATTCCTAAACATGCCTGCTTACAATGAGCATGATCTGTTCTATGTGCTTATGGTACAACAATGACTAAAACAGGGACCTATCAGCTGAAAGGGTTGCAAAAGAGAAAAGGAATTTTAAAGTCTTCACTTCCTTCTTTTTTCTATTAATGTGTACTTGGAACGAACACAAGGAGATTTGTTGCATGCATATGGTTATAGATTCTGCTTTCTTAAGATGTAAGAAAGCTGGAGCTTTTTCCTCTTTGAGCTACTTTCTCCATTAGGAAATTGAATGGCAAAATATGAGACATTGCTGAACCCCATGGTTAAAGCAAAAAGGAGAGAAAGGAATAGACACCAAGCAGTGTTTGTGATGAAAAAGCACTAACCCTGAAGTAAGAAAAAATCAGGTATTTAAGATAGTAAAGAAGGTAAAGGTTTAGGGGTGGGAGAGGTACCCAAGACTGTTTTACAGCTTAGCTGCAGAAGGAGCCTGTATTAAGGAAAACGTCAACTGAAAGAACCATTTTCCAGATGTATTGTAAGAAGCTAAGAGCCCGATAACAGACAATCATGAAGACTGGACACTAGCTTAGATGGAGCATGAACCTCCTCTCTCCATCCTTCACTGCTCTACATTCAAGCTAAATGGTTGTGGGAGACAAATTAAAACATGGCCTCAGACATGCCAGTGTTAAGTGGCAAATGACAACTTGGTAACAGTTAATGAAGTTTGGAGACTTATAGAATAAATGCCTAAAATTATAAGGTGGAAAATTATAGTAATGACATTTTGGATCAATGTGAGGTATTTCATGTACTTTCTGGAAGCAGAAGACTGGGTTAGTATAATTTAGAGAATGGATAATAATTTCTAGCTGTGATATTCTTATCTTTACAATATTGTACCCCTAGATACTAACAATTTGTCTGGTCATTTTACTTAATTTATATCAAATTTAGAAGACCATTGTGCTAAACTGATGCATACTGAATCTATTTTTCCTAATAATGTTAATACAATATCAACTTTAGAAACTTTTTTTTTTAATTTTAGGGAGAAAAAGCATGAGCAGGGGAGTGGGACAGAGAGTGAGAGAGAATCTTACGGAAAGGGAGAGAGAGAGAGAGAGAGACAGAGACAGAGAGACAGAGAGAGAGAGAGAGAAAGAGAGAATCTTAAGGGAAGGGAGAGAGGGAGAGAGACAGAGAGAATCTTAAGCAGGCTCCACGCTCAGTGTGGAGCCCTATGCAGGGCTAGATCCCATGACCCTGACATTACGACCTGAGCTGAAATCAAGAGTCAGCTGCTCAATGTGACTGAGCCACCTGGGAACCCCGTATCAACTTAGATGAGTCAAAAGATAAAATCACCACCTATCTTAAATTTAGCAGAAATCCAAGTTTCTTTTGATTTAGAAAACATTTCAGAAAAAAATTGTGAACTTTATTTCCTTATGTTTAAATATCTGATTTTGAATCCTCAGAGTTTTCCTTAGTTTGTTGGATGCTGTCACATAAGAAATGAAAGCCAGACAGGGTGGGTTTATGAGGTGATGTATTTTCTCCCTGGAAACTTTTAAGCCTTGAACACAAAAACGTTCTGAAAATTCATCATTGTTTAGTTTTGGTGCAAACCATTCAATATGGCTTTAATTAGCTTTCAAAGTCTCCAGCACAAAATAGAGTGGTGGCAGAAATAAATTGTTTAAAGGAAAAATACAGACTGTGCTAAAATGCACAGCCTAATCTTCAAGAAATACTATATTCTAAGCACAACATAGTGTTTCCTTCATATTGCCTTTGCCTCATTTTGATTTAAAAATGTGTTTCTTCCATTTTCCATAGAATATAAATAGCTTCAGAAATTTAAAGTTAACTTTGAAAATTGTAACCAACAGTGCTTTTTCTGCAAGAGTTCACATTTGTTATTTAAAGGAACAGTGAACTCATAAAAGTTTCTTTATCACTTATCACATTCTTTGAGGTGGTGTTTATTCACAAATTATTGAAAATGGAATACAAGGATGTGAATCCCAAATGGGAAACAGTGCTATTGAGAGACTGTTAGTCGTCTTCACACGAGCTCTAAGGTTACGTCCAACTGTAAAGTTTCTATGCTGGAAAGGGCAAATGACGCCTGGGTAGGAGGAACGTTAGTGAAATATAAAATCGAACAGTTGCTTAGTGGGGACATTTGTAATAGTCTTTGGAAAACTACAGGTTTTGAATGTATTTTCCCTGGAAATTGATCCTACAGTAATTCTCCCAAATTGAGCTTGGGATTATAAATCTATATGAATTATTTCCCAACTGATTATAATGAACGATATCTTACATTTTATCAATATATTAATTTTTATTCCCAGAAAATTCTGTAACTATTATCTCATTTTCATTTAATGGAACTTCTTCCAAAAACCGGGCAGTTGTTTTTTTACCACTTGAAACAGAAAAAGACATATAAAAATATATCAACTGTCTTGTTTCCACTGAAAGAAGCAGAGATACTTTCTATTCTTTCTTTTTTGTTTTGTGCATGTAAAAACTTAGTTTTACAAGATGTCAAAAACAACAAAAAATGTCTAGATATGGCGATATAGAATTCTGTTTTTTTCTCAGTATGAAGGGTGCTTTTCCGTGGAAACTGCATCATTTTCATTACCCAGGCAATATCTGCTCCCTCTAGCCTGTGCAGTTTAAAGATTTCAGCTTCCAAGAACAGGACCCAACAACCATTCTGGTTTATTATGCTGTCAAGTTGTACAACCAAAACATATGATATTCTAGTCTGAACCCCTCCATCCCAGCAATGCTAGCTAGCTACCTGACCTTGGGCCAATTATTTCTGTCTTTCCCATTTCTCACCACTAAAATAATACTTACCCCCATAGAGAGCTGAAAGAACTAAGTGAGTTAGCACATACAACATTTTTAGAACCTGGTAAGAGGTCAATAAATAAAAGTTATCGTAATTTTATTATCAGCATATTAATTTGTAAGCATTACAATCATCTTTAAGAACAATCAGAATAGTAACTGTAATTTTTGTTTCACACATTTACATGAATTATGTTATGGAACTATCATAACAGTAACTACTAATCCTAACCCCATTTTACAAGTAAGAACACTGAGATCATGGGAAGGTTCATTAAAATCACTCACACAACTAGTAAATGGTAGAGTTTGTACTATAAATCCATGGAGTTTGACTGCAGAGCCATGATCCTTAAGAGTCATAATAGATGATGCCTTATATATCTCAGATCAGATTCTCTCTCCTCTTGACTTCCAGATGCATACTAAGATTATTTTTCTCACATAAATTGTTAATGGTACTTGCACTGATTGAGAGAAAATCTAGTCAGTAGTTTTATATGAGAATATCTCTCTGATCTTTTTGCATTATTCCTAAGTTTGTGAAGAGGCGAGAATGCCAACAAACCCGAGTTAGATTGGATTATTTTGTGGCCATAGGAATATCAGGCAGCCAGCTGGGTAAATCAGGTTAGGGCAGGAACACAGAAATCAGGGTCTCTCCTATTGGGAAACTCAATTCTTTAATCACTCATAAGGAAAGTTCTCTGGCTGTTTTGCCACTTTTATCCTCAAGTACACATTTGTCCTCTTAGACATAGAAAGGTGTGTACCACGACCTCCCATTGTCCCTATTTACTGAAGGATCTGTTTGACAGTCATGTCATAGTATTATAAGTTCTCCATTTTTGTAATTTAGTAAATTCGATATGCTATACAACTTGAAAGCTTCTATTCAGTCCTGATTTTTAAGTCCAAGTATTAGTATTAGTATATATTGGTGAAATTATAATGTGGCATGCTTACTCTTTTTAATGTCAGATTGTCTGTGATCATGACTAAGGGAAAGTAACCATGACTAAGGAAATCATTAGTGTGCACTTCTTTTATTATTACCTGCACTTAAACCCAGGATAAAATCTTAATATGTCCCTGGAAGAGTGTTTGATCTCATTTAATGCGTAAAGGGCAAAACACATTCCCTTAGAACAGGGAAGCAAAAAGATAAAGCTGCTTCATATCATCTCTTACATTAGAAGGGAAAGATAGCTTCAATAATTTAACATTCTTTTCCTAACTTTAAAACAAAATGGGGTGATGATGCCAGAAAATTGTATTTAAAACCCTATTTACATAACATATGCTAAGCATATATTTTGAGTTTTATGAATTTACTTCATTAGAATTCCTGTTTTTGGAATTTTTATTAGATTATCAGAGTGTTCAATTTCTTCTGCCCACTTGGCTAACTGATGGGTCCCATAAATATTGAACCCCATGAATTGTACTGATTATAGTCTCTGTGCTCAGAATTCTTACTCTTAATTAAGTGGTGACGCTCATAAATTTCAGACCGCGAACTGTCCTGGGAGCCACAGTTAGAATGTTTATCAGCCAATCAGATCTCTTAATTCTCTCTCTTGTTTTATGAAATGACATGTGGCTTCTATATAACATTGGATGTGATGGATACAGAGTGGTTGTTAGATTGGCCTTCTTTCTTTTTGTAAGCACTAATATTTTAGAAGATAAATAGTACTTGATGCTTCATTTACTTTGATTGTTTTTAATCTCAAGATACTTTGGAAAATTTATTATGCTATAAAGCTTGAGTTAGCTACAGCTTTTCTGTTCTGATCCAAATAAGCAATAGTCATCAAAACTTCAGTAATTCAGAAACATTGTGTCATGGCTATAGCAACAAAACCATTTCAGAATGAAACTAATTATTGATTATCCCCAGGGCTTCTGAGATCAAGTATGCCTCAGTATAGTTAATTATGCCCTCAGCCTGGCAGAGTTTTTGCAATGGCAGGTTCAATTTACTTAGCAAAAGTATTGCTTTGTAAGATTTGCAGATGAGTCAATTAGACAGTCATTAATTGGGTGGCAATTGGAAATATGGTGTTGCCCAGTTGGGAAATGGGCTACTCCAATAATTAATGTATACTAATGCCAGCATTAATGACCTTGAGCTTTTCCCCATGTATCCAAGGAAAAACAAATCAAAGAACCATTCAAGGAAAAATAGATTTTGCTGAACTGGTATGTTTTTGAGACAGAGATTCAGACTGCTTACTGAATGCACCAAAAACCTCAAAATTTCAGGCTAACAGTAGCTGTCCTCAACTGAATAAAAAACTAAGTATTGGGAAGCTCATAATTAATTTTCATAGTATTGTATTTTCAATATTACTTATTAAGTAGCTGGTTTCTGTCTCTTTAAGGAAGAATTTTTTCATTGTTAATAGACTTCAAAATATAGCAATTATAACATTCCCCATTATAAATGAATTATATAGAGTATTAAGGAACTTATTGAAACATAATATCCAATTTCTCAAAGGTTAACTGAAAAATTTTTAATATTCACTTTCCTTCTTGGAACACAAGATAATTACAATAATAGAATTAGGCTATGTTCTTATTTATGAAACATCCCAAATTGTTAATATACTTTGCTGAGTAAATTGTAATATCTACATTATCACTATTCATTTGAGGCTGTGTGGAGGTCGCATAAATCTGATTTTCAGGAAAAATCTTTGTAATTTATATAGTCACATTCCAAAAGAAATGTAAAATCAAAACCTGAGTTAGACAAAGAGAATACATCTGGCTAAAAATTGACTTGTAATGTATATAAGAATGGACATAATCTTTTTCAAAATACCACACTTCATATTTTGAAAACTATATTTTAATTTCTTTGTGGGATGCAAAAGAAATGATCTTGATATATGTGATCTAGTGATCTAATACAAATTTAGTATAAATTATATACATGCATGGGTGAAATTTTAGAAAGTTAGACAGCAATGTATAATTAGGTCAACATAAATATCACATAAAAATATATCTAGGCTGAAAGGGCACAAAATAGAGATTCAGTCTCCCTACACAAAGTCACAATTCTGCAGAATTGGTCTGAAAATTGTCCCTAGGGCACCTGGTTGGCTCAGTCTGTTAAACATCTGACTGTTGATTTCAGCTCAGGTCATGATCTCAGGGTTTGTGAGATGGAGCCCTACATTGGGCTCTGTGCTGGCAGCGTGGAGCCTGCTTGGGATTGTTTCTCTCCTTCTCTCTTTTCCCCTCACCTGCTTGTATGCCTGTGCACTCAAGCTCTCTTATTTTCTCTCAAAATAAATAAGCAGTTAAAAAAAAAAAAAGATTGTCCTTAATCATCTTTCACAGTTTCTCAGAGATTAATTTTTTTTCTGTTATCGATGCTATTCATGGCTATAGATTTATAGTAACCCTGGTAAGTTAGTCAGCAAAATTTCCTAAAGTATTTCTATTGAAAACTATTTTCAATTTTGAAAAATGATGGAATAACTGTGGTCAAATAAATCTGACAAATGCTAAAATAAACAAATTTTTAAAAATGTACTTACTGAAGGACTTTCTAGGCCTATGCAGGTACATATTAAGAATCTTTAGCAAGAAGATATTACAAGGAGTCTATCAAAAAATGATTTGGCCGTGTAACTTTTTCTTTTTACTACAGTACATCTCCTTATGCAAGTATTCCAGGGAAACTCTTGGAGAAAGCTAAAGATTAATTTGAAGGTCTAATTTTAACTGAATGTATAGAACTCAATTCGGGACATTGGATTAAGTATCTCTAAGATGTTTAATATTTTAAATAATGTGTAATTATATAATATTTGTTACATCTTAAGTCATAGAAACAAAGTATAAGGTGAGTTATGAAATGTAATAATACAGTGAACATCTATGAATCCACCAGCATGGTTTTGAATGAGAACATTGCCAACATACTATATCTCACAGTGTGTACCATTCCTAGCCCATCCTCTGCCTAAACATGGTGATAGCTATCTCCCTAAATCTAGTGCCAACATTCTTTTTCTTCTTAAAATACTTTTGCTATGTATGTAGATACCTCCCCAAGTGATTTATTTTGTTTGTATTTTTTTGTTTTATAAAAAGTATATTGCATATGAATGTTTATAACGTAATTTTTCACTTCTTTCTAAGATACATCTATGTTGCTGTTGCCTATCTACAAAACATTCATTTTCATTGCTATACAGATTCCATTGTGACAATAACTTTACTTACTTATCAATACTTATATCTTCAAATCATGAGTTATCCACGAATCTTTTAAGAATATTAAAGTCAGGATTATGTTTTGATTCATTTTGTATTTTCCAATGTTTTAGAAATGATTTCTTGAGTACAATACAAGATGGGATATCAAAGATACCCTTCTTCAAGGATCCTATAATCTTGTAGGAAGTATAAATATGCAGATCATCAGTGGGATACAATGCGGTATTATCCTACCTGAAGGAAGACTGACTTATTCTGATTTAGAAAGATAATAAGCGCTATATAAAACAAAACAAAAGTAAAACAGGACAAAGGAGACCAGAAGTCCAGGAAGGGGATGTGATTTCTGATAGAATGGTCCAAGTACCATCATTGAGAAGTATTTGAACAAAGACTTGAAGGAGGTATGGAACTCAATGATTCATACAGATAGAGGATGGATATTCCAGGCAGTACAAAAGCCAGTGCAAAATGCCTAAAGGAAAGGTGTGTCTGACATGTATATAAGCCCATCAGACTTGTGAGACAATAAAGGACCGAGAAGACTGATAGATGAAACCACTGAGGTCATGACTGAAGATCACACAGGGCATTTAGGCCATTGTAATGACTTTGGCTTTTATTTGGTGAGCAATAGGATGCATTTGGAAGGTTTAATCAGAGCAATGCCATGATCTGACCTATTTTGAAATGAACTCCGTGGCTGTTAATTGTGAATGCTGAGATCAAAACAGGTAGCAACAAGGATAAAAAATTTATTGCAGTAATCTCACTCTCCAGGTGAGCGTTGTTGGTGAGTCAAATCAGGATGGCAGCGGAGGTAGAAATGAGTAGTGGTTAGATTCTGAATAGATTTTTCATGAATCGTTCCATTTTACTCTTTAACTTATGTGTTATACTTTTATTATTTTTATTGGTTTTAATAGAAATTAGAATATACGTCCTGATTTATTAAAATCTATAAATTAATACTTTTACCACCACCTAGTCTTAGAACAAGGATTAGAACACGTTACTTCCATATATTCCCTCCCATGCTCACCTTACTGTACTCATGCATTTTAATTTCACATGTATTTTAAATTTTAAATGAGACAGCCAACCTCAAAATATTGAGGTTGTTTTAATGAATGCTACTTCTTATTTACCTATATGTCTCCTTTTTAGTAGTCTTCCCTTCCTGCATTGTTGTAGTTTCATCTAGGATAATTTTCCTTTGTCTTAAGAATTACTTGATATTTCTTTTAAGACTGTAGGCAAACCGGTCTCCCAGTTTTGCTCATCTATAAACATCTTTACATAGCTATCATTTTGAAGGATATTTATATCTAAGATACTCGGAATCTAAGTTGGCAGGTATTTTCTTTCAGGTCTTTAAAGAACTCATTCGATTTTCTTTCCATTTCTATTGTTCCTATTGAAAAGTTAGCTCTCAGTTTTACTCTGTTATGCCCAGAATTAGTGATCTCCAAAGACCACCAGGGAGCCGAGTCCAATGCAAAAGCAAAAGAGCCTTTATTCGAGCTAGCTCGAGCTCAATTCCCTACCTGCACTGACGCAGCAGTGAGATGCTGGGGAGAGAGAGCGAGTTTCAAAAGCACAAAGGTTTTATAGGGGTCTAGGGGCAGTTGATGAGGTAATGGCTATGGCCTCAGCTGATTGGCTGGGGAAGGGTCGGAGTCCTGTTAGCAGGTGGGGGGGGGGGGGGCGTGTTTTGATTTGGAAGTTTGAATGGGTGAGCGGGAGGTTACTCAAGGGGAGGAAGCGTGGTCCGAGGTTTCTGCGATTTTCCCGGAAAGGGGGCATGTTGGGGACATAGTCACTCAAGGTGGAGGACACAGAACAAGATGGAGTCGGCCGGTGTAGGTCCGCTCTTTCAACTCTTTCTGTTTAACAGTATTATGCTTTTATTTTTCTTTTGGCTTTTAGATTTCTTGTTTGTTGCTGGGTTTCAACAGTTTTATTATATGTAACTAGGCACAGTTTTTGGCTTGTTTTGTTTTGTTTAATATCTTCTTGCTTCTGGAGAGCTTACTGAACTTAAAGTTGGATTTTTTTTTTTTTTTTTTTGCCAATTGTAAGAATTTTCTATTACTTTTCTTGTATTGCCTCTGCCCCTTCTTCTCTCATTCATCCCGTTCAAAGACTGAAATTACACATATGTGACAAAATTTACCCGTGTCTCATACAATGGGTGTTTCTCATACTTTTTTTTTTTTCTGCCTGTGTTTTACATTAAACATTTCTACTCACCTAAAGGCCAGTTACCAGTTTGATATGTGAAAGGGCCGGCCTACACCAGCCAATTCCATCTTGTTCTGTGTCCTTCACCTTGACCACACCTCCTCGCCTTGAGTAACCTCCCGCTCACCCTTTCAAACTTCCCTATCAAAACACACCCGCGACCTGCTAACAGGACTCGGACCCTTCCCCAGCCAATCGGCTGAGGCCACAGCCATTACCTCACCAACTGCCCCTAGGCCCCAATAAAACCTTTGTCCTTTTGAAACTCCCTCTCTCCCCAGTATCTCACCCCTGCGTCAGTGCAGGTAGAGGATTGAGCTCGAGCTAGCTCAAATAAAGGCTCTTTAGCTTTTGCATGGGACTCGGCTCCCTAGTGGTTTTTGGGGATCACGAATTCTGGGCATAACAATATGTATCAAATGTGTGTTAAATCTATCTGGTAAGTTACTTATTATAATATTGTCATTTTCTGTTCCAGAATATGCATTTATCTTTTAGTACAGATTCCATTCCTGGTGAAATTCTCTGTCCTGTTTTATAGTTTACTCAACACATTAATTACATAATATGAGACTTTTTTAATCACAATAAATTTTAAGTCTGTGTATAACTTCAATATTGGAACGACCTAGAAACCTATTTTCAGTGTCGATATTTTCTCTTGGATTTGTCTATTTGTTCCTGCTTTTTTCTTTTTTTTTACTTGCTTTGTATGCGTGTGTTTGTCTGTGTGTGTGTATGTGTGTGTGTGTTGGTATACCTGTTAAACTTTGGCTAAATTCTGGACATCACATTTGAAAAACTGCAGAGATTCAGGGTGAAACTGATGAGGAAGCATAAGGTAGGCTGAGGGCAAAATACAAGCTAGCCACCCCCACATCCCCAGACGTGATATGTGTGATATTCCTTATGAACTGCTGGCTGCCCAAGAACAAAGGAAAAGAAAGATGACAAATTGCTAACTGATAGAAATCATAGTCATACAGGACATGGGTCTCCATGTGTTTACAAAGATCTTAGTAATTGCAAGAAAAAGGCAATCTTATCAATAGCCCAATCTCCACAAACCTATAGACTCCATTTCCTGGAGCCAACATCACCCTCTCTTCCACAGTCATGTGGAGAACAAAGGCAAGAAGGAAATGGCAGGTAAAATTCAATTGCCTTATAACCTGCAGCCCATTGACAAATACTTGAGGCTGCAGAGTTAAACATTTCTTCAGGAACTCTTTACTGTCTTGATGTTAATGATTTGCTAGAGGGAAAAGTAACCTTAGCTTGACAATAGCAAGGCCTCAGGTATCTTAGGAGTCTTCTCAAGCATACAAAAGTACTTCTGTTGGCCTCCTTTTTGACTTTACCTCCCGCAACTTCACAATATATAAGGAGCCACTCCTCACAAACCCAGTGAAGCTCTTCCTGCCCATGGTTCCTGTCCCCATGCTTTAACTTAATCACTTGTTTCACCAAAGACATCGCTAAGAATTCTTTCTTGGCCATTGGCTCCAAACCCCCCACCACTCCAAAATTTCAACACTGTCTTCCTCAAAAATAGATGTAATGTCCAGAATTTCTATCTTTGATACAAGAAGATTTGATATGATTTGAGGCTGAATTTCGGTCATCCTGAAGAGCTCGTCTTTCCAATTTACCTTTACTCCTTGAGTTCCTTCGGGACTTTCATATAACAATATAATGTTTCTAAACTATCTCCTAATTGGTGAGTCCCCCCAGAAGTTTTTTTTCTCTTCCTTAGGCCCATGAAATTGCCAATTTCCTGTTTGTTACATTAGCCCCTGGTTGATTATAAATTGACAAATTCCATGAGTGAAGATGTAATGCCTCTTTCTTTCTTGGGATCTTTGTTTCCCCAGCAATTCTAGCTTATTCTCCACTGCTTACAAAAGTGGTGTGTGTGTTGTATTTTGTTCAGTTTTTAGTTGTCCTTATAGGGAGGGTTGTTTTTTGATATAGGCTATCTCTTTAGAGATGGAAGGAAACATTTGGGGCCTATTTTTAGGGTACATAAAACAAAGATTCACATCAATTTGGAAGAAAAATATGAGGAAAAATGAAATCTAAGATCACCAAGATTTTTGTCTTGAGCCACTTCTAAGTGATGGATTTGTCATTAAATACGTGTGCTGCAAGTTTTGAGGACAGACCTAGTTATAATAACTGAAGCTTAAGAATGGGAACTGGACAAGAAATATGAATATAGGAGTCACTAGCCTAGAGAGAACTGAAAACCAAGAGGCTGACAGTAGCCTCTTTGCTCTCCAGCTCACGTTTGTCTCACAAACCTTTTACATCTCTGGGACTTGCTGTTTATTATTCTTTATATTTTTTCACTCTCTCAGTTCCTCATGACCTTCTTTCCCTCCTTACCCCATTGATATTCCATAGTCTAGTATCACAATCATTGCCCCAGATATAGTCCCTATTTCTTTATATTATCGCTCTCTATCATACTCCACAGGAAAAAAATCTCATCCCTGATTAAGTCCAACTTTATTAGCTTTCACCTACACCCTAGAAGCTTAGGTCTAGCCACAGAAAACACACAACCATAATGCTTGATACATTTTCAATTCTTGACAATTAAACAGATGTGGAACCTTAAGTTTGCCCAGTGATGCTCTTATACTTCCATGCCATTTCACTCTCAGTCTCTGAGACAACTATTTCCTTACTTTGCTTTCCTTAAACATGCCTTCAACTATGGCTTCTTTCCTCCTCACATTTAGTTCATGATCTTGCTTCCTGTTGCATTGGGAGAAGTAGTAGAAATTAGAGCATTTCAATGATCTGCCAGCATTCTCAAGCGGCATCTGTGCCATTGTGATTTACACTCCCTTATTTCCACTGATGAATGTCCCCTTGCTCGAAAATATGGAGAACCCCTTATTTGTGTATTGGATCCATGCACTTTTTTGTCTACTCAAAAATATTCCTAGAATTTTGTCTCATTAATATCTCTACATCATCAGGTTTTATTTTTCTCTCACAACTTGTTTATTCTCACCATTACTCAAATAATATATTTCTCATCTTAAAGAAAAATCATCCCTTGACCCTTATCCCCTGCAATTGCTGTTCAAAGTGTCTGCTTTTCTTTACATAAAAGCATCTTGACAGAGTTCTTTATACTCATTGTCTACATTTCTCCTCCCATTCTCTCCTAAATGGCTTCTTGCCTCCAGCACTCCACCATAAGGCTTTCGCAAAGATCAGCAATAACTTAGATTTTGCAGGATTCAATGATTAATGCTCAGTCAATGGGTTATTGACCTATCTGCAACATAAGTCCCAATTTCTTTATCTTTACTTGGTCTCCAGAATCTCATTCTCTTCCTTATCCTCCTACTTCATTGGCTGATGATCACAGGTCTGTCTTTTCAATGGTTCTTCCTAATTTCTAATGCAATGCCCTGGGCTTACTGCTTCTTCTTATCTTTTACAGTCCCACCTCAGTCACCACATATATCAAGATTTTAAGATCAGGGGTGTTGCATTTCATGTGATGCCAATGACAATATTGAACTCACTGTCCCTGACAGCCGGCTTAGCACACACTGCTTTATTCCTGTTAAGCCTGTTATACAAGACTTTAGGTGGCCTGGATATGCCGTTTGTCTCATTTGGGAAGCAGTTACATTTTCCACTGTTTCCAAAACCTTTTCTGAAAAAGAGTTAGATTAGAACAAAGAATGAACTAAAGAAATGAAAGGAGAAAATGAGTTAACTCCCTTGCTGTCTGAATTTTTATTTTGTTTTACTGAACCATTAAAAATGAATATATGAAAAGAATGTAAAGTGGTAAGGTGAATTGAAAGCTCTACTTAAGGTTCTGAATTATGGCACTTTTCTTTGGAAACTTAGAAACATGAGTGTTCTTTCTGGTTGCACCATTTTGTTGGTAGGGTGGTATGTATACATTACAAGTGAATGTGAAATAGCTTTCAGGAAATCTTCTAGGGGAATGATAATTTGGATGCCTCAGTCTCACAGTGGTTAATGTGCCAGTTAGTTTTTTGTTTTTATTTTTTGTCATTGTGCTTATTGTGGTCCAGCTTAAAATATTCAAACTTACCTGTTCTCCTACTGGATTTTTTTCTACCTAACTTAAAATCTTATATGTAATGCTTAATTCTGCAGTGACTTTCCATGCTTTTTCTGCATGTGGGATATCTGACATTGCAAATAATTTTATTCAACTGTTAGACATTTTCATTTTTTGACCATGTATACATGACAGATGTTTGGATGAAATCTATTTCTGTTATTTTGCTGTTTTCCTTAGCGATGCATTTACCTTTTTCTTTTGCTGTGTCTTTCCTGGTTTTATAAGAACAAGTGCATCTGCACAAGCACGATCATACACACACTATAAGCCAATGAAGGTAAAAGCTTTTCACAGCACACATGCCCAAATTGTGCTAGTTTCGGTTAGATAGATTTGGCTATTGATGCCACAGGTCACAATGCAATTTAGAAGCAATTAAAAGGTAATGAATGTGCTGAACTGGAACCTCTGCCTAGAAGGCTTTTTCTGGAGAAAATAGATAGATTTATGTGTCTTTATAGTCCCCTGCAGTAATGTCTTTGGGCAAAATGGCAATTTCAAGGACTATGGGCAAATAGTAAGGTATAATCTTGATTTTTTTTTCCTGCGATGTTTATAGAGAGTTATGAATACTTCATTGATACAACAGCATGAATCATCCTATAGTAGTTATTAGACATCAACTAATTTAAAAGAAAAATTACTATTATGAATAGCTTTCTTTTATGTTTATTTATTTTTGAGAGACAGGTGCAAGTGGGGGGAAGGATAGAAAGAGAAGGAATCTGAAGCAGGCTCCAAGCTCTGAGCTGTCAGCACAGAGCCCAACGCAGGGTTCCAACTCACAAACCAGGCTCTCTACATGACCTGAGCCAAAGTGGGACGCTTAACCGACTGAGCCACCCAGGCAGCCCATTAATATGTTTTTAAGAGCACATTTATTGAAATAGGTTTCATAGTATTGAATAATGATAGTTTTTAATGGTCTGTGAAGAAGTGCACTGGCAGTATGGATTGGATGCTCGGGCATTTTCACAGGCTCCTGCAGTTATCTGTAGGATGAATATCCTAACTATTGTGTCAGGATAGTCTATATGCCTGGTTAATGTCAATATGCACCAAACACTAACAAAATAAAAAGTTACAGTTATAATTTTAGACATAAAAACATCAGATAGTTTTGTTCACATTGCAAAGATGTGGCTAAAGCAGTACATTGCCTTTACACTATTTTAATAAAATGAATAGATTTTTCTTCCAAGAATAATTTTCTGATTAGCCCAATTGCTGTGTATGCAGTCCCTTATTTGGGATGTGGTTTGTTGGGCTTGTTCTATAACCAAAAGGGATTTTAAATATGACTAAAATAACATAATAATTATGTTACAAAATCCAGAACTGTCAGCATAACATCTAGCCCATGCCTCTCATATTTTTATTTTCATTATCTTGTATTCCTGGTAGCCGTAAGATTAGAAGTTCTAGATAATATTCCGGTCAAGAAAGGATAGATTCATCCTGAAAAAAAATATTATACTATTTTAGGTGAGTTGTTTTAGAAAGTAAACAAGAAAATAACATAAAAGAGCCATTTAAAGGCCACCTCACTGACAAATGGCTTATTTAGAATGGAGAGTATCCTAAACTCTCATGGTTCTCCAAGTCCTACTCTAATTTTATTCTATGACTTTGTCACTAACATTGGGACTGCCACTGAGGAAACATTATAGACCAAAAAAAAAAAAAAAAAAGTAAAATTATTGGTGCCTTTTGATGTTACTTAAAATGGCCCCTAGAGGGGCGCCTGTGCAGCTCAGTCGGTGAAGTCTGGCTCTCTCAGTCTGGCTCTTGACTTCAGCTCAGGTCATGGTCTCATGGTTTGTGAGATCAAGCCCCACATCAGGCTCTGCACTGACGGTATGGAGTCTGCTTGTGATTCTCTCCTTCTGCCTCTCTCTCTGTCCTTCCCCCACTTGTGTTCTCTTTCTCTCTAAAAATAAGTAAATAAACATGTATAAATAAATAAATAAATAAATAAATAAATAAATAAAATGTCCCCTAGAACACCTGGATTGATTGTTGTATTCTCTCTCACTTCAGTCTGTATTCTTCATATTTTTGTGACAATTTTTTTAATATATACCTCACAAATGTTCACTTTGAGTAGACAGTAGTTATTCAGCAAACAAGTATGTATAGAGAAACTACTACAGTAGTTATTCAGCAAACAAGTATGTATAGAGAAACTACTACATGTCTACTATGTGCTAGAGGTACAAATAAGGATTGCACCAATCCATATCTTTGAGGAGCAGGAGGTTAGCAGGAAATACTTAAGTAACATTTTAACTCTATTTGCCAATACTCTGGTTTCTCTTCAGATCGCATAAATCTTTCCCCTTTTAACTCCATTTGCCTTCTTTGAAATTGTGCATAAAATCTGGATAAAAAAATCATGTAAATCTAAAATTCAGGGGTTTTTAGTAATTAATATATTTTTGTTGAATTTATTGAATTTTATGAAAGTTTAGTGTCAAGCAAATATATTCTAAATCCCATAGCAGAATTTGCCTTTAATTATCTGAGTAATAGGAGAAAAGACCTGCTTTTATAAATGCCAAAAGAGTATATAGTGTTGTTTTACAGACCAGGCAAATAATTCTTCAAATTTGAGTAAGCTATAAAGCATGACTACCAGGTGTCAAGTCTTCCTGTGTTTCATTTTTGAACAATTAGCAGATACTAATAGTCAAAAAACAATCTCATAATCTCATTTATGATGAATATAGCTATGAGATAATTGTCTTTTTTCACTATTGCCAATGGGTTATTCTGGTATATGTTCATGGCTGACCTCACTCTGCTTTAGTCAAGGCAGAGCCATATCCTTTAGGTTCACACATTTATCCACATTTAATGTACATGGTGTTTTGTTGTTTTGAATATTTGCAAAGTATCTTCCCCATCCCCCTGCCCAGAGAACTTTGAAAAATGAAAACATTAGCAGTCCTAAAGTGGATTAAATAAGGGCCAAGGGAAAAAAAACAAGAAAAGATAATAAGAAAATTATAATAGTCAACAAAAGGAAGTAACAATCAAACAGGATATATACATATACAGGAACAGCAGAATTCACAGCATGGTTGAAGTAAAAAGGAATGTGTCAAGAGGAAGGACTGGACAGGCAAAAGGAAATTTCCTGGGCTGAGAAATGTTGGGATACTCAACCATTCATTAAAAAAAAAGTTTTCAGCTTTCCCTCTTAAAGTGTGTATCCTTTGTTGGCTATATGGATTGCCATATAGAAAAGAATGCTGAGTTAATTTTTTTGTTTTTGCTTTTGATAAGAACATGGATAGGATACAGTGATTAAGAGCATTAAAATTTATGATTCTGAGAGAAATTAATTCATATTTCAAATATTTAAATTCCCCAGATTTCTTCATATGAAAAATACCGACAATAATACTTATAGCCATTAAGGTTGTAGAATTAGAAGAGAAAATGTTAATAAATCACTTAGTTTGTGCCTGATAACTACTATTGTTTCTTTGCTCTTATTATTGTCTATCTAGAAAAATAGGACACTGGAAAACTTTTTTATACTTGATGCTTTGTATCTTCTTGCATAAAAATATTATTTCTAAGACAAAGTACTATACAAGTGTTAAGGAAGTAGTTTCAGATTCAGTGAAAGAGTCATTTTTCATATATCTCATTTAATCTCAGTTTTGAATGTGCATGCCTACAAAATCAAGTGTGGGGAGAAAAGGTCTTTACCAGCTGACTTCTCTCAAGCCTTCTTGGAGGATATATATTTGTTTTGGGAATATGTGCCTAAGGATATCTAACAATATTTAATATGTAGTTTCCATAGTTCAAATTACAAGCCCATCAACTGGTTTCCATGTAGACTTGCAAGAAAATATATAGGCCCAGTATCCCAACTTTTATAGTTTGTTGGGCTAGTTTAATAAAAGCATACTTACTTATGATTTAAAGATAAGTAAGTTACTTAATTTTGGAACTAGTAATACAGAGAATGCTGATTCAATTAATAGAAAAAAGAGCCTACATCAATTCTCACCAGAATACTGACCATTCAAGAAATAGTAAAAACAGAATCTTTTTCCAATTAATTTTGGAAAATATTGTATCGTTTATTCCTGCTTTAGTTTTACAAGGTAAAATAGCATATTAAAATCTTTGAAAAGGCCTAATGTATAGAAAGCTTCTTTTAACCTTGATTAATATCCTTGATAACTCGAGATGGCTTGTTCGGGGGATATTGATCTGCATTAAATAATTTAGCTGTGCCTAAATTCTTTTATCCTTAACACCAAACATTCCTCAATTCATGTTGTCATGACTTTGTTAAATGAACATTTATTAAGTAGAGCCCAGTCGGGGTGTTGGACAGCAAAGGGGAAGTTAAATAGAGAAGTTGATACTGACAGGCCCTAGAGGAGATACTCACACAACTGGAGAGACCATGTGACGAGGTCAAGGCTGAGTGCAGACAGAGGGTGGGCCAGAGCCTGCAGCACATGACTGCATTAGGGTTCATGTGTAGAGTGCCTAGGAGTCACTAAGGCTAAGGCTAGATTTGTCAATTCAAACAAAAAATAGTGGGGTTTTAGTAAGCCTCCTAGAAGGTTTTCTAAGGGGCTCATCAGGGAAAGCCTGGGGAGGATGCTCATCATAAGGGCATTGTTGGGAAAGTCAGTACCAGGAATCTACTTTTACTTGTGAAATTGTGGCTGTTGTCTAGATCATGGCTCAAAGGAGAAGCTGGTGTCAGTTCAAGGCCCCTGTAGGTCACTAGGTTGCACAAAATGGATTCTGCCAAGACAGCACTACTGTAGTTTAACTAATATTCAACAGATGTCTTTTACTGACGTCTCTCAAATTATTATTTATATACCTCTCACTTAAGATACTATGTCTCTTGAGGATGTCCGTTAAATACAAGTTTCAGCAAGCATTATTATTATTTCTTTTAGCAAGCATTATTATTATTGTTACTATTTTTTTAGAAGAGAACAAAGCCATCTGAGAGTAACACACAAGACATAAAATATTGACACATTTACTTTTCCAAGCCGGAAATCTGGGGTTTATATACAAGTTTTTTTCCCATCATATACTGCATTCTTTCAACCTCTACTTTTTATTGATTGTACCTCAGAAATATTTAGTGCTGTGTTGGAGCTGGCTGGTGCGTGCTCAGGAGAACTGATTATGTGCACTTCTTCCCAATTCTGCATTCAGTGATAATTCAGTCTGAAGTTGATAAGGTAATTCTAAATTGGCCATGCTGGGGCATTTGTATACCACAGAAGCTGCCAGATGGTCCAAATCAGGCATTGTTGTGAGCTAGTTCATCATTTACCAGCATACCACTATAAATATCTTTGTGCTCTGCTCATCCTTTGCATTCTTAGAGCTCAGTGCAAGTTCAGGCCTCCTCATGTCTTACCTGGAATAGTGCAACATGGGCCTCATCATTTAAGTTTATTCTCTATGTGACTATCCTATGCTCCTTCTTAAAAAAATAAAATTAATTAATGAGTAAATGAAACATTTCTTCATATTTTTTTCTGTTTAATTCCTTAGCCTGCTATCTATAGGTGATATCTAAACTACTTAGCAGGTCTGAAAAGGCCCATTATAATTTGGTAACTCCTTCATTTTCAGTTTTGTAATTTTCTTTAATGACTGAACTTTTTATCGTTCCTGAAATGGTTCTGCTTGTCCAGTCAAAATGCTCTCTCATTCATCTGTCCAAGTGGTAGGAGGCTCATCTTTCAAAACATTTGAAATATGATTATCATTTCTGCTCTGCTAAGTATTTCCTGAATAGCCTGACTTGTTAAATATTCCTACCTGTCTTCATCCACAATTTCATATCATTTTAAAATCTCATATAGAACTAATTAAACTGAATTATAATGATCTGTTAATATGGCTGTCCTCTCCATTAGATTCTGAGTTTACTTACACCTTGATAGGTAGATACCTCTTGAACTGATGGATCCAAAGCCAAATATTCTCACTACTGATGGTAGTAAGTTGGAGGAACAGAGAAGGAATATTAAGGACAAACTTGACAGACCTTCTCTACAACTTTGTCTAGTACCAACTCTTTATAGTATATGATGAAACACAGAGAATTTGGACCAACACACATTCCTTCATAAAATAAGCAATCTCATTTAAGACATAGGCATTTAAACTGGGCTTATGAGAGATTGTGAAGTAAGGGTGATTAATGCAGAACCAAATTACTTTAGAGCAGGCAAAACAGTGGATGCTTATAATGGATTCTTCTAGTCATATGTCATTTGAAAAGCTCATATTTTCAAGAAGAGAACAGAAAGTGGGTTGAAGGGAAAATCAGAAAAGGATTTCTCTTTTTAATCTAGGATTAATTCTTTTATAGGGTGAGGGTATATATGGTGGATATTGATTCATAACTCCATTTAATGTGATATGACACACATGTTTAAAAGCAATTTCTTTTAGCCGCTTCCAAAAGCTGCCTGAAATCCTATTAAGGAAAGAATCTCTGAAGAAATACATCTTACTTGCTGTAAAGCGTTTACAAATACAGGTATCTCAGAATAATCCTGCCTCTACAACAAATGTTATCTCTAATGCAATGTTATGCTGAATAGTCATAAGCTGCTTTACCTCCAATTCTACAGAAAATGTATTTGGAAGAACACAGTATATCTGTGCCTATGATACTTTTGACTAAATTGAAAACCGTGTATAGAAGAGAAGAAAGATCATTATCTAAAGTGATGCTCATTCATCCAGAAAATATTTACTCAACATCCCTGTTAGGCCAGATACTGTTTCAGGCCTTTAGGATAAAATGATGATGACAAAGAGGCAGAATTGTTACTCTCTCTGGCAGACAGATATTAAATAATAAAGATGCACTATGAAGGAAAACTATGACCCTTTGAGGGCATGAATAGATGAAAGTATCATAAGGACTGAAACTATTATTACAATTTGGTGGCTTTTTATCTTTGAGAGAGAGAGAGAAAGAGAGAGACTGAGCACAGGTAAAGGTCAGAGAGAGATGGAGAGAGAGAATCCCAAGCAGGCTCTGCACTGCCAGCACAGAGCCCGATGTGGGGTTTGAACTCACAAACTGTGAGATCATGCCTTGAGCCGAAATCAAGAATGGGATGCTTAACCGATTGAACCACCTAGGCACACCACAATATGGTGGCCTTTTTTAAAAAAATGAGGCAAAGTATAGTCTCATGCAAAGTCAACTGGAAGAAGTCCCAGAAAGTAAGAAATTCTGATGCTTCAATTTTATTAATATTGTTATGCCCAGAATTCATGATCCCCAAAGACCACCAGGGAGGTGGTCCACCTCCAGGGTTTTGCAAAAGCAAAAGAGCCTTTATTCGAGCTAGCTTGAGCTCAATCCCCTACCTGCACCGACTCAGCAGTGAGATACCGGGGAGAGAGAGAGAGTTTCAAAAGGACAAAGGTTTTATTGGGGCCTAGGGGCAGTTGGTGAGGTAATGGCTGTGGCCTCAGCCGATTGACTGGGGAAGGGTCGGAGTCCTGTTAGCAGGTCGCAGGGTGTGTTTTGATAGGGAAGTTTGAAAGGGTGAGCGGGAGGTTACTCAAGGCGAGGAGGCAGGGTCAAGGTGAAGGACACAGAACAAGATGGAGTCAGCCAGCGTAGGCCCACCCTTTCAATATCACCATTCACCTCTGCTCAAGTGTATGTGACAAAACAAGCTGATTTACAGAGTATTATTCCAGAGGACCAGGCACAGTATCTGAAAGAGTATGTCTGATATTATAGAAGACTCTTGATCTGAAATGAGAGAAAAGAATGTGTAGTAGTTAATTGATAGTGTAAGGACAGGGTAAAGAGAGGAGGGATAAACATTCCAGAATACATAGCTCAGTCAGTGGCACTATGTCATTTGAGAACATGATACCTTCTGGGAACTAAAGATTGGATAATTTGACCAGATCATAGAGAGTAGAGGGACAAGGGTGTCCAAGAAGCTGGGAAATTGGTAGTAGCTAAAACATAGCCACGCTAGATTATGTCATCATTTCCATCCACCATCCTACCCTCTATAACTTTGTTTAAAAAATATAAGTAGTTCAGGGGCGCCTGGGTGGCACAGTCGGTTAAGCGTCCGACTTCAGCCAGGTCACGATCTCGCAGTCCGTGAGTTCGAGCCCCGCGTCAGGCTCTGGGCTGATGGCTCAGAGCCTGGGGCCTGTTTCCGGTTCTGTGTCTCCCTCTCTCTCTGCCCCTCCCCCGTTCATGCTCTGCCTCTCTCTGTCCCAAAAATAAATAAAAACGTCGAGAAAAAAATATATATATAAGTAGTTCAGGTATTGAGTAATTAGGATATCTCCTTATGTGGGAGATAGTCTTGACTATCACTGGGATTTAAGTCCCATGGACATCTACTTTTTTGCTTCTCCTTTCTTCAAGAATGTGGAGCTGTTTGAAATGTTTTTTAAAATTTTTTAATGTTTTATTTTATTTTATTGAGAGACACAGCATGAGCAGGGGAGGGGAAGAGAAAGAGGGAGACACAGAATCCAAAGCAGTCTCCAGGCTCTGCGCCGTCAGCACAGAGCCTGATGAGGGGCTTGAACCCAGGAACGCGAGATCATGACCTGAGTGAGCGAAAGTCTGATGATCAACCAACTGAGCCACCCAGGTGCCCCGAATGTGGACTTGTTTGAATTGCATTATTCTGTTTTATTCCCATGTTTCATTAAAACATTTTTTAATGTTTATTTTGAGAGAGAGAGAGAGGGGGGCAGAGCATGAGTTGGGGAGGGGCAGATAGAGTGAGACACAGAATCCAAAGCAGCCTCCAGTCTCTGAGCTCTCAGCACAAAGTCCGATGCGGGGCTTAAACTCAAGAGCCCTGAGATCATGACCTGAGCCAAAGTTGGATGCTTAACTGAATGAGCCACCCAGGAACCCTTCCTATGTTTTATTTAAGGAAGTGTGTGTGTGTGTGTGTGTGTGTGTGTGTGTGTGTGTGTGTAATATCTCTATATTAATTTGGTTTGTATTTTTGGGAGAACCCTTACCTTTCCAGATCAGTGATTCTGATGCTCATATTTTCCTATTTTTATCAGAGTTAATGGAGTGTCATTTTCATGCTGCAAGTTTCAGAAAAGTGGAACATGGTCTTCAATGACAGAACTCCAAGCATTCTGCTGTGTCCATGTAACCACATCAAACAACAAAAATTCAACGGGGTAGATTTAAAGATCTAATTGGCTTTATTAAGTAATTCGTGAATGGGGCAGCATCCCATCTGGCAAGTAGGGAGGTGCTCCCAAGAGTTATACAAAACAGGTTTTTAGGTAGGAAGGTAGTGTGAGGAGTTATTAGCAAAAGAAGAGAAAGAATTTTTTCAGGCAGTGGCATATTCCCTTAGGGGAAATGCAGGGAGTCTCATCAGGAAGTTTACTTCATCTTCCTTTGGGGGAGGGAGGTGTTAGATAAGAGGACCCACGTGACAGATTACCTCATTGGTGCTTACCAGAAAATTTCTGACTGACTAGTTAAGACTACACTTTTGGGAAGGTTGAAATTGCACTTAGGTATTAAACCCCATTTTGGAGACTTGTTTAAGTGACACCATTTTGGATCCCTGGTTTTCTTTTTAACACCCCCTAAGCATTAGCGTTTAGTGTGGGAGAAATATATAGTTTGTCTTTTCCTGTACTATTGATTTTAAAGTCAGATGATTTTATTTTTATATTTTTAAGAGATAGGCTTTAACTGTGATATCAGTATTATTATTTTTTGTTTATTCAACTCTTAAATGTGAGTACTTATAGCTACCAAACCCTAAAAAGATTTTTGTAAGCTTCAATGGAACTAAACTATTCATTCATTCACTGGTTCATTCATTCTATATGTATTGTAAACTTACAAATTTTCTTCTTACTGTATTATATTGAATCTAATGCAAAACATACCATTATTCCATATGTCAACAAAAAAATAAAAAAATAAATACTTACAATTATAATTTAAGATTTTGCTAAGTATGAGATGTGTTGGGGTTTTAGATATATTAAAAATATAGTTTAGAATAGATAAAATATTAGAGTATTGACATCTAGGATATGCAGACAAACTACTCCTGTTTCTGATAAGTGCATGGCAACATCCTAGTTCCAAATTGAGCCACCTTTTTCCTTCAAAGCCAGAGATGTAAAAAAGAGATTGAAAACAATTAAACCTTAAAAAAAAAAAGCATTAAAAAAAACACTTGTTTTCCACCTCCTGTGTATCTCCTGTACTATTCATACAGATCACTTCACTTCTTGTCATCAAATATGTAGGCAGTTTGCCCCACACCAAGCAATTCTCTGACAGCAGCTGGGTATTCTAACAATTCAACTCAGTTCTGACACTATCCACCTGGAGATAATACCAGCTCCCACTGTTCAAGGTCTCAGTCCCATAAAGTGGTAGAGCCCCTCCCTAAGGAATGTGGTGGAGGCCTCTTCTGAACAAAGGAAGGCAACAGGCAATGTGGCCCAATCAACTCCAATACACAAATGCATACCTCTGACTCAACTCTGTAACTTGGACTATGTCCAATCAGAGTATATGTCACCATATAGGGGAGACATATAGCGCTACACCCTGATGCGCTCAAGGCTCAGTTTTGTGGGTACAAACCTACCGAGCCCGTGCCAGCATGATGAATAAAGTTGCTTCCTGGATAGAAAAGCCTTGGTGTCCCAACTCTCTGTGCGAGAATCCTGCTACATTTCTTGGGGGCTTGTCTCCAGGATTCAGAGATGGTGTGTTTCCACCTCCTTTGTCCTGGGGTAAGAAACTCTGAGCACCAGGAGAAGTGATCTTGCCTGATTCCAGTGGACCACTTGATCCTTAGGAGACTAGCCCCTCCCAGCATGCTGGGAGGAGGGCCTCAGATGCACAAAGAAACCCAGCCAGGCCCAGGAACCAGCTCAGGGAGCACTGCCTGTCACACAGGTAAGAACATGGGTTTGTTTTGGTAGACCTGGTAATAACTACACCATCACCTGGGTTATGAGAGATTCCCTGACATGTGTTTTTTCAATATAACTGATAATTCTCACAGACTTAGAACTGATATATGACATTTGGGCATAATTGGACAAAGTCAGGGTCTCTCACTGATTGTTTGACTGGTTTGGAAATTGGAGACATTATTTTAAGATGCCATCTTATTGGGCAGTATAATCTTTACTTTGTGTTTTTCTCTGTTTGCCAATGTGTGTGCTGCCTCATGCCTGCCAGCCTCCTGTAGAACCATACTGTAGGCCACTTGACCAACCTTTGGGTAGACTGTAACTGCTGTACCCCAAAACTGTCCCTTATCAGCTTGAAGAAGCCAGAAGGGTCATCATCCCTGTTCCCTAACAGCAGTTAGGGGCCCTATTCCAGGGGGAGGAATGAATAGGGAAAGGGTTAACATTAGGCAGGGAGAAATAAGGGAACTTCAGGGGGGCAGACTGCAGCTGCAAGTAGGAGGCTGAAGAAGCAGATGGGGTTCTCCCCTTATGGAATCCCTTATGGGTGCTCTCCCCCATTACCAAGGGCAAAAGGGGGGATCTAAATGAGATAGGCAATCTAGCCTTAAGGCAACAGATACAGGCCCTTGGCTCTACCCTAACCACCTTACACCATTGGGTTAGAGAGCGATTACCTGTGAGTCTGACCGTAAAGGCTCACCCCTTTAAACCAGGAGATGCTGTATGGGCGAAATAATGGAATATCCAACCCCTAAAACTCCTATGGAGGGGCCCATTCACTGACAATTTGTCCACCCCTACTGCTGTAAAAGTAGCCGAGGTGGGTTCCTGGATTCACCACAACAGAGTAAAGCTGGCAGCTCAAAACTGGGAGTGCATTCCTGATCCTTTAATGCTGTGCAAGCTGACCATATGGAAGAAGCAGTCTACGACTCCAGAGGCTCTGGGAGACTAATCTATGCATAGCAGAAGCTTGAAAAATCGACGGTCTGGTGGAACAAACAGACTGTCCTTATTTTCTCCATGTTTCCTTACTGTGATGTATTATCACTCATTGTTTTTTGCCGTTATTGTGATTCTTGCTCTACTTTTTGCCGTAGGATTGGCAGAGGCCATCCCAGCTAGCTGGGAATGTGGTGAGAGGTTTCTGTTAGCATTCACCTTCTTTTTGTGGATAGGATGCTTTGTTGGTATTGGTTACTTCTAATTTGGATCCCTTCTGTAAACCTAGATTCCTCATCATGTGACCCATGTGTTCGCATAACCACGTAAGGCCAGGGAGTTGCTTGGACCTTACTAAACCATACCCACTTCTCAGGCCAGCGAAAGATCCTGGGGACCTGAAAACACAATAAGACCACTTATTCTATCTGCCAATGCGAGAGGTCTGCCACACTACTCCCCAACAGAGGAATGGCTAGAGGTCCAGAGTCGCTCCAAGACTGGCACTGCCAGTGTGGGCTGACTAATTAACAAAACTATAATTACCAATCCAAACTGGCCGGTGTCTATATTCTTTGATGTATGTGCAGCCATAGGTGACACATAACCATATGGTTTGCCATGTGGAGGTCAGACATGGGAATGAGAGTACCGACTCAACAATAAATATATGTATGAGGAGTCTGGTACATACGGTTCCTGGCCCCAGGCACCTGAATTCTTCTGTCCTTATTGGGGCTGTGTCACATGGACCACTGGCAGACTAAACACAAAACAGCACTCCTCCAAAAGGGTGCTGTTGAGTCAAACTGCCAGTTGGGAAGCTGTAACTCCATTAATTTTACCATCCTTGACCCAGGAGTCTCAAAATGGAAAATAAAAAACAACCAGATTGGTATATTTATCTATGGGAGGGGCAGAGACCGAGGAACCATGTTGTATTTCAAGAGAGTTACTGTCACACATAAGGCCATGACCCACCAGGTCTTTCATTCCTTTTATGAAGAAATGGAAAAGGGTCTTCCTGTCTCTTTCACAATGAAAAATATGTTTCTAGCCCCAGTAGAGACTATAACCCAGACTCTAAAGATCTCTTTTTGTTATGTATGCAGGGGAACTAACATGGGGGATCAACGGCCATGGGAGGCTAGACAATTAGATCCACAGAAACTTTATACTGGAACAGAATACCCCAGTCCTACTACTGGGGTTTGGCTCCTCCAAACATCAATTATTGGAAAAAAACTGCCTTGCCTGGTGGGAAAGGAAGCTCATAGTCTCTGTTGGAAGCTTAACATGCCTAGGCCAAAGATTCTAGAACTCAGCCACCCAAGAAACCCAATGGTGGGTGTCCCCAGAACACCTTGAGCCAGATCCCTACCACCTATCTAATTTCTCTCATCTCCGAGAGGCCTTGGACAATGTCAATGAAGCCATTGAATGGCGGGCCCCAGGTGGAATGTACTGGATATGTGGAAGGACAGCGTATACTTCCTTCAGGCTGGTCAGGGTCATGTGTACTGGGAACTATTACTCCATCTTTCTTCCTGATTCCACCTGCCAGAGGGGAACATTTGGGAGTCCAAGGGTATGGGGACAGGGAGACTCAAAGGAAAAGATGTGCCCTACAAATTGGCAATTGGAAAGATGATGAATGGTCTCTAGAGTGTATAATCCAATATTATGGCCCTGCCACCTAGCAGAGGATGGGTCCTGGGGCTACTGCGCTCCCATTTACATGCTAAACTGCATAATCAGACTGCAAGCGTTTGTAGAAGTTATAACCAATGAAACTGCCAGAGCTCTTAACTTACTAGCCAAGCAGCAAACCAAAATGCACAATGCTATGTATCAAAATTGCTTGGCCTTAGATTACTTGCTTGCTTCTGAGGGAGGAGTTTGTGGAAAGTTTAATCTGAGCAACTGTTGCCTACAGATAGGTGATGAGGAGAGATGAGGGGATCACAGATCCAATGAGAAAGGTTGCTCATATCCCAGTCCAGACCTGGGGAAGGTTGGAAACCTGGGGAGTTACTAGGAGGATGTTTTGTTTTGTTTTGTTTTATTTTTGTTTTTGTTTTTTTTTTATAAAACCCTTGTAGGTATTATTCTCTTGATTTTGGGAGCTTGCTTAATACTACCTTGCCTAGCTCCCCCTGGTTACATGGTCTGTCTCCAGCTTCACTGAAGCAATGGTCTAAAGAAAAATGGCCATGCATGTGATGATGTTTGGGATATATAAACCTCTAAACCAAGATGATACTCTTTGACCCAAAATAGGGAGTCCAAGCATCAAAGGGGTAATGTGGTAGAGCCCCTCCCTAAGGAATGTGGTGGAGGCCTCCTCAGAACAAAGGAAGGAAACTGGCCCAGACAACTTCTATACACGTATGTGCAGCTCTGACATGACTCTAACTTGAACTGTGTCCAATCACACTATATGTCATCATATAGGGGAGACAAAGAAGTAGAAATTGTATAAAAGGCTACACCTAGCTGCTCTCAGGGCTCAGTTTTTCGGGTACGAACCCACTGAGCCTGTGCCAGCATGATAAATAAAGTTGCTTCCTGGACAGAAAAGCCTTGGTGTCCCATCTCTCTGTGTGAGAATCCTGGGACACTAAGACTGTCCCCCACCTTACTTCAGATGACAATCCCAAGTCTAGTTTTCCACGTATGTTTCTGACTGAGGGACTATAAACCAGAGATTCCCAATACTCTCTCCTCAGGTTTGATTAATTTGCTAGAAAGGTTCACAGAATTCAGGGAAAAATGTACTTACATTGACTGGCTCATTAAAGGACATGATCAAGGATAAAGACAAACAGCCAGATGAAGAGATACATAAGGCAAGGTCGAAGGTTCCAGGGCACAGGAGCTTCTGTCCCTGTGGCATTGGGGTGCATCACCCTCCCATTGTGGATGTGTTCAACAAGCTGGAAGCTCTCTGAACCCTAGACTTTTGCAATTTTTATGGGGGTTTCCTCATGTAGGCATGATCAGCCATTAACTTCATTTCCAGCTCCTCTCCGATCTCTGGAAAACCAGGATAGGAGCAAAATTTCCAGGCTTCTAATCATGGTTTGATCTTTTTGGTGGCCAGCCCCATCCAGGGGCCCACCCACAGTCATCTCATTACACAAAGGGAATTCCTGTCACTAAGGAAATTCTAAGGGATTTAGGGGACCCATGTCAGGGAGCAGGCTCAAAGACTGAACATTAGGAGAACAGTTGCTCCTAGGGCTCTTATCACTTAGGAAATTACAAGGGTTTTAGAAGCTCCATGCATGGAACCAGGGGCAGAGACCAATGTACAAGATACATATTTCCTATTATCACACATAACCCATTTCTTTGTGTTTTTTAAACCCAACAGCTAACAAATACACATACATGGCACGTACGTGGCCAAGAATACCTAAATACAGCAGAATTGCCAAAGAATCCTAAAGAGGTAGATTCAGTGGGACTGGATAGGACATTAGGCAGATCTTAGAAATTATATCAAATATTCACGTCCAGTAGGACATGGCCCAACCTTGAGTGTGAATTGCTTTTGAACAGGTTTGACCACAAACAGGCAGGGATGTAGGTATCGTAAGCAGAAAGAATTAGGGGTCCCCAGAAAAAGAAAGAGAAATCATCTAAAACCCCCAGCTATTTTCCATGACCTGTGTCTTACAGGTACTTGCCCAAGCATACCTCTTGCAGAATTTCCTAGGAAGTATCAGAATTACAAAGAGATGCAAAATGCTTTTAAAAGAATAAAGGGAATGCAAAACTAACAGTCCCTAATAAGTCTGGAAATAGCCTAACCATATCAGAGACAATAATCAGTGGTAAAATTACTAGTGCTATTTCAAAAGTAAGCAAGACCCTGCATTCCTCACCTAAGATAAGGAGACCAAGACCCCACCCAGTTTATACTGGCTCTTGGAGCATGCCCTTAGCCCCTTCTTGTCCAACAGTTGCTTCTGCTTCACTATAATGTTAAAGTCTTCACACCAGGAGGAGAACAAGCTTCATTAACAGAACATAAGATACAGGTACAGATACCTGTGCAACCTTATGCCCACCTTTACATGCCAAGACAAAACTCCCCTTTCTAAATATTCATTCTCAGCCTAAATAAACAGAACCCCTCACCCCTGTTCAGTGAGTCACAGCTTTGAAGTTATTCCCCCTGATCTCCTTATGTGTTGCAAATAAAGTTTCTTTCATGTGACAACTCCACCTGGTGTAGTCTCTATCTGTAACCCACTGAGGAGCAAACTCATGTTAGTTTGGTTACAGTATCAGGTAAACAAAGGAGAGATGGAAATAAAGGTAGAGCTAGAGAGAGTGGGAACAAATACACAAAGTGCCCAGGAAGCATACGTGTGGCATATTTAGGAAGGTACTTTTTATAAAAGAGAGAACTTCCTCCTTTTTTTCCTAAGTTTATCTATTTTGAGAGAGACAGAGAGCATGGGATAGAGAGAGAGAGGGAGAGAGGGAATTACAATCAAGCTCTGCACAGCCAGCCACTGGGATGGGGCCCTCAGTGGTGGTGGCAGTTGTCTGGAACAGTCCTTGGAACCCAGTTCTGTGGAGGGGAGGGCAGGTATGCCGCCTGCATGGGGGGGGGGGGGGGGGCAGCCAGCAGAGGGATGGGTGTAAAACACACAGACACACCCAAATCACCTCGATCAAGTTCAGGAAAATACGGCCTGCCTGCCAATTCAGACCCTTCACCTATGTTTGTAAATAGCTTGACTGGAATATCTGTGTACCTACTGCTTACAGTTCTTTTTGCACTGCAACAGCAGAGTTGAATATTTGTGACCGACATTGTCTGACACACAAAACCTAAAGTATTTACTATCCAACTTTTACAAAAAAAAACATTGCTGATCTCTGGTCTATACAAATAGTTTCACACCAGAATTTAGGAGTCTGTAAAGTGAGTTGAAATTCTTGAAAATATTGAATCCTTGAAAATATTGTTTATGCAATAATTCTATTGTTGATAATTTTGAACAACCACAATGTTAGCTACTAGGCCATAACAGTTTCTACTTTATTAGTTTATGTGCATGAGCAGAATATTATTTTTTCTTAATTTAGAAGACTTAAGACCAATTAGTTATATTACATTATTAAAATGGGGACACCTGGCTGGCTCAGTCCAATGGTTATGCAAATCTTGATCTCAAGGTCATGAGTTTGAGCCCCCCATTGGGTGTAGAGATTACTTAAATAAATAAATGTTAAAAATAAAATAAAATAGGGATGCCTGAGTGGCTCAGTCGGTTAAGCATCTGACTTCGGCTCAGATCATGATCTCGCAGTTCATGAGTTCAAGTTCTGTGCTGACAACTCAGAGCCTGGAGCCTGCTTCAGGTTCTGTGTCTCCCTCTCTCTCTGCCCCTCCCCTGCTCATGCTCTGTCTGTCTCTCAAAAGTAAACGTTAAAAATTTTTTAATAAAATATAAAATAAAATATTAAAAGGTGCGTTTTACCACAATCAGATAGAATGGCATCAATTCCTTGAAATGTAAACTTTGTAAGCCCCCTTTCTAAGTCTCTAAATGGGCCAGGTAGCTGTTGCCGAATGATGGAAAGCAATTCTTTTTTACACTTCAACCAATTTCAGGACAAAGAACAAAACCTCTGCAGCATGTTCCTCACCTGCTTTCTCAGGAATGGAGAATAGGTTTTTACTAAATATCTCCCACCCAAGCTACTTTCCACCAGTATCAGCCTGCTGAATCTGCTTCAATAATGTATATTTTATCCAGCCCTTGAATTATGTCTCCACAACAGTATATAAGCAATAATTTAACTTTCCAAAATAAATATCTTGAGCATATCTCAATGCCACATTTTCTTCTTATTTTTCTTTCATGTTTGTGATATAGCTACAGAAAAGTAAGCTACCATCTCCTGTTCAAAACCTAGTATTCTTCTATATCTGATTGTAATACATAAAACACCTAAGGTGTTAGTATCTCACATTGAAAAAACAGGCTTTAAGAAAACAAGCAAAAGATGTGAAGAGAGCCAAAGAAGTTTCTAACCTAATAGAATAAATTTGGAACTTCCACAGAAAGTAGGAATTTCTGGATAAAATCTAGGGAAGTTTATCTTCCGGAATTCTGGTAAAGATGAGCTCTGGTTTTCCTTTACAGTGGCCTTTGTGTTTTTGTTTTAAGTATATGTGGCTACTTGTGCTATGGAATTATTATTCAATTTCTTTTTTTATTTAACAATTTTTTTAATGTTTATTTACTTTTGAGAGAGAGAGAGAGAGAGAGAATGAGACTGAGCACAAGTAGGGGAAGGGCAGAGAGAGAGGGCAACACAGAATCTAAAGCAGGCTCCAGGCTCTGAGCTGTTTGCACAGATCTTGATGTGGGGCTTGAACCAGGGAGCCATGAGATCATGACTTGAGCTGAAGTTGGACACTTAACTGACTGAGCCACCCAGGCGCCCTTTGTTTAACTTCTTAAGATTACATATAAAAATAATTTTAAATGCTTTTCTGTAAGTTTTTAAGACAATCTTACATGAAAATTACATCATTCTATTTAGAAATCTAGCTATATTTAACAAATATCTTGATTTTTTAAGTCAATTAAATTTTCTCATACATTTTAAACTATATTAAATATTTAAGTACTGATAAACCTTGGTCCTTTTTGAAGTCATTATAAATGAGAGTGACAGAAAAACCAACATTTCTTGAGTTCCACTTAAGTCCTTGCCTACTTCTTGGGTAACTTCTTTCAATTTTATGTTCTGTGTGAACATGTAAAACTGCTTTTATTTATTTATTTTTTATTTTTAAATTTTATTTATTTATTTATTTTTAAATTTACATCCAAGTTAATTAGCATATAGTGCAATAATGATTTCAGGGATAGATTCCAGTAATTCATCCCCTATGTGTAACACCCAGTGCTTATCCCAAGAAGTTCCCTCCTTAATGCCCCTTACCCATTTAGCCCATCTCCCCACCCACAACACCTCCAGCAACCCTCAGTTTGTTCTCTGTATTTACAAGTCTCTTATGTTTTGTCTCCCTCCTTGTAAAACTGCTTTTATTAATTAACAAAAAGACATAGTGCTGAAAAACCATGTTTTCTAAAATTATAGATGGTTAGAAACTTGACTAAAATCCAATCTGTAAGAACAGAATATCTGACTCTTGTCTGAAGGATTTGAACTACTTTGACAGAGATACACCCAATTTCTAAACCATGTTTACAACTTTCAAAAGAGATTTTAGGACACAATATTTCACAACTTGGTAATTTTATATTGAGTCTACTTTTCAGCTGAGTCTCATGGTAACCACGTTGATACAGCCTAATCTTGCTTTGAGACATCAAAATATTCCTCTTTATAAATTTTACCTGAACCTCTTCCCCAAAATTCTATGAGGTGATCTCTTCATTTGTAAGTGAAAAATGGAAGACATTCCATGATTCCTCTTAATGGGATTTTTAAAAGATGAATTTCTGTGTTATCTTTCCTGATCACTTCATCACTTAATTGAGCTCAACTGTATTTAAATTTGATAAGTTTTTGGATTGTTAAAAATCTGGGGGAACAGTACAATGCTCACTGATATTTAGATTATATGGAATTGTATTATGGTCATTCTAAAATGAGTTTTCTGTAATGAACTTAACAAATTCATTTATAATTTGTTAATTAACATAGATTTGAAACTACAGAAAGCACAATTGTACATACTTCAGATATATTAGAATAGCAATCATTTCATAAAATGTTACTGGAACAAAGAAATACATTTTAACTTGTAAATATAAATGTGATATATGCTAAAATTATTAAGATAAACTTCTATGAAAGAAAATAATCTTAATTATATTCTTTAGTATAGCAAAGTGATAGTAGCTTCAGTATCAAAGAAAAGGATATATGTAAGTACAAATTACTATTAAATCATGGAACTTACATAAGAAAAACTGGCACACAGATATACAACATTCTCATTCATTTATTCATATATTTACTCTGGATAACACACCACCAAGCCTAAACTCAGCATAATATTTTCAGAAACACTCACTTTTTAAGTCATTGCATAGTACAAATAACTAACGAAAATTACTGTGATAATAAATTCAAATCTATGTTCATTTCAATTTAGCGCCACCACCAGTTATTTAGAGTTTAAAATGATCCTTTGTTGGAAAATTATAACTGCCTGATAATAATTACTAGAAACCCAAAAACAAGAATACTATTTCAACAGAGAAATAAGTAAACTCATGAAAATTGCTCAAACATAGTCATGAGATAAAATAATTACTTTTTACTATATATTTTATGTAACATTACCAGATACTTGAGAGGTGGTCATTTAATGCTGTTATAGAAAAATGCAATGCTCCGAAAACAGTATCTGTGTTCCAGGCACAAGAGTTCACCTGGTATGGGAGCTGCCACAGGCTGACTCAAGTTGAAGAGTCCAAGCTGCCAGGTCCTCTGCTTGCTGGAATTGGAACATAACACGGGATAAATGGTGAAGTCTCCATTCATCAAACATCCCTCCACCCCTTTGTCTAAAACTGTGGGCACGTATTTGAATGTCCTCTCTATCTTGCCCTGTAAACTGCAGGCATCTTTTCATGGCATGCTAGAAGCCTGTGAAGCACCGCTCTAACTCCTGAGGTGAGAAAATTGTGTACAGAATTATACTTGGTTCTCTGTGCTACATTTCCCACTAACCTTAGGGAAAGAGAGTAAGTTAATTGTATGCAAGCCTCTGGAGTAATTAGGTATTAGTACTACAACAAGGTGAACTTCCTGAGACAGAAAGGAACATATAGCTATGAAACAGAAGCATCTGCCTTTGCTTCTCTTGGCTTTAAATTTATGCTCAAGATATTTGTATTAAAGTTAGAAAACTATCAGTAGGCATCATTTAAAATATGCTATGCCAAATTCCTGGATTTTTTTAAGATTACTTTATAGCATCTGACATCATTTTTTCCTCTAGTTTCAGCTTGATTCTTATTAAAAATATATCTGTACATGACATAGTTCTTATTCAAACATTTAACTTAATAAGGGTCATTATTTCCTTTTTCAGCTGAATCTCAATACCATGCAGCTCTTCAGAGGGGATTTTGTCTAGCACATTACTTTCCTAGAGCAAGACAACCCTGTAATATCCCTTAACAATCAATTAGATCTGAAACAAAGTCTGATATGGTGTTAATGGTTTCAGACTCTTAGATACTTTGAGTGAACAAGAACCTTAAAGATTTTTCCAGTAGGTATTAAATTTGAAAGGCACAGAAATTCTTACATCTAAATGCATTTTAAAAGGATGGTAAGGCTTTTTGCTAAGTGAAGAATAGGATTAGAATTTATATTTTTCATAATTTTCACTATTAGACATGTTTTACATACTTAGTTCATAATTAAAAGAAATGATATCCTCAGGATGCTTGGGTGGCTCAGTTGGATATGCATCTGACTCGATTTTGACTCAGATCATGCATGATCTCATGATTTGTGGGGTAGAGTCCCATGTGGAATTCTGCACTGACAGTGTGGAGCCTGCTTGGGATTCTCTCCCTCTTCCTCTCTCTCTGCCCCTCCCCTGCACATGCTCTCTTTCTCTCTCTCTCTCTCTCAAAATAAATAAATAAGCATTTAAAAACATAAAAATAATTATATTCTCATGCAGTGTACTTAGAATAACACATTTAGAGCATTTTGTAGAAACTGAAAAAATGAGGATGATTAAAAAATTTTAAAGGAATAAGGAATTTAAAAAGTTGAACATGTGTCCAACCAAAGTGCCATCAATTCCCCAAAGCAAGAATTGTGTTTATATTCCTTAGCCTTGTTCTTTGTTCTCTTCCACTGTCATTTATCAGTTTACATATCTCAGTGCTGATTATTGATTCAGTTCCCAAATTATTACCCAGAAGACCCTGACTATACTATTATAATATGATGGAAAAGACCAAAAATAACATTTAATGAGTATCTTCTATTGACATTTACTGCTTGGTGCCTTATACACATTATCCTATAAAAACCTCAGAGCCTCACAACCATTCTATGAGGTAGAGAAATAGCATATACCCTGCTTGTAAGATGAGAGGCAACTTTGCATAGTCATGGAACAGAGAAAATGCATAAATGCCTTGGGCAAAGAAAACAAATGCATGCATATCAGAGAATGAGGTTGAAGAGGTAGACAGGGCCAAATAATAGAGAAGACTATATAGTACATGTAAATAATTTTGGAACTTTATCTAAAAACAATGAGAAACCATTTGGAGAGTTTTATACTTGCTTGAAATTTTTGGATTTGCTTGCTTAAAACATGACTCTAATTAAAATGTGTAGAAAGAATATGGTGGGGACAGAATAAAATGCAAAAATCCAATTTAATATCTTAGATAAGTCATAGTTTTCATGGAGAAATAATGGTATCAGTAAACAGAGAAATGAGTTCATGTGTCTAAGATATATTTGGGAAACATGGACATTCTTTAGGATACTCTGTATTATAACTACCTATTTACATGTCCATTTACCCTTAAAAAATGAGATTTACTTATCGTTAAACACCTAATACCCAGCATGCTTCCTGGCACATTGTAGCTTCTCATGAATGATTTAACCCATGTCATGGACCAGCAAGCAGAGAGCCACAAAAGAGCCAATGTAATGCCCCCTGATGAACCCCGCTGGATCACGTGGTCCTTAGGTGGCTCTCGCAATGGGACCTGATCCTGTTTGCAAGTCCTCAAGGTTGTAGGGATTAGTATTTTCACTTAATGTGCTCATTCTGACTTCAACTTTATCTTAGGAACGAAAAAAAATCTTCTAACCCCCAATCTATTGATCTCGAGTTTGGATTAAAGCAGAAAGAGTGGTGAGCCCAAAATATGACTTGTATTGAAAACTATGTACAACTTAGTTGTAAATAATTAGGTTGAAAATTATTTCAATAAAAAACCCTAAATATTAAGAAAAAAATTAGGATAGTAAATGGATTTAAAATGATCCCACCTACTCTTTAGATAGATTACTCAACTAATTTAGCACAAGTTGTTTCAATCATTTTTCATATCACCATGAGGAAAGTTTGTTAGAAATGACATTGCTACTAAAGTCTGTTAGTAATAACAAAAACACAAATTTAGACCAAAAAACCTCTCATGATTAATATTTTTCAACAATTTTCTTTGGTTCTATAACATTGGCTAAAAGGCATAATTAAAAGGAATTTGAGCAACTGCACAGAAATAGGCCTTCCAATTGGTTCTACCAGTATACAAATTCCATCACCTCTGCAACTGAAAAGCAGAGTGTGTCTGGGATTCTGGGTGGCTCAGTCAGTTAAGCATCTGACTCTTGATTTGAGCTCAGGTCGTGATCTCACGGTTTGTGGGATTGAGCCCCATGTCAGACTCTGTGTAGACTCTGTGTTGACAGTATATATATATATATATATATATATATATATATATATATTCTTATTCCTTTGAGGGCTATTACTTTCACTAGTAACTGATTGAATATAACTTAACATTCACTTTTCACTTTTTTTTTTTTGAGTGTTTGTTATGAGTCAGAGACTATGCTCATGGTAGCCAACACATGATTCCTGTTCTTTTGGAACTGACTGTTCAGTAGAAGGCAATATGCAAACCAATATTTACAACATAATATAAAATCAATAATAGAAATGTCTGCAACCTGGCAAACATCCACCTTCAGTGGGCCCAGAAGTCATGTAAAATTTGTTACAGAATGTTAGCCATTTGGCTTTAACTTTTAACATAGGATCCATTCCAAATAGAAACTACATCCTATAAAAATTATAGTCTTTTCAACTCTATTACTTAGTAACAGAAAGCCCATGAATTTATCATGACAAAGTCACACTTTTTCTACCCCTCATCAGACTTTCTGTTCGCTACTTACTAGACAATGGTACCATGTCAATCTCTCACTGGTGTAGCAGAATCACAAATGCATACAAAAAAAGGAAAAATACCATAGTAGTTTTAAGTGTTGACAACGGATTTGAACAAAACTGATATGCTCACTGGTATTGAATCTGACGAAAGCATCAATGTATTTTGTTGTATTAACAAGTTAAGATGGATGTGTATGATGTGGGACATGCCAAAACCACCCAACACATTCCATGTTGTCATAACAATACTAGACTTAGTTGGTACTCCCTACCTTCTCCTGAAGATAAATGTCGTTTCTTCTTGGTTTGACTTAACTGGATCATGTCCTCATATCATGCCCTCTAAATTGTGTAAAGGCTTAAATATGTGCAAATGCTTATATGCATATATAAGACAGCGAGAGAGAAAGACATGAGAATTTTCATACAAAATCTAGGAATAGTAAAACACTATATGATTAGAGAAAATAACCTCTACCCTATAATTTGCTTTTTGTTTTTTATTAGTTCATATTTTTAACCTGTGATAAAAATTAAATTTTAGAGGAAATTTATGTATAAAAAGGGAATATGTCTATTTCATTAAAAAACTTATACTGTGAAAATAGTTTAGTAACGTCTAATTTTTTTGTGTCCTGAATTTAAATGCTTTTTTAAATAGTCAAGTAATGTTTGTTCAACAGTTTATTCTTTGATTCTTTCATTAAAATAAGGTGTTTTCTTATGGTACTGTGCAGTGAGCAGACAACTAAAAAAAAAAAAATATAACAGATGAGCCTGTGGAATTGAGTGAAGCCCCAGTTATTGTGCTGTGGATAGAACTTCATAATAAAAGTAAAATGCCAGGGAGGCTTTAGAGAACAACTTCATTACTGAATGTGGAAGAGAAAATTCAACCTTAGTAGTTGAGAATTATTTTCAGAACTACAGATGGCCATCATGCAGCAAATGTCACTCATTTTTGTTGTTTATACATGCCTTCAAAAATTTCCATAAAACCCCATTAATTAATTATTCCTATACCCAGTATTTGATTTATTTATAAACTTAAGAGTATTTTATACTTATTAGTTTGATTTTGACCTGACAAAATATGTGCATATTATATCTATATATATTTATGTAGCATATAGTAGAATATAAAGTGTGTATATGTATTCACATGCATATATATTTCAGATTTCTGACTTCTATTTTATTGGTTTTATCTTCCTTCTTGGAAGGAAGGAATCTTGATCCGGGTTGGCAGCAGTTTTGGTGTTTCATCAAAGGATGTTGATGTGTCTTTTCTTATTTGACAGAGATTACAACTCTTATCTTCCTCATCCAGAATTCCATGAGCACTCCACAAAAGCGGTGAAAGGCTGAAAGTTGTCATTGTTATAACTCTGCCTTTGTGTTTTGGCACTTTTGCTCTCAAATGTTATCAAATCAATGCAATCTAATGAAAGTACATTGCTAGTATGATCATGGTCATAGATAACTTGGCACTATGCACCACCAGATAACAGTGTGATTTATTTTGGAATACTGAAGAGTATGGTATGTGTCTGTACAGTGCCCTTTATACATCTGCAAAGTTGATTTGTGTCTATATAAAAGAATTAGCCAAGAAACCTTCATTCTCCAAAATAAAAAACATTTATATCTTCAACATATGAGTTCTGTTTCTTGGCTTCCTATGGTTCAGAATATAACCTCATTATACTTACTAGCATGGATAAAAAGTAATTTATTTTCTTAAAGTCATTAATTATGTTAACACTAAGAACAGTCTAAACATGAGATTCACTGTCATGTTTTTTGAAGTCAAATCAATTATTAAGATGATGGGTTTATGTATGTTTTGATTAGGTAAGAAGTTTAAAAAACAGAATCATAGATACAATTATAGCTGACCCTATTATTTTAAAAATTTGGTATTTATTTCATATGTAATCTGATATATGTAACATATACCTACATAATTTTTCTCTCTAAATAGTTTCAAACTATTCAAACTTTTTTTCAATTGTTTTTCATTCAACAATACAATGTGTTCATTTTTCTAGGTCTATAAATAATGTTTTTAAATTATCATAGACCCCCTACAATATTCTCCATGGAGAAGTGAAATAATAGCCATGATTGCAAAAAATATATTTGTAATATAAATATTGGCTCTATTAGTTTCTTCCTTCTTCTCTTCCCTCTTTTGCTTTTTTTTTCTATTTTATTGACTTATAAAAACATGAGCACAGCATAAAAGTCAAAAGGAACAAAAGAGTAAACAATGAGAACTCTGCTTCATATGCCTTTCCCTCACCCCTTAGTTCTCCTCCCCAGGGTTATTACTCTTCAAACTTTCTATCTGTCCTTTCATACATACTAGAAGCAGTCACAAACATCAATGTATAAAAAAGGGAAGTCCTCTTATTTGGGTATAATAGTATAAAAATTAAGAACATGGATTATAGAATAAGACTGGCTGGATTTAAAGTCAAGATTGGCCACTTCTCAGCTTTTTAAACTTTGGGTCTGTATGAAGTTTATATAACAGTCTGGGTCATCTTCAAATCTATAATTGGATATTATAGAGGGAAATATAGAGCAAAGCAGTATAGAAGTTTATCAGGCAGTCAATGTATATTTTTAATATATTATTTTCTAAGTTTTGGAATCCCTTACCAGCATTTTAAAATTTATATATTGTGGATTATTTACTTATTTTAATAAACTGTTCAGGGTTGAAAACTCCTTTTTATTCATAATTTTATATTATCTTTTTTTTAAGCCCCTCAGATTGTGTGAGTTTCTCATCCTACAGTTCTTGATTTGTCCCTGCCTATAGGGTATTCAAGCTCTGAGCTTGTACTTATTAACTCCCAATTCTTAGATCCACATTTGTAACTTCTCCAGATAATCTATATTAAGATCTGTATAGACAAGTTTAAGTCTCCCAGAAGCATAGAACAAAGAAAGCAATATGGAAATCTATATGCTGCTCAAAGACTTTTTTTTTTTTTTGGCCTCACATTCTTCACATATCTCCTTCTTCTCCAGAATGACTGGAGATTTAAGATCTCATTTAAAAAACATTTTTTTAATGTTTATTTATTTTTGAGAAAGAGAGAGACAGAGCACAAGCAGGGGAGGGGCAGAGAGAGAGGGAGACAGAATTTGAAGCAGGCTCCAGGTTCTGAGCTGTCAGCCCAGAGTCCTATGCAGGGATCGAACTCATGAACCATGAGATCATGACCTGAGCCAAAGTGGACGCCCAACTGACTGAGCCACCCAGGTGCCCCTAAGATCTCATTTTTATAAAAATTTCCCCAAGTGAGACAGATGCAAGTGCTTCAATGTGTGTTCCATAAATGCTGACCTAGGAATTCTTTGCCTGTACTCTAGGTCACTGAATCTCTTTGTCACTAATGGGATCTTGAGGCTCCTGCCTGACCCAAGATCTAGGTGATTGTACTTTCTCTTCTCAACTCTCTAATACTTATTGAGAAGCTACTATTACTGGATACTGTGCAAGGAAATTTTATCATTATTTTCCTCAGATCCTTACTCCAATTCTGTTATGGGTTGAATTGTGTCCTTCCCGCCCCACCCCCCCCCCCCCCCCCAAGAATATGTTGAAGTTCTAAGCCCTACTCTCTTAAAATGTGACCTTATTTGGCAATAGGATTGTTGCAAATGTAATTAGTTAGGATGAGGTCATACTGGAGTAGGGTGGGCCCTTGATTCAATGGGACTGGTGTTCTTATTGGAAGAGAAGAGACAGATAGAGACACACAGGGAGAGTGCCATGTGATAACAGAGACAAAATTAGAGTGATACAACCATAAGTCAAGGAATACCAACAATCCTGGCAAACCACCAGAAGCTAGGAAAGAGGCAAGGAAGGATTCTCCCCAACATGTTTCAGAGAGAGAGAGGTAATGCTGACACCTTGACTTACTACCTCCAGCCTCCAGAACTGAAACACTAAATGTCAGTTGTGCTAAGCCATCCAGTTTGTAGTACTTTGTTATGGCAGCCCTAGGAAATGAATACATTTTTTTTGTGATGGAATTTTATTTTCATTTTACCAAGGAGAAACTGGGACTCTGAAAGCCTAACAGGGGCACCTGGGTGGCTCAGTTGATTAAGCTTCCGATTTAGCTCAGGTCATGATATTACGGTTTGTGAATTTGAGCCTCACATCAGGCTCTGTGCTGTCAGCTCAGAGCCTGGAGCCTGCTTCAGTTTCCATGTCTCCCTACCTCTCTGCCCCTCCCCTGCTCACACTCTGTCTCTCTCTTTCTCTCTCAAAAATAAATGAAACATTTAAAAAAAATTTAAGAAAGCTTAACATAATTATTCACATTTACCATACTGATGGCAAATAGCATTGTCTGATGCCAAATCTAGTGGAAGTATTTCTTACTTCTTCTAAAAATATTTTTCAAAAATCTTTATATAACTCCTGCAATCTACTGTGATAAAATATGATAAAAAAGATATTCTATAAAACCTTTGAGCGGAATCTTAGATGCATTCTTCTCTCAACAATAAATAGCATTAGAGTGGTTTTTATATGAGTGAGAGAGAAAGTGCTAACATTCTCTGGTGTCTCTAATTGGATGCCATATGTTGAACTCTGTCAACCCAGTACGTCCCGCTGCCCTCTGTGACACCCGTTGAAATCAATGAGAATGCTAAAATTAAATCAGACTATATGTGCAGAAAGAATCATAAAAGCTGTATAATCCAAATACTCTGGTTAATGACTGAACACATGAAAAGCACAGTAGAACCCTATTTATAAAAATCAATACCAGTCCTCATTTGTAGAGGCAACCTTTAATGTCTTTTGTGTTAACATCAGTTTTGAGGGAATGTTTTATATGCATCATTTTTAGAAACACTCCAGCTGCAGGTTTGAAATAGAAATCAAAACACTCACGGGACTGTTTTGCTATGTATGAATGCAGATATAAAATGATATTTACAAAGTAAAAAATGAAAGTATATAGTTTAACAAAATGAGTTTCAAAGAACACTCTATTTCACTAGATTCATGCAGCAAAACTCATTTGTAAGATAGGCACCCCTAAAATGGGACTACTTTTGATGATACGCTGATGTCAATAATGTTATAATAAAATGTCTATATATGAAAAATGCTTAATTAAAAGTGGCAACATTCAAATATTCCTGGTTTAATTTTACTTTATTTAATCTTGACATATTTCGTAGAGTAAATTGGACACATAATTTTGCAGTATTAGTAATCTGTATCCTGGACAGTCCACTGCATATTGAAAACTTCCTAAAATAACCCGAATATATAATAGTGCCTTGATCACATATCATCTTCTGAAAGGAAATGAAGTCCTATAGATAATGTAATCATCAAAAGAAAATTTTGTGATGCAATTGCATCATTTTAATTTCATTTTCTGATAGATTCCTAACTTTTCAGTAAAAACTTTGCATCTTCTAGAAATGAATCTTACCAATTTTTATTTAATAGATTCTAAAATGAAAAAGGAAAGTGATTAGAAACAACACAAACTCAGCTGTGAGTGCACATAGATCATTTGCACTGAGGGAGTTTCTGGTCAATTGGCTTAACTATACGCGGTATGTGAGTATGCTCAAGTTATGTTCAGCCTTATTTTCCTACCCAGTTTCTTACTGGGTAAGAATGATAACATATTTAAACTAAAACTAGTCCAATTACTGTTAAAACTAGAGAACATAATTTAATGGATTGTATCCTGTTAACTAAGGGAAGAAATAATGTAATATAATTATATGTTATAATCTTATGGAATATGGATGGAATATGACACAATTACAGACCTGTTTCATAGCACATTATCTAATGAAACAAATACATTTTTTCCCTTGTGAGTTTTGAATGCATACATACTGATATATATCCTTTTTGGGTGTATATCTTTTGCATTGCTTGTTTTCTGTTTGGTTCTTAAACTAGAGTTAAAACAACCTTTAATTGTACCCAAGCATTCATTTTCAAATTCTTTGGACCTGGACCAGCCCTTTATTGTCTAACCTACCTTATGTAACATATCTTTAATTCAACATTTGTTCAGTGACCTCAGGTCAAGCTGAGAGTCATGTTGATTTCAGCTGTGTGGGCAAAACTCTTGGCCTCGCTGGTTGAGGTTGATTCTAAATTTGAAGGATGTTTTTGCATTTATAAATTAGTAGACATCTGTTTATGTGGAGCTATATATAATATGTTAAAAGAGTATCTAAATTCTCATAAGATATAAATTTAATCTTTAAATTTTTTTTATTATTTTACATTTACTTATTTTTGAGAGACAGAGTACTAGTGGGGGCAGAGAGAGAGAGAGAGAAAGAGAGAGAGAGAGAGAGAGAAAGAGAGAGAGACAGAGACAGAATCTAAAGCAGGCTCCAGGCTCTGAGCTGTCAGCACAGAGCCCGACGCGCAGCTCGAACTCACAAACCATGAGATCATGACCTGAGCTGAAGTTTGGAGCTCAACCGACTGAACCACCCAGGTGCCCCTTATGAATTTAATCTTAGATATCGGGAATTATTTTGGAAATGTCTGCAGTTTAAAAGGTTATTAAAGGGAAGACATGTTTGTCAGTAGGTTCCCTTAAAAGGATCCACCTATTTGGCGTATTTGTGAGTAAGTGGTTTGGCTTAAGCTCTAAGTATTGCTAGAAATTGGGAGCAACTGAACTGAGCCTAGGGTCAAGTTTACCATGGCTAGGATCCTCTATTACCATATTCAGTGGTGATTATGCTTGAAGGAGAGGACATAGATGCATCTGCATTAGAGGGTGTAGAGGATTTCTACTGTAAAATAAATTTTTGCTAACTTCTGTTGCCACTTGGTCCATTTCCTAACTGTAAATTGATGATAAGGAAGGGGATGTTTTAGGAATGGTATGGAAACAAGGCTTTTTGTTGTTATTTTTTCTTTATTTAATAATTTTCATTTTTCATTTTCATTTCTATTCGTATTCTTTGTACTTCCTCATTTATGTTTGTCTTCAAGTTTCTTGGCTTCCCTATATAAGTCAAAATATGTAGCCTAATAAAGCTTTGTCACCATACTGCCAATGAACTCAAGTGTATTTCTGAGAGTCACATTTTATCTATGTCAAGCTTCCTTAACAAAGGTAACAATTTACTCATGATCATTGGTCAAAAATGTCACCTGCAAGAGATGCTCATTTTAGTGGTGATACTGCATGTACGTAATGTATCCATAACTTTTGCTAGTATCTGAATTCATGCTCCAGTATCTGAATTCATGCATTCAAACAAGCTATGACTTCCACATTGAATTATTTTTGACATTGAAGTAATAGTGACATAAAAGCATTTTTAAAAATGTCAGTTCAGCTAGAGTTCTTAAAGTCTACTTTCTGTTTTTAACAGTGATCATTGTATATGGCTAACCCATTGTATATGGCTAACTCTAGATAACTACAAGTTTTATATGCTTGGGTAAGGGCATGGACATTAAAGGCAAAGTACTTGGGATGAAATCTCAGTTCTATTCACGGCTTAAGTGATCTTGGGAAGTCACATAACTTCATTGTGTTTCAGTTTAGGTATGAAATGAGGTTATTAATGGTACCTTTTTATAGTGCTATATAAATGCTAAATTTTCTTACTAGAATGAGATGATGACAAGATAGTTTCCTCTCTAAACTTCCACCAATTCCTACAATTCCTACGTATTTCTTAAGTTTTTGATTGTTTCTTTTATTCTCTTAATATTTCTAAATAACATGTGGAATATGCTATATATTAATTGTAGGTTTTTGTTGTTGTTGTTTTGTTTTGTTTTGTTTTGTTTGTGAGTGAGCATGAGTGGGGAGAGAGAAAATTTTAAGCAGGCTCCACACTCAGTATTGAGCCCAATGCAGGGCTCAATTCCATGATCCTGACATCAAGACCTGACTCAAAATCAAGAGTAGGACGCTCAACTGACTGAGCTATCCAGGCATCCTGGGTTTGGAATTTTACAAATTCACTTCCTATTGGGAAAGAGGAGGATTTTATCCCTTTTTTGATCTCTCTGCTACACACACACACACACACACACACACACACACGCACACACACACGCACACATACACACACTTGACCACATGTAACACAGCTCTACCATAAATTGGTTTAGATCAACAACCAATGTAATTATATTGTAAATATTCAGAGTTCAGTCCTGTGGCAAATAAGATTACATTTCTTCTTCTATGCAAGTTGCTCTTTTGCTTGGAACAAATGGTTATCTTTTTGTTTGTTTTCTTTTCTTTTTTTCTTTTTTTCCATTTGCTGAGTTTCTAAGTAACTGATTAATTTATGCAAACTCTCTGCTAGAAAATACTTACAAATATACTAACAAATATAGAATTACCAACTATATGATTTCTCACTTTAGGTTTGATGTGCAGGTGATTCTTTACCCATTTTGAAGCATGGGGCTTCTTTTTCTCTTCTTTTTCTCCTCTTTGATTCATCTGTTTTCTGGATGATGCTTTGTTTTAAGTCTTCATTTCGATAAAGTATTTCCAGTAGTCTCTGAGAGATTATGAATGGGAAATAAATTTGTGGAGACCATGCATATCTGAAAAAGTCTTTAAAGTCTTTACCCCAATATTTGATTGATAGACTATGGGATTCCATGTGAGAAAGAAGACTGAAAAAAACAAATAAAATAAAACATTGCTTTCTGGCTTCCAGTTTAGCTATTTAGAGTTACAATTGCTTTCAGTCTCCTAATGTTTTATAAATGCCATATTTTTATTTTACATATTTTGGAAGTTTTTGAGTATTATCAATTTCTCATTTCTGTTTCATCCAATATTTTAGATACTCTATGGTCAATTAAGTTTTGAGAAGTTTTCTTATACTATGTTATGGTGATTTCCTTACCATCCATTTATCTAGTCTAGCTTTTGGGAACTTTTATTATTTATTTATTTATTTACTTATTTATTATTTTTAAATTTTTTTAATGCTTATTTATTTTTGAGAGAGAGAGAGAGAGAGAGAGAGAGAGAGAGAGAGAGAGAGAGAGAACGTGAGTGGGGGAGGAGCAGAGAGGAGACACAGAATTTGAAGCAGAATTCAGGCTCTGAGCTGTCTGCACAGAGCCTGACACAAGGCTTGAACTCATGAGGCGTGAGATCATGATCTGAACCGAAGTCAGATTCTTAACCAACTGAGCCACCCAGGCACCCTTGGAACTTTTATTATTTGGGTGCTTATTTCCCTGAATTCTCTCAAATTTCCTTGATTTATCTCTGATATTTTTCCTTTTGTTTCATTTTTATTTGTTGTTTTATGCTGTTTACTGTGAGAATTTTCTCAAATTTATATCCAATTTTGCAGTTGAATTTTATCATATGAAAGCACATTTTTGCTCTCTTTTTGTTAATTTATATGGCATCCTGTTTTTATGTCATGAATATAATAACTTCTCTTATCATATGTGTGTTCAGAATTCTTTTTTGTTAGAGGTTTCATTAAATTCTTCTCTGAAATATCAGTGTGAGCATGCTCAAAAACTGAGGGTTGGTTTTTATATTAAGGGGCTTATTTAATTTATTAGTGGAATCCAAAATATCAGTATGTGTCAATTTATGTTTCTGTTATTTGTCAATATCCCCACAGAGTGGTTTTCTGGTATTTTTTTGTTACAGCAGATTCAAAAATTTTATGGTATTATAGTTTGAAGAATAAAGGGGGTTGGAGTATTTTATTTTGAAATTTTGATCTTAATTTCATATTTTCAGTGTGTGATTGGGGCCCTGTACATGAATTGAGTCTTCTTCAAGTACTCTACAGGTTCTGGATATGCAGAGTGAAGGACAGACCTTGGAGGTCCAACAGAGTTCATGCAGACTTTTAGTGTATACTCTGCATTCTCACTTTTGGGACATTTGCACTTTTTGAAAATTGCTTAACATTTTGACAATTTAGGGACTCAAGGTGAAAATTGGCCTGGGTCTATGATTTGTTTACAATGCAGGTATTTACTTTCATAGATCTCTGCTCTGTAAATTCAATTGCTCATCATCTTTATGCTTTCTATTTTATTCATTGATAAACCTTTTAATTAAAGTATAATATAAAGATAGAAAAAGATACTATCAAAACTCTATAGCTCTATGAATTTCCATTAAGTAAAAACATTCATGTATCCTTTTTCAAACATATCAAGGAAAGATAATACTGACATCCTTTGTGCTCCTGTTCCACTAACTTAATCTCTGTTTTTTTTTGTTTGTTTTGATTGTTTTCAATAAACTTTCTATCTTAGAGCAGTTTTTGATTTACAGAAAAATTGTGAAAATAGTACAGAGAGCTCCCATATGCCTTAAACACCTTAAAGTAGTATGGGGCATTTGTTACAATTAATGAATCAATGATGATACCTTATTATTATTAACTAAAGACCACACTTTATTCATATTTCCTTTAGTTCTACTAAATGGACTTATTCAGGATCCTATTCAAGATACCACATAATATATAGTTGTCCTGTCTCTTCAAGCTCTTTTTGTATGTGGCAGTTTCTTAAGAAACTTTTCTTTCTTTTTCTTTTCTTAATGATCTCAACAGTTTTGAAAAGTACTTGTCAGGCATTTTGTAGAAAGTCTTTCAATTGGGAATTATATGATGTTTTACTGATGATTAGAATTGAGTTACATACTTTTTGGAGGAAGATCACAGAGGTGAAGTGCCATTCTCATTACATCGTGTCAAGGGCACATGCTAACAACAAGACATGTCTGGCTGAAGTAGTGTTTGTCAGATTTTCCAATGTGTATTTGCCACACTGTACTTTTTGGAAGGAAGTCACAATGCACAACCCATGCCTAAGAAGTGGGGAAGTATGATCCACCTAGTTGAGGGCATACTATCTACAGGAATTATTCAGAATTCTTCTGCATGAGAGATTTGACTCTTCTCCCCAGTCATGTGGTCATTCATATGTTTATCAGTATGAACTCACGAATATTGTTTCAGTTTTAGCTACTGAGATTTCTTACAGTGGCTGCTGTGTCCTTTGGACATATTCCATCATTGTTTTTGTTTAGCACAGCCTTATTTTTTCAGCACTAAAAGATGTCCCAGGCTCATCTTGTATACTTCTCCACCCCCATTCTAGAATCAGCCATTTTTCCTTGAACTCTGGTTCCTTTAATTAGAGAAAGGCATTGGAAACTAAGTTCTGGGTACTTGTGTATCACTGGAGTGTCATTGCTTCTAGGTTCTTTCAGCTGACAAAGAAAGGTATACCAGCTGACAAAGAAAGGTGTGTATATAACACGTGTAAATATTTCTGAGCATTACCAATTTACATGAAGCGAAAATTGAATTCATACTGATGCTTCTGACTCTAATCCATCACTACATGGATTGTTTTACTCTCTTCCTCCCTGCTTATCTGTAACATCCAACTCTAATAGAAATCTAACTACCACTTATTTACTTAATTGTCTGATTCCATGTATAGCAGTATTAGAATTATTAATTCAGCTCCCATGAGAAATGACTTTACTAACTAGAGTATATATAGTTTCTTTTGCCTTTAGGCTTACAAATTCTACACATTTTGAAAAGTTACCATATCCTTCAACCTTCTTCAATGGAGTTGTTTCTTATATTTGTACTGTAGTTACATTGTCATATTCTGCATTCCACACTAGATGGTCAGATCTCCTGAAAGATATTTTAAAATTAGCACTCATTAAGGTTCACTTTTTTCAATGGATTTTGACAAGTGCATGGTATCACTTATTCAAAATGACTGAAAAAGAATTCCTTATATTTCACTGTCAGTTCTTCCTTCCCACCCCAAGCCCCTGATCTTTTTATGGTTGCTATTGTTTTGTTTTCCAGAATTTCATATAATTGGAGTTGTCTAGTGTATAACTTTTCAAATTGGTTCCTGTCTTTTTCCCACATGCATTTGACAAGAACCATATTGTTTTATTCTTAGTATCTCATCCTTTTTAATGCTGAATAGTATTCCATTCTATGGCTAGACTACAGTTTATCCCAGTCACCAGTTGAAGAACATCTTGGTTGATTTCAGATTTTAGTGATTTCAATAAAGCTTCTATAAACATTTATATTTTTCTGTGAACATAAGTTTTCAAAATAGGTGAGTAAATACACAGATGTATAATTGTTGGGTCATAGGGTAGACTTGCAAGAAACTGTAACAGTGTTTTCCAAATTGGCTGTATGATTTTGCAGTCCCACCAGTAGAGTGAGAGTTCCTGTAACTCCATATTCTCACCAACATTTGGTATAGCCAATGTTTTGTACGTTTGCCTTTCTAGTAGATATGTTTGGCATCTTACTGCTGTTTTGATTTTCAGTTCTGTAACGACAAATGATGTGGAGCATCTTTTCATATACTCATTTGCCATTTTGTGTCTTCTTTAGTGAAGTGTTCTTTCAGATCTTTTGTCCATTTCTAAATTATGTTGTTTATTTCCTCACTTAGAATTAAAATTTTTTTAATGTTTGTTTGTTTGTTTGTTTGTTTGTTTATTTATTGGGGGAGAGAGACACAGAATGCGGGAAAGGAGAAGAGCAGAAAGAGAGGAAGACAGAATCTGAAGCAGGCTCCTGAATCTGAGCTGTCAGCACAGAGCCCCACATGGGCTCGAACTCACCAAGGGTGAGATCATGACCTGAGCCGAAGTCCAACGCTTAACTAACTGAGCCACCCAGGCACTCCCTCATTTACAGTTTTGAAGTTATTTGTATATTTTGGATCCAATTACTTCCTCAAATATATATCTTCTATAAATATTTTCTCCTGTTTTGTGGCTTATTTATTTTCTTAACAGTGTCTTTCACAGAGAGCAGAAGTTTTGAATTTTAATAAATTCCAATTTAATGTTTTTTTATGTGTCATCTTTTTGTGTTTTATTGAAAAGTTCACTGCCAAGGTCACAGTCACATAGGTTCTTCTATGTTTTCCTCTGGAATTTTTATAATTTTGAATTTTACATTTAAGTCTATTATCCATTTTAAGTTAATTGCAGTGATGGATATATCTATGTCTGTGTCTAGATTCATTTCATGTGCATGTGTGTGTGTATGTATTGCATATGGATGTCCAGTTTTCCAACACTATTTATTGGAACAACATTCCTTTCTCCATTGGATTACTTTTACTTCTTTGTCCCGAAGGAGGTTGACTAGAAGTGTGTGGATCTACTTCTGGGAATCTATTTTTTTCCACGGATATATTTGTCTGTTCTTAGGCCAATACCACACTGTCTCAATTATTGTGTTTTGTAGAAAGTCTTGACATCAGGAAGTACTTGTCTTCCAAGTTTGTTCATCAGCATTTTCCTGGCTATCGTGAATTATATGTCTTTCTATATAAACTTTAGAATCAGATTGTCAATATCCACAAAATAGGTTGATGTGACTTTACCTGGATTGTATTGATCTATATAGAAAATTGGAAATAACTGACATCTTAGCAATAATGAGTTTCCCATGCAGTGAACACAAACAGTTCTTTAGTTTTAGGGTCTTTGGTTTCTGTCATCAGTTTTGTAGTCTTCCACATATAGATTCTGTACATGTTGTGTTAAACTTACACCTAAACATTTCATTTTTTGGTCCTATTGGAAATAATCTTGTGTTTTTAATGTCAAGTTCTAAGTTTTCATTACTGATATATAGCAAAGTCATTCATTTAAAGAAATTTTTTTTGTACATTACTCCACTCTTTCTTTGCTTGAGTGGTTTCTTATAAGGAATCCAATGTAATTCTCATTCTCATGTCTTTATAGTCAGGTGTTTATTTTCTTTTTTTCCCCTTCTGTTTTAAGATTTTCTCTTTGTTTTTATTTTTTATTTTTTTTCAGTTTGAAGGTAATGTACCTAGATTTCCTTTTTTTTGGTATTTATTGATATTATGTATTTTTCCTTTTTTATGTTTTTGGAGTTTTCAAGGTCTGTAGTTTCTTGTTCATCATTAATATTAGAAACCTCTTAGCAATAATTGTTTCAAATAATCTTTCAGCTGTGTTCTTTCTTATTCTGGTTCATTTAGAAGAGTATTTCACCTTTACATTGTCCTGCAGGTCTTGGATAGTCTGTTCTGTTCCTTTCATTCCTTTTCTCTCTTTGCCTTTGCTGTGACTTATCTAGAAGTTCATTGATTCTGATTCTATCCTCAAGTGTGTCCAGGCTATTGATAAGCCAATCAAAGGAATTCTTCATGTCTCTTACAGTTTTATTATTATTATTTCTAGTATTTCTTTTAGATCCTTCCTTACAGTTTTTTTTATTTCTCTGTCTACATTTCTCATTATTTGTACATGTTGTCTATTTTTTTTTGTTAGAACTCTACATATAAATCATAGATATTTAAAATTCTTTGTCTGGTAATTCCATAATTCATGCCTGAAATTCCAATGTCAGTTGGAATTATCTTAGTTTCTGATGTTTGTGTTGTCCCCTCAGACTGTATATTTCTTTGCTTTTCAGCATGTAATTTTTTTGTAATTTTGTTGTTGTTGTTGTTAAAAGCTGGAAAGATGCATTTGGTAATAGGAACTGAGGCAAGCAGAATTTTACTCTCTAACTGGGTCGTAATTGGGTAAAACTTGGGCTATGTTTAATGTTTGCTGTAGTTGTAGAAGGCAGAGACTTCAATTTCCTTTGGTGACCTTGTTTATGTCTCCCATGTGAATTTTGGTTTTATCTAAGAGCTCCTTCTTTAATAGAGTATATGCCTCATAGCTTTGTCAGCTGTAATCTGCAATTATTATACAGGAGACCTTTTGGTGTGGTGGCAAAGTGTTGGAGAGGGAAAGGATACCATAATCTTAAGATTAAACCTTAGTGCTTTAGTGGTCTCTGTCCTTGGGATATGAAATTCACAAGTATTTCTTAACTTTTTTCTTCCCTTCAGGTGAGAGAGGAGGTCTAGTATTTGGAGTTGGACAACGGTCCTTCCTCCAGGTCTGAGACAATTCTAGTAAAATCTTTTCCTTTGGAGGGTAGGCTTTTGTTATGAAGATCTTACTAGGCATATTTTAAAATTGGTACATTCCTCTTCACCTTGGCTGAAATATGAAAGGATTTTCTTCATATCTTCCCTATGAGGACCTGGTGGGACTCCTGGTGGTAAAGCCAACAAAAATGTAGCAGACTGGGCTCCAGACTATGTCATATCTGAGTTTGTTTCTGATGATTGCATTGTTCCTTCAGATGGAATTTTTTCTTCTTTTTTTTTTAGCATACCATGTAATTTTTTTTTTTGAAAATAGAAGTATTGAGTAATAGAAGCTGATGCAAACATACCTATAGTGTGAAGTCTGACTAGAGTTGAGCTATGTTAAATATCTGCCAAAGCTGTAGCCTCCAGTGGCTTCAGTTTCCCCTGCCATCTTCGATTTTGTCTCTTCTTTTGACTTTGTTCTTCCCGCAGTACTCCTCCTTAGAGAAAGTCCACCTCTTACATCTCTTTCAGCTGTGATCTATGCTGTTACATGGAACTGTTGGTGCAGTGCTAAGGTGTGAGGTGGGGAAGCACTCTACAATCCTTTGATTAAATCTCAGTCTTTTAGTGGATGGACCTGTGTTTCTGGTCTTTCACAGGTGTCTCTCCCCTTTCCCCATGCAGAGGAAGGAACCTTAGAGGGGGCTGAAGTGTGAGGAAATTCCTTCCCCAACTGGAGTAAAGCTCTGATAAAGTTTTTCTTTTAGATAGTAGGCCTTTTCAACAGAGCACATTCTGGGCATACTTCACAATGTTTACTTTTACTGTCTCCCTTGTTCTGGATCTTCACTGAGAGAACCTGGCAAGTTTCCTATATCCAGTAGTTTATCCACATGACCATTTTACTGTTTCTACCAGTTTGTAGCTCCAGTGGCTTCTGCTCTAGGTAATCAAATCTTGGCTGTGACCCTGAATTTGTCTGTTTCTTCCAAATTTCATGGTGGCAATTTGCCTCTTCAACCTCAGTTTTCTGGTGGTCCATGAAAGGTAATTGATATTTTTGCTTGTTCAAAGCTTTATTTTTGTAACAATAAAAGGGAAGACTTCCACGGTCTTTACAATCAGAATTGAAAAGAAAAGTCTCTTTTGACATATTGTTTCTTATTATTTCATGTTCTTTTCTTTCTATGCTTTATTCTGCAATTTTTTCTTTTTGTATATTCTCTCTTCTAATTTGTCTAATCTGCCACTTAAGTATATTTTGTATTTGATGATAGCTTGTGTTTTAGTCTTCCTCACTGGGAGAGATGATCTTAGATAAGCTATTCTTCCATTGCCAAGAGCAGAAATTCTTAAATGATTTGCACAAGCTGTGTGCTTAACAGTTTTATTCAGTTAAAAAATACACATAAATAAATTAATATGAAAAGTGGTTGTGGGTAAAATTATCAAATGTAGTAAAAATAATGAATTTTGAAAAGAGAAATTTATACAACATAAATGTCAATAGAGAAAAAAAGTTGTTTAACATGTTATCAGGCTTTGAGGTCCACAAACGTCTGAAGTATCCAACTGTCAGTAAGCTTCACTGACAATACTCATATTGTTAATGTGAAAGTTATGTAAGAACTAGGACACCACTATTGTTAAGCAGCACAAAAATACTTTTAGAGGATTTGGATGTGACTCTAACAATTCACCTTACTTTTTTTGTAACTTGGACATTTTCATTTTTCTAGGACATTTATCATTTGATTTTCAAAGCAACTATGATCCCTTCTTATAAATTTTTCCTGGAAATAATAGTTCTATCGAATACCTAAGTTCCAAGAATACCTAATCAAACTGTTCAAAAAATGAAGGCAATTAGCTTCCCTTAATGTAAATGTTTGCATATGACATATTTTTATTTTTTTAGAACTGTTTAAGCCATTAGGTTTGCAACAATATATCCTGAAGACTATAATCTCATCTCTAGTTTTCACCCAATGTAAATGATGGTAATGACAGTGTGAATGACAGTACAATCACTATTACAGAAGTCAGAGTGGGCTTCTAACATCTCAAAGCTCTTTTCCCCACTGTTCTGACGCCAGTGTGCATCATTTTGAGAACAAAATAGATATTTTTTCTTGGCTAATGCCTAAATATTAAACCACAAAATGAGTGTAAATGCCCTGTTAGCATATGGTATTATGTGACTAGTTTCTATTATGTATGAAAAATTTTGACCATGGCATTGATTTCTGTCATTTCCTCTGTTTCTTTTTCCTTGAACAATCCCCCGGCCATTTACCTACCATTCTCCATGATAGTAAGTTGTTTTTGATGCTTTAAGCAAAGGTAACATTGATCCTCATTGGGAGGTTTATTCATGTTCTTTCTCTTTGACTATCCAACTGACAAGTGTTCATCTCAGAGGACTGATATTACAGCAATATGCCAAATTGATTTCATGACACCAAACATATATCTCTTCCTAATTTGCAGTAGTTTTCACTTGTTATTGCCAGTTAGCAGTCTTCTGCTCATATCTATGCACATAACTTCTATCCTTTATTTTAATTAATAGATTAAACCAAAAAAGTCTACTTGGTATAAAATGCAAGATATTTTTTGTACCTCCCTACCCAGTTAACTACAATTCATTGTGAACACAGAAATAGCAATCATTGTGTTACTTTAACAAGCTATGTAGCCCATATAATTCTACAGAAGTGTTTATATAACTCGTAAAAGTTATAGATACAACAAACCAAAAAGTCACAGTGAAAATTAAAATTTGTGAACTAAATATCAAAATGAAGAGAGAGGAGAATAAAAATGTAAATTTACTTGAACAATTATGCTCAGAAAATAGAATTTATTCTGAATTTGTTAGCAGCCAAACACGAGAATAAAATACAGTGTTCTGTAGAGTTTTAATTATTTGACAAAAATCATACTTCTGTATGTATGTACTTTTTTATGTATGCTTCATTTTTTTACCAGCTGAATTCTAAGAGAATATGATGACCTACTTTGTATTCTGAACAACAAACCATATATAAAAATGATCCATATTAGCTATTTTGTTTACAAAAAACACTGAAATTTTAGGTACATGACAATGTTTAAATAAACCTCCATTAAATGTTGAATGTGTAATATTATCATAATCCTGTATGGTTAATAATGGAAATTAGAAGCTTATTTTCACTATCCAAGACTGTAGTTTTGTAATGATTTAATATTGAAGTATGACAACATATGTCTAAATACTGACATGTAACTATTTCTTCTGATAGATAACACACAATACAAACAATACAAAACTGAGGTCCCAAAGGAGACTTGATGGACAGATATTATGGTTCTTTAAATGAAAGAGAATATATAATAGATACACAGGGGGAAAATAATATTTTAAAAAATTCCAGCTTCTGGATGCTGTAAAAGCTATCATTTCACTAACAGAATGCAATACCCCAGAGATGAGGAGTTACAGTGATACCTGTGGGCATGAACATTTTTTTTTTCCAAAAACTCTGCTCGGGGAGCATGATATATTTTTGTACAGTCATGATATTCCAAATCTTGCATTTAATTTAATTTGTTACACTGTGGGTTCTTTTAGACTTTTGGCATATGAAGCTACACTAGCTTTTATGGCTTTTTCCCTCCAACTCCTGGCCCTGAAGTGCAACTGGCAGAAAACCAAGAATCATGAGCTAATTTTATAAGAAACTGACACTTCTGAATTTCTTCCGATAATAGTTCTTTAAGTTCTGAATAAAGAACTGTAGTATTCTAATCTTTCAGCGATTTCTGTCTTGCCTCCTTCAGTAGAAGGTTTTTGGATTTAGAACGAGAATGTAGGAGAAATTTCTTTAGTTGCCACAAAGAAAGAAGGAGGAAAACTGTGGGAAGCCAGAAGAGAAATGTCTACGAGTTCAGGAGTTGCTTAAACAGTGGCAAGAAGTTTTGTCCTATTTAGCCTTAAAGGCTGTGGTAGGTCTTAGGAGCCTGAAATCCAAGAATGGAATTTAGGAGCTGTCTTGCAAGGACAAGCAATACTAAAGATAGTGAAATGCAGTTACATGTTTGGAGTTCAGTTAACTTGAATTCAGAGAGGGATTGGAACATCATAAGCACTGGAGGTCTTAAATTTACAGTTAGGTGTGAGGAGAGGTTTCTTATTAAAACAAGCAAACAAAAAGGCCAAGGTTAGGTCAAGAGCAAAATACTAAATTGGAGAGCTTGTAGGAACAGTTTTTGAACTAAGGTCAGAATGTAAGACAGGGGAGACAAAATTAAGGAAATGCTAAGACATTTGCAGTCCACACTTCAAATACCTGCAGGCATTTATTGGGTACCAGCAAGGGGATCCATAGCATCCCTAACTCTGATGTTGGCCTGCCAGAGTCTGCATTTTCCTTCTCCATCTCTGAGTCCTTTTTATTATTAGTTGCTAGTCTCCATTACTATTGGACTGAGAAGTAAAGTTCCTGTAATGTTGGTTAGACTCCTATAGTTTTTGACAATTTCAATCTTAGGTTATTGCTTCAGTGCTATGACTGTGGCACCTGGGGGTGGCTGGAGTTTTCTGACATTTTTAAATTCTAAGCCTGAGACTTTTTTGATCTTCTTTGTCCCTTTTCCCCTCATTTATCAATTAATAACAAATCTCTTTCTATTCTAAGTTGATCGCATCTAGGTTATGATATTAATGAACATAAGGACTATTACATGGTTTATTCCAACACTGCAGCTTCCTGTGCTCCACAGGGAAAGCATCTTTGGGTGAAGTTCTTTGCAAATCTGCTTTTTTCTGTCACCAGTTTTTAATGTTAAACAATAAAACATTTGGACTGAGCACTTCCTCTACATTTCCTTCTACAGCTTAGTAAAATCATAGAAATTTTTGCCTGGAATTCATGGCAAGTTGATATTATCACACCAATAATTGAAGATTGCTTTAAAATGAGCACTTTGACTCATTGTCATTGAAGACTTCTTTAAAGAAGAACTATTGTTCTGATTACAATTATTTTAATTATATTCATCTTGACTTTTGTTAAGTGTATTTATTTCTTTGAGAGAGACAGAGAAAGAGAGCAGCCAGGGGAGGGGCAGAGAGAAGGAGAGAGAGAATCCCAAGCAGGCTCCACATTGTCAGCGTGACGCCTGACAAGGGGCTCAATCTCACCAACTCTGAGATCATGACCTGAGCCAAAATCAAGCTTAGTCGACTGAGCCACCCAGGTGCCACTATATCATTCATCTTGACTTTTTAAAATACTAGTTGAATAATATTGAAGCTAAAAGTTATTTTAACAGTCGTTTTTTAATGCGTATTAATTTTCAGATAGAGAGGAATTGCATGACTGTGAGATCATGACCTGATCTCAAATTAAATCAAACCTTGATTTGAGCTCAGGTTGGACACTTAACTGACTGACCACCCAGGTACCCCTTAACATTCATATTTTTAAAAGATAAGCTGGAAATGCCAAAGCTTGCTTTTATTTTATTAGAACTTTCAGTTAAGATTTGGAAATTTTTTTGTATTATATCTTTAACTCAAAGTGTTCCAAATTGTAGAGCTATATCTTGAATTGATAGATGATAGATTTTGACGTTTTACCTCTCAATGCATATATGATATTAAGTATTTCGCTATTTATACTTTTTTTGTAAAAGTGTCATTAAATCAAATGGATGTAATTCTAACTGCTCTTCCTTTTCACTGCTCTTGACTACTTTTTTTGATATGTCACATATGCATACAGGACTAAGGGATGTCTCCCAACCTCAAGCAAAAGCAAAAAAGCTCTCTTAGACACTTAATAGTTTTCAAGTTGATATTACCTTAGTAAAAAGTACAAAAATTGATATCACCTTAGTACCTAAAGTACTCTGGGAAATCACCATTTTACAGGTAACGGATTCTAACATTTTTGTCACTTACATCTGTGATAAGGCTTATTCTTGTTCACCAGTATTGAAAAAGATGTTGACAACAAGGGTACAATTACTGCAATGGTAATGCTTTTCATTCATAAAACCAACTAGATCTGCTGACACTTATTTGTTCTATTGTGTTGATAATTTACAAGATATTGTGACATTGTGGCATACTGTCAATAGATAGAGGCCTAGAGCAATTTTCTCATATTTATATGAATGCTGCCTGTTCTGTTTTACCTGTAAGGACTGTATAATTGATAAGTTTCTTCATTTTTAACTCATTTTAATACTTTTAATATGAAGTTGTCTTTGACATATTTTCCAATTCTTCTGAAACTTGCTTTAAAAATAACCAAAAGAATTAATGACTTCTTGTAGCTTTTAACAAGCAGAGTGTCACTGGTGCTAGGCATCTTTCCAAGATGATTAAAACAAATTATGGTTCTACAAAGAAATGATGAAGCAAACAAAAAATGAAATAAAAGATTGCTTTAAAGAAACAATAATTTACCATTTGGATGAGTCTCTTAGGTCATAGAAAATAAGAAACAAGTATCCGTTCTAATAATATTCTAGATACTTTTCTTATTTTACTGATTTCCATGAAAGGAACATTTTATCTGAAAAATTTTGATAAAAATTTTGATAAAATCTGGTAAATTTTGAGTCATGTTGATTATAGCTTGCAATTATATTACCTTTTACTTAAAATACTTTGGGGCACCTGGGTGGCTGAGTCGGTTAAGCATTGGGCTTCAGCTCAGGTAATGATCTCGCAGTTAAGTTTAAGCCCCATGTCGGGCTCTGTCCTAACAGCTCAGAGCCTAGAGCCTGCTTGGGATTCTGTCTCCCTCTCCCTCTGCTCATCCCCTGCTCATGCCCTGTCTCTCAAAAATAAATAATCCTTGGGGGCACCTGGGTCGATCAGTCAGTTAGGCATAGACTTTTGCTCAGGTCCTGATCTCACAGTTTGTGAGTTTGAGCCCCGAGTCGGGCTCTGTGCTGACATCTAGGAGCCTGGAGCCTGCTTAGGATTCTGTGTCTCATTCTCTCTCTGCTCCTCCCCACTTGTGCTCTGTTTCTGTCTCTCAAAAATAAATAAATGTAAAAAAAAAATGAAAAAATAAATAAAGGTTAAATTAATAAAATACTTCCACATGTTCCTTTTTATTGCATCCTCTATTCTAGACTCCTTTAGCACTCTAGTATAATGAGACTGTGAAACGTGAATCACATTGTTTTAATTATTTGAACTACTAAAAAAGACATTTTAAAAACTACTCATAATAGCAAAGGTATGTGTTTATAAATTGTTCACTATATAACAATTGGCTGTGCTATGACAACAAAGAGGATGTCAAGGAGTTCACATCCTTGTCGACATAACCATATAGAAATTTGCAAGGATATGGGGGTACCTGGGTAGCTCAGTCCTTTAGGCATCTGAGTCTTGGTTTCGGCTCAGGTCATGATCTCATGGTCTGTGAGTTGTGAGATCAAGCCCTGTGTTGTGCTGGGCTCTGCACTGACATTGTGGGACCTTCTCGAGATTCTCTCTTCTCTCTCTGCCCTTCCCCACTTATGCGCATGCTCTCTCTCTCTCAAAATAAATAAATAAACTTAAAAAAAAATTAACAAGGATAAGTAGACCCAATTTACCTGAGACTTACCTGTTCACTATAAATAACTGTATGTATTTCAGTTTTCTTAAATAATTTCTGATCACGGACTTTCCTGATTAATCAATGCCTTATTTGTTTTGTAAGGCATATTTAAAAAAAACACTCATTAAAAGATATGTTTGTGAATATTTGGCTATTCTTTACCCTAATAAATTCATATATAATTGATTCAACCATTTTAGTTTTATGCTTACCTAGTTGTCCTTGTTTTTAAGCTGTTTATCTTGGTTGCTCTTTTTATACAATTATTTCATATATATTTTCTATATAAAATATGTTATATTTATATATCATATCCTATGATATATCAATTTATTATGTTAATTCTAGTTCAAACTTTGTCCCGTTAAATTATGCAGCTGCTCAGTCACTGTAACTGAGACTAGACATGGTTGATCTACTTGTTTCATGAAATTGCATATTAGAATAAACTTCTAAAACTTTTAATGTTTTGGCAATGCTCACAGCTATTCTCATAGTTCTTCCATAATTTTTCTAAAAGACATTTGATATATTTACTTAGTTAAGTTTGTAATATTTGTCTTGTAGGAAGTAAATTGGATTGTTTCATATAAAATATAGAACTTTGTGTTGTGTGTATGTGTATATTTGCATTCATATATGTGCAGATATTGTCCACCTATATCCACTTATATGTTTTACATAAGACAGTTTGCTGATAATGGTATAGTGATAGATATAATAAGTGTTAAGAGGGAAAATTAGGTATGAATTGCTAAAGTCTCAGGAAAAATAGCCTTATATTTAGATTAAAATATATTTTATTTTCAGTCAAGTCCAGTGTTTAAACCTCATGTATTTATTGTGAATCAGTATGGTAATTTAGATCTAAATTTAAAATGTAATTTTATGCACATTTTATGTACCTTCTAAGAACCAGCATTTTGCTGGGTGTTTGGATTATAGGTAGATGGTTCATGGGTCCTCCCCTTGAGGTGCTGATAATTGTACTGAAGAAGATACACATGCAAAGTTATAATAATGCATGAAATATGTTAAAATAATAAAAGGTTGTACAATGTATTTGTGGCAGTATTTTGCACAAGCTATGGAAAATTCTGCCCAGTTGCTTGTATAGTTTTTGAGTGTTTTCTCTTGTTTTAAACTATATCTTCTTTTCAGATACATTAAAATGCAAAAAATAACGTGCAAATTGGGGAAAATGAAGATTGTATTGAAAAAATGCAAATTAATGTTTTTTTTAATATTTATTTATTTTGAGAGAGAGAGAGAGAGAGCGTGCACAAGCAGGGGAGCAGCAGAGTGAGAGGGACAGGTTCCCAAGCAGGCTTGGCGCTGTCACTGTGGAGCCAGAAGCAAGGCTCAATCTCATGACCACGAGATCATGACCTGAGCTGAAATCAGGAGTCAGAAGCTTAATTGACTGAGCCACCCAGGTGCCCCACAAATTTAAAGTTTTAATACATACATTTTTTACCATAGAGAAATAAAAGATCTATGAAATTAGGTCTACAATCAGCAAGTTAAATTTGCTGCATTCTGTATTAAATAACTTTGTTCACCTGTATATTATTAAATTAGTTTTATTTCAGAAACGACAGCTACCTAGGAGTTTTAAATTTTAACAGAAAAAGCTAAGGCAGATTTTATAAAACAAGTTATATTCCTCAACTTTTATTCATAGTAGTGTATATATTACTATGCACCTCAAGTAAATAGTCACACAATACCAACATTGTTCCCTGATTAACATATGCAACTTAATATTGTATATAGAATAAAACATAAGTTTAAGGACATTGGATTAAGTGTTCAGTAATATGTTCAATGCACCAAAAAGTTAATACCAAATTATACATTCTAATGTGATATAATTTGTCCTCATTGTTAAATGTATAATTCTGGGCAAAGTGGTTAATACTTGAGCTCATAATGTGTTGCAGTAAATTCTGAATTAATAAAATAACACCTTTCTCCATATTACCTTTGAATATATTGAATAAATCTCTCCTTTACTGTTGTTTCGACTGGGACATTTTCATTGACCATATTCTATTATAATGTTTGATTTATTATTAGCTTTAACTTTTCCAAAAAAATCCTGCTGAAAGCTGAAACATTCTGTTAAACTAAATAAAGCCTTTACTGAAAAAGCATTAGAAATTTATGGAGCAGTCCAAACAAAATGACTCTGATTCTAGGCTTGCTTTTACAATGGAATCCTTATTTAAAGAATTCTTTCTTCTTTTTATGTAAAGACATGTTTCAAAATATCATTAAATCATTTTCAATCACAGATAATACCATAATATGCATTTTAATTTTGCATGTCTAGCCTATATTTCTGAAAAAGCTTCTGTAGTCCATGCCCATGTCTGAAAAGAATTATCTAGAAAGTTTTCAGCAACTAGTTCACTGTTTATTCATTTCATTGTCTCTTTCAGAAGAAATTTTAAGGACAGTTTATCTAGAAACAGACTAGCTCATAAAGTATTGGAAAGGGTGATGAAATGAGCATGAGAATCAGATGATGCTCCATTTTATTTCTAGTAATTTCCTTAATGACAATGGGAATCATGCTATATATTTTAGGTTGAATAAAAATATTTAAATGTAGGAAATATTATGTTTATATAATTTAGCATCTCTACAAGTAATTATATGCACAAATTCACATATATTATTTGTTACATTTGTCATCTGAAAATGTGCCTGAATATCCTATATCCTTTGAAGTCTGCACGCATTTGCTTCACTGTGACTTATCCTATATTAATTTTTCCTCCTTCTCTTTCCATTCAATACATTTCTCAATGTTCACCTCAGATATCAACCCCATCTGAAGTTTCCACTGACTTCTAAACAATATTAATTTTTCCATTTGACTCAATTCCTCCTGAATTTTTAAAATATCTCTATCACAGAAATTACATTGCTCTTGTTTCAGTAGCCTGTTTTCCTTACCATATTTAATACTGAAGTCAAAGACCACAGTAACATACAATAGACACTGAATAAATATTTGTTGGAATTAAATCAAACCAATACTCTTCTCCTTTTTGCAGATAAAAAGCTAAATCCCAAAGGCATGCAATTGATTTGTGGCTTAACTAGGAACAGAAATAGAACTTAGGGGTGTTAGCCTGGTATTCATCATTTTTTGTTGTTGTTACACTGGGGACAAGAAATGTGTTTGCTTTGTTATCAGTATATCCCGTTTGAAAATAAAGTTTAATAGAATAAATGCTTTATCTCAAAAAGTATTCAAATTGAGATTCTATATCCGTAGACTTTGCTTGTATCATATCAGAACTATAATGTTGAAGTGTGTTAGCAATAAAATTAATAATTGACCAATGAATAGAGAGCATAACTTGTATTGGGATCAAGTTTACTTATCTCTCTAAAGGAGAGAAGTCATAATTTGATCTGGAGAATTTCAGAATATCTCTTCCCTTCTTTGCCTCTAGTCTTGCTTTACTGGACTGCCATTAACGTCTCTGACCAATGCTCATTGAACCAAGCAGGATGAATAATCAAAGCAGATTAAATCAGTTTTCTCTCCTAGGTATTTGGAAATGTAAGAGATAGGTTGAATTACTATGCTAGGTCAGGTTCCACAGAAGAGACAGAGATTTACATGCACATAATTTATTGAGAGTTGAATCACTGGAAAAAGGGGGTGAGGGAATTAAACAAATTTATAATTTCAGTTGCACTAAGTCCAGCTTCATTAGGATCTGATAGTGAATTCTGGAAGAAAAATTGTACTCTTGAACAAGAGGACTGTCCTTTCCACACCTGTGTCAGTCAGTCATTAGTTGTAGGCCCCCCTGGGCGGTATGTTGTACCTCCTGGGTGAGGGAGCTTCCATTCAATTAATGACAATTTTTCAGAGAAGGGACCATCTGTGAACTATTAAGAGGCCAGCACAAACAGAATCTGATCCTAAGTGCAGTGGCTGGCCAAAGGGAATATGTGTAGGGCCCTATCAGCATGTGATATTTTGCTTGGTTTTGAATATTTGAACATAATATTTGGATCCTTGATAATATATCATTGTTTAATTGAGAAAATGTTCAGAAATATTAATATTACTTCAATTATATATGTATACTTCTATAAGTGCTTTTTTTAGATCTGAGAAATAAATTTTTTTGCACTTTTTCCAAGTGGCAAAAGTATTTCACAGTAGCTTAAGCTTAAAGTAGTGCTGGATTACGGATTTTTTTGGTGATGTTTCCACCTTTAAAGATATATTACATTTATGTATCTATTTATTTGTTTATTGTGCCATTAATTCTACTAAATGTATTTAATTTACTGACTTACTGTTTAATTTTTTTTAAATAATTTTTTCGGCTTTATTTTTAAGTTTGAGAGGAAGAGAGAGAGAGAGAGCAGGGGAGGGGAAGAGAAAGAGGGAGAGAGAGAATCCTAAGCAGGCTCCAGGCTGTTAGCAGAGCCCAATGTGGGACTCAATCCCACAAACTGTGAGATCATGAACTGAACTGAAATCAAGAGCCAGATTCTCAACTGACTGAACCACCCCAATAATTATTTTACTTTTTGTAATCTTTAGTAGAAATAATTTGGTCCTCAGGTAATACTGATGAATGCTGAAAGGATAGGAATCATTTTTTTTATTGTTCAGATTTATGAGGGGAAATAGAAAATTAAGAAAATGCATTCATTTATCAGTTAAATACCTACCATCTTCAAACGTTCTAAACCTAATATCACTTTATAAGCTTCAGGCTTCTAGATTTAAACTTAATCTACATGTAACAAACAGAATCAGCCTGTCAAATTGATCAAGGTTGGTATCAAGTTTCAGGATGAAGTTCTGATTTTGACCATGATGGATTCGATGATTTGAATTTATGTAAGCAGATACATGTATTATGCATTATGTAACTATGACAAAGATAATTTGAAAGCTCAAATGCAATGAAAAATTGTCAGTAGAATAAGGAATGACCGGATGAAAACTGAAGAAAAAGTGGAACCTGGAAAGGTAAGTGAACAAAGGAAATATTTGAATTGAAGAACTTCTCCAGTACTAGCTCAGCTCTCCAAAACGATCAAAGAAACTCATGAATTTGCAGTTCTTTTCTCTCAAATAAATGGAATGGCAGTTTCACTGCTCCATACACTCCAGTGAAAATTTGAATCCGATTGTTATTAGTGTATAGAAATTCAACTGATTTTTGTGTATTGATTTTGTATCTTTCAACTTTGCTAAATATGTTTATTAGTTCTAACAGGTTTTTTTGTAGAGTTTCTAGTTTTCTATATATAATATCATGTCATCTGAAAATAGAGGCAGCTTTATTTCTTTCTTTCTGATTTGGATGCCTTTTATTTCTTTTTCTTGCCTAATTGCTCTGATTAGGATGTGACCCTTGAGTTTTGTTGACTGTACACTCTTAGTTCTCCCACCCCCCCTTTCTCTTAACCACTGTGTTTCCTTTTGCTAATCCTTCATTCTGCTGTAAATTCTCCCATTTCAGCCCACATATTCTTTCACATGTCACTCCTATTCATGTTACTAGACACGAGCCTTATGCTGATGACTGTATTCCAATTTCCAGCCCTGAATTGCCAACTCTCTATAGATATCTATATCTGTGTGTCTCACCATCATCTTACACTTATTATTTCAGAGTGTTTGAACTTACACTAATGATGGCAATTTGAATCTTCCCCCATAGTAAATCCTTTCTTAAATTCATTATTTCAAATAGTTAATTAATTTCACTTTGATATTGGACTGTGTATGGAGCATTTATGATTTTTCTTGACCAGTCTCTTTCTCCATGTATCAAACTCCCTTCATATTCTTACCAAGGGGTGAATAAATGAGCTAAGAGAAATCTTTTCCAGGATTTAAAAAAAAACTGGATATGGGAAGGAAAAGTGGTTTTTTTCTTCATTTATTGAATGAAAGTCCAGAAAAAAAATTGAGCTCAGTGCTTTTTTACAAGCTAACTCACAGAGTGAGAGGCTGAGGTGAAAGGGGAGAGAGAGAAAGTTTAAGTCTCTGCTTCCAGAACTTCCTTGGGCCACTAACTGGCCTCTCTCATTTTTGGTTTCATGAGTAAAATATTGTATCTTTACAATAAAGCAATTGTGAATAGGGTGTTTTTTTGTGGAAAAGAATAATACTCTAAAACAATAAAAAGTCCCAAATAATAAAGTTTGAGAATCTGCCTCTCTTCTGAAACAACTCTCTATGCATACATATGAATATTGTTATATAATGTTACAACCACGGCCTTTCAAATTAAACCCTCTTAAATAATGCCTATCCTTCATACCAATCCTACAATGAAATATGATGCATGCATTTGGTGATGCCATAGAGGCTAGACCACTTTGTTAAATAATATTTATGAAGCTGCTACTTTGTACTTGTTACTATGCTAGGAATGACACAATGATTTATATGGAGTTATAAATAAGTAAAAATTTTGGCTAGCATTCTCAGGGACAGTTTGGTTATTTTTTTCCAGAAATTATATTGGCATTTTCATTGATGAAGCACTAAATCCTAAGTTTCCAGGTGTCACTCTAAATAGAAACTGCCAGAATACTGGCAGTGCATTAGTTTATGAATTTGGAGCCAATTTTCTTTTCAGAGACAATGGAGCCCGTGTGGTAAGTTTAGAGAGAAAGAGATCTGCAATATCTCAAAGTCATAGCTACCATACTGCAGAGAATATTGGGAAAAAGAAAGCTTCTCATCCAATTGGTTCTTCAACCAATTTATAGCCTTGGTATGCATGCACCAACTTTGAGCATGTGCATGTCCAAAGATTAAGATGAATTTTCAATGTCCCTAAATGTAAAAAGCAGATACCATGGCATAAAGCAGAACTAGTAGAAATAGGGGGGAATGGGAAAGGTGTGTGTATGTGTGTGTGTGTGTGTATGTGTGTGTGTGTGTGTATGTGTATGCCCTCACACGTGTGTGTGAGTGTGTGTTTGAAATTGCTTAGAACAATGTTTTTATCTTTACTATGGAGATTGTCACATATTTCTCATGGGGGAAACCAGAGAAGTCTATCAGAGAACAAATTCCATACTCTAAAACATACAAATGTAGAGTGAATAAGCCTTATTATTACAGAGTATAGGTTTAATTGTGGACAACAAATCCTTTTATTTCCTTAACAAGTCTCAAGTTTAAAAATCCCACAGTAGATATTTCCATCTCTGATCCTAGCAAATCCAAATTATTAAATTTTAGTGCCTTGAATCAGAAAAATCAGGTAAATAATTTCCATTTTCTATTTTAACAGGGATTTTTTGTAAGTGTAATAACTAGTGTTTTGAAAGCACACACATAAAATGGAATATCTCAGCAACCATATCAGAAGAGAGGACTCTAATTTGTTCTTACATCTGTTTTATCAAGATATAGATCAGTCTGATAAAAGTACTGCATTTCGAATGTTGACGCACCTCAAAGCACTTTTAAAAGGCAGAACTAAATAGATGGCATATCCAGGCTGATTATCAACACAAATGCAATAAACAAGACGTGTGAGCAATAATATTACCATTGTTCCTTCTGTGGCGACACTGGGGATGTTTTAAAGGGGGCTTGGCTTTTGAACAATTTTAATAGGTTTCCTCAGAGCTTTAATTAGCTAGAGATCCAAGTAGTAGCTGACAGCTAGCAGAATCTCTTTTTTTGAGTTAAAGTCAAACTAATTAAATTCCAGAAGGAAAACATTTTCTTTCTAGTATCCTTAATCAGTCACCCTTGCTTAGCAAAAATGAAAAACTAAATATGGACTCTGATGGCCTGACACTAACATAAACAGGAAAATTTGTAGCTGTAAACAATGATGAACCAATTATTCAACAGGGAAAATTTGAATTTCTCAGCCAATCATCATAAGGTATATATAATTTTACTTCAACAGTATCCATTTTAGTGAGGAAAATCTCAAAGAATTCATAATTATTGATATGTCCTTAAGCATTAAACTTACATGAACATACAAATACCAATTTTCTTAATTTCTTTTAAAACACCAGAATCAAAGATTATGGCTCACATTCATATTAATTATAATATTCAATAAAACACTACATAGCTACCTCATAAGATTCCAAGTAAAATTTTCTTAAACAATGGGGTTCAATTTTTTTCAGCTAATCACTTTAAATAATCACTTATTTATAAAAAGAAAATGCTCTTTTGTTTAATACTTGAAGTTATAAAAATAGGGATAATTGCAAAATAGTATTTTGCTGTGTCTTTGGCAATCATTTTCTTCCTATTCTTTTATTTTCTTTTTAGAGAAATACCAAAGTCTTCTGGGATTCTGCACTTCTCAGCGGTGCTGAGCAGGAATTCCTGATTGCTGTAGCCACATTGCTATAGCCACATTTTGGCCAAGACTTGCTATCTTGTCAGTTAGGATTTGTAGCTCAGTCTCTCAAATTGTGAGCTTGAACCAGAAGTTGATATACAACTTGATCTATGAAAGTTACATTGGGCTATTGCAAGGAAAAACAAAATCAATAACAGCATCTGCAGATGACTAGAAGAATGATACAGGCATGTGAATCAAATAGAAATTAGAGAATGGTGTTAAGAGGAGAGACAAAGAGTAAGAGAAAGAGAAAATCACATTATTATTATTAGTAGTAGTATTTTGCACTTCTACTTGATACACTTTCTATCATCTATCTATCTATGATCTATCATCTCTATCTATCTATCTATCTATCTAATCATCTATCATCTACCCATATCTATCTGCTTATTTACTTATATCTTAGTTTTTATACTCTTCTAATTTCTGCTCTGTACAGAAAAAAAATTAAGGACATGTAGACAATCTTTTTGTTGTTGTTTCCACTCTAGTCAGACTAAATGGTCTCTTCAATATTTGTTTCCCCTGTGGTCAATAATCTTGAGTATTTGGAAATGAACAACAGTTAGGTATCACCATATACCAGAAATTGAGATAAAAACTATAAACATAATGGTAAATAAGACATTCTATCCCTTTTTCAGTTTGGATTTCCCCCGTACTAGAACCTGACACAATGACTGAGTTGCAGGTGGTTTATTTGCAAGATAATTCCAGAGATAGAGTAGGAAGTTGGCAGAGTGATACAGAGAAAAGCAATAATGGTGCACTATTGAAATATTTGCTCTGAATAGTCAGGGTTAAAAATTTCTGGGATCATAAAGATGTGCATAAAATCATCTCCTACATTGTCTTTCCCAAACACAAGAGGCTGGGACATTCATCCACCAGGCACTTTTGCTCATTGATTGAGGGTTACCCCCAGCACTGTTATCTTTCCCCATCAATTCTGGGCTTCTCTTGGGTAATGGATGAATGGTACCCTGTGGTTTTGGAGAAGGCCCTGAGGAAAAAATTGGAAAAGTCCATGGTGCTCATTTTAGTTTGGAAAAACCCAGGATTACAGGATCAGCTGCAACTGCAGCTAAACTCACTGGTAAGCTGATGCTATAGGCACACCTGCCGTAGTCCGTGCTTCCATGAACAAATCTCTCATTTGGCCTTCAAGATGCAGGAATCTCTCAGAGGCAAATTTAATTACCAGGTTTATTGCAACAACTATAATCATTGTTATTGCAACTAATCTTAAAGCCCTATTAAGTACTCATCAGCTCTTTCTTGGAATTTAATTGTTCTAGTACTTCAGCTAGACTAAGCTATATTGTCCAAACTCCTGGTTACCTTGTCCATGCCAGGTCATTATTATCACCAGGAAAAGAGGAATGGAGACACCTCTTTTTGTTTTGTTTCTTTTCTTTTCTTTTCCTTTCTTTTATCTTTTTCTTTTTCTTTTCTCTTTTCTTTCTTTTCTTTCCTTTTCTTTTTTCTTTTTCTTTTCTCTTTCTTTTATTTTTCTTTCTTCTTTCTTTTTCATTTTCTTTCTGTTCTTTTCTACTCTATTTTTTCTTTGGTATTTTAAAAATATTACTTTATTATCTTCTTCCATTCTTTCTAGAAAGAAACCTATCAGCATTATGCCATTATGTACATGGAAACAAGTTCTAGACCTACTCATCCTAGTCCGCATTATGTAGCAGCAGCCCTAGCTGTATATCATAATAATTTTAGCAGAATAATTATTCTCTTCTCTTGGTATGCTGGTCCATTAGTGCCAGATAGATGTTAAGTAACTAGTTAGTTAATAATTTCAGGTTCACTGGAACTTACTGTGTCCTTAAGGCTCCCCTGAAGAATATAGCCTGTCTCAGGACCTTAAATAATCATCACTGAGAGTGATGATGGGAGGGGGTTAATCCTGGGTCAGCCCATTTCTCCCAAATTTGTGTATTCTAGGTATTAGAAATGTAGTGTCACGTATTTGTTGTTTCTTCCACACATAAACTGTGTTCTGAGGACAGCACCCTAATCTTACAGGGTGGCATACCTAAACTGGACCTTTAGCTGAGTCTTTAGGCTGCTCTGATGCTCTCTATTAGGATGTGCAGAGTAATGGATGCTGTGGTCAAGCACAGTTATGAATCTCCATCTTAAAATGTGTCTCCTTGGGATGCCAGGGTGGCTTAGTCAGTTAAGCGTCCAACTTTGGCTCAGGTTATGATCTCACAGCTTGTGAGTTCAAGCCCCGCGTCAGGCTTTGTGCTGACATCTCAGGGCCTGGAGCCTGCTTTGGATTCTGTGTCTCTGGCTCTCTCTGCCCCTCCCCTGCTTGTGCGCGCTCTCTCTCTCTCTCTCTCTTTCTCTCTCAAAAATAAATACACATTAAAATGTGTTCCCTTAGTTG